>NC_138126.1:36096904-36696904 GCF_964188305.1 Podarcis bocagei
ATATATGTACATTAGTAACAGATATGACCTCCACTATTTTTAAGCAGCATTTGAACATGGTTTGGCATTGAGGCTACTAGTTTCGAACAGTCACTGTTGATTTTCGGATCCCTGTACCACACCTGAATCAGTGCCTGAATGAGCTTCTCCATAGTCGTACAGTCTACAGTACGGAAGCGACTTTTCAATATAGCCCACAAATTCTCAATGGGATTTACGGCCAGGGAATTCCCTGGCCAATCAAGTACCTGTATTTGCTGCTCTGTCGTGAATTTCTTCACCACTTTCGATGTGTGACAGGGGGCTAAGTCCTGCTGCAGTATCCCAGTACCATCAGGATATCTCTTTTCCAGCTCTGGAAATAACTCCCTTTCGTAGAACCTCAATATATTGTGGCGAGCGCAACATTCCTTCTATTGGCTGCAGGCTTCCGACACCATAATGATCAACTGACTTTTCGTGTTTGTTTTGAGTACAGGATTACAAGTAAGACAGAAAACATGCTTTGTTTCAATTAATTTGCACAAGGGTGCAAGTAAGAAGGCAGGCAGGTGGGGTTCACTGAAGGCAGGCAGAGACAGACTGAGTTTGGTGGGGCTGTGCCCATTCGCCTTAATGGACCAGACTCCAGTACAATCTTTCTAAGGCTGAGTTTCTAAGAACTCCCCTTTATGGGAGTTCTTGTGTACATCCTACGTTTGGAAAAGGAAGGTGTTGCAGAAGCATCAAGACACTGCCAGAAACAAATGGCCCTCTCTCTCCGCAACAAAATGTGCCTCCCACTTCAAAGCGCTGGCCTGAAAAATCTCCTAGAATGCTTTGGCCATAGGGCTGGTGCTGATCCTGGTTCACTTTTATGGTTGGAGCCATAAAGTGACTGAATTAGAACAGAGAACATGTCCAAAGCTACAGACTTTAGAGCTTGGCAAAAAAAACAACAACTCCTTGGCTAGCCCCGTAACGTGCTTCAGGAGCATCCGTGTTCATCATTTCATTACAATATCTGTATAGCATGTGATGTGCCAAATATTACATATCTGGCTGACCTGCAGTGGGAGACACATGTTTGACATTATATTAAAAGGTTTTGCGTGTGTGTGTGTGTTTTGTTTCTGCTTTGTTCTATCGCCATTGTGCTAACCAAGTCTCAAGCACATCCAAAGTAGTCAGAAGACGTTGTTAAAAATAGCCCAGATTTATTTATTTATTTTTTAAAAATGGATCATCCAAAGCCCCATGCACGCAGGAGCCCAGAGCCCTTTGCTATAAAGGGATACGCCATGTGCACACCAACAGTGGAATGGGTGGTGGGTCAGAGCTGCAAAGCCACCCTCCGGACAGCAGCAGCATCACTGCTGATTACTTAGGGTGGGCTGTAAAACCAGGACCGTGTGGTTGCACTGATAACAGGGCTGGATTGGTAGTGGCACTCCTCATACAGTAATGGCACTGCCCCAGTCTTGCTGCTGCCCTGTCTCAGCCCTATCCAAATAAACAGCAGTGGCACTAGGGTTGGGAGGGTGGCTTCTGCCCACTATGTAGACCACTGCTGTTGCTGCTGTAATAATAATAATAATAATAATAATAATAATAATAATAATAATACCCCGTCCATCTGGCTGGGTTTCCCCAGCCACTCTGGGTGGCTTACAGCACATATAAAAACATAGTAAAACATCAAGCATTAAAAACTTCCCAAAACAGGGCAGACTTCTGTTGTCTTCTAAAAGTTGTATAGTTCTTTATCTCCTTGACATCTGGAGGGAGGGTGTTTCTTAGGAAGGGCACCGCTATCGAGAAGGCCCAAACAAAGGTTTACTGTTGCTGCTCCAAATTTCATCTTTGCTATAGAACAGGGCAAAACGGTAGCACACTGAGCTCTGTTTATTGAGCCATCCATTTATCATTATTGTATTGTTGGCACTTACAGTCTTGTCTGGATTTAGCAAGGAAAGGCAGAGCCTGCAATCCCTACTATCAGGGAAAGCTTCTAGTGCCATGAAAGTCCTGCTAAAGAATTCTCTGAACGTAGACTCTGAATTCCAAAATTCATGACATTATGACATGGAAGGCTTAGAGGAGCCTGGAGTCAGGAAAGTAGGCAAGAACTTTACTCCCACAGCAGAGAACAGAACGGCAACAGGAAACGACTGCCTCCACCCTGATACAGCAAAGACCAGTGCCAACTAGTGACTTAAACTGTATAATAACACTATTTACACACCCACAACAATTCCTACTATGCTTGTATTACTGCCCTCTACAGCCCTGGATCTCGCATTGAATCAACACATCCCCAATAATATCTGCAGTCATTTTCGTTTTATTGCTAGACAGCACTGAGTGTCACACAGCATTTCTGGCTGTTACCTAGTAATAATGTCCAGAAAAAATAAGCTAGCCTCTGCAAATGAGCAAAGCCCAGTCTTTTGTATAAGAGAGAAGACTCCTCCACAGCTGACTACCTTCTGCATGAATCAGCAATACTGCCAGATGGAGCACCTTAGTTATCGCTGTTTTGTTATTAGGTTGAAATAAGCTGTCAAAGTCTATTTGCCTCCTACCGCGTAAAAGCCAAGGAATGGACCGACTTCTTTCCACTGCTGAGCTGACATACCTCAACATCTCGGAGCTGCAGGAAAAGAATGTGCTCTCCTAGAATCAACGTGGATTTATTCTTGTGGGTTGATTAAAGAATGCTTAGCTTACTATTTCCATAGTTTCAGTTTGTACACCTTGAAAGTGCATTTGGGGGGAGGAAATGCAATGCTGGGTGAAGGACATCACAAAGTTGTGTTGTTTGCAGTAAGAAAAAAAAAGTTCTTTGAGTCTCCACGTTATGAGTAGTTTGCCTCTGAATTTTCTCCAGATGCTGGGGAATGCTGTTGCCTCCATACCCTGTTTGAAAGCTTTGGGCTAATTGCAAATGGAAACTGCTGGGCAAGATGAACCCTTTCTTCAGGGTTGGAACATAATCTTCCCCTCTGTCCATTGGTTGTTTGCTGTGAATGACAGTGGCTCTCTGGGTTCTCAGGCAGAGGTCCTTCTCATCGCATGCTATGTAATCTATTGGGTTGTATCTAATGATGGTTCTACTCAGAGTAGGCCCATTGAAATCGATGAGCCGCAGTCATGTCTATTAAGTTTAAGGGGTCTACTTTGAGTACAATCCCTCAACAGGAAATGCCTTCCTTGTGAAAGCTGCAGGTCAGACAGGCATGCCTGAACAGACATTTTCACGGAAAGAGTCTGAAGAACTGCAGCTAATCATGGGAGCAAGAGATGTAGGATTAGGCCTGACAGACAAATTAAAAACGTAACAAAAACGCACCTACGTTTTGATTTAGTAGCAATCGTCTGCAAAAATCATTCACAATTTCTCTCTCTTTCTCTCTCTTTTTTTTTTGTCACAAATGCCAGAGGATATAGAGGGTGACTGTGACTTGGCCTGGCAAGTGGTGGCTTGCTTTGATTTAGAATAAATCTAGCTTTTCCTCCTCTATCACTTTGGAGATGTATCACAAAGATAAATCTGTTAGGCTAAGATTTGCAGGGTAGAACTGAAGAGCCCCCTCCTTAGTGGGGAAATGGGTTTCAAGTCAGAGAATGCTCCTCCTTGACTTCGCTTTCGCCGATAGCCACCTGGCCCCAATATGTCTCTGCTTATACAGTTCCTCTTTAAATAAATATAGTTGCCACAACGATGCTTGGAATTCTCTTGCGTTGCCAACAGAGCTGCTTTATTTTTGGACCATCACAGAGTGCACAAAAGCTGACATCTCAGGTCTCTGGATTTTCTGGCAGCAGGGATTTGAATCCCAGGACCTCCTCTGAAAAGGCTGTTCATCAGATTCGCAGAGGACGTGAAAGGGAGAAATGGGCTTTCAGGAACGTTGATGTAAGATGAACTTTAGGTGAACTTCAGGAGCTCCATAACTACAGGAACAGAAACGACTGAGAAAACACTGTCTTACAAAGTCCCTTCGAGGTCCCCACTCCTCCAAGAAGCCTATCTATTCATCTGGTACAGGTACAGCAGTTTCCAAAGGTATTCATGGAGGCACAGCCCCTTTATGGACCACAAGAGTACTGTGAGATGTCCAGGCTAATGGGACAAAAGAGAGTCATGCTGGCCACACCCCACATCCCTCAGGAAACTGGATTCATGCTAGCATGCAGAATTGCCAAGGCACTGGCCCTTCCTCTGAGTTTTTGTTTGTTTTGCTTTATAATATTATTCTCTAACTCACTGAGGGTTTGAGACTCATTGGCTACCGTCACCTGGTTTAGCCGGCCAGTCAAAGCCATTCCTGGGGTGTGGTCACTGTCGCATGCTGACAAGCTTCTAGGAGCCACAAAGTGAGAGGTGAGTGGGAACCAAACTATCCTGGAAGGAGCATGACATGTGTCACGCCAGAGATACTACTCCTGCATGCAAAGACTGAGGCTCCAGCAGATTGAGCAGACGAGGCCAATAGCGGATCAAGCAGCCAAGAAGGCGGTTTTTGCATGTACGCCTCCTTCTGGCAACTCCTGCAGCCAAGCTGGTACCAAACATATTGCTCTGCTTTCCTTTGGGCCACATTAGTGAGGCCAAGAGGAGAGTCTAGTCATCTGGGCAGCCCAGGACCTCCACACACACACACTGCCCAGCCCCGTGTCCCTGGGAGGTCACTTTGGTGCTGCTAACACAGCAGTTTGACTTCACCCCCAGAGGTGAACTCCATTGTCTTTCAAGACAGATGGTTGCCAACAACATCATGATCTATCATTTTATTTTTATTTCTTATTTCATTTTATAACCATAATTTGAGGGGTTTTGAGGGTAGTGGTTGTTGTTGTTTACAATCCAGTGGTGTATACATTTTAGGAAATAAATAAATGAATCACCAGAATATCTGATACAGAAGCATCAGTACAATAACACCCCAGTCTTACTCTTATGCTGGATTATTTCTTTGTTGTGTTTACTTTTACCCGTAAGCATCCTCTTCCTGCCAACTTTGGAAACTTATCTGCTTTCTGCTGCCCTTCCAAATACTGTAGCACTGTTTTCTCATCTTACTTTTTGTCCACCCCCAATTCCTACAAATTCAGTGGGAAACTTTAACCAACACTTCAGAACAGCACTAGTTACAGCTTTCCAGAAACTGGAGCAATAGTAACAGTTAATGAATCACATAATGAAGTACCGTAAATCAGAGCTGTAGATATGGGGGGTGGGGTTAGCTGGGGTTTTTTGCCCTGGGTGAAGCCTCCAGAGGGGCACCATTGAGGCTCCCAGCTTGTGTGTGTGTACAGAAATGTTTGTGGGGTGTGTGAAACTGGGGCTTTTGACCACAGGTGAAATAAAGCCTAGTTTTGCCCCTGCATAAACACATAAAAGTGTTTTTTTGGTATATCCTAGGAAATGCAGTCACCAATGAATCCCTACAGAAAGAAAACCAAAACTTTAAATATTTTTTAAAAATATGCAGGGAAATCTGTCTGAATAATCAGCGAAAAGCAATATTTAAAATCAAAATAAGGTTGCATTTTATTATAATAAAAAGGTAGTGGGATATGTAAAAAAAGATATAAAATCTTTTCTGTGTCTACACTTATAAAACAGAACATCCTCTCATTGATCAACTGTTAAGTTAATTGTTGAGAAGCTACAAGGACAGCAGTGGGCCATCTAAGGACATCTAACGTGTTTTAAAATATTCATTAACAATATGGGAAAGACTGTGAAAGGTAGAGTGGCAACATTTATTATTCATATCAAGTGCCTTGCTAACCATATCGGCCTTAGAAAATAGGAAAGAGAACAAACAACAGTACAATTTTTAATTTGGATAACTAGCCTTTAAAACTAGACTATCCAGCTTATCTTAAAAAAACAGGGGTGGGGAACCCAAGGGCCACATTCCCTTCTGGGTGACCTTCTGGAGGCCACATACTAGCAGTGGGTGGTGCCAAAGACAAAGGCGGACAGAGGCACCAGTGCAAAATTTTCCTTTATAAAGTAGGCTAGTGTATAAATCAGCCCTGAGTGCTCACTGGAAGGACAGATCCTGAAGCTGAGACTCCAATACTTTGGCCACCTCATGAGAAGAGAAGACTCCCTGGAAAAGACCCTGATGTTGGGAAAGATGGAGGGCACAAGGAGAAGGGGACAACAGAAGACGAGATGGTTGGACAGTGTTCTTGAAGCTATCAGCATGAGTTTGACCAAACTGCGGGAGGCAGTGGAAGACAGGAGTGCCTGGCGTGCTCTGGTCCATGGGGTCACGAAGAGTCGGGCACGACTAAACGACTAAACAACAACAACAGTGTATAAATGCAGAGACACACACATGTTTATCCTCCATCTAGACAAACAAATGACATCATCGGAACTCAGGGACACATGACAGCAGCCAAAAACCCATAAGGAGGGTGCAAAGCCAGTCAGTGACCTGACCTGGGGAGAGTCTTGGGGGCCAGACAGAGAAAACTGGAGGGCCACATTTGACCCCTGGACCTGAGGTTCCCCTTCCCTGCTTCTAAAAGTACTGAAAGCAAATGTTATATGAGAACCTGTGCAAACGCCATGAGCGGCAGCTGTGGGGGAAAAAAAAAGGCAAATGCCATCTTAGGGGTCATTAGGAAAGGAACTGAAAATAGAATTGCCAATGACATAATGTCATTATAAAAATCTGTGGTGTTCCCTCACTTGGAATACTGTGAACAGTTCAGAAAGGATATTGCAGAGTTGGAAAAGGTCCAGAAAAGGACCAACTCCCCCATGAGGAATATGAGTATTACTAGCTAAGTATTGAAAAGCATCTGATTTCTTGCGGTTTTTACTCTTTGCAGCAGTCGGATTAATTTCCATAGTGAAGAAAGCATAGCCATGTGCAGATAGTGCCAAGATGTCACTGGACTTCCTTGTACAGTGTATCTGGGTGGATTCTGGAGTTTCCTGTCGCTGTTCTGTTATTGTAATAAAGCCTTTGTCTAGTTTGTTGTGTGGTGTCTCTGGTAAGCCATCCATGATGCCTCATAATGTATGAGTGTATTTTCCACTCCAGGCTCATGTCTCATGAAGCTACCATTCCTTTCGTACAAGCCTTGCATAACAACACCACCACTGTCCAAACATAGGGGAAAAGCGTTTCCTGGCAAAGAGGTAAAAAATAGTGTGTGAAGAGGTCTTCAGATTTTAGATAATTAGCGTTAACTAAAAGGGCTCTAATTTAGCAGTTTTAAAAGATAATACCCAGAACTGACTATTGTCTGGGACAGAGTAACAACGGTGTGAACATTTGAGCCACTTAAGATAGCTGCTATTCTCTCACAAAAATGTTAGCAGAGATGCCCATTTTTGTTGTCATTGTTGGAAGACTCGTGGAGAGCTTGAGACTATCAACGTGGTGGTTTAAGTGCCTTCCTGCACAGTTTTATGAGATGCTCCTTTCATCCATTCTTTTTATGTTTAGATGCAAGTTTTGGATTGAGAAGAACAGAAGAGCCTCTTGGTAAGGCCAATGGCCCATCTTAGTCCAGCATCCTGTTCTCACAGTGGCCAACCAGATGCCTATGGGAAACCCTCAAGGAGGACCCAAGAACAAGAGCGCACTATTCTCTTGCAGTTTCCACCAACTGATATTCAGAAGCAGTATTACCTCTGACTGTGATGAGGCAAGAAGCTGGTATATGCTGGTCCAACCCCTGACCAGCACCGGATTTAGATTTGATGAGGCCCTAAGGTAATGGGGACCCTTTATATGTCCAGCTGTCCTTTGTCAACAACAAATTGTCGCTGGTTTTTTTTTGGTGTTGACTATATGCTATACGGTAATTTATGGACCTAATATGTATCTAAAGCCATTTGCACATGCAGAATGTAGGCACCCTATATATAGAAATGAGCAAACCAGTGATATTTTAGGGAGCAGGCTAGCAGGCGGGGGCCATTCCTTACATCATAGGAGCCTACACAACACAAAACACTGTTGCTGTATGTAGGTTTTATTTTATTTGGTTTTTTTTATATCTTATATTTTGGAAATGTACATCCAGGTTTTTTTCCTTTAACTTTTTTCGGGCCCCCAAGAGAGTGGGGTCCTAAGCTATAGCTTGTTTAGCTTATACGTAAATCTAGCACTGCCCCAGACTTTCGTATGTACAACGTAAGGTGTGAAAGCGGCTTCAGAGTACATTCAGCTCTATGTGTCCTAGCCACACCGTATGATCCAGAGGTCACAAGTGGGGTCAGTAGGTGTTCCTGGTCCCCCATGTCTACACATTCATGAATTGCATGGGGAAAATATCTGAAGAGTGCTGTTGCCTGATTGTGCACTAAGACAATAAAGACCCTTAATACTGATTTGCTATTTTTACGTTTAGTCTTTTGGATAGCTGACCAAAACTTTGGTCTTCCAAAATTTACACAAAAACTTCTGAAATGTTGCTGAGAGAAACGTTTCCATATGAAAATTATTAAAGGTTGCATGTCATGCAATTCAATATCCTTGCAATCTGATAGCAGGAGCTCTATGGAAAAATCAGTAAGTACCACATTAATGTTGCGTGCAAAAGTATTACAAAAACAATAACAATATAAAGTAGCAAACATTTTATTGGTAAAAGAAGCAGCTTAATTAAACCTCAATAAAGCAATTAGATGTGGGGGTTTTTGGCAGGCGAGAGAATTTTTAATTCTTAAAATGGCAATGCGTTGCAGATTTCTTTGCTGCGTTGCTTTGATTCATTCATCTTTTTTCTTTTTCTTTTTTAAAAAACCTAAGATGTTGTAAAGATCCAAATACAAGCTTTTTAGTTTTGTAAATAAAGACAACCCCCACCCTCCCAGCTTCGGCAGCAATGTCACTGGAAAAACTGTTGGTTGTTCTGAAAATATACAAAGACCAAACCACAGACAGAATTTGCCGAATACTGTAAACATTCTCACAATGTGGGTATAAATATCTCCTCTTTGATTCATGGCATGCCAGATTTTCTTGTAAAGAGATAAAATAGGAGGTAAAGAATAAAAGAGTGTTTGAATTCAGCAAAGAAGCTGACAATCGGGAGAGGCCAAAGGAGGAAAGAACTTCAAACGCTCTAAGTCTTTGTCTCCAGGGAAATCCCAACATTTATAATGTGTGATAACAATAATCTTAAATAATATAATCTTCCAGTTATCCAATATTTTCATGCCAAAGAATCCACTTAGGCTTTGTAAACACAAACGATCTTTTCCTTTCCTTTTTTAAACTCGCTCAGAGGCAAATGGAAACCTTCCCCAAGTATGGAAAAGCTTGTACTACAGAGTATAAGAAAGGCAGTTAAAGAACTGTATCCAATTGAAGTGGCACTGGGGGAAGTTCAGTGTTCAGTCTTTTAAACACAGAATACAAACAGGGTACTTCTTACTGCATTATGAGAATCGTTTCCTATTAACCTCTCAGATGTGATAGAGTTTCCGAGACAGGGAGAGCCTGAATTGGGTTTGGATTTTGGATTTGATATCCCACTTTATCACTACCCGAAGGAGCCTCAAAGCGGCTAACATTCTCCTTTCCCTTCCTCCCCCACAACAAACACTCTGTGAGGTGAGTGAGGCTGAGAGACTTCAGAGAAGTGTGACCGGCCCAAGGTCACCCAGCAGCTGCATGTGGAGGAGCAGGGAGGCGAACCTGGTTCACCAGTAGGTGTCAGAGAACCTTTAAACAAGAAGCCTCCCATGTCATCTGAAGCAGGAGAATCCCATGCTGGGCTCCTCCAATTATTCACAATTTCCAGTCCATCTTGGAAGACGGGATGCAACACAGGGTTGTAGCCAACTAAGTTCAACTCAAAGAAGACCTACTGAAATGAATGAACCTAAGTGAGTCATGCCTCTTAACTTCAACAGGCCTACTTTGAGTAGGACTTACTTTGGTCTCAACCCCTGAGCAATGCTCATGTGGGACGAAGGAGAGACAGAGTGGCAGGTCTACTGCCTCATCCCAAGCCCTGTCAGCTTGTGCCTGCCAGAGTGGAAGGTGTGAGTGCTTCTTCCATTTTGCTAAGCCAGCTCTAGGCTAGTGCAGTTGAGGGGCCTGAGGGTCAGGTCCTGGCAGGGGCAGTCCACGTGGCTTTGGTTTCAAACGCCCTGTTCAGGACTCCCCACTTGCTCCGCCAGTAATCGTTTCCCACTCCTTTGCTATGATAAAGCCTCCCCACCCCAGTTGTCTTCTATGTCAGCAGAGGCAGGTGGAACAGCATATACACACCATCTGAACCCCCCTTAAGCTGTCAACATCATGTGTGTATGCTGGACTGCACACTTGTTTTCTTCCACAGATTGTACAATGGAACATCTTGTGGTGTCTGGGACATAGGACTCTGCTACCAGGCCACTGGGGCTCCCACCATGGTTTTTCTAGAGCACTATGGTGGGAGTTGTGGTCCCCAGTTTTGAGCATACAAGGCTTTTCATCTCATTGCCCGCCATGCCAGCAAAAGCTGCACTCATCAAATTTCTGCCTGGGTAGCAGCTTTTATATGCACAGGAGCCCTCCGAGAAAAACAAAATGGCAGTCAAGTCTTCCCAAGCTCTGGCACAGCCAGGCAATTTTCTTTCAATTTTTCAGTTTGAAAACCAATAGCAAACTTTTTACGTTCTCTCTCCTTGAAACAAAAATCACCCACAGCTGGTTCTGGCAACATGAGGTAGGGAGGAACTGACTATCTCCAAATGAACATTAATTGGAACGAAAAGCTGCCAATAAATATGGATTGCAGATAGACCTGCTCTTTAGTGGACCCAGAAGGAACATTGTAAATATATGATTTAAACATGTCTCAGGAACTACTGTCTGATCTTATCATCAGATGTTACTGTGGAATTCATCCATGCATACCCTGGGAGGGAAAACAGATTGAGTACATTAGCTTGCACTGTGAGGAGATATCCTTGACTGTCTCATCTGGCAGATTACACTCCATTTACAACTTTCAGAAAGAGAGAGGGAGAGAGAGAGAGGGAGGGAGAGAGAGAGAAATAAAAGTGTTTCAAATGTAAATTCATTCTTTTTTATTTGCAAGCAACCCTTTTATTAGGTTCATCAGCTCATCAGTCTTTGATGTGAGCAAACAACCCACATTTTCCCTGTGGATGCCTCCCTCCTCCTTCTGCAAAACCAGTGTTAACAATTTGTGTTGATCAGGTTCCGATTATGACAGAGATATTTAGGAGTTGCTCCAATACAGGCTTGCAATGAAAACCCCTGATGAAAGCCGAGGCAAGAAAATTGGGAGAAATGTTTTTAATGTGTGCATTCATTCAGAGCACATTACTGAATTTTGCTAGAATAAATGGAAACTAATGTGCCTCAAATTGCCTTTCTGTAAGGCAACAGGCTGAACAGAATACTTAACAACTGTTTTGTTATTTAAAATATCATTCGTTATCATGCTGTGGGTGGGTGGGAGGCTCACATTGCAAGGAACCAGGGTGATGGGGAAGGGTTGTACAGATCATCCCTCTGTATGTGCTCTGTACATATTGCACAGCACCGCGTCCACATGTGCCTTGTGAGAATCCTGTCACCAATGGCTGGGCCATCTGGTGTCAGAAGTGTACTCCAAGTCCTGCCCCCCATTGCATCAACACTCCTATGTGTACTGCTTTATTTTCCCCCTATATTTCCCCCAGAAAGCAGGGAGATGTTCGCTTTTCCAAAGAGAAACAGTGGCTCAAGCAGCCCATTCCATCAAATACACAGAGTTCTTCAGTCATACCTTTATAATAAGAATGCATTATGGGCACATGGCCCAGGAGTCCTTTTGTGATAATAAAACTTATGCCTTGAAAGCTTTTGTATAGGCCTTTGAAACATGAATTTCTCTCCCAGTTTTCACTGAAGTTTGGACATCTTAAAGAAAATGAATCATATATCTAAGGTACTGGCTATTGTGGCATGTGAAAGACAGATACGATCAGTTAAAACAACAATACATGGATGTATATCTCTAGGACTGACCCACCTCACAGTAATGCAAAGAAAAGCATTTTTAAAGGGTTTGCAACTCTATTTGCACAGGGGAAAAAATATGCAGGCAAAAACAGTTTCTTCTGGGTATGAATAGAAGCTTCCATGTAGCGAGGAGACATTAAGTGGGATGAACTCCATCTATTTGGTATTATTTCAGCTGCTGTTTATTTCTGGCTCTTATAGCTGCTGCCGACCCATTCCCTGCAGTAGATTCCCCTCTGTGTGGCCCAGAAACAAGAACAGGCTGGAGCTAAGAGAAAGCATTGCATTTAAGGGAACCTCAATCATTTTCTGCAGTGATCTGTACAAACTGGGACATTGCTCACCATAAAATGGCATGCGGACAACTTTTCCTTGTGGCAAACATATGGAGGGGGAAATCACTCGCTTTCTATATTCAGTGAGGCAAATGAAAATCCTCGCATCCTTCCACATGGTTAAATAAGCCCCCGGCCAGGTCAATGCAAATTTGCTCCTAATGTCCTCAGTTTGCCCGTCAGCCACTTTCATGTCACAGGGATTCGAAAACGGTAGAGAAAACGGACAACACAGAAAGTTCCTTTATGCAGAGGCCACTGGATGTTCTAACTATGCTGGCCAGCAGTTGCTCTCCAGGATTTTAGGCAGGGGACATTCCTAGCCTACCTGGAGATGCCAAGTATTGAAATCCTAGGATCCCTTGCATGCAAAGTGGTTGCTGTACCACTGAATTATGGCCCTTTCCCAAGTGTCAGGAGTTCAGGTTCCCAGCCTGATAACACAGTAAGCGTGGGTAATTAAAAAGGAGGATTTATTGAAAAAACAAACAGATAGCTCTGGACAAGTCTAACAAAGTCTCCGGCATCATTATTCAAGATGACCCTTCTGAAAATTCCTTCCGGTGTCGACTGAAGATATTGAACTTACGACCTTTACATCTCGTGTTTTGCTTCCTATCTAGCAGCCCTCCCATTCGCTGACTCTTCGGACTTAGTGGATCAGCTCCAACCTCTTCCTGTTGTGAGAGTCTGGCTCTGAGTCTATTCGCATCTGCGAGCTTTGGCTGTGTTCTAGCCTGCTCTCAGTTACTGCCTTATCAATTTGCCCGTCAAGGTCAGGAAGAGCCAAAGTCTGCAGCTGCCGGCTCTCCCCTGCCTGACTAACATCTAAGCCTCTCTGTTCCTGGCTGCTTTCTGCAGTTGGCTGAAAACCTTTGCCTGGAGCTGGCTCATTCCTGACCACTTGATCTAGCCATTTGCTTAGCAACATTTCTCGACCCACCCATTTGGGAACCCAAATTATCCCTTTGGTTGAGAGCCACAGCTAGGGAGAGGAGCCCACTCCACATCTCCATGTGGCAGCCGAGCAACTCCATGTCACTACCTCCAGGCATGCTTTGGCTCTTGTGTTATTGGACAGGGCTAGATCTATGGAGATAAAAGTAAATTAGTAATAGTACAAGCATTCTCCTGACCTATTTAGTGAGAACCCTTGGTTCCTTTATTCCTTTTTTACAGGGAAGTTTAATTATTTTTGTCTCTGCTCTGCTGACCTTTCCCCTTTCCATGTAAATTGAATCTCAAATCTAAATATTTTCCTATTTGACTGTAGGCTTGGCAGAGCGCATTGCTGAGCACTGCAGCATCAGGGTAACCTTTCATTAATTTAGAGGGGAGAAGGAGGAGGAGGGGGGGTTCTCCGAAAAAGTTCTGACTCAGCTAAACAGTCATGGGGCAAACGTAGCAAAGAAAGGCACATTGTTCCAGTAGACAAAAGCGAGCTATCGCTTTTCATAAATCTGCATTCCCAAGACAACTTTTCAGCTCTGGTTTGAAAAAGAAAGAAAGAAAGAAAAAAAGGTCCATTTCTTTGAACCTACATACCATAAAGCATTCTCCATTTTCATGTTTCATTCCCCCCCAATCCCTTGGCCTCTGGTAGAGAAAAAGATATTGGTTAAGAATACCCGAACCACAAGCATATTCCATGATTTAGTGGGGAAATAATATAGTTTAAATGCCCGGGGCGCAGCTCACACAGGTCTCCTACAGATGTCCCATTGATATGAATGGGAGTTCTGCAAGTACATATACGGGCAGTTCCTATTTATCACAATGTAAGGGAGCTCCCAGGGATGCAGGTGGCACTGTGGTCTAAACCACTGAGCCTCTTGGGCTTGCCGATCGGAAGGTTGGCAGTTCAAATCCCTGTGACGGGGTGAGCTCCCGTTTCTCGGTCCCAGCTCCTGCCAACCTAGCAGTTCGAAAGCACATCAAAGTGCAAGTAGATAAATAGATACCACTCTGGCGGGAAGGTAAATGGCATTTCCGTGCGCTGCTCTGGTTTTGCCAGAAGTGGCTTAGTCACGCTGGCCACATGACTTGGAAAAACTGTCTGTGGACAAACGCCGGCTCCCTCAGCCAGTAAAGCGAGATGAGCACCGCAATCCCAGAGTTGTCTGCGACTGGACTTAACTGTCAGGTGTCCTTTACCTTTTTAAGGGAGCTCCCAGATGGTTGCTGCCAATAGGACTCAAAAAATGGGCAGAAAAGGATAAAGGATGGGGAAGAATACTGCAGTATTATTCCTGGAGCCAGACAACAATTTTAAAATGTCATTTTTCTGCTAAATATAGGTCTTAAACTTAACTATACCCTTTCCTAGCTGATATAATTAAGGATCTGGATCATAGGAAAATGTTCCTTTCTTATACCTTGTATGAATTCTGGAAATGTTTGCGTGTGTTCTGTCAAGGCCATGATTGTTGCTTGGACTCTCTTGAAAATAATATAGCCTAGGATTTTTATGCTACAGAAAGAAGTATACAGTCCTTAAACCTGCTGACATTGAGTCTTCTCCTACTGGAAAATCGAAACTGAATGCTGCAATGAAACCCTCATCCAAAGGTGAACAAATATGACCGTGTCAAATGCAAATATTATTAATTGCTAAAGCATAAAAGTAAGGTGGCAAAGAATGAAAATATCAATGAACGCAATATTAACAAAGCTGGGACATTTTGATAAAAATTGAGAAAAGGAGAGGATTGTGAACTACTTTCGGGACAAAATAATTTGTTATTTTAAAGACAAAACCCCTATGTCCACCTTTAGTGCTACAAGATTTAGCTATTGCCACATACAGCAAACTCGAGTTTGTTTTAAATAAGTAAATAAAATAGGTTACATTTCATCATAACGTTCATCTGCTATATTATTCCACATTGTACCATTTGATATTGAAAGATATAGGAATATTCTACCAGAGGGTCTTGGGGATAATAAACTTATTTATAAAGGGAACTAAGAAAATACTTTATTTAATTATTATCTATACACAATATACAGTTCAACCCAACTAGGGAGGACAAGGGCTACAAACACATTTTCAACTTTCCAATGAGTCTTTCTTCTTCATCATCTTTATTGCTGCACCGCCCCACAATTTCTTACATGATTTTTTTTGTACATTAGTATCCTGAGTAGCTTATTAAAAATTGTTCATTTCATGGAAGAATGAGAACTGTAGCAAACACCTATGAAGAAAGAAGAAAGAAAGGAGGTACAGTGGTACCTTAGGTTAAGAACTTAATTCGTTCTGGAGGTCCGTTCTTAACCTGAAACTGTTCTTAACCTGAGGTACCACTTTAGCTAATGGGGCCTCCCGCTGCCGCCGCGCCTCCAATGAGTAATTTCTGTTCTCATCCTGAGGTAAAGTTCTTAACCCGAGGTACTACTTCCGGGTTAGCAGAGTCTGCAACCTGAAGCGCCTATAACCTGAAGCATCTGTAACCCGAGGCACAACTGTACAACAAACACAAATGAAACAACAGAAGGGCATCTTCCTTCTCATGAGCTAGGTTTGTTAAAGTGAAGTAAATGCTTTCAGAAAACATATCAACAGCTCATCAAAGCGCTTGGCATTGGCTCTGTAGAATGATACCCACACTCATCGTCAGCCTCAGTCTTAATTAGATCCTGGATAGAGCTGGATGCCAAGATATACATTGTCCAAAACTCCCTGTTTGGGATTCTGTGCCTTCACTAATTTGTGTATTTTATGTGTTTGTGTGTGTGTGTGTGGGGGGGAGAGTTCTAAGAGCCGCACACCATTATTCAAATAAATTGATAAAATAAAAATAACAAAGCAGAAGAACTGAACCACAGCAATGAATAATGAAGTTGAAAGAAAACCAGAACAAAGAACCAAAGGGAATCACACACCCAATAAAACAACATCTAACAGGGTAAACAAAAAGGTTTTCACCTGGTGCTGAAAAGGCAAGCATCCCTGGAGAGGGCATTTAGCAGATGAGACATCAGCACCAAAATGGACATGGACTGTGGGGCAAAGCAGGATACAGAGGGGGAAGCCACGCAAGTTATTCATGTGTCTGCCCACTTCATATAGAGTGATAGCAACTTGCTGAAACTAACAGGTCGGAGTCCAGTCAATGCCTAGATGGAAGCTATCCTGGGAACATTATATATGTTGCCTTATATTTCATCATGGACTAACGGTAATACATCAACAAACCTATTGGATTTTCTGACAGAGGATTTTCCTCATCTCCTTCACCTTGTATGGCTCCTATGGGGAAGGTGTGCCACAGTTTGTATACCTTAGGATTTGAAGCCACCATAAATCAGCAAGATTGGCAACCTGTCCCTTTGGAACCCAAATCTGTCCCACCATCCCCTCCCTTGGCCAAAATGCACATCCGATGTACAGTATACATGAAAAAAAAAATGAAATAAATCGAAATACTTTGCTTTGTGGTTGCAGCACATTGTAACCCAAGATCAAATGACTCCATTCTGTTATTAGTCTGTTTTAACTTTGTGAGGTCATTTTATGAACTGTGGTCAGGCAGAATGAGTTCCTTGCATTCCTTATGGCTAACTGGAGAAGAGAGCTGATAGTCCCACACTAGACAGATAGCTTATGGAAATCTGGCCATGGAAAAACTGACTAGTCTTGAAAAACCTGCAGGAGACATGTCTTGCTACATGATTACTCTTTAAAACTGCAATAGGTGTCTGCGGTTACACAAGACTTCTGCAATTCTGCATTGTGAGGGAGCCAAGAAGTGAGCTTTTCCTGCATTTTCCAAGCCGAATGATATTTTGCTTCCTTTGAACTTTGCCAAAAGTTTATGGATGCCTTTTATCCTTGCTCTCCCTCCACCCCTGGCCTTCCAGGTCTGGGGTAAGCAGCAAAAAAACTACCAAGCACGGCACTTGGAAACTCTGGCTTCTTGGCGCTGAGAATTTTTTTGTCACTTAGATGATCTGACACGACTTCCGAAGAAATGTAAGTTCAGAAGCATAATTATTAATTTTCTTTACGGGGTGGGGCTTGCTAAAAAATTATGATGATAAGTAGGACACATCCTCATTAACAAATGATATTTGGAAAGCTGAGTAAGAAAACCCCTTATTAGGCTTGCCAATTTGTATGGCGGTCTCTTGCCAGCTTAACAGCTGTGCCAATCAGAGGTTCAGCAGCTAAAAATGTCTATCTTTGCAAGGGAAAGCTTCACCTGTTGAATTTCTCCTGCGAATTTTTAACATTTGCGGGGGGTGATACCCCCACCACTACCTTCAAAAATTGCTGGGCAGAAATACTTTGGCCCAGCATGATTTTTTAAAATTTCTATGGCCAGAGTGTAACACACAATGTGACCTTAATTCAGACTCCTAAATGCTTGTTGGATTAAATTGCTAATGAGCTCTGTAGGAAGACCCTGTGAACAACTGAGTAATGTTTTCCATGCCCCAAAGACCATGGCAAAGCATCCCTGAAGTCTCACATTTGCCCTCCATTGTATCATAAAATAAATAGACTTGCTGTCCTTGCAACTGATAAATGGGCCCGGGGGAGAAGGCTGTTAAAGAGGAGGACGTGTTGGTCCATTCTTAATGTTGAATGGAGAATATTTGTTTAGGAAAGACCAAATACTCCTGCTGTAAATTTAACTTCTTATTTTCCCTTTGATTTCGCAGTTAAGACCAGCGCACACGGTCTTCTGAAAACGGCCTACAGAAATCTGTGCAGAGGGAGGTCAGCAAAAAGGCAGTGGTTAAGTGTTTTCATTAGAGGGGATTCAAAACACACAGGGCGAGATAAGGGAGATTCATATGCTCAGTGGATTTCAAACAAGCACATGAGTCACCGGCCAGCCATTTGGTAAGCAAGTATCTTTCTCTTTCCCAGCAGTATGATAAAACTCCAAGGTGGGGGTGGGCAGTGATGCCTTGATGTTGGGAGGCCAAAAAAGATGTGTGTGTGAACCTAGAAAGTTCCCACTGAGCGGAGGGGGAGAAAGCCAGACAGCCATTTATTTCAACACACTGCTGGATTTACTTAAGTTTGTCATGCAGAATATCTAATATAGCTACTACTTGGATACTTAAAGAGAGAGGACGCATTTCAGGGATGTTCACGAGGTGTGTTTTGACAGACATGTCCCTAGTCAATAACATGGAAATTGGATCAGGGGGGATGAAAGGTTAGCTTGCTGTTTGGCTGCCCAGATACTAAATATAGACTCTTGACCTGGAGTGACACACATCGAGTTGTATCATAAATGGGCAAGACAACATGAGCGTGTGTTGCTCTGACACAGCTAATTTTCAAGCTGCAGGTTATTTGCAGCTTGGAGAATTAAACTTCACTTTGGCGCTCAAAATACTTACAAAGCAAATATAACCAAAATCCCTAATGTGAAATAAGAGTAGTAGATTTGGCTCCAGTCTAGGGTAGATTGCTGTTTCGAAGCTGCTACCCTTAAGAACAGGGATTTTGAATTTTGTGGGGAAGGGGTAGGGAATAGCATGTGAGTTGATCGTTACTTGGACAATGGCTACCTTGCTTAAAAGAAAGACAGTAAAGCGTGGAGTGTAGACTGGAAAGATATAGTTTAAAATTCCTACTTGAACAAGAAGCTCACAAAATGACCTTGAACGTGCTACCTCTGGCTCTTGGACAAACCTACCGAACATGTGGTTGTGACGATAGAGAGGGGATGATGACACAAATGCTGGGTGGGTTCAGGATTCATAGAATCATAGAATCATAGAGTTGGAATAGACCACAAGGGCTATCGAGTCCAACCCCCTGCCAAGCAGGAAACACCATCAGAGCACTCCTGACATATGGTTGTCAAGCCTCTGCTTAAAGACCTCCAAAGAAGGAGACTCCACCACACTCCTTGGCAGCAAATTCCACTGTCGAACAGCTCTTACTGTCAGGAAGTTCTTCCTAATGTTTAGGTGGAATCTTCTTTCTTGTAGTTTGGCTCCATTGCTCCGTGTCCGCTTCTCTGGAGCAACAGAAAACAACCTTTCTCCCTCCTCTATGTGACATCCTTTTATATATTTGAACATGGCTATCATATCGCCCCTTAACCTCCTCTTCTCCAGGCTAAACATGCCCAGCTCCCTTAGCCGTTCCTCATAAGGCATCGTTTCCAGGCCTTTGACCATTTTGGTTGCCCTCCTCTGGACACGTTCCAGTTTGTCAGTGTCCTTCTTGAACTGTGGTGCCCAGAACTGGACACAGTACTCCAGGTGAGGTCTGACCAGAGCAGAATACAGTGGCACTATTACTTCCCTTGATCTAGATGCTATACTCCTATTGATGCAGCTCAGAATTGCATTGGCTTTTTTAGCTGCCGCATCACACTGTTGGCTCATGTCAAGTTTGTGGTCACCAAGACTCCTACATCCTTTTCACATGTACTGCTCTCAAGCCAGGTGTCACCCATCTTGTATTTGTGCCTCTCATTTTTTTTGCCCAAGTGCAATAGTTTACATTTCTCCCTGTTAAAGTTCATCTTGTTTGTTTTGGCCCAGTTCTCTAATCTGTCAAGGTCGTTTTGAAGTGTGATCCTGTCCTCTGGGGTGTTAGCCACCCCTCCCAGTTTGGTGTCATCTGCAAATTTGATCAGGATGCCCTTGAGTCCATCATCCAAGTCGTTGATAAAGATGTTGAATAAGACCGGGCCCAAGACAGAACCCTGTGGCACCCCACTAGTCACTCTTCTCCAGGATGAAGAGGAACCATTGATGAGCACCCTTTGGGTTCGGTCAGTCAGCCAGTTACAAATCCACTGAGTGGTAGCATAGTCAAGACCGCATTTTACCAGCTTCTTTACAAGAATATTGTGGGGCACCTTGTCAAATGCCTTGCTGAAATCAAGGTAGGCTACATCCACTGCGTTCCCTTCATCTACTAGGCTTGTAATTCTGTCAAAAAACGAGATCAGGTTAGTCTGACATGACTTATTTTTCAGAAATCCATGCTGACTATTGGCGATCACAGCATTCCTTTCTAGGTGCTCACAGACTGTTTTCTTAATGATCTGCTCCAGAATCTTCCCTGGTATTGATGTCAGACTGACTGGGCGATAATTATTTGGGTCCTCTCTTTTCCCCTTTTTGAAAATAGGGACAACATTTGCCCTCCTCCAGTCTGCCGGGACTTCGCCTGTTCTCCAGGAATTCTCAAAGATGACTGCCAGTGGTGCTGAGATCGCATCTGCCAGTTCTTTTAATACTCTTGGATGCAGTTCATCTGGCCCTGGAGACTTGAATACATCTAAACTAGCCAAGTATTCTTGTACTATCTCCTTAGTTATTCTGGGCTGTGTTTCCTCTGCTGAATCATTTGCTCCAAATTCTTCAGGTCGGGCATTGTTTTCTTTATCGGAGAAGACTGAGGCAAAGAAGGCATTGAGGAGTTCAGCCCTTTCTGTGTCCCCTGTTTGCATTTCACCATCTTCTCCTCTGAGTGACCCCACTGTTTCTTTGTTCTTCCTTTTGCTACGGACATACCCATAAAAGCCTTTTTTGTTGCTTTTAACCTCTCTAGCAAGCCTGAGTTTATTCTGTGCTTTAGCTTTTCTGACTTTGTGTCTACATGGGCTGGCTATTTGTTTGAATTCCTCTTTGGTGGTTCCCCCCTTTTCCATTTTTTGTACACATCCTTTTTTAATCTTAACTCAGTTAAAAGTTCTTTAGATAGCCACCCTGGCTTCTTTAGGCACCTTCCATGTTTCCATCTCACTGGTATTGCCTGAAGTTGTGCTTTTACTATCTCCCTCTTAACAAACTCCCAGCCATCATGAACTCCCTTTCCTTTTAGTATTACTGTCCATGGGATCTCACCCAGCACTTCCCTAAGTTTTATGAAGTCGGCTTTCTTAAAGTCAAGAAATTGAGTCCTAGTATGCTTGGCTGCTCCTTTCCGCTGTATAGTAAACTTCAGAAGAGCATGATCACTCGCGCCTAATGATCCTTCCACTTCTACCCCACTAACCAGGTCATCAACATTGGTTAGGACCAGATCTAAAATGGCTGTTCCTCTTGTTGCTTCTCCCACTTTCTGGACAATGAAGTTGTCTGCAAGGCCAGTGAGGATACTGTTTGACCTTATGCTCTTAGCTGAGTTTGACATCCAACAAATATCCGGGTAATTGAAGTCCCCCATTACTACTATCTCCCTTCCTTTTGCATGCTTGGCCATCTGTTCCAGGAAGACATCATCTATGTCCTCCGTTTGGCTTGGGGATCTATAGTTAACTCCCACAATGAGGTCTCTGTTATTCTTCTCTCCCTTAATTTTGACCCAAATGCTCTCAATTTGGCTTTGAGGTTCTAAATCTTGGATCTCTTCACAGGTATACACATCCCTGACATATAACGCCACTCCTCCTCCTTTCTTGTCTGGTCTGTTTCTCTGAAATAGATTGTATCCCTCCATTATTACATTCCAATCGTGGGACTTATCCCACCAGGTTTCAGTGATGCCTATTATGTCATATTTAGTTTGCTGTACCAAGAGCTCAAGCTCATCTTGTTTATTTCCCATGCTTTGTGCATTAGTGTACAGACATTGAAGTCCATTAATCATTCCCCCATGTCTCTTATTTAAGGATTTTTTCCTCCCACCACTAGGTCTGCGTGCTGTTTGCTCCATTTGGTCTATGACATTTGGATGATCATCTTCATCAATTGATAGACTCCTACCTTCAGGAGCACTGTCTCCCTCCCCCACATCAGTCAGTTTAAAGCCCTCCTGATGAGGTTTCTGAGATTTTTGGCAAAAACATTCCTCCCAACTGTTGTGAGGTGCAGCCCATCGCTTGCCAGAAGTCCATCTTCAAGAAACTGCAGTCCGTGATCTAAGAATCCAAACCGTTCCTGTTTACACCATTTGCGAAGCCAGCTGTTCACTTCCACTATTTTCCCCTCTCTCCCTGGGCCACGTCATTCAACTGGGAGGACAGATGAGATGGCAATTTGTGAATTTAATTGCTTCAATTTCCTGCCCAGAGCCTTGTAGTCTCTTTTGATCTTCTGGAGGCTATTGCTTGCAGTGTCATTGGTTCCCACATGAACCAAGAGGAAGGGGTATTTGTCAGTGGGTTTTATGATTCCTTGCAGTCGTTCAGTTACATCTTGGATCTTAGCCCCGGGGAGACAGCACACCTCCTGAGACATCTTGTCAGGCCCACAGATCACTGCTTCTGTTCCCCTCAGTAGGGAAGCCCCTATCACCACTACACGCCTCCTCTTAGGTTTGGTCGGGGTTCTTCCATGAGCTGTCGGTTCCAAGGTCACCTGCACATTCCCTGAGGACTGATTCTGTGAACACTTCATTGCAGGATGGGCTGGGTCCCCACCAGTTTGAAGAAGGTCAGTGGGGTGGCCATTCTGGGGTGGGGGGAATGCCCTGGGCCCAGAGGTTTATGCCAAACACCTCCAGATCACCTATATACTTTTCTTGGGCAAGATGACTGAGAGGAAGATGGTTCAGCTGTAGACACTCTTTGAATTTCTTGATCCATTTCAGCCTGGGTTGTGGCCCAGTTTTGAGACAGAATTTGCCTTGGTTGCCCACATGGATTGCCTACTTTGGGAGAATGACGAGGGGATTGTGACCTTATTAATCCTCCTAGATTCCTCTCTTTGAAAAATGAAATTGGGGAAAACCAAATAAGTTGCTCTCTCAGCTTTAGCAAGTTATACTGCATAAAGGAGGGGATAAAAAAGCAAACTACTGTGTGTTCAAAACTGCAGAGGAATGGCAGGACAAACATTTTCAGAAGATATACAGAAGTACATTTAGACAAATATGAACAAATCTACAGCATCATTAACATTAACACACCTCATTAAAGTTATGGGTGAAATAGTATTTTAACCCTTTTAATGGTCTCTATAATGCACAATTCTACTAATGACAGTTGCTGGAAGTATGGGAAAGGCCAAGTGAATTTTATCCTCTGTTAGTAGGCCAGCCCAGAGGATATTCATGATGAGAACTCCTGTTCATGAAGCCGTGATCTAACCACCTGCACTCATCTGCAACGGTGGTCTTAAACACACACACTGGTCTTAAATATTAAGTGAATGAAACTTATGTTTTCTAGACAGATTGAAGCTGGTTTGTGAAAAAAATGTATCAAACACCAGCAGTGGCATAGCGTGGGTTGCCAGTGCCAGGGATGGGCAAGTGTGTGTTCCCTTGGTGGCCAGTGCAGCTGGGATAAATTCCACGAGGTACATGACTGCCTGTGCTGCCATAGCTGGTGGCAATGACTGCACACCTTCTTGGCTTGGCTTGACCAGCCCAGAGGTGGGGTGTTTGGACATCCCTTCACTGGCCATGAGGAGAAGGAGGCACTGCCTCAACCCCAAAGGCCTGGTCCGTGTGCAGCTTCCCTCCTTGTGGCTCCAGGAGGAAGCAGGAGTTCTGCCACGTGGCCTCGACAAGGGAGCCTGTTTTGGGGGCATCTGGTTGTGTCCCTCTCAGAATTTTATGCTCAGGGTCACCACCCCTCTGAGCCCCCTGACACTATGCTACTGACCACCAGAATTTCTCAAGAAACTACAGGATTGATAGGGATCAGGGCTAACATGTACACAGTTTCAAAAACTAGTAAGGGGAGTTTACTGCATTTGGAGTAAGTTGTAATGCATGCACACCCTAAGTGGATGGACAGCTGAAGTAGAATGCCATCAACTTCTTTAAAACTGTAGCTTATGCACTTTTCATTTTATTTTTAAAGAGCCCCAATCCTTCCTCTCCATCTCTTTCCTTCCTGTCATTGAAACCACCAGAGATGCTTCTCTTTGATTATTCTTCATGGAACACTTGTAACATTTGCAAGTGTTTTGCTTGCATGTTGTTCCCATCATGTAAACGGACTATCTACATCAGTGCAAGCTGCTTCCATGAATGACAGGACACATGATCTGGAAATGTTCTGCTGGTATGGAGAAGCTCTATGTGGTTAGAACAATATACAGTGGTACCTCGCAAGACGAATGCCTCGCAAGACGAATGCCTCGCAAGACGAAAGAGTTTTTCGTTTTTTGAGTTGCTTCACAAGACGAATTTCCCTATGGGCTTGCTTCGCAAGACGAAAACGTCTTGCAAGTTTGTTTCCTTTTTCTTAAAACCGTTTCCTATGGGAAACCGTGCTTCGCAAGACGAAAAATTCGCAAGACGAGAAAACTCGCAGAATGAATTAATTTCGCCTTGCGAGGCACCACTGTACAAGAGAAGCAAAAGAGGAGGCATGTTAGACAATTACCATAGGACTGGGGTAACATTTTGGGTCAAAGCTCAGCATAAACAGTTTTTCACAGAGGCTTAAATCCTGTGGTGTGGAGCATCTTCATTGTACTTGGTGGTACCGGTTGGTGGACTGTTAGAGCTATTTCCTTCATGGGCTTGCAAGAAGCATGTGGTTGGTCACAGGGGAAAACAGGACAATTTATATACACTTCCCTGGGAGGAAGCCCAGTGGAACCAAGTAGAACTTACTCCCTAATACAGTGGTACCTCGGGTTACAAACACCTTGGGTTACAAACACTTCGGATTACAGACTCCGCTAACCTGGAAGTAGTACCTCAGGTTAAGAACTTTACCTCAGGATGAGAACAGAAATCGTGCGGCGGCTGCAGAGATGGCAGCAATGGGAGGCCCCATTAGCTAAAGTGGTACCTCAGGTTAAGAACAGTTTCAGGTTAAGAACGGACCTCCAGAATGAATTAACTTCGTAGCCAGAGGTACCACTGTACAGATGTAATTAAGCAGCTATATATGCTGTCAGTGGACTCTGTGAGACTGATTCAACAGAGCTCTTACATTCTGTGCTCTTAGCACAGGCGGAACAGAGACGTTCCTCTGGTCAAGTGGTTGGGCAAGGCGGGTCTGTTCACAAAAAGGATTACCCAAGATTGCACAGGAGACTTGATGAGAAGGAGCTGTCAGGAAGAAATGTTTGTTTCTCTTCTGCAGGGTTGAGCTGTAACTTGGAAAGGTTATTTTTCTTCTGCATTTCCCCCCCCCTAATAATGCCTTGCAAGATTACATCTCTCTCCCAGCGGTCAGATGTACACGATGTCTGTGTGACCCTCCAGCTTATGAATAAAACCCATTTCCCCTTCTTAGTCTTCCCTGTCTTCTTCCTCTCACAAAACAATGGCACAATGTAAGGCTTAACCCATAACATCTGTAACTGGCTCAGCAAAGGCATCAACAACACTGAAACTGCGAGAAGAGAGAATAATGCTTGGGCACCTTTCTTGTCCTTTTACTCTTTCAAGAGTCATGCAAACGGCCTCTTGGCAAAAAGGTCTCTAGAATTTATATATCTATTATGATATCTATATAGAAATGAAACAAAACCCTCTTTTGATCACTGCTGGACTCTTATTCCTGCCCCTGCAAAACCTATTCAATGCTAAATTTTATTCAGGTTCCTTCATAAAATGTTGAATTGTCTTGGGAAGCTAATAAAGGCACACTGACGTCAAAATGAAACATAAAAGGCAGATGTTTCTTGTTACAATTATTTACCCACAGCCACTTTTCCTTGTTTTTAGACAGTGCAGGAGATTATTAAATGGGCCATGCTAACTTGCTAATTATTGTTTCCACCATCGTCCCTGCCAAAGGTTTTATAATAGACAAAGCTTTCTTCGACAATGTATGCATTATTAAATTCATTCCTTTTGTTTTTGTTAATGAAATTTAATTTATATAGATCCACAACACAGATGGTATTATTAGATGGCTAGATGACTTAGAAAGATCAGTCAGATGCATCTAATATTAGATCATTTCTTAGATTATATTGTGAACTTGCCAAAGGACCTGTGTTACGCAAGTATTGATTATCAAATTTATGTTTGTCCACATCACCTTATTGTTAATGGGATGCTATGCAATCACGTATCCAATTTGTCTAGATTTCTTTGATATCTAGATGCAGAAATGATGCAGAAATGAGATAGTTGCTTGAAGCAGTTCAGGAGATCAGTAGATTCAATAACTGGCCTTCTCAGAGGCTAGGAAATACCTGGACAGGGGCAAAAGGACCTCCTCCTGCCCCACTAAGCTGAGGATGTTGTAAATCAGGCATCTATGTAAAAAAAAACAAGAGAAAGACTGCAATTTGGGATAGGCAGGGAAAGACACAGGAGCTGAGTTAGGGCTCTGTAAGTATCTTACAGTGGTGCCCACTGGGAAGGGAAGGGAGGCCAACAGTAGGTGGAAAGGCAGAGTCAATGACAGGATTGTAAGTAAAGTACTGACTGGTTGTAAGTAAAACTGCAGGCAGGTGAGGGCTGGCTCAGGACAGATTGAGATGGGTAAGATATTGGCCCACCTGCCCTAAAGGACCAGCCTTCACTGCTTGGGGTGCTTCTTGTCCATTGTGGAAGCACTGTACTTCAGTCTGCTGGGCTATTTAAACGGTGCCCCCACCCACATTCACCCTGTATATGTGTAAATATCTGCAAACACTTCAAAATGCCTAAAGGCTCCAGGGACCTCCTTCTAAAGGACACCAAACCTGGGGAAGCACTGCATCCCTGGAACTTCTCTGACTTGAAGAAGTGGGTGAAGAAAAGAAGAGGATGCAGCCCAGTGCAGAACAGATGAGGCTGATCTCACCATCCATCCTTCACCCTGAGTATGTGCGCAGAGCTGGCCCAAGACCTTTTGCTGCCTGAGGTAAAGGGCATCAGAAGCTGATGGGGTTGGCAGTTGACTCTTATACCAATACTGTCAGTGGCCTAGTTTCGCCCTCTGGGAAGCTGGTAAGCAGTGAGGGTACAGAATGGGCTGTGTGGCACTCGCAGGTCTGTCTTCCAACAGGGACACAGGAGAAAGGGCTGTCTCTGGTGCCGCCTCCTCCCAACTGCTGCCTGAGGTGCTTACCTTACTCTGCCTCATGTTAGGGCTGGCCTTATACAACAACAACAACAACAGTCTACGGCCATACTACCCTGAACACGCCCGATCTCGTCTGATCTCGGAAGCTAAGCAGGGTCAGGCCTGGTTAGTACTTGGATGGGAGAACAACAACAACAACAACAACAATTTATTATTTCTACCCCGCCCATCTGGCTGAGTTTCCGCAGCCACTCTAGTCAGCTTTCAACAGAACATTAAAAACATAATAAAACTTCAAACATTAAAAGCTTCCCTAAACAGGGCTGCCTTCAGATGTCTTCTAAAAGTCAGATAGTTGTTTATTTCTTGACATCTGATGGGAGGGCGTTCCACAGAGTGGGTGCCACTACTGAGAAGGCCCTCTCCCTGGTTTCCTGTAACCTCACTTCTCGCAGGGAGG
Source organism: Podarcis bocagei (assembly GCF_964188305.1). Lineage (NCBI taxonomy): Eukaryota > Metazoa > Chordata > Lepidosauria > Squamata > Lacertidae > Podarcis > Podarcis bocagei. Next base: position 36,124,548 of record NC_138126.1, read on the forward strand.
GAACCACCAGATAGCCCTCAGAGCTGGACCTCAGTGTCTGGGCTGAACGATGGGGGTGGAGACGCTCCTTCAGGTATACTGGGCCAAGGCTGTTTAGGGCTTTAAACCCCACACTTTGAATTGTGCTCGGAAACGTACTGGGAGCCAATGTAGGTCTTTCAGGACCGGTGTTATATGGTATACACATCTACACCGTCCTGGCCTTGCTCCCTCCACCATCCTCTTGCCCCACCCCCAAAAAAAGATATTAAGTGTATGCAACGCATTATTAAAAACAAAACAAACTAACTAGCTAACAAAGAAACAAAAGTTACTGAACTGCAGCAATAGAAGTCGTGTTTTTTTATTTTAAGAAATGCTTAGTCTTTCTGTCAACTTAAAAGCCTGCCATTTGCAGAGCTCCAGAATACAATTCATAAACCCTGCTAAGTGGCGGAACGGGCTTTACAGTATAGCTGTCGAGTCCACCCCCCCCTTTTCTTTACCCCTTTCCTCCCTAACATAATACATTTTTTTCCAACTCAGCAAGTTTTATTCCCTGCTGGCTGCTTTTGGCCTGCTATTATATTGCACCAATAACATGCCCACATGACACTGTAGTATCTTTTTACAGTATAATTGCATGTACATATTTTCATTCGTAGCCCGAAGCTTCATTTAAGGGCGCATGGTAAGAATCCGTGCTCCACCAGACACAGAACAAAATAATCAATAATTCCAGACAAATCTGTTTTTATAGCCATTTCTATAATAAAACAATATAAAGTTACAGCGTATAAGGAGACATATTAATGTGACTTTCCATATGTAGTGTAGCTTTTAGGTCTCTTAAACCTTCAAGTTAATAATGCCTAAGGATCCCACTGTGAGTTCAACTACACTTTTAAAGGCATGCATGCCTTAAAGTGTGCTTTAATAGTAATATATTGCTCTGCACACAGTCAAAGAAGCAATAGGCTGGATGTCACTAGGCTTCTTTATGATGAATACATGTAGAATATATATCGAGGACAGGATCCAATGGACTGTAGCCAGAGCTTCTGCATGAATTGGGATCTGGGAGGCCGGTCCCAACCTCTGACATCCTGTACATCCCCCACCCAATATATTCAAAGGAGAAGATTCTGCAGATTTGTGTTTGATGCAGAACAAGAAGCTGAGGAGATGTATCATATATTTTTCAGATGACTAGGGAAGAGGCCATAGAGCGCATGCTTCATGTGGAAGGTCCCATATTCCATACTGGCATCTTCATTTAAAAAGATTACATGGAAGGTTATGGGAAAGGCATGGCTGAAACCAAATGCAACCTGGTGGGCTCATGATGCCTCTGCAGCCCCCAATATCTGCTGGTTGCTTCCTGGCAGGCGAACTGGTGCAGGCAGGCAGCGGTAGACAGCAGCAGTGCCATCATGGGCAAGCCACCTGCCATTTTACTTTCATTTACTTCATTTAAGAGATCTGGAGTCCACCCTTCACCCAAGGGCATGAGGGTGGCAACAGTTCCTGCAGTGCCCCAACATCAGGGCTGGCCCACCTATGAGGCAAGGTGAGTTGACCTCCTCAGGCGGCAGGATCCACAGGGGCAGCAGGTCTGGCCTCCCAGGAATGCATCACCTGGTGCCACTGCCATAGTGGCAGCAAAAGCTGCAGCACACTCCTTGGGCAGCCTCCCGCCTCCCCATGCCGCCTCTGCAGTGTCTTGGAGAATAGGAGGCCTTGCTGGTCTCCCCCAACCCTTGTTTCTGTATCCCCCGCTTGATCTTCACTTATCCCATCTTCCCAGCTGGGGCTGGGAGCGCCATTTTGCAGTACCAAAATGTATTGGGCTGGCCCGTTCTAGGTGTTGTCAGCAACTTAAAAGGGCAGAGCAATTAAAACTCATAATAGAAGCAGAAATCTATTTCAAAATGCCCACTGCAACAGGGAAGTCATTGGAAAGGAGCCTGTTTAATATCAGCCAGGAAGGAAACTGGAGATTCCCTGCCTACTGTATTATGGCTGTTCCCACTGGGACTAATAGCAGCTTTAGCGAAGGAGGGGCAAATTTGTATCAGAAATGCGCCCTGGGAGGAAACTCAGCTTTACTGCTCCAATCCAAATCTGATTGCAGATCCTTTTCTTGCATCACATCTGCTCTGAGAGGCCCACACAAATAATTTCTTATCTTCCTCTTTTTCACACGTGAAGGGAGCTTCAGAGCTGTGACCTGCTGATATGAGGTTGCCCCACATGCTTGGAAAAAGGGAATGCTTTGTTGTTATTTGGCCTTCAGTACTGGAATACCCAAAGTGTGAAGTAGTTTGCTTTTTTATCAGTGAGATAACTGGCGATATTTTAGGTTGCCAATTAGCAGATTACCAATTTCAATTCAGTGGAGGCAGCTCATGGGAATTGCCTCATGTTATGAACCTTGGAAGCAGAATTGCCTTATCGCACTCATTGCAGTGGCAGGTTCTAATAGGCCTGTAAATATAATCTCCCAATACCTTGATGGCGATCTTTTCCTTAATTGCTATTCGGTGTGAGACTTCTTCTTTTTTGACACAACCTTTCCTTCATCAGTAGTCTAATTTTGGGATCCTAATCTACACGTACTGTATTACCAAAGGTGGGCTTTGTGGCATCTCAGACAGAGCAGTGTAAAGGCTCCCTGGCTATAGATCCTGTTCTTGAGCATGACTCCCCCTAGTGAAAACACAAAGCTTTGCATTACCCAAGTGTAATGTTCAAACGCCCCAAACCAACACCATGCCAAATTATTATTTTAAATCAGGCTTCCTCAACCTTGGCCCTCCAGATGTTTTTGGCCTACAACTCCCATGGTCCCTAGCTAGCAGGACCAGTGGTCAGGGATGATGGGAATTGTAGTCTCAAAACATCTGGAGGGCTGAGGTTGCGGAAGCCTGTTTTAAATCATAGCCTTGTTCATGAGTTCATTCTTTAAACAACTTGTCCAAGAAATGCAAACATCTGCACAACTGATACTGTGAGAAATTCAAATTGTTTGGGTTGTCCAATAGGTAATCAAGGTAGGAGATATCGCAAGATCTCTTTACCTTGCCCCTTGACTACCAAAAGAGATACTTTTAGGATTCTGTCCCAGTCCTTTTCTTCTAGAAAAAAAAAGTGCAGGTACTGTGTACCCTTGACTACCCCCAGAAACAAAGCACTGCCCCCATGATCTTGACTGCAATTTGCTTTAATGTATTTAATGCTCACTTTAAGGCAATGTCCTAAGTTCTTAGGTGCCCTATCTATAAGACTTCATTGCAAACAATAAACAGACCAGTCATTTTGAGTACACTGCCTGCCTTAAGTAGTGTACTCCTGGATGAGAAAATGTGCAACCTGCACTATAGGAATCAAAGGCAGAACTCTTCATAATACAAAACAATTAGATACTTTACCCTGTGATGGAAGATATGTATAGCCTTTGCAGAAGTATCCCAAGGCCTATGGAGTTGTATGAAATATTTTTGAGTAGCCAGACATTTTAATGATTGCTCTGTACTGCTTCTAAAGATCTTTCATGTTGCTGTTCACCAGCATAATGTTCTGTGAGAGGACATTATATAAAATGTGTGTGTGTGTGTGTTTCAAAATTAAAATTCCACCTTCAAAAAAAGGTAGGGAAACGGCATGTGGAAATCTCACAGAAATGCCAGCGGTTCCAGCAGATCTGGAACTGTAGTTTTCTTTCCTGTGGTTGGTTTGTCTCCGAATCCTCCCGGCTGGAATTTTGCCTGAGGTGGCCGGTGGGGTGGTGTGGGGGTAGGGGAGTGTGAATGTCACCACCTCCACAGACCTCACATGTTCTGTTGTAAAATGACACTTCTCAAAGTGTTTCATAACTTGTGTGCTGCTTCCATTTGGGCTCTCGCACACATTTGACTTCTCTCTCCCCCCCCCCGCTTCCTTTCAATTTTTAATCGGGGCAGTCATATGTTGTTAGCTGCTTTATCTCAAGGGCAGCAAGCTGGCTCAGGAAGGAAGGAAGGATGGATGGAAGGGAGGCGAGGTGACTAGACTGGAGGGTGGGCCTTGTCCATAATAATAATAACAATAGTATTAGTAGTAATAAAAATAATAATCAGCCCCAAGAAGTCAAGGAGGGCTTCCTACGATTGCAAAGCGGGATGCTGTTCCAAACAACAGACATTGGCTTTGCAGCGTTCAAGCAATCTGAGAAATACATAAAGTATTGTTATGAGTTTGAAGTGTTAAGCTGTGTGCCAGACCCCTCTAGTCCCTGGATCCAACAAGTGTTAGAATTTAATCAAGGCTTCTAATTCTTGGAATAGCCTGACTAGCCTCCTGCAGAGGTGATAGCCTGGGTGAGGGGGAATTAATGGGCTCAGTGTAAGATGGCAAATGGGTGGGACCATCTCCCTCAACAAGATCCATTTGAGTATTAATGCTGTGAACCCCTCCATCTTAGGCTCAGGTTGTATATATGTATAAATAAACCATATGTCATAAAGACACCACAGTCTCCGCTGTGCCTCATTCCCAAAAGGAAACACGAACCCTGGATAGCATGCCTGGAACCCCCTGGAATCTCTCACGACTCAGAGATTGGATGGTGGGCAACAGCACTGTATGTAAATTATGTATCCCTTCTAAAAAAAAACCCTCATTTAAGATTTAGAGCTGTGCGAAACATCCACAGACAGAAAGCTGGCTGCAGGAGACCTAGGATATATATGTATGCAATTTGTATAAGATGGTTAGACTAACACTCTTATGCCAACCATAAAAGAAAATAAAAAATACATTCAGTGGCAAAGTGAATTATTTGCCCCAGTTCAAGACCCCAGATCAATCCAGACAGAGCAAAAGAGTTGTAATTCTAGAGGACTGGGTTCATGACCAGTCGAAGGTGAACGAATCTTATGGAACAAATGAGCAACTGTGTGTGCTCATTGCTTGAAAAGCTGATAATGTGTAAATGTCCTGATTTCCCAGACAAGAAACCGAGGTTAATAGCTAATGCTGTTTTCCAAGGCATCCAATGAGTTACAATTTAAGAGAGGGTCAAGAAGATTTTCTAGCCTGTATCTGCTCCAGCAGTTAGTTGCGGCATGTGCAGCATATTCCTGAATTCATTTACTATGGAGTACCGTATTTTTCGCCCCATAGGACGCACCGCCCCATAAGACGCACCTAGTTTTTTTTTTGGGGGGGGGAAATAAAGAATTTTTTTTTATCCCCCAGCCCCCAGAACAGGCTGCTGCCTGCAAGCCTTACGAGCCCGGCGGGACCTCCCGCCGGGCGCACGAGGCTTGCGGACACCTTCCCGAAGCACGGGCGTCCTCCAGAGTGTGCCCCGTGCTTCGGGATGCAGGCTGCCACCCCAAGCCTCGCGCGCCCAGCTTGCGGACACTCTGTGCTCCAGGTTGCAGGCTGCTGCCCGCAAGCCTTGCGAGCCCGCGGGAACTCCCCCGGGCTCGCAAGGCTTGCGGATAGCTTCCTGAAGCCTGGAGAGCGAGAGGGGTCGGTGCGCACTGATGCCTCTCGCTCTCCAGGCTTCAGCGAAAGCCTGCATTCGCCCCATAGGACGCACACACATTTCCCCTTCATTTTTGGAGGGGGAAAAGTGCATCCTCTAGGGCGAAAAATATGGTAGTTCTTTTGAAGTTGGTGAAAGTTTTCCATATATTTTAAGGAGGAAAGCGGGACTCTTAATGTGATTAAACTGGAGCTCAGCATGTACTGAACTTGCTGCTCCTGGCATTCCACATTAAAGACACACACTGATTGGAGGACTAATCTTCATTCTAACACCTACCCTTAAAAACTCATGCCGTGGTGGAAGGAAAGGAAAAAAACACACACATGCATATTTAGAAGAATTTGCTCGTTGTACCAATGGAAAATTGAACTGCAGCAGCACAGTGAAATCCAAGATTTAATCTGGGTTTGGAAAACGGAGAAAGCACAATTGCTGAAGAAAATGCACTGGTTACATAACTGACCAAGCCCAGGCTTAAATCATTAACATGTGATCATGTGCGGTACACTTTCTGTTTCCAACAAACCGTTCTGGGATGCTTTGGAAAGGAAAGCACAACAGACCCCCATCTTTGTGGCCTGTTAATCTTCCTGAATGCATTTGTTTGGTTTCATTTAGTGTAGCAACTTGATGTATTTAGAGCATGAAAGGTGGTTGACCGAGCATGACTTGCAAGATCACAGCAAACAATGTTTTTCTAGTATTAAGCAAAATCCATAGTAAAGACATGAGACCATCTGATCTCAGGTTACTCAGCTAAGGAGAGGGGAAAAAACCCCTCTCCCTCTGCTCCCTGCTGATGCTGCAGATGCCAAGATGGGACTGGATCTCTTGCTACTTATTTGTGGGATGAAGTTGCGTACGGCTGCAACCATATTCACGTCTCTGCTGCAGAGGGTGGTGCTAGCACTCAGCAGGGGTCATCTTTGGATCTGGAATCGGTTTCCAACTCCAGGGCTGAGAAACTAAGCACTGGATGTGTACTGAATAAAACATATTGGAAACATTAAAACATAACTTGAAACCATGATATAAAAAAAGACAAAATATTGAAGAAGGGCGGGGGAGGGAAAAACCTTATCAAAAATAACTCATCTGCTCTCAAAAGCCTAGGCAAAGAGGTGCGTCGTTGCTAACTGGTGAAAAGAGCACAATGGTGGTGTCAGAAGCACCACCAAAAGAAGGAAGTTCCTTAAGCAGGGGGCCACCACTGAGAAAGCCTTACCACAGACCTCAGCAGTAACCAGCAGTACCAGCAGAGCCTCTTTTTCTGATCTAACATTCAGTCAGATCTATATGGACTTGGGATCCAAGTTGTTTAGGGCTTCATATGTTAACATAAGCACCTTGCGTTGTGTTATGAGAGAGGGAGAAAAGGAATTATTTCATTTTTCTCTAACTTGCTTTGTATTGTTGTATTGTACAGTGAAAGACAAGTAAGAAACCTTACAGATAAATAACTAAAGCAGAAGCCTAAACCTATATTCTTTTAAAAGTGTTTGTGGGAGGGGAGGGTTATTGGTCTGTTTTGTTCTTGTTTTTATTACGTATTTTGAGTTTTTATTTTTTATTTTTATGCTGTGAACCCCCCATCATCCGAAAATCTCAGTTCAAACAAATAAAAAACCCTAAGAGATCCAATAAAACAATAAAACCATTTGAAAGACTGAGCACATTGAAAGACTGAGGAAAGATGAGCAATTGCAAGATTGACTACTCCCTCACATAAAAACACCTATGCACTTCAGGGCAAAGACTATAAGCTGGCCTCTTCTTCTTAAACTAGCTTTCTGTTTTCAGAGGCTTCTGATGTGGGGAGCATTGGTGGTGAATGGTGGGGAAGTACAGCAGATTGTAAACCACATAAAGGGGAGTGGGCCTCTTGCCCCCACATAATACACAGTGGTGTTATTGGAGTCAGGGGGCGCTGCAACCGTATTGTGCAGGCAGATGGCAGCTGACTGGTTAGCAGTGACCCATCATCAGTCTGTGCTGCTGATGTCATCAATTCATGCCACACCTCACTTGCTGCTGCTATTTATTAATCCGCTCTAAATTTATTGTTAAGCTGCTGATGCTGGGAAACATTTGCACAATCCCCCAGAGAATAATTATTTGATCCTTTCTTTCCCCCTTTCGTCTACTTACTGACATAAAATGCATGGACACCCAGAATGAGGTCATGAAGAGAAAGTTAATGCAGTTCAGATGGATGTTTTGAGAAGCTGGTGGTTTACACAGCATGCAGGGCCCTCTAAGTTTGGCATGTTAAAATTCCCCAAATGTGCACCGGGATAATAAGGAAACTAAAACAATATTTTATGCAAACATCCCCTAATCTGAACAGTTCTGGCTCTAGGAGGTTATTGCGTTCCCAGAGAATTTGAATATGTTATCCAAAATGAGATGCTAGTTGCAAATAGAGAAAAACGGAGGTCTGACAAAGTGCAGAGCTCCGGAAACACAACTATAACAAGCAAATAATCAGCTCCAATTTAGCTGCAGGAGGCTATAGACTTGGTGTTTATGGTAGGCCTTGTCAATGCAGCACTGGCCCCATCAGCTATCAAAGCTTTAAATTTAGAATTTAGGGCTTATCTACACTCCCCTTTTACCCTGCTCTTTCCACGCAGAGGTCCACACTTTTACATTCCGTGTCCAAGCATTTTTCCTTGAACTTTCCCTGTGGAAAACTGCTCTTTAAAGCAAACGTCAGTTTGGGTTTTCTGTGGATTAACGTTTGCTCCGATGGAGCTTTAAAGAGTGGGTTTTCGTGAGGAAAGCTCGAGAGAGAGAGAGAGAGAGAGAGAGAGAGAGAGAGGTGCTCAGGCACAGAGACACAGACTGTGCCTGGAAAGAGCAGAGGAAAGGTTAAGTGTGGATAAACCCTAAGCAAATTGTTGTGCTATCTAACCCAAACAAAAGAATGCTGAAATTACATTGCTCAGTATTTCTTTATTGTATATCCCTGCCCACCTGCAACATGCCTTCCGCAATACACTTCAGATTTTATCTGGACACAGGTATGGCCAATATCAAGAAAGGGGATGGATCATTAACAGGTCCAGGGGAACTTGTGTGGTGTAAGAGGTGGTGCTCTTGCCATATCTTCTCACTAGAAGGTGTATTGTGCAGGTATTGTAAAACAACAACAACAACAACGTTTGTGGGCTGAACTCACCCTTGCTGTGTACAGTTTGTGCTCTGATCAGTGCTGCAGTTTTGGCTAACTCAACACTGCATGACTAATATTATTAGACATTCTTAAAACAACAACAATGTGCTGCAGCCAAAGGACAATGTCGCAGTGCTAATGCCGCCTAGGCTGATTAATTGAGCAGTTGATGCATAATTTGTCAATATTAAGACTGAATGTTCTGTCGACATCTGTTCCTCATTCCCCTTTGCCTGTGGTGTAAGTACATTAATAGTGGATGTAATACTGCCACCTTCTGGTTGCAGACAGTGGTAGGAGGCCTATAGCGAATAAAAAGTTTGCAATAGCAATAGGATTTGAAATGTCTTACATGTCACCACAGGGAACCCCAGCGAAACCCAGGGCGAGAATCAGAAAATTTTCCAGGATGTTGCATTGGATCCTATTTTTTTGTTCATGGTCCTTTTATTTACAAGACCATGTAGCTTCCATGTTACAGTGATTTATTGCACTTATCTATTTATTTATCCCAATGTATCCCACGGTATCACAAAGGAAATCTTTTTGGGTTAGAAGAACAGTAGTTCAAAAAGAACAGTGTCCAGTGGCAGCTGGTAGAAATTCTGGCAAGGCGAGTTTCAAATTATGCTGTGGTTGACCACTTGTGAATACTCATGCTTACATAAACACTGATGGCTACATGTGGCTTGTAATGTTGGAAGAGGCCTTGAACTGAACATACTAATTTTCTTCAGTCTTTCTTTTTATATTTTCAATGGTTTCCTTTAATCCATCTACTGGTGTAGATCCTAATCCCTCGCTGCTGACCTATTTTTGAATCTTCTCAAATACGCCTATATGTCATCAACAAAAATAAAGCTACAATGTCAGAATCAGGCCCTTTTAACTAGACACGGTTTTGTTTCATTTTTTCAAATTAACCTCAGCCTTCAATTTTTTTGGGGGGGTGTTATGTACTGAGTTGAATAGGATCCAAACTGCAGCAGTCTGATTGGTCCTAGAACAATAGGATCCAAAAGGCAGCAGTCTGATTGGTCCTAGAACAATAGGATTCAGAATGCAGCAGTCTGATTGGTCCTAGAACAATGCAGCACTATGATTGGTTGGCAGGAACCACCCAATCATGCTCCAGATAGAAGTGAATCCACAACCTGATTGGCTTACAGTAGAATTCCGGAATTAGCCAATCATGTGCAGCCCATTGTATAAATAATGTATATAAAGCAGATACTTTGAGGGGACATTCATTCATTCCTCCTCACCACTATGAGCTGAATAAAGAGCATGAAATCACTTTGCGACTCTGAGTATATTTCAGGGGGTGAGGTGGGTGAACAGGATCATCTTCCTCTTCTCTATTTCAACACAGCGATGGCAGCAAAAATTTATTTTCATGCGCCTATCTGTGAATCTAAAAGTCCCTCGGCAAGCTTTCACACTCAAGAAAGGATGTGAATTTATGACATCTCCCAGAGGATTCCGGCTCCATAAATTTAATAGGTTGGAACAGCTTTAATCCTTGCTTCCATATGTTTTCTGAAGCATGGGATGATATTGTAGCCGTTTCCCTCCTCATGGGCAGAGCAAAAATTCAAACTAAGGAAAGGAAGAGTTTTCCTCTGACAGCATTTGGCACTGTCCTTCGGTTTTTACCATTCTTTGAACCACAAAATGAGCAGCCATTACTAGTCTCATACCATTGTTGCTGTTGTTATAGTCACGTAGAACCATGTATACAGTTATGTATGCACAGTAACAAACAAAAAGACAGGTCCTTTCTTCATCCGAGGAGGGATGCCAACAGAGAGATGACAGGAAGATGGAGATACTGGCAATGGTTTCAGTTGTCGATACTCAATACGAGTTGCAGTGTGGAATAGGAACCAAGGGGTGAAGTGAAAGGTTCTGCAGAAATGGTGGGTTTTGAAGGGGCAGCATCACGCAGTTGCCATGGAAGGAAGTTCAAGGGATACAGAGCAGCTAGGAAGAAAGGGTAGAGTTTTTTGAGAAAGCAAGAAGGCCATTGAAAGCTTTGAAAATAAGGGTGATGACAAGTTGTGTACTGGGAAGGATGACATATGGTTTCAGAATGATAGAGAGGAATATCAGGCTTCTGAATGGAAGTGAGAGGACCAATGGCGTGGCAATGGAAAGTCCTATTAGGCAAAATTGGGCATTGCTTCACCCCAGTTCCATCTTACTGTCTCTGTCCTTCTCTATTTGATGGTCCCCCACACTCATCAATTGAACATGTGTTCCCCGCAGATGAATTGCAAAATTCGGCAAACTGCTATGACAATTAAGAAACGTGGATGCTTTTTGTCAAAGGTCATAAGGACTATTTCACAGGGTTCAGGCCAGTCAAACTCAGAATAGGATTTTTATTTTATTTTTCCGTATCAAAGATAGAGAGTAGTTGTTGAGGATTAGTCACATGCATATTGATTAGGGAATTTGATATGCTTGCCTGGCTAGGAAGGTGGCAGAGGAGCAGCAGGAGAGCTTGCATTTAGAGTTTGCAAAGCCAAGATTTCAAGAGGATTGGAAGAAATTTAAAATTTATCTTAAGAACTATTATAAAATTGATGAATGCTAAAATGCCGAGGTGTTGAGAGAAAAAGAGATACAGTGACATAAGATTAAGTTAAAGAAAGGACTAAATGGACACATACTTGATAAAATTGCTTAGAAGCTGCTGAAATAATTATGCAAATTGGGATGCAGAAAGGGGAGGTATGGGGGAGTCCGAGAAATGAGGGTTATGGAAAAAAGGTTATGAAATTATACATGTTTGTTTGTCTGTTTATTTGTTTGTATTGTTTAAAAAATGTTGTAAAACCAATAAAAATTTATATATATAAAAAAAAGATTTCATTCCTCTGGAGGGTCTTGTACTAGGCACAAAAACAGTTAAATGTGAACAAATCCTTAATATTTGCTGAACTGGCAGTTATGACCAGGATGCCTTAAAGGCTTTCCTCCTCCAGTTTCAAACATGAATTACAAACCACTTGAACAACGTTGAGTGTTGTCATTTGTCCCAAAACCTCAAAAGCCTCAGCCAAAGCCTATCCATCTTGCAAATTATGGAGGGAGAATTGGAAGAACCGAGTGGAGCCAGGGTATTGGCTATTACTTTCCCATCCTCCGCTCAACTATTTGTGATCCACAGCCAACATTAGTTATAGCTTGGTACAGACTGATTCCTATGGAGAGCGTTTGGAGAATAGGCACCTGGAAAGGGATCCCTATGCCGTTTTCTGTTTCCACCTCAATCATCTTACAGACCTGTGGGGTCTCTCCCAAAAGCTTGTCTTCAGAATTTCAGTTCAGCATAAAGGAGAGAGGAAAAGGTTTCAGTGTATGGATGTTCTGAATGTTATCATAATGATATAGTCATACACTATATGAAAAACAACCACTCAACAGTTGGACCTTGGTTTAAAAGGACATATGAGATTCACATTTTGAATATGTGATCTTTTTCTTTTGTTTTGCTCCTTTGCATAGTCATATGAGGCACAATATTTTCTTTCTGTGCTGTCTTAAGCTTATTTCACAGCTGAGATCAAGTGTGTTCTTTGCAAAACCCTTATGTATCATAGGCACAGACAAAGGTCTGATGGACACTGTTCATGCCCAGCCCACTGGGGTTGATTGTGGTGCTAAATCCATTTCTTCCAATGAGGGAGCAAACTTTGTTATGAGCACATTTGACACTTGAAATATGGCGACCAAGAGAGAAAATAAACAGCTAACCATGTATCTCAGAATTGTGTAAAATGGTCCTAAGAGGGTTTGACTTACACCGTGGGGGCTGCTGTGCATTTGAGCTGCTGGAGCAGGGGACCCAGCAGCTAACAGGAGGCGGAACCAGGGGTAGCAAAAGGCTGAGTTATCAGTGCTAAGAATCCTCCCAAACATTACCTTCTTCCATACTCAATATCCTTTTTCACAAGGACCACTGTTCCTAAACTGTTTTTCAAACCAGCAAATTTTCAGCTCCCGTACTTTTAATTCAGGCTGCGTACATGCTCCCCTTTGCTCTGTGTTCAGTGTGCTCCCAGCATTGGTTCCGGAAGCAGTATACACAAAATATTAGTCACAATCCATTTCTATACTGTATCTATCCTGTCATTTATTATGTTTTAACGTGTGTTTCCCCCACATTTTTGAACTGAGAAGCAGATGGAAGCTAGCAGGATTGGCACAGGTAACAAAGGCAAGAAGAGGAGTTGTTGCTAAAACCCCAACTTCCTGAAAATATACTATATGGCTGCTATCACTTATTCCTCTACTTTTTATTATGCATTGCAGAGCAAAATCATCAACCATGGAGGAAGCTTCATCTGAGCAAGCTTTAAGAACACAAAATTATGTGATCATCTTGTTTCCAGGATCCTATCTTCCCCACTTAGAGACATCCCACAAGAAAACCCAGCCCAAGAGTTATTAAGTCAACCCAACACATGGTACTATTAGTAGATGACTGGGTGCCTGCCAACAATAATGTCTAAATTGGTTATTTGAGTATAGCCCTGCACTGTTTAAGTAGTGGCTCATTGATAACCACTTGGAGTTTGCCTTTCCTTCTAAGCGGTTTCCAAGAAAGCAGGGAAAAAATGACTTACGACAAGAGAAAGTTCAGGGAGGAAAGTGTTCTTTGCAATGGAACAAATGTTACATGATTCAGAGAGTTTGGGGAGCCAATTCTTCTTGCATTTTAGAGGCAATTTTGATTTTTTAAAAAAATAAATATTAGAATAGACATAGCACATATCCAGGACACACAAAAGTATTTTGGGTGCTTACTTTTTATTTTTAAATATTCATATTTAATATTCATACTATGGCATCACTCAGTTTTAACACATTTCTCATATTTATCCTGAGCTATATTTTTTCTCCATGAATATTTTATACATTTTGAAACAATTTGTATAGCCATAGCATATATTCCTACGATCAACTTGCAGAATGTAGTATCTTACTGTGGTGAGTTGGTGGTGATTGCTTTTGAATAGGGCGGTCCAACTTTTCATGCCAAGTGGGCCACATGAGTACTTTGACATGGAACCCATGGGACACACCCTGCCTTGCCATGCTGGGGGGAGGCCAAAATTTGATGCCCCCCTCAGCCCTTGCACTGCCTTCCGAAAGCTGGGTAAGCAAGTTGCGGGGCTTTGGGAAGGAGGTGTAGGGCTCTGGCAGGGTCATAGAATTTGTCAGCCTCCTTCCCAAAACTGGGAAAGCACTAACGGGGCTTCGGAAAGGAGGAAGGAGGACTCCAGGACACTGTCGGAGAACTTATGCCTCCTTCCCAAAGCCCAGCACCTCACTTACCCACTTACTTTTTTTGGGAAAGCAGCACGAAGGCTGGAGGGGGATTGTCATGGGCCAGGAGATGGCTTCACCTGCTGAGCAGCAGCCTGAAGGAGCAGAAAGCAAAGTGACTCCACCTGCTGCTGATCAGCCTTCTTGCTCCTGATGTGAACCAGCTGGTTCCAGCTTTCTTAAGCAGGGTTTCCAGCCTCAGTTAGTTGCTGGAATGAACATTTGTCATGCCTGGCCAGATCTTGCTTCTTCTTGCTTCTTGTGACCTTGGACCCTCTGCTTTCCTGACCCCCGGATCGTCTCACTACATGAACTGAGATACTCCTGCCCTTAGGACTGGACTGAGCCTTGCATATGGCCTCTGCCTCCAGGCCAAGAGTCCCTGAAACTTGGCTGGTTGGCTGGCTACTACCTCCACTGAGCTCTGCCGTGGCTGGCAGCACAGGACTACGGCAGGCATCAAATGTTGCCAACAGCCACCAAAAAAGGCATTGAGGGTCACATGTTGGACCTCATGTTGGAGAACCATTCTTTTTAGAAGTTGTCTTCACTTTCCCAGGGTTCTCAATGATCACCTTAAAATTCTATAATACAGAAGCCTCCCAAACACTCCTTGCCAATGGCATTATGTAAAAAATTAAAGTAGAGCAAGTAGCAACAACCAGTTTGCATAGAAGGGATCTGCCACTGGGAGGATGCAGTCTGGATAAGGCCCTCAAAGTTGGGTGGCACAAACAAATAATGGTTTCCAGTTGTAAAAAAAGGGGTGGGGTGGGAGAAAGGGTGTGTGCAAAGAGATTCCATACGCTACCAACAATGGCCCTGCGACACAAAAAAATGAAAATGCTGAATAGATGAGGCAAGTTACAGTGGTACCTCGGGTTAAGTACTTAATTCGTTCCAGAGGTCCATACTTAACCTGAAACTGTTCTTAACCTGAAGCACCACTTTAGCTAATGGGGCCTCCTGCTGCCGCTGCGCCGCTGGAGCACGATTTTTGTTCTCATCCTGAAGCAAAGTTATTAACCTGAAGCACTATTTCTGGGTTAGCGGAGTGTCTAACCTGAAGTGTATGTAACCTGAAGCGTATGTAACCCGAGGTACCACTGTATATCCAATCAATCCCTTGCTTATCCTACTACTCTTTCTTTCAATTCCAGTTGCCAGTATCCACCACTAGTCACAGTGCTTGTTACCTGGGTAGCAGGAGCATGATTCAAACTGCTTCATTCAGAGGATGTCCTGGGCCATCTTGCAATGCCATCATATAGAGATTGCCAGAGCCACCCTATTTGCTCGATAGTGTGATTCAGCTTCATAATGAAACCAGCACCATTGTGCAGTAAGGCCTTCACAGCCATAGAGTGTGTGTGTTCAGGCAGAGCACAACAGACAATTAGATAAACATTGTGTACTTTTAAGTACAAAACCAAAAAGAGATATATAACCTCAGCTATGGGGAACTGCTGGCCCTTCAGATGTTTCTGAACCACACCTACAATCACCCCTGGCCACTGGCCATGCTTGCTAGGGCTGATGGGAGGTGTAGTTTAGAAACATCTGGAGGGCCAAAGGTGCCCCAGCTCTGCTTTAAATCCTAGGGGAGATAATCATTGAAAAGTGTGTGCTACTTCTGCCCAAGCTCATGAACTGGGGGATAGCCATAGAAGAAGAGTTTGGATTTGATATCCTGCTTTATCACTACCCAAAGGAGTCTCAAAGCGGCTAACATTCTCCTTTTCCCTTCCTCCCCCACAACAAACACTCTGTGCGGTGAGTGGGGCTGAGAGACTTCAGAGAAGTGTCACTAGCCCAAGGTCACCCAGCAGCTGCATGTGGAGGAGCGGGGATGCGAACACGGTTCCCCAGATTACGAGTCTACTGCTCTTAACCACTACACCACACTGGCTCTCAGAGGGCTGAAGCTGAGCAACACACGAGCTGTTCCCCAACTGGAGGGAAAGGTGCCCTTTCCTTTTGCTCTCTTCCCCAAATACAACACAAGCAATTACTCGTGCAAGATAAATTAAGACCCAGGATGGAGTTTATCCATTGCTGCCTCTCTGAGCACCCTGTTTTGAAACGTGGCTCACATGGGAGTTCTCCTTGCTTGATTTGGCTCCTTAATTTATGGCATAACGGCATGCGGTAGATAAGAGAATTCCCATTAGGACTTCACAGAGCCCCTCTCCCAATTTTTCTCTGTATATTCCAAGTTAAGGTGGAGAGGGCAAAGCTTTGATGAATAAGGCATATTTTCTCACTAGCTTCTTTCCTTAACTAGCTCAGGTTTTTGAAATAACATGGAATGACCACCGAAAACACTTCTTTGATAGTAGTGAGGAACTTAAGATAAAAAGCAGCTGGGTAGGAGGGTTCCTTTCCTTTTTTTTCTAAGACAAAAGGAAACAACTTTGAACTTGGTAGACAATGTAGTTTAAACCCAAACAGATGTGGCGTAATCTCCTTTTTTGATCCTCTTGTAGGTTTCCTTTTAAAATGCGTACATGTGCGTTGAAATGATGACTTTCAGATGTCTCAACGTAATTTGTCTCTGTTGGAGTATCACCTTGGTACATAGATCATATGTGCCGAATGCTTAAAGTCTTTGAACATGAACTGAAGGGAACCGAGTAGAATTTATGTTGGTCTTTTAGCTCCTTTTTGGTGACCATGTAACAGAAGCAGTATAATCACACTAATGCAGAAAGTTTGAACAATGACACCCACACCCACGTCAATAAATCCTTTTACCTTAAGGCTTTCAGATGTAACTAAGCTAAACTGATCTAAGTTAGAAAATATGACGTTTGAGACCATGAAATGGTAGACTAATGTGCCGTAAACACCCTAGCTTTTCTTGCTTGATTGACATTAGTTAACATGAGGTTTTCCTGTGTGCATGGCTATGCTATTACCACCCTAGCTACCCCAGTGAGATACCACAATTAGGAATCAACAATGGAACAGATTTCCTTTCAATAGCCATTCCAATGCACTTACATGATAAATGTGGCAATGACACCGTCCTTCTGCGTGTGCATAAATCTACTTCCAACTTCAAAGAGTTGTAGATTCATGGCCTAACCACCTTCTGCAGGGGAGAATATAAAAGGCTGGATATACAGAGGAAGTGGCAACAGAAATATGTGGTGCCCAGGTGTGAATAACAATTATAATATCAGAACTGCATGTCTGGGAATGATAAAGTGAAGGAGGAAGTATGAACCCAAACTGGTGGGAAGACTGCAATCAAATTCTCTCTCTCCTAGCACTGATATGATGCTGCCTTCAGGCCCAAAGACATCCTTGCTTGAGTTCCAAATACGCTGAGGATCTTTCTTCTGACCTTGGCTTAGCTCCACCAAATTTTCTGTTCTGCAAAATGTGAGTTATGATCTTTAACACCTGTGGCTAAGATTTAGTTAATGCAAGTATAGGAGAATCTTGGAGCCTTTAGAAAACGTTGTTTATATCTCTGAACATTCCTCTTTCTTGAAAAATTGCTGGTTCACTAGCCATTTCTCTGCTCCAAATCCATTCAGAGCACGCCTAGTCAAAAATTTACATCCTTAGTATTTCAGTACTTGCTCGAAAATCTCTTATGCAAAAATACTGTCACCCTACAATTCTCCTCTCCCTTAATTTTTGACTTGCCATCTTTCTGAAGAAACATGTACTTGTTGAAGAACATCTCCCATGAAATCATTCCTTCAAAGACCAGTCTGGCAAGAAAAAGGACCATTTCAGTGTGTTTTGTTCTTTTTTTTTCTTTAAAAAATGGCCAACCTAGCTTTTGGTCACTAAACTTCTCAGTGCTCATGATGAACGATTCAGTTGACTGATTCACCGCACACAAATTCAACTTGTGCTTGGGGAGAAAAGTTAATAGACCATTCATGGAAGTGTGTGACTCAATAGCCAGTACCCAGCATTCTTATTTACATTTTTATCCCACCCTTCCTTCAAGGAGTCCATTGTTCTCCCCTCCTCATCCATTTTATCATTACAACAAACTTGTTAAGTAGATTAGGTTTAGGGTGTGTGACTAGCCATGATGTCTATGCTCTGTCTCCACAGTTGGAGGCAGCAATGTTTATGAATACCAGTTTCTGGAAACCAAAGGAGAGGGGAGTGCTCTAATCCAGCTTCCCTGTTTCCCACAGGCATGTGGTTGGGCAGTGTGAGAACAGGATGTTGGACTACATGAGCCATTGGCCTGATCCAAGAGGCGCTTCTTAATGTCCTTGTGTTCTAATAACACAAGCCCAAGGTTATCCTGTGATCTTTGGGGCTCAGGAGGGATTTGAACCCAGGTGTCCTGGTTCTGGACTGACATTCTGACCACTACACCACCTTGGCTCTCACTGAATGTGGTAGCAGACTTCTAGGAAAACATCATAACATAGACTAAAACAAAAAACCAGCCAGGTTGTATTCTTGGGGTTTGTGTTCTGCTGCATAACTTCTCTTTGCCTAAATGAAGCCAAAAGCAACATACTGAAGCTGGAGGAAAGATGAAGCTGACACATTTCTATAAATCACAGAAGTTGTACCTTGACAGAATTCTGTGATACTGTCCTATGTCATTCTAGGGCAAATATCTATTTCCAGCTGTCTGAGAGTTCTACATTAATTTCCTAGATGGTGTGTGTGTGTGTGTGTGTGTGTGTGTGTGTGTGTGTGTGTGTGTTTTAATCCTGTATATGGGTGGAGTTCTGAAATAAACCAGATATTTCCTGCTTTCTCTTACATGTCTAGGTCAAAACTTTAATATCTTTGCCAACACTGTCACTCCAAGCACAGCAAACTGATGCTGAGATTTAAGGGGGGGAAACACACCCCAACCCCTCCAAAAAGAAAATCTCCAGATAATGCTTTCACATGATTCATTGTGAGATAAGAATGTAGTATCTAATAAAGTAAATACAGCCGTACCCAAAAATGTGATTTAAACAGCTGTTGGCTTAGAAGGGGGGGGGCAGAAAACCAAAGGCCGTTATTTCTCAGGATCTTGTGGTAGAAAGTTTTGCATTCATGAAGCTTTAGAACATCTCTTCCACCCACCCAGTGAAGCTCAGCTGTAATTTCAAGTTTTCTACTCTTCAAGTTTTATTTAAGCAGCTATAGTTAATGTCCTTCAGATGTTAAGGAACAATACAAGATGTGCTGCTTATAACATGTCTTAGCATATTGCTTAACCAACCACTATGCTAAATATTCCTTAACATAGATTTCCTCCTACTCCAAGGAGGAATCTTACACATCCTGCCTATTTCCTTGGGCTAGGTGGTCTGTGTGCCCTGCCCTGTTTCCTGTAATCAGAATAGGTTGGCATCTTACCCATCACATGACTGAGGAGAGTGGTCTTATAACCAGGAGCTATATTTGCAATTTTCCAGGACATTTTGCCGATTTCTGCTTGCGGCTGCAGTATTCTGGATATGTCTGGGAAATTCCAGGCGTATGGCAATCCTACTATAAACAATGCATGTACAGAGAGCAGTGGGGTCTTTCCCATGGCCCCCACCACTATGCACAGTCAGGATAATGTATTGGGATGCCCCATCTTGGCCTTCAGGCTTGACCACCTCCTGAACATGCTGCCTAGATACCACAACAATAGCATCCCGTGTGGCCCCAGAAGTGATGGGGAGGAAGTTCCAGGTGTATTTGCTGCCAAGGAGTGTGGTGGAGTCTCCTACTTTGGAGGTCTTTAAGCAGAGGCTTGACAACCATATGTCAGGAGTGCTCTGATGGTGTTTCCTGCTTGGCAGGGGGTTGGACTCGATGGCCCTTGTGGTCTCTTCCAACTCTATGATTCTATGATTCTATGATTCTATGATTCTAAGTTAAGATCTACCTGTGTTTTTGTCTTCCACTCCAGCAATAGAGTAAAGGCACTTGCAGCTTTTTCAATGGTCTCTCGTCTCCTTCTGCCCCATATACTGGACATCCTTAGGTGGGAACAGAGAGATGCAGAAAGGAAGCTATAATTTGTAGCAGCTGGATGAGGCTACAGCATCCTTGAAATACCGTTCCTGTTGGGTGATCTCATCAGATACAGTACAAGCACCACCACACCTCGTGAAAGAGGGCTTATTCCTGTACAGTGGTGCCCCGCAAGACAAATGCCTTGCAAGACGGAAAACTCACTAGATGAAAGAGTTTTCCGTTTTGGAGGTGCTTCGCAAAACGAATCTCCTATGGGCTTGCTTCGCAAGATTAAAATGTCTTGCGAGTTCCTGCTGGTTTCCCCCCCTTTCCCCCCCTTTTCTAAGCCGCTAAGCCACTTATCAGCTGATCCGATAAGCTGATAAGCCGCTAAAAGCCACTAAAAGCCGCTAATAGCGCTAATCCTCTAATCCATCAATGGGCTTGCTTCGCAAGACAAAAAAAACCATAGACGAAGAGAATCACAGAACGGATTCTTTTCGTCTTGCGAGGCACCACTGTAATTCGTTCTTTGTGTATATTTGTAAACAGATACAGCAAACTGTATGCCTGTTGCCTTTGTCCATGGAGTTTTCTTGGCAGGGATACTGGAGTGGCTTGCCGGTTCCTGCTCCAGGTGGATCACGTTTGGTCAAAACTCTCCACTATGACCTGTCCGTCTTGGGTGGCCCTGCACGGCATAGCTCATAGCTTCTCTGAGTTATTCAAGCCCCTTCACCATGGCAAGGCAGTGATCCATGAAGGGGAGAGAAGACTCCCTGGAAAAGACCCTGATGTTGGGAAAGGTGGAGGGCACAAGGAGAAGGGGACGACAGAGGACGAGATGGTTGGACAGTGTTCTCGAAGCTACAAACATGAGTCTGACCAAACTGCGGGAGGCAGTGGAAGACAGGAGTGCCTGGCGTGCTCTGGTCCATGGGGTCATGAAGAGTCGGACACGACTAAACAACTAAACAACAACAACAACAGCAGCAAACTGTGTTAAGTCTCTGGTAGCATCTCTTACCACCCTCAAATTTTGATGACTCCTCACATTTTGTTCTTCTCAGAGTGAGCTCGTTAACATTTGTAAATTTTTATTACTTATTTCCTAGCCAGAACATGGTTAGAAATCCTCCATGGAAGCGAAGAAAGCAGTTTCAGCATGTGAGTCTCATCACTCATGAGTATTTCTTATGCTCGCCCCAACAATTTCCTGATAATAATTGTTTCTACTAAAGTTCAGATATTTGGTTTCAATTAAGCTTCTATTGGTTCCAGCCAGATAATCTTCTCCATCACTCTGCATTCTGTGTGATGAAAGAAGTACACCGAATTGCACTTCATCAGCAGCTGAATGTTTAGTTTTAACAGAGCCCCAGGCTACACTATGGTTAATCTAAACATACACATTTTGGACGAGTCAAGTGCTTTATTGTAAGCAATGTGGAAGTGGATGTGTTTGCAGCTGTTCTTCCAAATGGGACCCCAAAGGTGGGCCTGGTGCGCTGCAGGTGTCTCACAGACATCTGCCAACAGTTATAGCTGTTGGAGTCAATGTTACATAAAGGCCTAAGTGGGTTTCATTTCTGGGTGATAACATTATAGCTGGCAGCTCAGTCTTGAAGAAAGATGAAATTCAGTTTGAACAGGTCACTGAAATAGATGTCCAAATGAAGATTCTCTGCCATTACGTCTTCTACTGGTCACTACTGCCTCATAGAATACTTAGGTGTTTTGTTGCTTCAAGAAAATAAAAATTGGTGGTGCTGTGGCTTCAGAAGACCATTTGTGGGTACGTGGAGTCCACCTGGCCTATATAGTCTAATTTTAGAAAGTTCACAAGTTTCAGACAAGAGACTTTCCAGGTCCTAACTGACCTTTTGCATGCAAAACTGAGCTACAACTCTTCCTCTGAGCATGGTGTGGATTCTTAAAAACTCCCAGTATATTAGTTATATTTTGCATAATACAAAGAAGAGACAAGAGTTGTGCTTTGAAAACCACCTGAATTAGTTACAAAAGCTGTGCATAGACCTGAATCAAATTTATTTCTGGCTAGCTTGTCACCCTAAACTTTACCTGCTTCACTAGAAAGAAAAGTAGAAGCAGCTACCTTCAATTTGGCACTGCCTTGAAACCTGGATAGCTTGTCCATTAAAAGCACAGGGTGTTCATTGCTGCTCTGTTGATTTATATTGGGAAGCTGGGCATGGAAAGAAGATGTATGAGCAGTGTAAAAGTAAGCAATACTCTTTGGCAGTAAGACAAATACCTGTTGAAGTGTATGCATGAAAGTGTAAAGGTGCTTCTCGTGCACAGAAGAAATGTTTTAGGTGAATGCACCACATCATCTTTCCATTCTTTTCGAGTGGATCAATATGTAACATCAAATGAGGTTTATTTCATGCGAGTAAATTTTTACACTCTTTGGTAACTAGGCTCTGTTGGACCTGAATAAGGCAATTTGAGCTCTTGGTAAGCCCATCTGCATGCAAGCTTGACAAACGCTAACCTTTATTAAATGGACACTCCTAAATTCAGGCTAACATAATTGAAACCAGTAGGAGAATTAAATTATAACTAACCTCATAAAAACGTGTCTTCAAGCAAGGCATGATGCTGAAGAAATTGAAAAATGAAACATGTTGCAAGGTACTCCAGCTACTGCAAGTCTCATTGTTATTTTAGAAATTTGTAGGTGTCAGCCTTCAACTGTAAAAGAATGACATCTTAGGGTGGTATCAATGCTAGTCTTATCCAGTTTTGGGAAACACTTGCCTGTGAGTGCTCCAATTGGAGAACAGCCTCTACCAAAGGTACCATGTGCTTTGAAGACACTCAAACTCAGGACGCAAGGGAGAAACGTGCTAAGAGGAAGGCACGCTTGGCAAATCCACAGCATGATCAACTCCCACCCGGAAACCAATGTCCCCACTGTGGAAGGACGTGTGGATCCAGAATTGGCCTCCACAGTCACTTACGGACTCATTGTTAAAACCCTGTTTATGGAAGACAATCTTACTTGGCTACGAGTGATCGAAGAAGAAGAAGAAGACCCAGTTTAAGTCAACAGACATGACTAACTATTCTAAGTAGGACTTAGCTGATCCTACACACAATAAACTGGCATAAAGCAAGATTGTGCAAGTAAAGTTATGCCAGATCCAAGCTCCATTAAACAGCAAGGCTACTGCTTGCTGAAAACCAGCCTTTAAAATAGTATTTGTGTTACTTCATCTTCAACCCATGTTGGGTTGCCCTGTCATGTGACTGAGCTCAATGATCTTGGAGTCCAGTCTGACTCTTGCTTCTTTGCCACACCCCTGGAATGCTCTTTCCTCCAGGGATTACACTGGCTTAAGAGCCACCAGGGTCAGCTCTGGGCCCGAGCTGAACCAGGATGGAGGCATATCTCCAGCTGAGCATGGGTTGAGGGAATGAAGGCAGTGTAGCCCAGTTGCGCCAAGATCCTTTTGGCTCAGCTGAAGATCCACTGGTTCCTAACCTGCTCATCCTGGTGGATCTTTTCGGTAGTGGCGCCCGCCCTGTGGAACGCCCTCCCATCAGATGTCAAAACGATAAACAACTACCTGACATTCAGAAGACATCTTAAGGCAGCCCTGTTCAGGGAAGTTTTTAATGTATGATATTTTAGTGTTTTTTGGGTTTCTATGGAAGCCGCCCAGAGTGGCTGGGGAAACCCAGCCAGATGGGCAGGGTATAAATAATAAATTATTATTATTATTATTATTATTATTATTATTATTATTATTATTATTATCTTGCTATTGGGTTGCTCCCTACCACCCTTAATTCTGTGACGGTTTAAAACGAAGCCTGGAACATCATGAATGTAACAGCTACCTGTTTCCCCACCTCAAAATGCCAAAATTTTAAGTCAGGTCATGAAATTAAGTTGTTGTTGTTAAATGTCTTAGTCACCTTTCGCAAAACAACCCACGGCAACTTACAGAAATGTAAAAGATATGAAAGAAATGTAAACCTGATAAATGTACAGAAGTTAAAACCAAAACGTACACCACAATGAATCCATGTCATACTAAAAACACCCTGCATAAAAATGAGCAAAATCAAAACCAGCAGGATATGCAATTACCTAAAAGTAAATAAAAAACTAATGATCTGTAAAAACAGACCATCACATGCCATCAAATGCCTGAGTGCAGAGGCAAGTTTTAACCCATTATCCGTGTCAAACAGGTCTCACTGGGTAGAGCATTCCGTAGACACGAGGGCAACAGCTTAAAAGTCCCTCTCCCATGAAAATGTCCAGCACTGAAAAGACTAATCAGTTTGCAAAATCTAGGGCTGTAGGGGAAGAGTTTGTTGGCAGTGGAAGAGAAATTAAAGGATAGAAATACTACATTTTAAATCCACTCTGGAGAAGAATCCAGAGTTACATGACGTATTAATTTATGCTTAAAAAAATTACAGAAAAGTCCCCCTGGCCCCACTCATTGCTTTCTATTTCTTCTTAAAGTGTTCGGATTTGTAAATTGGAAATGAGTTCCCTTCCCAGACTAGATAATGTATTTTTCATAATTAAGATTCTAGTCTTGAGAATTCATGCAAAGAACAAGATATGAAGTTCCACATTACATGCTGTTTTATGTTCATTCAAAAACGTGATATTGAAATCTTCCAGAGGGTCTGGCTGTAATATGTAGAGGCAGACAACTAAACCAAGCATCTTAATTCCCATGAGATTTCAAAGTCTTCAAAGTCACGATGTAAGAAATAGAGGACCACTATTTTCCAGGGGCAGCTATTATTAGCAATCTTGCAGCCATTAAAACATTTCCTTAAAAAAATACACTGCATTATATAAACT
Source organism: Podarcis bocagei (assembly GCF_964188305.1). Classification (NCBI taxonomy): domain Eukaryota; kingdom Metazoa; phylum Chordata; class Lepidosauria; order Squamata; family Lacertidae; genus Podarcis; species Podarcis bocagei. The sequence goes on from NC_138126.1 coordinate 36,149,364, forward strand.
GTTGCTTTAATAGTGTCCAGAATAATAATCTAGTGAGCAGTCCAAAGTTTTTGTTTACTTTTATGCAGATTAACTTCCATTATTTTTGATATATATATATATATACACACACACACACACACCACACTATTTCTAAAAATCTAAAAAAATCTCCCAAAACTTTGAAAACTTCATTGGAACCAATCGACATGTCATAAAAATGTGCCAAGCTTTTTTTTTTTTTAAAAGAGTCATTCTTGATTGAATTGTGCAGTTTCATTTTTTACATTCATTGAGTGAAGTTCTACCACAGTCCAAATGAAGGTTATAGCTCACAGCCATAGAAATATGTGCTGAAGCTTCCATAAATTTTTATGAGATTAGGATTCCCATCCACATTTTACTCATAACAACCATTTCTCACCCCTTTTCAAACTTCAACTCTCTTCAAAAGCAAACGTGGAAGTATTTATGGATACATATTCCAAAAGAAAATGGACGAAGCAATTTTTCCATCGTCTCTGTCGTGAGATGTGGAAAATCTTTTCAAATAGTTTCAGTTTGCCCTTTGATCACTTTTCCTTTTTTTTTTAATGGCATGATGCCCGGTGTGTTTTATTTCGTTGATTTCCACCTGCTTTGCGTTAGCAACTGTTGAAAGCTGGAGCATGATTTTGATCGTGACTTGGGAAAGTTAGGAAGTTGATCCATCATACATGGATGGGTTCAGTCAGCAGATCAAACAATTCCTAGGCACATCACTTGTTGCTGAAAGTGAGTTCAGTTCCCATAGATTTCCAGATGGATGGAGAAACGCAACAGTGTTCCCTTGTTGAAAGCAATACAGTGGCCCATTAGCAAATATATGTGTGGGTGGCTTCCGTGAACTGTTCTCCCTTTTCTCTTAAATCTCCTTTGTTTTTCTAACTCATGGGGGCAGTAAGATTACCTCAGACGCAGCCTGGAATATTCCCTGAGGGTTGCCTTGGGAGACGGGCACCTTTGTAAAAATAACAGGTGTATCTAGATAGTTTTGGTCCTGGTATCTTCAAAGGGAAACCTGCAAAGCAGAGAGGGAAAATGGCAAATCCTGACTGCTGTTAATTGTTCTCCTTCAATAAAAAAAGCATGGCTTGTCTATAGATTCCGTCTAGTATCTCTTTCCAAATTAGGGACTGGCCCTCTGTGCTTTATTATCTGATGTAGATAAAGCCGCCCGTATCTCCAACTTCAAAGAAGAAACCTTTGGCACTGTCCATTTCAATTAATCACGAGAGAAAAGAGTTTTTAAGTAACTGGAAACATTTATTCTAATGTATGAGAAGATTTCTTACAACTAAGCATTTCTTTTAAAACGCAAGGCCAGCACAAGTGCTTAGCAAAAAGACTTTCTTATCTTTATACACTTTCATTCTCGCTAATCAGCAGTAACAAAGACGTGGCTAATTTTAGAAGATTTGTATTTGATGTCCCCCTCTCTCTGTGCTATCCTTCATTTCCTTTTTTTTTTTGGTTAAGAAGAAGGAAAAATAAATAAAGGTAGAAAACTGCAGGATACAAAACAGGAAAATAAAACCCCAGAATTATTGTGTGTAGCGTATGCTCACAGAACTATGCAGTGGTGTATGGGATGTTAGGGGACGGGTAGTACCTCTTTTGCCCCCACCTGGCACCCAGCTCTCACCTGTGACTCCTAGAAGCTGTCAGCATGCGACAGTGGCCACGCCCCAACTAAATCAGATGAGGATAGCCAATGGGTCTCAAACCCTCAGTGAGTTAGGGAGTTCCCCTGCAGGCAAAGACAGGCTCCAGCAGATTGAGCAGATGAGAGAAATAGTGGGTCCATTGGTTAAGAAGGTGGTTTCTGCACTTGCTGTAGAGGGAAGTGAAGGGCAGAGGGCAGAGGGAAGTGAAGGGGCTCATCAGCCTGGGAAGGTAGTCCTTCTAGGACAGGGGTCAGCAAACTTTTTCAGCAGGGGGCCAGTCCACTGTCCCTCAGACCTGGTGGGAGGCCAGACTATTTTTTTTGGGGGGGGGAATGAATGAATTCCTATGCCCCACAAAGATGCATTTTAAATAAAAACACATATTCTACTCATGTAAAAACATCAGGCAGGTCCCACAAATAACCCATAGATGCATTTTAAATAAAAGGACACATTCTACTCATGTAAAAACATGCTGATTCCCGGAGCGTCCGCAGGCTGGATTTAGAAGGCGATTGGGCCAGATCCGGACCCCGGGCCTTAGTTTGCCTACCCATGCCTTAGCCTTTCCTTCTCCTGCAGATATCCCAAAAAGCAGTGGCGGTTTAGCAGGCCAGATTTAGAAGGTGATTGGGCTGGATCCAGCTATGGGCCTTAGTTTGCCTACCCATGTTCTAGGAGAAGGAAAACATGATCCTAAACCTCCACTGCTTTGTGGGATATCTGCAGGAGAAGGAAAGGCTAGTGGAAAGCTGATTTAGATAAGAAAAAGTGAGTTAAGTATGCTTCCTCAGCACCTCTGTTCCAATGCTGTTCAGAAAGCGCCCCCTCCAAAGGCTACTTTGGAATAAATATTATAACATGGTGGAGGGATCAAATCCCAGGTATTGATCATAGCAATCCCACATCATTAAGAGAGGCCTGTTTTATCAAACTCCTGGTGCCATTACTTTTAGGGCAGGTTTACACATTACCCAGTAAAATGCTAGCTGCTGGAAAATGACACCAAGTGGTTCAGATGGGAGGGCAATAGACACTTTTCATGTTTATCCTTCTAATTGTGTGTAGTCTCTCCATGCCAGAAACATCATGTTCCAAGGCTGTCATGGAGACTTCTTTTTGGGGCAGAGTCTCTTTGCCAACACTAGCCACCTCAAGAATGTATGGCTCGGGCATGGAAAATCGGCACAAGATTTTGGAGATTACCGAAGATCACTGGCATGCTTTTTCACATGCTAAAAATGATAGGATTCCTTTCAGATTGTCATAGACTAGTATTAGATCAGTCTATGGTAGAAAGCTAAAAGTTCCATGTAACATTATACACCACTGACAGGCTTTACTGTTTGCTAAAGTTTCCTGAACCTCTGTACTGCTGCTGTTTTCCCCATTTAGAGAGTGATATACACGAAAATGCTTATTCCAGAAGTGGTAGGACATTTTTTTTTTGTCACTAAGGTATTGAAATTAAATTAGAACAGAAGAGAAATGGTCATTGGCCTGCTAAAGAAGGACCACATACACATGGCTAGAAGATTAGTTAAAAACTGGTTTGGCTGCATTACGCATTAGAGACAGAATGCCATCATTTCACTCCTGAGCAATGATACTTTTTCCAGATTGTCAGAGGGGCAGAGGTGTTCTGGGGAAATTGCTTCCTTGACAATGCAACTAGTATCTATGTGAGACATATTCCATTCTTTTGCCATATATGTGCAAGCAGCTATCTTTCTGGGCCTGAGAAGTATAGTGTGCCAACTTGAAATTGCTTTAATTAAATAACTTCCATCATTATGATGAGCAAAAGAAAAGCAAAAAATATCCAATTTAATGTTGTTTAATTTCAAAGCAGTTAAAAAACCCCTCCAAACAGTAAGAACTTGAAATCTAATCAGTTACTTTTCAGGCATCAGTCCCTGAAAATATATTCTTAAGATTCAACTGTCATGATATATTTGCTTGGCACGAGAAGGTGCTTGGATAAGGAACCAGAAATTATGGGGGTCCCTGAATGACATTCACAAGCCCCACCCACTGACTCCTTCCAATTTTAGCTAAATTATACCCCTCCCAAGTATGCTTCTAAAAATAGTAATTAAGGAGGCTGGAACAAGAGGAAGACAGACCCTCCAAGTGTCCCTATTTTCCAGGGACGTCCCTGATTTAGAGAAGCCATCCTGGTTTCTGATTTGATCCTGGAATGTCCCATTTTTCCTTAGGATGTCCCTAATCATGGTTCGTTGAGTGATTAGCATCATGGACTGATGAAGATTGCTGCAAAACCTGGATAATAAGAACAGGTCTCATCTGTTTGGCTTCAATTGATCATTTGGCTTTGCGCTTCCAGCTAACGACCACTTGAAGAATGCTTTTTGGTAACCACTCCTACATTTATTGCTTTGTGCTTCCAGTGTACAACTATTTGTTCCAGCTGTGTTATGACATATTTATCACATACATAACCAGTACAGCAACGAGAGAGACACTGGTGTTAGAATTCCTGCTCTGTGATTGCAGTCATAGGATTGTTGTCCATCACATGACGGTGTATGTTTTGACTCCACAGAGTGGGAAGTGACGGAGACAGGATGTTTGTGTTTCTGTGTTCTGTGAAGTGGGACTATTGTCCTTTGTTCTTTTCCTCTCTGCTGTCTGATGCTAGAGAGAGAGGGAGCCATGTTGCAGTGCTCTGTGTGTGTTTATATGTAAAGAAAGTAGATTAGCCAAAATGCTGAGGTCTGTTACGCAAACTGCGAACACTCTGTGGATCCCTAAGTGTGCCGGTGTCTGTTGGCATCGGTTGCTGTGGTGTTCGGGCTGAAGAAAGCTTTTGAAGCTCCCGAACGAATGACCAGGAGGGAGAGAACATGCCAGTCGGGCATGTGTCTCTACCAGGGTCCTACTCGAGTGTAGGATGAGCTCCTGACAACTGGTACATTCTATGTTCATGAGTATCTCCAGGCACTTTAGTTTGCTCATTGTCTAGTTGGTTTATGAAGGTATATATTTACGTATTCCAGTAAAATTGTTCTTTATATTCATAAGCCAGTTCTGGTGTTGTTGGTTTGTTGTTCAATTATTGTTATAACACCTGATATTTTTGTGTATACTTTGTAGACATGACTGTTCATAAGCACAATCTCTCGAATTGTAGAGCTAGCTCAGCTCCTTGGCTTTCTGAGAGCCAGGAACTGCAAGGCGAAAGTGGTGCCAATGAGGTCAAAACCTGATGAATGAAGCCAAGAATCAGAGCCGAAGACACCAAAAACACACCAAGGCCCAGAAGATTCTGCTTGTTCAAACAAAGTCTCAGGGGAATCCTTTTATAGTCTGTTCTGTCTAGCAGGGCCCTGTCACCAGCCTGAATGGGCAGGGCAAGTTCAGAGCATGAAAATCCTTCATTGCCCTGGAAGATACTCCAAACTGCAGTTGTGATGATTCATTGCAGCTACATAAAGAGCTAAAGGTTCCTATTCTAGCTGACATGTGGGGGTTTTCTGACACAGAAGGAGTAGTTGGTAAAGTTGCTTTCCTCCTGCAGAAAAAGCAGATTCTGGACCAGATAAATGCCAGCAGAAACAAAGAATGGGTGTGTCTACTTAATTTTTGGTGCACATTCCATTTGTTTCAAAGTATGTCTGACATCAGATTTCTGGCAATCCACACTATTTTTAAAGGGGGAAATATATATGTTGACCCAGATTTATTTTGCAGCAAATCTTCATGATATGAGGTTTTCTGAAAGCCTTATATAACCTGTGTTGAATATTACGAAATAACCTCCACTGATTCTATTAAATTGACTTGAATAGTATATTAAGCCCAGTGTTCAGGGGCTTAGGAAGAGGGGTGTGGGGGTGTGGGCCACTCTGGGTGTTATCCTGAAGGGGTGTGGCATTCGCCCCCCCCCCCCACGAAATCCCCAAGCCCAGTGAGTGGCAAAGCGGCAAGCGGCAAAGCAGCTGCTACAGCTCTCCCTCTTTCCCCGGTTTGCTGTAGGCTTGGGGTGCCAGAACACCTAGCTCCGCCACTGCCAGTGTTTACATGTTGAAACGATATGTGGCATGGCACCATTTGCCTTTTCCATTAATGTTTACTGTCCCCCCTCCCATCCTAGTTAAAGCACAGACAAGAGGAGAAGAGTTAACTCCCATAATCTGCTGCAACATCAGAAAGTTAGATACATCATGGCCGTATTCCAGTAGAATATGTATTAGTTTTAAAATCATGGGGAACATTAGCTCTGCCATAGACCATAATGGCTACTGAGGAACTCCATCAACCAATCCTGTGCCAGCTAATGAGTCTGAAAGTCTACGGAGGATGCATCAGAAAGAGTCTTGTGGTACAGCAGGACACAACTCATTTGATGTAATATTATCTTTAACAGACGCTGGGTAGTTAAATTTAGAACCAGTGGAGAAACTGATTCATTCTTTTCAGCCATCGTCTGATTTACTTTACATCCCTTGCCAGTGAGGTGTGGCCACAAACTCTGAGAAGCTTAAAGCAATATATTTAGATTTTTACATCAGACATAATAGAAAGCTAAATTAGTTAGTGAGTTGAAAGTCAAAGACCAAAAGTGCATGAATTTGATTAACCAATTAGCCCCCTTCGAAGAGTTTCTTTGTAAAAGAAACCCTTTGGCTTATTCATCCTGATAAAATGTAACCTGGGAAAAGATTTGAGGCAAAGAACTACTTGATTAATAGTTACCCAGATGACAATTAGGAACATGAATATAGGTGGTCAGGCCTCAAACATTCTTCCCCATTGAGTATTAAAGTAAGCTGCTGAGTTTGCTGTATCTAGGTCAGCTCACCATATGTTTCCTGATTTGGATCAACGTTCTGAACAGCTGTAAGATTGCAGGTCTTCAGTTTTTAAGTATTGGGTATTTCTTGAGACCGATCCAACTGACTGATGAAACTCACTGCCACAGGACATGAGACTGCACAATGTAATTATTAAAATTGTTTACAAAATGAAGGATTGCTCATCTGAGTTGCCTGTATTGGGGCCAAACTAGATGTGATGGTGTGGAGATGTCTTTTCATTTTCCAAGTAAGTTTAGGTTTACTGAAGTTATGACTCGCTTCCCACAACACAAAGAACTGAAGCAATTTGAAACATGAATAAAATGCAGACATAAAAACGGGGCACCAACTTTAGAGGGTTCTGGGTGCCTGAGCACCCACACCACAGGGCCCCTAAAAGCACTTCTGTTGCCTTGCAAAGCACTGGAAGTCATGTCCAAGGCCTTGCGAGACCTCAGAGATGCTTTCGGACGTCATGATGTGACGTCATGATGTCATGTCACGCACACTGGGCACCCATGACCTGGAGCCCAAGTCAGCTCCCCTGCATAAAAATGCATTAAAACATTAAAAACATAGATTAAAAGCACCCAAAACAATTGCAATATTGGCAGCAGGGCATTGGGCAGACCTCTCTGAGGAATGCATTCCATGGATGCAGGATTACTACAGAAAAGGCCCGTTCTTTCTTGTGCATGCACGCATATGTGTTCCAATCCAGACTGGGAGTGTGGCACAGAATTAAGGTATTGTGGTTGAGGTGACCTCAGATGATATGAAAGCGCCGTCTGCAATGTTTGATCTTCGATAGCTTATTCACACATGCATATAATGGTTTCAAACTGCTGTTACCAAGTTACCAAAACATTCTGCTGTATAAGCTTATACACCAATATAATCAGTAACAGCTACTATTACATTGTTGAGAAGGCATGTATAACTCAAATTAAGCATTTCCTAATCATGCCCCTGATCTAAAAGCCCTTAACCTTAATTCCAGATGTGTGCAAGCTGATCGTGATTACTCAGTGGCATGGAAAATATGCATGTGAGCTATTATAATTTCTTATTTCTGGGGCTAAGCCGTAGTACTGCATGCCATTCAATACTTAATTTGTTTAAATCCTGCCTTTCTTCCAAGGTGCTCAAGGAAGCATTCCTCGGTTCCCTGATTTTTTTACTTATTCCCTGGAATCAAGTGCCATATCTAATGCAGGTGACACCTCTATTTTGGCCATCGAGAGCAATGGCGTCCCTGCAGTGAACGTGTCCTTTCCTAATTAAAACAAGCACTGGGAAGTTCAAGGTCAAGCCCTCTCATGGTTACAGGAATACCTCTTAAAACACAGTGGTGAACCTCCAATCCACAAGAACTATTTGACCCCAGCACGTGTTCCACTTTGGCCCACAGTCATTTCCCCAAACCAGGCCCTCCTCCCTTGCTACTGATGTCGTATGTGATGTTAGCTGCTGGGCCAGTAAATGTGCTGCTAAAAGTGAACTCCCAGTTGTTCTTCTACAAGCAGTGCTTACTGATGGTGCTGATCTGCAGACTGGTGCTCCACTGAGATCGGCTGCACAAGAGAGTTTCCCATTGGGAACTTCCTAGTGCGGCTGAAGGGGCTTGCTGTCAGCGTCAATCGTTACAGTCAGTGAGCCCCTTTGAAGGTACGCTCCATTGACAGCGCAAATTCAAAGGAGCTCACGGCAAGCTCTGCTTTGCCCACTTGCAGGAAAAGTGTTTGAATGTGAAGTGTACCCGCAAGCAAAACTCCAAAGGGGCTCAGCTGGATCATACATGACAGATGGCCACCCAACCTCTGCTTGAAAACTTCCAAGGAAGGGAGAGTCTACCACCTTCTGAAGGGGTTGGTTCAATGGTTGAACAGCTCTTACTGAATCCCAATAAGAGTCGAATCAATCCTGGCACCCACATCTTCTGGTTCTTTCTGTCCTGCTCTACTACGCAGTAAAAGTGTAATGTGGAGACACTTTTCTGTCTTGCTCTTTTGTAATGCATTAGAATAGGCGCCTGCAACACATTGTAGACTGGGGAAAACACGCCACCTTCAGGTAAACGACTCTATATTTTTCTTGAAATATAAAGAGGAAAAAGGCAGACGAAAGTGTCAAAGACAGTGTAAGATTGTGTAATGGGGATTAATTATACATGCAAATTTTGTATCTTATCAGGTTTATTGTTGCAGTTTTTAATTAAAATTTAATTAATTATGAAACTTTGACATACGATCTTAGGATCATATCAGAGGACCTGGTGTGGTGGGTGGTAACTGGGCAGACCCACTTTTAAATCCCCACTGAGCCAGGAAGTTTGCTGCCTTACCTTGGGCTAGTCTCAGAACCTAACTTACCTCACAGAGCTGTTGTAAGAATAAAGTGGGGGAGGAGAGCCACATACATGGTCACAAATTCCTTGGGGTTACAGTTTGAGTGTAATAAATGATAATAGGGCAACAGGAAACACAAGGTTGAATGACTTTTGATGAACACTGCGATACCAACCAAGACTGGGACAATTAGGAGCCCAACCTTCATAGCCATGACACTAGCATTAAAATTGCTTTCTAAATATTAAAACAAATGGCAGAAACTTAATTTTCCTCAAAAATATTTACTGAGTCTTTTCATGTCTGCGCAGATGTGAGGATCAGATAACTGAACACTATAACACTTCCTTCCAAGTAGGACTAGACTGCGTAATAGTTATTAACCGTGTAATCCTACACAGGTATGTTCAGATGAAAGTCCTGTTGACTTCAGTGAGGCTTACTCCAGGAAAATAAATATTTCACTGCAGCTAGGAATGAATGAAAACAAAGATTGCCATGTGCACCACAGTTCGGTTTAGAAACCTTCTAAGTTTAATGAGGTACAGTGGTACCTCAGTTTCAAACGTCACTGTTGATGAACATTCCAGTTTTTGAACACCATAAACCCAGAAGTAAATGCTTTGGTTTTCAAATAGGCCTCAGAAGTAGAACATGCCACATGTATTCCGTATTGAGTTTTCGGTTTTCGAACATTTCAGAACTCGAACGGTCTTCCAGAACGGATTACGTTCGAAAACCCAGGTACCACTGTACTTTTAAAATTATATCTTATCTAGTTTATATTATGTTCCCAGCTAATTTAACTGTGCTTATTTAAGATCACTGGTTTTAATTAAGGAACTGTTTTGGCACTTTTATTCTGTAAACTGCTTTTAACTCAGAAAAGCACTGGCAATCATGTACGAGTCTTCTGTTCCCATGTATGGGATTTAAAAAATATTTATATTTTATTTAGAATTAGAAGCATTTGCTAATTTTCTCTGATAAGTCCCCTCCTGCCACTGGTATTCTTCCTCACTGGTCCCCTCCTCTGGGTATAGATTCAGAGCAGGCCTTGCACAAGTCTTGCACATACATACATACATACATACTTTAGAACACAAGGCATGAACTAGAATGGGTCCACCAATAAGAATTGCATGCACCTAAGAGGTGGTTGTGGCAGATCTTTGGGTGCCTCCTGCTCAAGTGAAATGCCAGGGAAACATTCACCAGTTTTTAGATTGAGGAAAACCTGAAATTTCTAGTGGCACAATTCTAGTCACAGCAGGCAAAAGGCTACCTTAATTTGATTGAAAAACTAAGCACTGCTTGGCCACTGGAGGGCAGCAACAGCCAATACAAGAAGAGCAACATTTCAACACCCCCCCCCTTTAAAAAAACCACCCTCCCTCCACACTCCTATAAAACGAACTGCTCATGCCAAGCTACTGCAAATATCTCCTCCCTTTGCAGATTAAATTGAATCTGCCTTGCCTTGCATAATTTGGAAATTCAAAAGACCAATTTCTGAGTGTAATTGAAAAGCACATTTCAGGATTATTCGCTGAATCAATAGTTCCAGCTAGAGTTCATATTAATCTATATACTGTTCAACAAGATAACAAGGGGATAGTTATATTTACTCAACATTTCAACTGTTCTATTGAAAGAAAATAGTGGTATCGTGTGCGTGCATGCACGCACGTATGTGCAGGTGCATATTAAAATCATATGAATGGAATATACCCTACTTTAAAGGAAATTAGCATCTTTATTCTGGGTGGGCGGGCGGGCTGCTGAGCGCCTGCTGTGCTGAGACAAACTTTTAATGCTTAATTAGCAAGTCATTCAGTTACCATGTCTGGGTAGGGGGGCAAGGGTGCCCGAGGGTGTAGAATGCTGAGTTTAATCATGTGACGCCCACATCCAATTACTGGCTTTGGTAAAAAATCAGTTCTTTTGCACTTAGCCTGAGCTGACTGGGGTTAAATGAGATCAGAATGACAAATCACTCGGCACACTCAGATCTCTTACTTACTGGGGCAAATTATAACCCAACTTTAACATAAGCACAGAAAGGGGTTGAGCAACTGACCAGGAAATTGGATCTTGGGGTTTTGTTTGGGGTAGCTTGAGGAAAACGCTCACCCAGAGTGTCCAAGCTGTGAATTTAATGGAAATAAACTCACAATCCTGAGGGGAAGTTGGCACCCCTCTGATGGCAGGCCCTGCCCATGGACTTCCCAGAGGTCAGCCCCTATAGGAAACACGATGAGAAGACAATATATCCTTTGGTCTGATCCAGCACGGGCTGCTCTTAGGTTCTTAGGATAAGTCACAGAAGGCAAAATGGAGCATTAACATTCCCTTTGCACCAACTCCTGTGTCTGGTCTCTTAGGTGGAGTTAGGTTCAGAGTTGAGTTGGCAAACGCCAGAAACTTTTCAGTAAATTTTGGATTGATGCTTGGTTGTGGGGTTTTGTTTTTATGCTGGTTACCCCCCCCCCCCGCCGCAACCCCATACCCCAGTAAGGTAAAAAGAAGTTATGCAGCATTTATGCATGTTTTGAATGCATATAATAAAGCACTTTCTCCGTTTTCCTAGGATAAGAAAGGCAGGCATGTAACCCCTACCACTTCCAGCAATCTGTTCCTATAGTGGGAACTATGGTACCCGGGGTTAAAAGGGGGGCAGGGAATGCCAGGGCCCTAAACTGTGTGCCTGCGAGGCCCTATATTTCCTGAAGGCAGACAGAGGAAAAAACCAGTGGGTAATATATCAGAACATTAAAAAGGGAGCTAGGATTTATTCAGCAGGCAGAGGAAAAAAGAGGAGGGGGCCGTCTTTCAGTCCAGTCTCTTCAGCAACACTGTCTTGGGATGGGCTGCTGCTGCCACGGTGGGCTTCAGTCTGACTGTGGAGCTGTGTGAGGGGAAAGAGAAAGCTGCTGCAGTTCTCCTTTTTACTCCCTCAGCTTCTTTCATCTCTCCTCCCTGAGGAGCAAAATGTGCTTTGCTCTTATTCAGAAGCATGTTGTTACACTTTCGGTTTTTGCTCATTAGCATGTAGGTGTCTATGTGTGGCAGCACTGAGGGAACACTTGCCCTCTTCCTCCACCCTGAATTGAAATGGCCTTTCCTGTGTGGAATTTGACTCTGAATCTCTCCATCTGGTTCCCCCAGAGCTCTCTCACATTTGCCTCATCCCCTTCCAGAAGCTCTTCTGAGGAAAAAAACCTTCAGTCTCCTAGAGCAGTTCTCAAGCCCCCCACCCTTGCAAAAGCTGTCCCCCAATGCATATTTCCAAAAACGCATGTTTAGGTATGATTTTAAATTAATGGTATGGGTTTTTTTGGGTGGGGGTGGATTAAACTAAAATATTCAAAGTTCCTGCCAACCTAGTAGTTTGAAAACACGTCAAAGTGCAAGTAGATAAATAGGTACCGCTCCGGCGGGAAGGTAAACGGCGTACCGTGTGCTGCGCTGGTTTTGCCAGAAGCGGCTTAGTCATGCTGGCCACGTGACCCGGAAGCTGTATGCCGGCTCCCTCGGCCAGTAAAGCAAGAAGAGCATCGCAACCCCAGAGTCGTCCGCAACTGGACTTAACAGTCAGGGGTCCCTTTACCTTTATTCAGAGTTTAATGTAGAAATGGAACGAACAGATTTAGGAGTGAACACCTGCAACAATGATCTGGACAATAATCAAACTAAGACTGCAATCCTTCACATAGTAACAGGGAGTTAAGTCCCGTTGAACTAAATGGGATTGAATTATGAGCAGATGCTTACAACGTTGCCGTGAAATTCTTCCATCCCTAGCTGCTGTACACCTCTGCAGAGCTGTCTCCTGGGCTGATGGCTGACTAGCGTAAGGTTCATGGCATAGGGTATGGTTCTCTGTCATAGCACATTTTGGTTATAATCCAATGCAGAGCTAAGAAGAGCCTGACAGGTCAGGCCAAAGCCCATCTAGTCCAGCGTCCTGTTCTCACAGGGGCCAACCAGTTGCCCATGGGAAGCCCACAAGCAGAATCTGTGCACAACAAAATTCTCCCAGCAACTGGAGGGAGAGAGTGGAGGCAGAACATAGCCATGGTGCTACAGACTAAGCAGGACAGGTTGGGGTGACCACCAACATATGTTTGCCCCCATTCACCTATTAAGTGCTTTAGCCCAAGGCTCTCTGCAGTTTTCTCTGCCTGGATCTGATACCAGGCAAGCAAATGAGGGAGGGAGAAAATTGTTTAAGTCTATGGAGTGCTGTGAAGTAAAGTGGAGAGGAGGGGGTGAGCTCCATGATTTTCTCCCACCCCCTCCATGATTCGTACCTGTCTGCATTGGCTTATTCCAGCAGCACCAAGATAAATTGGTACCCAGGTGGATTCTTCCCAGGTCTAAAGTTTGGGCCAGTGACATAACTGCCAATTTCTTTGTGAGGTATACCAGAGATAAAAATCTTAATTAGTGACATTTTACTATTTCCTAGGGGGAAAACAATAGGGCAGATTGCTCAATCTCAAAACATACTTTCAATTACCAAAGGGACAATGACCTCCCTTTTCTGCAGCTGTTACAGAGACATAGCTTTGATGGACAAATTAGCTTTGGGAACTAATTTCTAGAAAGATTAGCTTCTATTTTAAGATATCACAGACTGTCAGAGTTATGACCTATTACAGGAAACAGTGACTCCACTGCAATTTTGAAAAGTCTCCTCTCTTTCCCCCTCCCCTGCTCACTCTGTTAGGTTACATACCCCAATTTTGTAGCCCGTATTCCAGCTCTCATACTTTTTCATCCAGCTTTCCACATAACTCTGTCCATGCTGGTTAGATGAAGGGTAGTCTCCTTATAGCACCCACTACCCAAAGGCTGGTCCTGCTCAACAAAAATGTGCTGATATATGATATTAATCATTTGCTATCCTATACCTCACTTTCACAGGTGGTAAAACTTTGCCCAAACTGCACCACTTCAGGGTAAGGACTCACTTGTTTCCCCATGCAAAAAACCAAACATACAGATCCCCAAACAATGACAAATAGATGCCACATTGAATGGTTCTAGACTTAGCAGACATTGCAGTATGAAAGTGCAGGATTTCGATATTTTGGTATGGAAGAGTATTTGAGGTAGCAGAGCCCTTTCCTGCAATCTGAAGCAGTACGTCCCAAACAGAAGTTTACAGCATCACCTGCTGTGTATAATAACCAGGCTGCAGTATGCGCTCACACTTTCAAATCAATGTGTATGTTTGTATGCGTGTACTAGGGGCCACATCCCTGCTTGCAATGCACACCATCTCGGCCTACAACTTTACTTACAATCCACCCCTGTCAAACTCCCCTCACTCCCTAGCCTAGGCATAGGCAAACTTGGCCCTCCAGATGTTTTGGAACTATAACTCCCATCACCCCTGACCACTGGTCCTGTTAGCTAGGGATGAAGGAAGTTGTAGTCCCAAAACGTCTGGAGGGCCGAGTTTGCCTATGCCTGCCCTAGACTGTGCCAACCCACACATCCGTAGATGTCACCAACTCATGCATCCATTTCAGTTCTGGACTAGCAGTATGACAAACAAAAAAACAATATGAATTTACTAAAATGGGTACACCTCTATTGGGACATTCTTTATGCATATTGGTTATTGAAGTCTCTCTATGTGGGTCTCTATGAGGCAAGATATGGTGATAACAGCAAGAGACTTTACTGAGCTAACAGAACAACAAGGGCAAAGCAACTGCTTATATACGTTTCTGAAGCCGTGGGCCACTCCTACCCTCAGCATGATTGGCTGTCTAAACCCCCAGGCTGCGAATTGTAACTCAGAGTTTAAGAGCCAATGCCAGTAGCCCAAATCCTTATATTACCACGTGATTGGATATCATGTATCAAATCAGAACACGGGCTCAGAATCCTTAGTCCAGACTGAAGCTCAGGTGAACACAGATGACTGAATATGTAACAGTTATTGGTCTTTGAAAGTTTTATTTGATCAGGACAGGAAACAGCTAAAATGAACACCACACACAAGCATAGTTCCAAGCATAACAGCTTATATATATACAGTGATACCTGGGTTTACAAACTTAATCCGTTCCGGAAGTCCATTCTTAAACCAAAGTGTTCTTAAACCAAGGCGTGCTTTCCCATAGCAGCGGGGGACTCAATGTACAAATGAAACACACTCAACAGGAAGTGGAACATGTTCTGCTTCCAAGGCAAAGTTCACAAACCAAAACACCTACTTCCGGGTTTGCAGTCTTCTTAATCCAAGTTGTTCATAAACTAAGCTGTTCTTAAACCAAGGTACCACTGTAAATGGGGCTGCAGAAGACAATGCAAGGGTGGCTAGGAAGTCAGCTACTCCAAAGGCACTTGTAAGCATTTCTAAAAATACTTCCAACAAATCACTTCCTCAACTGGAAATAATTTTTTTACTGCTAAGATACTAAATCTTCCTACAGTTATGAATTGGATTTTGGAAGGGTTGAAAATTCCATTTATCACTGGCCTAGTTCATGGACACCTTCTTGAAGTGCTGAAGGGGAAAGGAAAGGTAGACAGGGAGGCATTTAAAGCAAAAAGCTTTGTGTGTTCTCTCTCCCCGCCCCCTTTCTCTCTCCATAGTGCTCCTTATCTTGGAGGGGAGAGCAAATGCATGTGAGAGATACTTTTAAAAATAAAGTACCGTATTTTTCGCCCCATAAGACGCACTTTTCCCCCTCCAAAAATGAAGGGGAAATCGGGGTGCGTCTTATGGGGTGAATGCCTGCAATCCTCGCGCGCCCGGCAGGAGGTCCCACCGGGTGCGCAAGGCTTGGGGCGGCAGCCTGTCGCCCGAAGCACGGGGAGCCCTCCGGAGGGCTCTCCCTGCTTCGGGCGAATGCCTGCAAGCCTCGCGCACCCGGCAGGAGGTCCCGCCCGGTGCGCGAGGCTTGGGGCGGCAGCCCGTCGCCCGAAGCACGGGGAGCCCTCCGGAGGGCTCTCCCTGCTTCGGGCGAATGCCTGCAAGCCGCGCGCGCCCGGCAGGAGGTCCCGCCCGGTGCGCGAGGCTTGGGGCGGCAGCCCGTCGCCCGAAGCACGGGGAGCCCTCCGGAGGGCTCTCCCTGCTTCGGGCGAATGCCTGCAAGCCTCGCGCACCCGACAGGAGGTCCCGCCCGGTGCGCGAGGCTTGGGGAGGCAGCCTGTCGCCCGAAGCACGGGGAGCCCTGGGGAGGGCTCTCCCTGCTTCGGGCGAGTGTCTGCAAGCCTCGCGCACCCGGCAGGAGGTCCCACCGGGTGCGCGAGGCTTGGGGCGGCAGCGGACTGCTTGCGCGCACCTAGAAGCTTGGGGCGCGCTGAGCTCAGCACGCCCCAAGCTCCTGGTGTAGCGCAGCGATCCGCTAGCCCTGGGAGAGCCCCGCGGCTATCCCAAGGATAGCGGACTGCTTGCGCGCACGCAGAAGCTTGGGGCGCGCTGACCTCAGCTCGTCCCAAGCTTCTGGATTAGCGCAGGGGTCCGCTAGCCCTGGGAGAGGCGCCCAGTTCTCCCACGCTAGCGGAGACCTTGCCTGCACGCAGAAGTTTGGGGCGCGCTGAGCTCCGCACGCCCCAAGCTCCTGGTGTAGCGCAGCGCACCTGGGGGGGGGGGAAATAAAAATTTTTTCCTTTATTTCCCCCCCAAAAAACTAGGTGCGTCTTATGGGCCGGTGCGTCTTATGGGGCGAAAAATACGGTATATAAAAAAAGTTGCTTCCTTTCCCCCCAAATGCTATGCTGGTCAAGATGGTGCTGTTTTGTTCTTTTCTTTTCTTACATTTCTGAAAGCAAGTATATAACATTCCAGGAAATGCATCTGGAATTTTAGTAGGCCATGTTTCTAAATAGCATCTGCATATGATCAACAGGTGATATGATCAATCAGCCCTGAGTGCTCACTGGAAGGACAGGTCGTGAAGCTGAGGCTCCAATACTTTGGCCACCTCATGAGAAGAGAAGACTCCCTGGAAAAGACCCTGATGTTGGGAAAGATGGAGGGCACAAGGAGAAGGGGACGACAGAGGACGAGATGGTTGGACAGCGTTCTCGAAGCTACCAGCATGAATTTGACTAAACTGCTGGAGGCAGTGGAACACAGAAGTGCCTGGCATGCTCTGGTCCATGGGGTCACGAAGAGTTGGACACAACTAAACGACTAAACAACAACAACAACATGATCAACAGGTGATTGGAATGTGCATACATGCACAGTGGTTTTTAAATATGGCATTTTATCTGCTTTTGCTGTTTATTTGACTGGGGGTTGTATTGTTTTAACTTTTTATCCTGTAACCCGCCCTGGGATTGTTACTTGATGACAGAAAGACTAGAAATCTAATGAATAATATGCACAAATGTCTGATTCTCATGATTCTTCCCACCACATTGAATTGGGTGCATGTATTAACAGGGACACGGGTGGCGCTGTGGTCTAAACCACAGAGCCTAGGGTTTGCCGATCAGAAGGTCGGGGGTTCAAATCCTCGCGATGGGATGAGCTCCCATTGCTTGGTCCCTGCTCCTGCCAACCTAGCAGTTCGAAAGCATGCAGTGCAAGTAGATAAAGAGGTACCGCTCTGGCGGGAAGGTAAACGGCGTTTCCCTGCACTGCTCTGGTTCGCCAGAAGTGGCTTAGTCATGCTGGCCACATGACCCGGAAGCTGTACGCTGGCTCCCTTGGTCAATAAAGCAAGATGAGCGCTGGTCGGAGCGAAACAATATAAACTGAAAGCTTTTGCAGATGATTTGGTTTTAACATTACAGGAGCCAGAATCTAGCACAAAAAGAGTTTTAGAACTGATTAACGAGTTTGGTCGGGTGGCGGGATTCAAGTTGAATAAGCAAAAAACCAAGGTTCTGGGTAAAAACTTGACACCTTTAGAAACAGATGAGTTCCAGAAGGAAACAGAATTAACCGTGGTTAAAAAAGTGAAATACCTGGGGGTCAATTTGTCTTCTAAAAATTTGAATTTATTTAAGGACAATTATGAAAAATGTTGGTTAGAAGTTAAAAAGGATTTAGAAATTTGGTCAGGATTGAAACTTTCCTTGTTGGGTAGAATTGCAGCAGTAAAAATGAATGTATTGCCAAAGATGTTGTTCTTGTTTCAAACCCTTCAGATTGTGGACAGAGTGGAATGTTTTGGTAAATGGCAGAAGGATATTTCGAAGTTTGTTTGGCAGGGCAAAAAGCCCCGAATAAAATTTAAAATACTAACTGATGCAAAAGAAAGAGGGGGGTTTGCCCTGCCAGACTTAAGGTTATATTATGAAGCTGCAGCCTTCTGCTGGATGAAAGATTGGTTACTTTTAGAGAACACTGATGTCCTAGATCTGGAAGGGTTCAATAACTCTCTAGGATGGCATGCATATCTGTGGTACGACAAGGTAAAGACTCACAAAATGTTCAAAAACCATATTGTCAGAAAAGCAATATTTATGGTCTGGACAAAATACAAAGACTTACTAGAAAGTAAGACCCCGAGGTGGCTATCACCAGTGGAGGCCAAGGCCCGAAAAAAACCCAATATGGAGGCCGGTTGGCTGAAATATGGGGAAATAATAGAAAAAATAGGCAACAATTGGAGGTTACAGAGCTATGAAAAATTAAAGCATAAGGTGCAAGACTGGTTTCATTATGCTCAAATTCAAGAGGTTTTTAAGTTGGACAAAAAAACAGGATTCCAGGTGGAAAAATCGAAATTAGAGACAGAACTGTTAGAACCAAAGACTAAGGTACTTTCGAGAATGTACAACTTGCTGCTTAAATGGAACACTCAGGATGAGACTGTTAAATCAGCCATGATAAAATGGGCTCAAGACATTGGGTACAACATCATGTTTGAAGACTGGGAAAGGTTATGGACCACCGGTATGAAATTTACGGCATGTAGTGCCTTGAAAGAAAATATTATGAAAATGATATATAGGTGGTACATGACCCCAGTCAAGCTTGCTAAAATATACCATTTGTCTGATAATAAATGTTGGAAATGTAAGGAGGCTGAAGGGACATTCTTTCACCTCTGGTGGACATGTCCAGGGGTGAAGGCCTTCTGGGAAATGATCTACAATGAGTTAAAAAAGGTATTTAAGTATACCTTTCCCAAGAAACCAGAGGCCTTCCTTTTGGGCATTGTCGGCCAGAATGTGTTAAAGAAGGATAGAACATTTTTTATGTATGCAACAACAGCAGCAAGAATACTTATCGCAAAGCACTGGAAGACACAAGATTTGCCCACACTGGAAGAGTGGCATATGCAATTGATGGACTATATGGAACTGGCCGAAATGACTGGCAGAATCCGTGATTTGGGAGAAGAGACAATGGAGGAGGACTGGAAAAAATTTAAGGACTATTTACAAAAATATTATAAGTTATATGAATGCCAATAATTTGCATGAATTGAAAAAATTAAGCTCCAGCAATAAGATTTTGTATATTGGAAATTAAGATATGACTATGAAAGGACTAAAGTTTAAAATGATATTGTGTTTATTCAAGGGCAAAAGTAAATTGATAATAAGTATTTTGAACCCAAAAGAGAATTATTTGAAAGTATTAATAACACATGAAACAAGCTATTAATTTGCTGATATTTTTATTGTAAAGAAAGCAGGGTGAGGGAGACGTGGGGAAGTCCAGTCGGTTATGGAAAGATGTAATGGAAAGTTGGATTTCTTTTGTTTTTCTTTTCTTCTTTTTTTCTTTTTCTATTTGACTTTATATTTATATCTGGAAAAAAGCAATAAAAAGATATTTAAAAAAAATAATAAAGCAAGATGAGCGCTGCAACCCCAGAGTCGTCCGCGACTGGACCCAACGGTCAGGGGTCCCTTTACCTTTACTTTTATTAACAGGTGTACAAGTATAGGCCTGGGGGGGTATCACTTTGCATTTTATTATGTGTGTGCATTGTACAGAATTTATGATTAGCGAGTATATGAATGAGTCTTACTGAAATATGTGTTCCTGTAAATCTTATGTTTAGAATCAGACAGCATGCCTCAGTGGATTCTCTCTGCAAATATCCCTGTTCTAGAAACATCCTTCCACAGATACTCATTTTCCCCAGAATCAAATAATCCAGTATTAGCTGCCTTGTTTGCAGTTTGACACAAATCTGCAACAGCTGTTTATTTATGGGTTTCTTCATTTTTTAGAACAGTAAAAAAAATTGTGTAAGTTCTACTCCCTTGTCAAAGATATGTTTAAACACAGTCATGGATCTTTCATCTTGTGGTTCTGCAAAGTCATATTTATTTTGCACACCCTTTCCAAGTGGATTGAAAGCTAACACATTCCTCTATTTTTCTGACCCCGTGTAAGGCATGTTTCCAGAACTTCTTGTTCAGTTTTTGTCGTTCCATGTTTGAAAGTCTGCATTGTCTTATTAAAATGGAAACAGTGCCTTTAAATGACACTAAATGCAGCATCCAGAATATATGGATGTGATATGCACACATGGAAATGCACAATTTTGTAAATAGATTGCTTTTTGTATTCTAACAATAAATAAAAAAGTAATAAATAGAAAGATGAGTTTTGTAGCCTTGCTAATCAAAGTTACAGACTTGCCTTGCCTTGAGCAGCTCCAATTTGATTAGTTAATTTTTCTGCAAATGTAATTGACCAAACTCTTGCATACTGTGCATCCAAAGTGAGATTCTCTGAATTACGCCAGCATTAAGCAATTTTCATTCAAGCTGCAACAAGAAAAAAGCTTAATAGGACTTTATGTGTAATCGATCTTGGAGGTTTATCTTCCTATAACCTGAGCAATGCCAACATAAGAGACATGGTAATATTTGTCTTGAAAATGAAGCTTATTTCTCTGAAAACATGAGACCAAGAGTTGAAAATACGAGTACAACTCCACCACATATGAAAACAGGACCCTTGACCCGTACACCCCTTCCAGCAGCTGGGATCTACATTGTTAGTCATGCAAGACAATCTTAAAGGTGTGAGATACCATCTATGAAGAAGCTTTAACAAGGTTTCCCTCATTGTAGCCAAAACCGATTTTAAAGGTCTCTTTTTCTGCAGAGCATGCCATTGCTCATTAGTAATTTCAATAACCAAGTCAGTCTCCCATAAAATCACCATGTTCAGTTTCTGTCATAAATTTATACCTTACTGAAACCATACCTTTAGATGACGGAGAAACATTTACAATAGTATCTTCAAAAA
The DNA here is from genome assembly GCF_964188305.1 of Podarcis bocagei. Classification (NCBI taxonomy): domain Eukaryota; kingdom Metazoa; phylum Chordata; class Lepidosauria; order Squamata; family Lacertidae; genus Podarcis; species Podarcis bocagei. The sequence goes on from NC_138126.1 coordinate 36,170,416, forward strand.
CTTCAAATGCCTGAGCAATCGCCTCTGACTTCAACAAAAAAAATACATTAATTGGATAAACGGGAACCAGGAGCATAGGAGATTATTAATTTTAGCTTCGATCTGTTCCCTCCACCTTGGGATACCATTAAGGTACAAATACTTTAACTGGTAGCAGTCCAGCCTACTCCCAACTGTCCCAATTTAAGGTTTCTCCTTCGTCTTTAAGCACTAGATGGAAACAAATTGGAACTAAATGAGAAATTGGAGGTGCTAGTTTTAAAAAAACCAAACCATTCTCCAAGCACCCATAGTAGCTTGAAGAAAAGTTGTCTCAGTCTTTGATACATGTATGCTGCAAGTTTAAAAATGGGTTGGTTACCAGTATGTTGCCTGTTGAATTACCGTTTCAGGCTCCATACAGGTGTTAATAACTCAGTAAGTTTATTAAATTGGATTACATGCAGCTCCCTGGCAGTGCTTAGATGGGTGGGGCAGAAGCAGGACTTTTTTCCCAGCAGGAACTCACTGGAACTCAGTTTCAGCACCTCTTAGGTGGGTGCCATGGACATTGTAAGAAAACAAGGGAGCCGTTCATAGTGAGTTGTGGTACCTCTTTTTCTAGAAAAATGGCACTGGGTACAAGTTGTTGTTGTTAACGTGCAGTCTGGGAGCACAGAAGTGGATCTCAAAGAGAGAAAGTCCTCAAAATGAGCACTTTCACAGATTCCCATTTTTCTTTCAGTTTAATAGTCATCCTAGCAACCAGGACACAGGAACTGGTATACAGCCACCAAATAATATTAATAGGGTCATAGCCATTGAACCTGTGGCAAGGAAAGTGGGGTATCTCCTTATTTATTTTATAAGCAAAACCCAGCTTCCACTCCAATAGTTTTCCTAAACTCATATGTTTGCCACTATTTAAAATCACCTGTACCCTTTGAACCCTTAACTTACCAATAACCCTGGTAACTGGGGGATATAGTCATGGTATAAAACCAATCAGATACAGTTACTATGTGTGACAAAGATATTAATGTTTATTTATTACAAGATTATGCAGTGGGCTAGCTTCCATAGTTACTTTAATTTAGAATTTAATTTAGAATTGTCTCTTTAAAAGGGCACATTTAAAATGTGTTACTCAAATACACCTTATTTTTTTACAATTACTAAACTGAGACAGCTTTCAGGAACCTTGTTAAAACTCTTACGCCGGATTGCAAAGGACTGCAAATTTTATTTACTCCACCCCAGTTAAGCCTCAACAAAACACTGTGAGGATTTTGACTGAAGCCTCTGTTTCATCCTCTGTTGACCTACTAAAGCACAGGTCTGCTTTTGCTGACCTGTCCTGGGATCTTTCTCTGTTTCTCCTACCCATATTACCTTTCATTTTTTCTCCCTCGGGCCTGGAGACTCCTCTCCTCAGGTCTTCAGCCTAAAGTAAGTGATTTTCTTGATGAAGGAGAACCCAGACAGGGGAAAGAGGAAAGAAACCGTCCCCACCTTGCTGATCCCCTGCAGTCTTCTTCATTGTTTTCAGGGGTTCTCTCATGAAAACATTGCTTCAGACTTCCTTGGAAGGAAAATATATATGTAGGAACAATGAATGGGATGGCTGCCATTTGCCTGCATTACCCAGGCACCTCTACTGGCTTCTCCCCAGCAACTCCACCAGCAGGCTTCAGGCTGCCAACTCCCACAGGTTTCATCTATCCACAAATACCCACCAATTTTCTTTCAAGCATCACATTCATTCTGCATCCTAAGACCAATTGAGGCCAGCCTCTGAACATGCATACATAGGCAATATACTTTGACCACATCCTTATACCAGCTGATGGCCATGAAGAATGCCAGCAGGCACATTCATTGATCATTCAGTTCATTCAAAACCTCCTTATGCACACACAAAAACGTACATCATCCTTGAAAACCCCCAGCAGACACATTGTCATATTCACTCCCCATTCGTTCAACGCATTGTAAGTTGTGTAAAACTGTTTTAAATATTGTGTTTTTATGTTGTAACCCACCCTGGGACCTTTGGGTGGAGGGCAGGCAATTCATAATAATAATAATCCCATTCACATACACAAGCACCAGGAAACATCCAGAGGTCATATTTATTCATCATTCATTCAAATCCTCCCATTCAGGCACACAAACATATGCTAGCCAACATTCAGTGGACACATTCAGTCATCATTCACTCTCTGTGCATTCCAAACTTCCCATTCATGCACACAAAGATACAGTAGCCAACATCCATAAAGATTCATAAAGAATGGCAACCAAAATGGTCAAAGAAATGGTTCTTCATCAAAGAAATGGTTCTTCATCAAAGAAAGGGCAACCAAAATGGTCAAAGGCCTGGAAACGATGCCTTATGAGGAACAGCTAAGGGAGCTGGGCATGTTTAGCCTGGAGAAGAGGAGGTTAAGGGGTGATATGATAGCCATGTTCAAATATATAAAAGGATGTCATATAGAGGAGGGAGAAAGGTTGTTTTCTGCTGCTCCAGAGAAGCGGACACGGAGCAATGGATCCAAACTACAAGAAAGAAGATTCCACCTAAACATTAGGAAGAACTTCCTGACAGTAAGAGCTGTTCGACAGTGGAATTTGCTGCCAAGGAGTGTGGTGGAGTCTCCTTCTTTGGAGGTCTTTAAGCAGAGGCTTGACAAGCATATGCCAGGAGTGCTCTGATGATGTTTCCTGCTTGGCAGGGGGTTGGACTCGATGGCCCTTGTGGTCTCTTCCAACTCTATGATTCTATGATTCTATGAATGCTGGCAGGCACATTTGCTCAAAACCTTCCATTCCCTCACAGCAACATACACTAGCTAACATCCAGTGGGCATATTCCCTCATCATCTACTCTCCATTCATTCACCGTCATGCCCTGCCTCCAATCCATAAATATCCACTAGCTTCTGTTGGCCAGCTTCTGAAGGAGAACTTCAGCTGACAAATTTACAAACATCAGCCTGTTTCAGCTCAGGTTGCCATATTTCAAACAGGAAAATCCAGAGAGAAGAGTTGTTGAACATTTTTGGGCAAAGTTGTTGAGTTTTTCGAGGGAAGGGGGGTCAAAGTTGTTGAGCGTTTATTATTTTTGCCCAGCATGGGCTGCCAAACATCCAGATTTCCCTAGACATTTGCCTGATTTCCACCTGGACACTGCTGCTGACTGCAGTATTCTGGCTACGTCCAGGGAAATCTGGATGTATGGCAACACCCTAGTTTCAGCCTTTCAACATCACCATCTACCTGCCAACATTTGCCTGTTGCCAGACATTAGCCAGCTTCAAGCCATGGATATCAGCTACCGTCAAGCAATAAACATACCACCACCTCGGCAAGCGAACTTGCCTTCTCATTTGCTCCACAGCATCCTACTACTGAACGATCGTCTCCTTGCATCTGCTAATTTGCCCAGGAAATGCTGAATGTCAGAGTTCTTGCCCACTACGTTCTCTTGACACAGAGAGAAAGGGCTTCACTTAGTCTAGTGGTTTCCACTAGGTCTCTCTGGCATGGACTTCTGAGATGGGGAGATAACCAGAACAGTTTGGCCAAACACCCATGACCCCATTGGCCATGTCCCATGATCTCATTGGCCGTGCCCTTTGACCTCCTAGTTGCCCTACCTACGTCTAGTGGGCACTAGTCATGATTGCCAGTTATGCTGGTTTCATGTTGCCTACTCCCAATTTGTATCTGAATTGTTTCATTTAATTCTTCTATCGTACCTCAGTTTCTAACTTTTTTCTTTTTGTACAAATACATTACTGAGTGCAGTCTAAGTTGCATATTTTACATTGTTTAGACCAGACACCAGCTGCACAGTTAATCAACCAAAAGTCTTTTTTTTAAAGCTGAAGTATCTGAATAGAGGGGACATAAAAGTATCTCAGGAGCTTCTACCCTTACATCAGTAGGCTAGATAATGTAACCTTGAAAAGGTATGTGCGTGCTGCGGTGTGTGTGTGTCAGGGGGAGCAATGTGAGAGCATCAATGATTTTCAAATGAAAAGTTGGACTCTGAAAGCATTCCTGCCAAAGTTCAACAGCCAAGGTTAATTCATCAATGTCAAGGCAATGATGGAGTAAAGTGGAAATTTCAGGTGAGAAAATGAAAACCTAAGGAAATAAAAGAATGAGGAGAACTAGTCAGAAAATGAACAACATAAATATTACGAAGCAGGAAAGAATGCAGAATGATTTAACACATAAGTGGAACGGAGTATTTTAATGGCTAGGAAAACAAATAATGTAATGTCATAGCGTTCTTTCATTAGGGAAGAAAAAAACTGTTGTTGAGGGAGTACGGATTCCCACTGAAAAGTACTGTATCACACGGTTACATTTAGAATATGAAATATAAAGTGAAACAAGTATATCAAATTATACACTATCCTCTTGGGCACACACATGATAAGTTAAATAGAAAGCTGTTATAAGGTGCCCAGAATTCTGCCTACCTTCTCAGTAGGGGTCCAGCCTGCCACCAAAGCAGCTCTATTTTGGGTCTTCCAGCCGGAGGGAGACGAAGCAGCCCTATCCCTCCAGCTGGGAAAGTCTGAATTCAGCCTGCCTGATAGGCTGACCAATGGCAAGTGGGCTTGGGGTGGGATTCACTCTGGGGGGGCTGGACCTGACTGGGTCCCCATGAGGACTTCACTCAGGTCTGCTCCCCAGGGATAAAAATGGACCCACCTCACACTGGGCACAACAGACCCTTTTAAAGATCTCACATCCACCCTGCCTATAGTATCACCAACTTCAGAATATGGAAGAGTATGTGGACACCTTTTCATCCTGAATTTCTGGAGACAATGGTGCATATTTTAGAAATTTCAGGGCTGCTAAGATGGACCAAGATCTGCCAGTTATAATATAATATCAGTCTTACGTTTCTTCCAGTCAGTCTCATAAAGGCTTACAAAATGGCTAGGATGTGCACAAATCACAATGTTTTTAATCCAAAGTAGAGATGCTTTTTGAATTATGGTGCTGGAGGAGAGTCTTGAGAGTCCCATAGACTGCAAGAAGATCAAACCTCTCAATTCTTAAGGAAATCAGCCCTGAGTGCTCACTGGAAGGACAGATTGTGAAGCTGAGACTCCAATACTTTGGCCACCTCATGAGAAGAGAAGACTCCCTGGAAAAGACCCTGATGTTGGGAAAGATGGAGGGCACAAGGAGAAGGGGACGACAGAGGATGAGATGGTTGGACAGTGTTCTCAAAGCTACGAACATGAGTTTGACCAAACTGTGGGAGGCAGTGGAAGACAGGAGTGCCTGGCATGCTCTGGTCCATGGGGTCACGCAGAGTCGGGCACGACTAAATGACTAAACAGCAACAACAAGAGATGCTTAGATCTAGTTCTGCAGAACTAGGTTGATAAAATAAAGGTTTCTTCCAAAATCCAGAAAGTGACCCTCAACTCACTTTGGATTCTGGATCCCAGCTGCATCAGCTGCTCCAGGGGCTTCATGACCTGGTCTGGACAGCATCCAATATGTTATTATTGTTTAGTTGTTTAGTCGTGTCCGACTCTTCACGACCCCATGGACCAGAGCACGCCAGGCACTTCTGTCTTCCACTGCCTCCCGCAGTTTGGCCAAACTCATGCTGGTAGCTTTGCAAACACCATCCAACCATCTCGTCCTCTGTTGTCCCCTTCTCCTTGTGCCCTCCATCTTTCCCAACATCAGGGTCTTTTCCAGGGAGTCTTCTCTTCTCATGAGGTGGCCAATGTACTTGGCATCCAATATGAGCAGTACTTTGGCATCCAATATATATGTGAGCAAATGTGCATGTGAAACCTATGCACTGGATCCAGACTTATTTTCTGGAGTGTGGCGTTACTCTTCTGGAATCTTCTGAGGTTCCAGTCCAGTCTAGGACTCTTGCTCAATTTAAAGGGAAAAAATGCAATGCCTCTGATAAGTTTATAACGAATGAAGATGATACACACAGTTAAAGCATTGTGCCTTAGCAACGAAAAAGGGGCAGGGAACGGAAAAACTACTGCTACATTTCAATGTAAAATTAGCAACTCTGAAGGAATTTACTTTAAAGTTCTTTAGGCATAATAAATATTTTTAAATAAGTAATTGTGGGAACAAAAGCACAAAAGCGATGTGTACCACACAGTATGAAGAAAATGTAGTGACTTGCCAGGATGAAAAAGAGTCAAGGAGAGATATTAAAACTCACAGAGCAGAGACCATAAATCAGAAACAGTGAAATCTAATAATATCCTAGTAAGCAAGTGCCTTCTTCTTCTTTTTTTAAAAACTGCATTATGATGGGCCTGTCCTTAATCACCTTCTCTGCTCTGGCCTTGGACCATTTCATATGTGAAGTGAAAAGTCAAAATCATATGCACCTTTCACTGGACTAGAGCTCATTTTTTTAAAAAAGTGACCCCCAAGAATGGAGATCAGAAGCAGGAACATGGGTGTCAGCTCTGGAAACTGCTACCTGGAGAGATTTCTTCGTGTAGTTTCAGGCCAAACGTGGCCTTCTGTATTCACCCTGCTTTATTCTCTCCTTTCATCTATCCCTACCGCTGGAGCAGATTCTCTATGTGTAACCCACCCCAATGTATTAGGCAATTTGCTAGGGTTGCCATATTTCAAAGCTGTTGAGCTCTTTTGGCAAATTTTCCAAGAAAAGAGAGAAGTTTTTGAGCTGTTTTTAAGGGAAATTGCCAAAAACGACAGTGCTGACATTGCTTGCCATACGTCTGGATTTTCCCGGACATCTCCAGCGATTTCCAGCCCAGACACTGCTTCTGACTGCGGTGTTCTGGATATGTCTGGGAAATTCTGGGTATATGGCAACCCTACAGTTTCCCAGTTGATTTGGAGATGGGGAGCAGGGCTCATGACTATCTATGTACCTCTCAGAGCAAGGGCCTTGGGCTGGAATCAATGCCAGTGGACCCTGAGTGGTGCAGAGAGCCAGTGTGGTGTAATGGTTAAGAGCGGTAGACACATAATCTGGTGAACCGGGTTTGTGTCTCCGCTCCTCCACATGCAGCTGCTGGGTGACCTTGGGCTAGTCACACTTCTCTGAAGTCTCTCAGCCCCACTCACCTCACAGAGTGTTTGTTGTGGGGGGGGGGGGAAGGGAAAGGAGAATGTTAGCCGCTTTGAGACTCCTTCAGGAAGTGATAAAGCGGGATATCAAATCCAAACTACTACTACTACTTCTACTACTACTACTATTCTTCTTCTTCTTCTTCTTCCTCAGATGCTGCCAATAGTGCTAGGCTCATACCAGTGTGGTGATTGCTCCCCTTGGGCAACAAGGTGGCCACCTGCTAGACCAAGCCTGCTCTCTCGTTCTCTCTCCCAACCCCCCATGCTAATCATGATCACTCAGTCAGCATTATTTACTGCCCAGAGTTGCTCTAATAAGAGAGGGTGGAAAGCTGATCAGCTGCTGCCTGTGCACGTCTTCTTCTGTGTCTTGGCAACTCTCATGGTGGGGGGAGGAGAGAGAAACAAATCCCCATGGAAAAAGCTTTTAGTAGAGCAATGAGTCCTTTTGAACAAGCTCCTTTGTTGTGATTGACAAGAACCATCCAAGCAAGGGCACATATATTTATGTAAAGATAACTCTGAAGTGGCGCTTTTGTGGCTGCCGTCCAAAACCAACCTTCCAACGTGTATTTCCAAGTGTTTGTCCATTGATTGGTTGCGTGCCTGCTCTGTGTTCATTGTATGCTTGCTGGTTGAGACCAAACGAAGCAAGGCCCGGAGAATGAACCTGGAATCTTATTTACTCACAAACAAAGCAAGGCCAACAGCAAAACAACAAGTTTGTTCAGAGTGCCATGAGGGGTGAACTAAAGTTCCCAGGATTGTTGGGGGGGGAACCATGTGCCTTAAATGTGCTTTAAATCTATGATGTGGGTGCAAGTAAAATAATTACCCAAACATACTTCTTTCTTCCACATACTCTCAGTATGTACCGGTACTTAACTGCACATCTGGAATCTTTATTCTTCAACCTTAATTTTCAGTTTTGTCTGCAGCCTTTTATCACACATGTTATTTTATTCCCTCTGCTTAAGCCATGCCCTTTGCACCTTGTTTCTAACCTTTGGCTTTCTACCTGCATCCTGCTGCATCATAAACCTAAGATATTTAACTTCATCCGCTTTTCATAGTGGTTTATTTCATCTCTTTAGACCTTTCCTTCTTCACTCTCTTCCCTTGCCGCAAATAATATATTCTGTCTTCTATGTATTGATTTTTAGCCTGTTCTGTTCTGTTGCCCCAAAATACCACTATATGTTCACCATAGCACACAATATCACCTGCAAATAACATAGTCCACCTCTGTCACAATCCCATCCATTATTGTGGGGAATGGCTACTTACCCAGTTAACAGGATGGGTGGCTGTGACAGCCCTGGGAACAATGCTTGATTCAGGTTGCCGGCAGATGGGGAATCCACAGGCTGACTGCTTTGGTTAGCGGGCTTACCCATTGGTGAAGTATGGGTGAATCCAGGCTGAGGTGTGTGGGCGGGGCTTGGGAGTGGACCAGAGTGGACCAGGCTTCACTCCAATCCTCCCCCAGCTGATAAAGGTCACCTGTGCCCTACCCCAGGGATTGCAGTTGACAGAAGAATACCCCTGCCTTAAGCACATGCATTATTGTGTGGGATGAGAATGGATATGTTTTAGTATGTTTCCTTTGTCACTGGAAAATGTTTGGTCTGCTAAATCTGAAATAATAATAATAATAATAATAATAATAATAGTAGTAGTAGTAATAGTAGTAATAATAATATTACTTATACCTCACCCATCTGACTGGGTTGCCCCAGCCATCCTGGACTGCTTCCAAAATAATAAAAATACAGCAAAACAGCAAACATTAAAAACATCCTGATATAGGGCTGCCTTCAGATGGCTTTGGAAAATCATGTAATTGGTTATACAGTAACTTTGACTTCTGATGGGAGGGCAATCCACAAGGCAGGAGCCACTATCAAAAAGGCCCTGTCTGGTTTCCTGTAACTTCATTTCTCGCAATGAGGGAACAGCCTTTTGATCATAACTAGATTTCTGGCTAAGTATGGATTGGAACCTAGGTTCATGTCAAACTTCCTATCCAAGGGGACAAATTAGTTCTAAAGTTTCATTGTCTGATGTTGTTCCACAATCTTTCCCCAGCTCTTCATTTCAACAGTCCTTGATCTGGAGCTTGGGGTGGAGGTAGACAGATAGAGCTAGGGGACAAATTTCATTTTTACTCGCCCATTAGAACTGATTTAGCCCCTGTCTTCTGCTTTCCTCCAAAACAAATAGGGCATTTTAAGTTTTTTAAGTTCCTGCCACACAGTTTTCTGTTGGTTTTTCTTCATAGTCTGTGCAGCTTTGGCAGAGAGAAACATGGAACACACAAAAACCTGCCAAATGATCAGATTCAATATATTTGTCCTTCCCTTAACCCACAATATACTCAGAAGTCTGAATTACACTAAATTCTACCTCTTACACCTGGAAAGACAATTTGGTGGTGATAGCAGCCTCTGTTATAGTATTATGTTCTCTGCCTTAAATTGTACCAGCTTTTCAACAGGAATTTCCTCTCTGAGGGGTACTTTGTACAGTGAGACTGGATGCATTCTGCCTCCAATTTATTGCTGCCTCTAATCTCACATTTTTAAGAGTATTACTGTCTTAGTTTTGGGATAGGGAATGAGAGAAAATAAAAGCTGTGTGTGTTTTGCAAAGAAAAGAAAGGAAGAAAAACCCCAAAGCAATAGAATTTATCTGAAGTTCATTTTAAACACCTGTTGAAGAAAACATGCCATGGAAAACGAGACCCCAAGAGTCCCGGTTGAACCAGGATTCAAAATAATGAATTTTGAATTCATAACAATATCAAAAGCATCAATGACTTTTAACGCTAGCTCTGATTTAGGACTTTAAAGTGTGTTCCAGCACATTCAATCAGCTGTCCCTCCCCACCCGTGCCTTCTAAAAGCAGGCAAAATAGTTACCGGTAGTTACCTGTTGCTCTACCTGGTGAAGCATACAAAGGGAACTGAACAGGAAATGATGTCGTGATAGTGCCACCATGCAATACAGCATGTACATTAGCCGGCATAACCAGTTCTTTTTTTGTTGTCGTTGCTTATCTTGCACAAGACTAAATTTAGATGCTCAAAGTTACTTGACCGTCTTTTTGTGACATATTGTGCAAATCTCTCTCTCTCTGCCAAAAAGGAAAATGGGGCCAGAAGGAGGAGTGAGATGATGACTATTGCTAATAAAAAAGCATAGTCACCTTATATGCTTCCAAAGTTCAATTACTGTCAGTCCACGCTCCTCAGATAACCACAGTTGAACTTGGCGAAGCTTGACAGCAATTGTTAAGATTTTAGCCTGGGTGTTATTGGACGCCATTTCCTTTCACATTTTAGCACAGTGATTTAGAACATCAGTTCTGGTATAGTGTTTAATTGAATAATTACAAGATGGGAAATGGTTAGGGGTGTTTGGAATTGCATGATCCTGTTAACTTCAGGGATGGTAAGAGAAAATTAGTTGAGAATGAAAAATGTGGGGCTAACCTTGTGCCTTATCTGTGGATGGGGACAGGCTCTAGTGCTCAAACGTTTGCTCTGGCTGCCCATGTAGTCATGGTCCAGGTTCACAGTTCTTGTATTAATTTACAAGGCCCTTAACAACTTTGGTTCAGTATACCTCAAGGACCCCAAAATTAATCAATTCCCTACCACTGAGGTTTTCGAGGACTCACTGTGAGCTGTCTTCCATGGCTTGGCTGCACAGCTCATATCCACCAGGATTCCTGTGTTAAGTATTGTGGGACCATTTATGAAACTCCCTTCCACTTACAGTTAGACAGGCCCACTCCCTACTCCCTACTGAACTTCCAGCACCTACTGAATACTTTTTTATTTAAAAAAATCCAGCAGGCATGTACTCAAAGCTTGATTCCACAGCCTTAACCATTTTTTAAAAAAACTTTTTGTACTGTATCCTTGTCAGCTGCTTAGAGACAATTGTAGTTATAGTTGCTGAAAAAAACCAAACACAAACATGCTGCAATCCATCTCCTCAGTAACAGCATGTGCTACCAGTGGTTTTAAAGTTTGAGGTGAGCTCTGCTTGCCATGCATGGAAGTCTCTTTTGCTGTCAAGTGGTGCCATGCTATATCAGCCAAGTTGGAAGAGAACTCCACAAATTAGTCCAAATGCCTATTTCCCCTAGTTCCATTGCTTAGTTGTAGTTTTTCTGCTATTCATTCATCAACAACATGTTTTCTAATTCACTTGACATCCTGACCTTTCAATACGAGCTTTCAAAATGGGCATTAGTAAACTCTTGGGAATAGTGATGTGATGTGATTTGGGTAACCCTATGGCTATTTCCAGTTCCTGTCCCAACGTAACTTGCACTTCCATCTGGTGAGATACCTTTGCCCACTTCCCATTCCAGTAGGCCTACATGGACTGTCCTATTGATCACCACTTCCTCATTTTAGCTGAGTGTCTAAGTGACAGTCATTCCTAATATTGCTGTTTGGTTTTACAGCTTCAAGTTATCTTCAGTTTATTTGGTGCTTCTGCTACCTATAACATTCAGTATCCAGTTTTCATTTGCATTTGAGCAGAATTGCCATATTTCAACAAGTGAAAATCCAGACACAAACAAATTGTTGAAAATTCCCAAAGTTGTTGAACTTTTTTTTTTTTAGAAAAAAACACACAAAAAGGCGGGCAGGATTTTGGTTAAATCCAGGATGAGCCACCGCTTTTGGAAAACCCAGATGCATGGCAACCCTACATTTGAGTCAATTAGAGCAAGTTTCTTTAAGGTTCTTAATATCCCACCTTCTCCTGCATCAGATCTTATAATTATTGTGCAGGCTTTAGTTCTTTGAGTGAAGTTATCCAATTCCACCCGTCTGAAAGCTTGGGCCAATTCACCTAGCACTAGCCCAGCTCCTGTACAGAGTATGGAACAGGGGTAAATTGCACTGGCATAAGTTACCTCAGCATAAATGATTGCCTGTCAACTAACAACCATTCAAATAAATCTGTAAGCCATTGTGGCTAATTTATACCACAAACCTAAGCATGTTTACATGCAATTGTGTTATTCTGAAAAACTAGGGTACTTCCTAGAATGGAAGTGTTAATCCCTCTACTTATTAGAGTACCTGGGCAAAAAGAAAAGGCTCTCTCATGGGCCCTTTTGCCCTGGTTTAGTGTGTTTGATTTTTTATTTGATTATTGAGCTGTTCTCCTTTGCCATTAGGCCCACAATCTGCTTCCTCAAGAAGAGTACTATCTCAATGGTTGCTTCTTTTTACCACAGCCCTTGGCATAAGCTCTGATGATGCACTTTGAAATCATCTTAAGCCTGACAGTGCAGCGACCTTTTTAAAAAAGATCAGGCACATGAAACAGAAAAAGGTTTTTTTTTTTTTTAAAGTGCAGTCAATGCCCCTGGGTGCATCTATTTGTGAGCTAGCCTGTATTCGTCTTATGTAGGTATCCCATCTGCTGCTGCATCTGATTAATTTGACCTGCCTCGACTGTATTATGAAACCAGCAGGCATTTCTCGGCTGCTTGTTTAAAAGCAGCAGTTGTTTCTTCTTGCAGCCTAACCATGTCGCGGAACATGACTCATCCAAGTTGCAAACAAAAGCGGGGAGGTCAGGAAGCATCAAAGCCCGAGGAGGAGATGCACATATGTAAGACTTCCTTCTGCCAGTACTGCAAAGGGAGTCACAATGCGGTCATCCGCTTTCACTTGTAAAATTCCAACAGTTATTAGCCAAATAGGTGGCAAATCTAATGCCAGAAGAAAAAGACGTGAAACAGAGCTTCAGTTGCTACCTCGTCTTGCTGTCTTGCCAAGTTATAGGGGGGCTGGCATGGTTGCTTCAGAATACAACAATAGCTGCTCCAGAATACTCTTGTGATCCAGGATTTTCTTTTTACAGTAAGCTAGAGGCAGGTAGCTATTTCCTTTGTGCCATATTTAACTTTTATAGAAGACAACATGGGGGTAGAGGAAATTGGCCAGGAAAAAAAATTCTTTACACAGAAAAGCAGTCTCCTTTCTTAAAAGCGATGCACAAAAACTGTCCCTTTGCTTTTTTAGATATTCCTGCTGAGGATATTTATCCACAACAGTATTTGCTAGGGGTGTGGATGGCTCACAAGACTCACTTTGTATCTGTGCATTTTTTTAAAAAAATCCAGTCTGTTTCTGAGCACCGTTGTGCTCTCTCTGTTTCAATCTGTTTCACATTCTCAGCTGCTCCATATAAAATGAAGCTCTGTGTTTCCCATTCAGTATTATGAGGAATATGCAAAACTGCTGTAGCACCCCCCAACTCATTTTGGCCAAAGTAGATGAAATTTACAGTCACAGGAGCCCCTCCAGAGTGCAGATAAATTGCAGACAAACAGGTCTAGGGGCTGTTGTGGGGAAAAGAAAAGAGATTCACTTTCCACCATAATCCACCTTCCAGGTATGGACTTCAACTCCCATGAGCCCCAGCCAACATAGCCAAATGATCAGGGATGATGGGACTTGTAGTCCACAGAATCTGGAGGACACCACATTGGCTACCCCTACTCTGCAGATTAGACACATCATTTGGATCTTGTGTGCAAACGGGGAGGCCATCATTTTTAGGCCAAGAAGTTCCGATTCAGCTCTAAGGTCAGTGGAATGTGGTGAGGCACAGAGCCTTTTGCCAACTGTTCTGCTTGATGCGATTGCGAACAGTTGGCTGAATGGCTTGAGGGAAAACAGAACACAACATAATCAGTGCATTGATCATTTTTCCTGCTGCCTGGAGACAATGTTGTGATAACTATACATGGAAAACAGCCCCAGGCAAGCCCAGCATAAAAGCTCCTAACTAGACCAGAGGTATATTTAAGAGGTAATTATTGCCAATTGACAAGAGTATACAGAAAACACAAAGGCTTTCTGTTATCTAGACATCCTGATTTTCCTCCTAAATGGAATTAATCAAATACTGGCAAGCCCTGTGAAATTATGTTGCTGAATGTGCTGTTTTGTCCTTGAATAATGAACTGTTTGCAACCATTTGGCTACAAATCTCAGGGTGAAGATGCGTGGCTTCCTCTCCCCACATGCGGGACGGCTTCTAACAGGTACCTGAAGAGTCATGATGAAGCCTCCCATCCCCTGTTCAGTGTCATTCACCACCCCTTTCCAATGTGTCCTCATGGTTTGAAAATAAGGTCATGTGATTCCATCCAACCACTTAAGCATGGAAGAGCCTCCAAGCCTTCAGAGGTTTTGATTCCTTATGCAGTCTCACTTTACATTTCAGAGATGGAAACCTAATGTGACAAGTCATGGCACTATGCCTCACTAGAATCTCTTCAGGTCCCATTCCTTTCATCTGTCTTGACACAGCATCTCTCACCCATATTTATTACATCAGTTGATGCCTGAAGGATGCAATGTTTCCAAGCCTGTCTCTACTTGTTGTGTAAGTCTTCAATTTGCTCACAGGCATAATTTGTAGATAAGATGCACTGCGAACCCTGTTCATAGAGTTTAGTCCTTTGGTCTTCAATTGGTGGGTCACGGCCTGATCCACGGTGGGTCTCAACAGGAGCGCTACCATCATGAAAATATATGGCGAGAGATTAGGAAATGGGTCCCCAAATAAATATTTGGGTTAAAAGAGGGTCCTGGGTCTGAAAAGGTTGGAGATGCCTTGTTTAGTCTACACATGGCGGCAGGAGTAAATAAATAAGTTCTACAACTGTACGTTCAAATGTTCCTCTTTTCAGAAATTACTCAAAAAGTCTAGATGTTGGGGAATGGAGCCTGCTGGGGAAATATCATGGAAAGTGTTTGGGTCTTCCATTGATTACTAACAGGAGAAGGGCCGTAGTAGCTCACATGGTAGTGAATATGCTTTGTATACCAAAGGTTCTAGGTTCAATCTCTGACATCTTCAGGGAGGGCTGGTAAAGATGCCCTGTTTGGAAAGCCACTGCTAACCAGGGTGGAAAATTCTGAGCTAGGATGGTGACAACGATTATATAATTTCTATACTGCCCTTCATCTGAAGATCACAGGGCAGCTTACAATATAGAAACACAAAAATACACAAACACAATACACCCACACACCCCGTAGTTTAAAAGGCCATAGATAGTTTAATTAGCCAAAGGTTTGGGAGAAGGTGCCTGGTGCCTAAAGCTATGTAGTGAAGGTGCCAGGCGAGCCTTCATGGGGAAAGCATTCCTCAAGCAGGGAGCCACTGCAAAAAAGGCCCATTCTTCTGTTGCCACCCTCCAGACCTCTCTTGGAGGAGGTACATAAAGAAGGTCCTTAGGTGGTTGCCGGGTCTGGGTTGGTTCATATGGGGAGAGGCGGTATACTGGCTTTGTTTAAGGCGGCTTCCTATGTACTTTTAAACACATACATATGAGTTTTATTTCTGCAGGAATTTGATAGTTTGGAACTTTTGAATGTTTCTGTTGTTGTTTTGCTAGTTTTATTCAAATATGTTTGACTATATTGTGCTTGTTTTTAAAGGCTGTTAGCCACCTGGATTGGGTATACATTTTTGGTATTTTTCATTGTATTCATGTACTTACTTTCTTACCTAATGTGCAGCTGGAAACCAATGATTGTGCCTTGCTCTGTTGTCCCATCCCTGTCAATGAGCCAGAAGCTCCTGATGGATTGTGTCCTAAACTAGTGCCAGCCACAAAGGGGCCTTCCTCGCCTCTTTTAAGTTTGTAATTTGGCTCCAAAATTGATACTTCATCTCAACAGAAAATAAAAGTGTCATTGATCCCAATGACAAATTGAACCGTGTTGCTGAAAATACAGTAATATACAACTCGTAGTAGTTGTGTGTATGTGTGTTTTTAATTTATTAGAAGGATGTCCTTGCCTGTGTTGTAAATCATCAAAAACCAGGGTCTTCTGGTTCGTGGTAAGGGCTGCAAAAATATTATTATTCTCGAAATGCAGACTGTTGTGAAGATGAAAGAACCTTAAGGGCAGGCCTTCTCAATTTCTTCAGACTTACATTGGGATAAATTTAATTTTCTGTCTGTTCAATAGCATTATTGAACTCCTCCCTTAGGTATACATTGAAAGGAGTAGCACTGGAGAATTTGCGTTCTTTGTTGAAAGGAATTCTTTTCTTAAGAATTATAGGAGCAATATGATTAAATTCCATGGCAAAAGTGTCATTCATTTTAGTGGATTCAGCTCTACCTAGATCTCAAAATGAATCTTCCTTTAAACTCTAACTCCAGTTCTTAGTGCTACATTAACAGTGAAATTCAGGGGTATTTCCCCCCCTTTTTTGGCAGGGGGTGTAGAAGAAGTGAGACAGGAAGATGAGTTCTGATTGCACAGTTTTAAATTGGAGGGAAAGGTGGAAGCTGAGCTATCACATTGTGATTGTGGATTGCACTGAAACGGTGCTAACATCTTTGAATTGCTAAAACTTTTATGATTAGCAGCAATGGGTTAAAGAACAGTTGGGTGCCATGGCCAGCAATTTAGGTTGCAATCCTTACCTGGAAATTAATGTTCTTGAATTTGATGGGGCTTCCTTTTGTGTAGACATGTACTGTATAGGATTGTACTGTGTATTAATTTTATCATCATGGTAAATGAATTACTTTTTTATTACCCGCTTCACCTTCAGGTCTCATGTGGCATCTATGAGAAGTAATAGACAAAATGTTAGACTTAGGCAGATCCAGAAAGTTAGCTGTTAAAGTAAGTGTAAGACTTACTTTTACATAATGACCTACTTTTTTCTACCCTCTTCCTACAGGGTTGTTTTGCATTCAGCCTGAAGATGAGCTCTGGAAAACCTAAAAGCTTGTTCACTGCATTGTCATATATTGGTTGGTCCTAATTAATGTATTTACCTTACTGCTGCTTTTGACCACACAAAGTAACCTCATTCCCACTCTTGGGCTGTTCCTTTGCAATTTCAGTCTGCAAAGATGGATGAGATGGTGGAGAATGGCTCTGCTTCACCATACACATTTGTTGGCACATCTGCCACATGTTTAGGTAGGCGTACAGTACATCACAGACACACATGAAAGGGTGAAGCAAGCTGACCACCCACTTTAACGAGGTTTATTGAACGTGGAAGAAGGTGGCTCAAATGTATTAAATAGTAATTCTCTGCTCTGCAAACGAGAGCTTCAAAATGCAGTGGATCATAGAATCATAGAGTTGGAATAGACCACAAGGGCCATCGAGTCCAACCCCTGCCAAGCAGGAAACACCATCAGAGCACTCCTGACATATGGTTGTCAAGCCTCTGCTTAAAGACCTCCAAAAAAGGAGACTCCACCACACTCCTTGGCAGCAAATTCCACTGTCGAACAGCTCTTACTGTCAGGAAGTTCTTCCTAATGTTTAGGTGGAATCTTCTTTCTTGTAGTTTGGATCCATTGCTCCATGTCCGCTACTCTGGAGCAGCAAAAAACAACCTTTCTCCCTCCTCTATATGACATCCTTTTATATATTTGAACATGGCTATCATATCACCCCTTAACCTCCTCTTCTCCAGGCTAAACATGCCCAGCTCCCTTAGCCGTTCCTCATAAGGCATCGTTTCCAGGCCTTTGACCATTTTGGTTGCCCTCCTCTGGACACATTCCAGTTTGTCAGTGTCCTTCTTGAACTGTGGTGCCCAGAACTGGACACAGTACTCCAGGTGAGGTCTGACCAGAGCAGAATACAGTGGCACTATTACTTCCCTTGATCTAGATGCTATACTCCTATTGATGCAGCCCAGAATTGCATTGGCTTTTTTAGCTGCCGCGTCACACTGTTGGCTCATGTCAAGTTTGTGGTCAACCAAGACTCCTAGATCCTTTTCACATGTACTGCTCCCAAGCCAGGTGCCACCCATCCTGTATCTGTGCCTCTCATTTTTTTTGCCTAAGTGCAATACTTTACATTTCTCCCTGTTAAAGTTCATCTTGTTTGTTTTGGCCCAGTTCTCTAATCTGTCAAGGTCGTTTTGAAGTGTGATCCTGTCCTCTGGGGTGTTAGCCACCCCTCCCAGTTTGGTGTCATCTGCAAATTTGATCAGGATGCCCTTGAGTCCACCATCCAAGTCGTTGATAAAGATGTTGAATAAGACCGGGCCCAAGACGGAACCCTGTGGCACCCCACTAGTCACTCTTCTCCAGGATGAAGAGGAACCATTGATGAGCACCCTTTGGGTTCGGTCAGTCAGCCAGTTACAAATCCACTGAGTGGTAGCATAGTCAAGACCGCATTTTACCAGCTTCTTTACAAGAATATAATGGGGCACCTTGTCGAATGCCTTGCTGAAATCAAGGTAGGCTACATCCACTGCGTTCCCTTCATCTACCAGGCTTGTAATTCTGTCAAAAAACGAGATCAGGTTAGTCTGACATGACTTATTTTTCAGAAATCCATGCTGACTATTGGTGATCACAGCATTCCTTTCTAGGTGCTCACAGACTGTTTGCTTAATAATCTGCTCCAGAATCTTCCCTGGTATTGATGTCAGACTGACTGGGCGGTAATTATTTGGGTCCTCTCTTTTCCCCTTTTTGAAAATAGGGTCAACATTTGCCCTCCTCCAGTCTGCCGGGACTTCGCCTGTTCTCCAGGAATTCTCAAAGATGACTGCCAGTGGTTCTGAGATCACATCTGCCAGTTCTTTTAATACTCTTGGATGCAGTTCATCTGGCCCTGGAGACTTGAATACATCTAAACTAGCCAAGTATTCTTGTACTATCTCCTTAGTTATTCTGGGCTGTGTTTCCTCTGCTGAATCATTTGCTCCAAATTCTTCAGGTCGGGCATTGTTTTCTTTATCGGAGAAGACTGAGGCAAAGAAGGCATTGAGGAGTTCAGCCCTTTCTGTGTCCCCTGTTTGCATTTCACCATCTTCTCCTCTGAGTGACCCCACTGTTTCTTTGTTCTTCCTTTTGCTACAGACATACCCATAAAAGCCTTTTTTGTTGCTTTTAACCTCTCTAGCAAGCCTGAGTTAATGTTCAAACCACTTTACCACACTTCAGAATGAACACCTGCCTTCAATCTGTTTGATTTGGTATGGGCATGTCCAGGGACAATCCGTCCTGTTTTGCCACCTGAGGCAAAATGGGAACTGCTGCCTCCTAGCCCTGCTTGCTGTGCTCCACTTCCGCCACCGCCGTGCTCTGGTTCTTGTCAAACTTGGCAGGAGCTGGGGCACTCCTCTAAGTGTTGCTGATTGGCTCCCCCCCATCATAGGGTAGCCAATTAGCAACCATCTCACAAAAATTCCTTGGCGCTCACCAAACTCAATGGGAACTGGGGAGCTCTTCCATGTGTTGCCATTCAGTTGGCTTCTTCACTCGGTGGTGGGGAAGATGAGCAGCAATGCCGCATGCCAGGATACTTCCCTCTCAGGGGCCTGAAGCAGTGGGGTGGATGGGAGGAGCACTGCCTCTAGCTCTTCTGCCGCCTGAGGTGGGTGCTTCACCCCATGTCCTGGGTGGGCCAGCTCTGGGTATGTCATTGTTCTACTACCGAGCCTACTCTACAGGGTAGTGAAGGTAAAACTGCTATGAGATCTTTAGTATAATAAGTGTTCTGTCAAAAGCGGACACCTCTCTGACCATTATGATACATTCATACACAAACGTTGTAATTCTAATCTTTAAGTATGTCACGGGAATAAAAGAGTCTTCTCTTCGTCCTGCTAGGAAGGCTCTGAGTGTTTAAATTTATGCACAACAGGAAGCATGGATTATTTAAGAACTTCAGCCAAGATCACTTTTATAGGAAAAAGCAAAACTGACAAGATTGTGTGTGGTTAAAAAAAAAAAAACAAAACTGGATGGTGTTTAGAAATGCTTGTACTTTCTGCAAAAACCTGAGGTTGTTTAAGCTTTTAAAAGACCAGATAGACTTTAGGGTTTTGGCACTGTCTTTGGGAACTGTATGAAAAGTCACCCCTCAGGACACAGTCAAATAACTTCATTAGTGACCAGGTGACACTCCCAGTAATTTGGTTTTTTTCCAACTTTTTTTGTTTGTTAACTCCTGTAAATGGTTTATAAATTCCTGAAGCTACAAATCTTACAGTGAAAAATAATTAATTTACACTGAAAAAGAGACTGGGATATATGAGACTGATACACATCCAAACACATTCTAGAAATTCTAGATGTAGTTTTTTAAGAAGGCTGTGGCAGCAAAAACTACAAAGACTCTTGCGGTGTGTTAGAGGGCAACAGATGCATAGTGGCATAAGGTGTTGTGGTTCAGAGCCTACTTTGTTTGTAGCAATCATCTGTGTGGATAGGTATGAATACTCTGAATACAGGGGCAAGAGGGAGGGAGGGAGAGAGGTTTTTTTAAAAGAATGGAACCTTATTTTGAAATAAAGGTAAAAATACAGGCAACAACAATGGCGAACATATGAGATAATTCATTGAAGGAAGAAAGGTAACTTACTGATTACAGTCATTTGTATATCCCATGCACTCTGGCTTCCATCACAGTGTCCCATTGCACCAGATGTGGTTTAGTCATGCTGGCCACATGACACAGAAACCTGTCTGTGGACCAACACCAGCTCCCTTGGCCTGAAACGAGATGAGCACCACAAGCCCATAGTCACCTTTGACAGGACTTAACTGTCCAGGGGTCCTTTACCTTTATATAAATGGTATGCTTGTGGAACAATTAAGGTAAAAAAGTCTAATGGGAAACTCAGCAAGTACTGAGGCAGTTTGGATGTGTAAGTATGCAGCTGTTGAATCATATTCCGGAAAAAGCATACAGCTCTATTTGTATTTAGAATATGGTCAGAAGCTTGGAGGGCTGCGGCATAAGAGATAAACAGGGTACCATAACATCTTCCTTAAAAATGGGGATGGCTTGTTCATTGCACTTGCTGATTAAGTTTGTATGTAGCGTCTCCCAAACATTATCAATCCACCGCTGCTTAGAGGTGACTTCCAATTACATGCGACACACGGCTCTGCTGCTATGTACAATTGCTTATGAAGGTCTTTATGCAGGAGTCCAGGGTCATTAGATTCAAAATGATGAAGCAGCACAGCTGTGGGAGTGATCTGTCTAATGTGGTGAAATTCCTCGCAGTTGTTCCAGAACTTCTGCACTTTTGGATGTACTCATGTTTGTTGGTTTTATCTACGTTTTATCAAGTGAGAGCTAAAGGTCAAATAATACAAGATATAATGATGGGTGTGTCCCAGTACTGTGGCAAGCAAAAATAAGAAATAAAATCCAAATCCAACAAAATGAACCATCTAATTCATACCAAGTGGATATTCCTACCAATTTACACCAAGTCCCAGAAGACCTGACAAAAAAAAAGAGGGTACATTTCCTAGGAACAAGATACAATAGGATGATGCTGAAGAGAGAAGGCAGATAGGTCAATTTAAGTCTATTGCACCACATATTAGTCTTACTGTGAATACAGCTGTGTTCGGATGTGAGGAAAACGCCAGCTGCACTTGTATTAGTTTCTTTTAATGCTGCACCTAAACCAGGGCTGAGGATCTTGTTGCCTTCCAGATGGCGTTGGACTGCAGTTCTCAAGCCAGCATGGCTAACGGCCAGGGAGGATGGAAATTGTAGCCTGGCAACATTCAGAAAGTTTCCATCCCTCAGCTCAACGATCCAGTTGTACCATGCCCAACATCTCTAGTCGTTCCTTCTTTTTGGGTGGCAGGGAGGTAGAGGGATTCAGTTACAAATTTATTCTACATGAATTTTGCAAAGGGGCCTGTCGGTGGAACACAGCAAACCCATGCCCTTCAACATTTCTCCGATGAATGTAGGGGTACCCTGTTCCATAATAGTAATCATAATTTTAATATATATACACCGCCCCACCTGACTGGGTTGCCCCAGCCACTCTGGGTGGGTTCCAACATACAGTGATACCTCAGGGTAAGTACTTAATTTGTTCCGGAGGTCTGTTCTTAACCTGAAACTGTTCTTAACCTGAAACTGTTCTTAACCTGAAGCACCACTTTAGCTAATGGGGCCTCCCGCTGCCGCCGCACTGCCAGAGCACGATTTCTGTTCTCATCCTGAAGCAAAGTTCTTAACCCGAGGTAATATTTCTGGGTTAGCGGAGTCTGTAACCTGAAGCGTATGTAACCCGAGGTACCACTGTATATAAAAACATAATAAAACATTAAACATTTTTTTTAAAAAACTTCCCTATACCGAAGTACCTTCAGATGTATTCTGAAGGTGGTATAGTTAGTTATCTCCTTGGCTCAGGGGTTGCATAACTCCATGCCCACCAACATTTCTCTGGTAAGAATGGGGATGTCCCAAGGAAAAGCAGGACATTCATGGATCAAATCAGAAACTGGGATGGCTTCTGTAAATCTGGGACTGTCCCTGGAAAATAGGGACACTTGGAGGGTCTGCAAACCTAGGCCTTCTCCACATAAGAGTACTCCACAAAACTGAGGTGTTCGTATCATGTGAAGTAAAGGGCTGGTCAACCATGCTCAGTTGAAGAGGAAAAGAGGGAAATATTGACAATGTGGGGGAGAGAAACAGCTCTGTACGATCTCCTGCCACCTACTCAGTTTGAATATCTGCACAGGGTTTGCATCTACTGGATCAGGTCACATTTTTTCTTTGAAGAAAAATGAAAAATACATTATGTATTCACACTGTTTCTGACAACAACTTTCAAACTTATCTCGCTCTTCTCAAGCTAAACATTTTTAGAAGAACGCTGAAGGACACGCTCAAAATTCTGACAGTGAATGAAGTTTTGGTGTTGTTGCTGTTGTTTAAATAAAAATAAAAATAAAACAACCTGGGAAGCAAATGTAACAAGAATTTAATAATTCATAAATTGAACTTCAACATCTGTTTAATAATAGATCAACTGTCATGCCAAGTTCACTTAAAAACCTACACGGCACCCATGTTTAATGTTTTCTTTCAGCATTTCTGAGATATGCAATACTACAAACATTATTCTGTGTTTATGCTCATTTCAATATTTTATTTTCTTTCAGGTTGTTCTTAGGAAATAAAAGCCAGTGCCATGAAAAACAAAAGTGTGACTCCCCTTCCCTTTACTGACAAAATAAGATAACATATTAGAGAGCAGCTTTATTTATGTATACATTTCATAAATGATTCACTGAACTTTTTACAGGCATATAGAGCAGTTTCATAATAACTGTGCATTATGTATACTATTGGTGAAATCAAATGCTTAAGCAGTTCTGTTAGAAAGACTTGTAGGGCCGGGTAACAATTATATCTGATGACAGCTCTGCTGAGTTTTGTACTTTTCAAGATAATCAGTTAGGGAAAGAAGAGCATTGCTTCATGGGCGAGGGAGCAGGAAGGTAAACAGAGTTGCATTTCTCATTTTGTGTCAGGCTTCCTGTGTGATGCTGCAGGAGTTGTCTAGGGCAATTGGATGGTTTCTATACCTGATTTGCAACTGGCAGATTTGGACGGATGTGATGGAGATGGTATACTATATTTATATAAATGAGGTTGTGAGAGACCACTAAAGCAACGTGATATAAGTGCCATGCAGATATGGCTCCTTTATAATACAAAGCGCATGCATTGAATATAGGTGGGAAGTGAGTTTGAGGATAATGGTTTCCTAAAATAACATGGCAAAAATTCATCAAGCAGTACCTATTTTAAAATGGCACTTAACAGGCTTTACTCTTCTATAGGAAGGATAAGTGGCGTCTCCACACGTCAAAGCAAATGTTTTACATATATTTTCTGGCTGAAAAAGCTGTTTATTACCAAAATAAATGTTGATTGACTGATGTTATTAAATACACACAAGTCGGGTCACCCGTTTCATACTTGTATATGATCCTATGTACGTGGCCTCTGCCTGAGGTTACTTCTATTAAGTTCAGTGGGACTTATTTTCTCTTAAGTATGCTTAGGATGGCAGTCTTAATCAGGATGTGCATCTTAGCATGGGGGGGGGGGGATGAAACAAAGAGAACTGCTTGAAGGGGCTTAGTGTAATACCCAAAATTCATCAAAGGAATAAAAAATGTGAATATGATTCATAAGCTAGGAAATGCTGTTCATTAGATGGAAGAAGAGAATCTTACAAGGATTTTCAAGCCCTGCAACATGATATCCCACTGCATAACTTAGGACATCAATGAGAATGCTTCTTTTAACTTCAATGAACCTTGACTAGTAGTGAGCCGCTTCTTAATTCCTGATGTGGCCTCAGAATTCAGAAGAAGAAAATATCCCCCCCATACTTCCGTTTCAATTTGTGTTTAGCTTTCTTCTTCGCCTCTTGTGCAATGGGAACACATGTAAATAAGCTATAAAATAAAACCACAACTACACAGAAGATACTTTGAGTGCCAGAAAGGTAAATACTATTAATTTACAAAAAATCAGTTCTCTAAATTCTATTCTTCTGTCTGTTGAATCTCACTAGCAGCCTTCTACTGGAATTAGATTCCCAGCCAGCAATAAAATATACTGAATCATGGTAGAGTCACATGGTTTGCCTTTCACTTAGTTCCTATTGACATTAATCATGAATGATGAAGTACACATGGAATCCAGCTTTATGAAAGAAATAGGGATATGGAAGCTGAACTTTCAAATATATGAACTTTGAAAGGCTTAAGTGTCATCATGAATTCAAGTGTCATAATAAAGAAGACCAACTGATTACATGGTAGGATTTTCCACCATGTGGTTACTTCATCACCTGTGGTTGGCATCCATAAGTCTTGAGAGACAATGGAGTGCACCTTTGGGAGTGAAGGCAACCTGCTGGAGGATCACAGTGCCTGCTGTGGCTGCAGAGGTTGGTAACCCATGACTGCTGATTCCTGTGTTAGCAGCAGCAAAGTGAGCTCTCTGGGCACAGCATGGGCAGTGTGTATGGAGGTCCTAGGCTGCCCAGATGACGTTGTTGATGTGGTCCAAAGAAAAGCAGAGCAATACATTTGACACCAGCTTGGCTGCAGGAGTTGCTGGAAGGAAGCATACAAGATGTCATCCTTAGGGACTCCACTCCAGATTTGTGTCAGGTTTACTCCGTAGCCTTTTCTTCACCTGAAGATGTCCCGCAAGCCAGAAGGTATGGTTTTCCTCAGGGTTTACTCCCAAAGCCTTTCTCGCAAATGAGTTCAGCCACAAAGCAGCCAAGGTTTAGGATCAAGAGTTTTCTTTCTCCTAGATGGGCTACTTTCCCAGGCTGATGAGTACCATCTGCTGCTCTGCCTTCACTCAGTTTCATGAGTTTATAGGGATTTACACCAATAGAACATTTTGCAAGTTTATGCCTCGATTGACCCTAGGTATTGGGTATGATATAAATAAATACATAAATATATAAAATAATTGTAAGCCATATTTATTTGTCTTTGTGCAATGATAGTGTTTACTTCTAAAGAATGTCCAAATCTGGAGTCTAGAAAAAATTGGGAGTGAGGTTGAAACTGATTGATTTGAATATTGTTTGCAAAATTGGTATAATATCAACCAAGGTCTTTAAACAAGTTAGATTTCCAATTCATTCATCTAGTAGATCAAAGACGAAACAATCAAGGCAGTTAGGAAATCATTATCTTTATGCTTAGATTTTTCCAACCGTAGGAAGCATTGCTTGGCCCATAACAACATATTAGCTGACGAAAATCAATAGAAGCTTCACTATGAAAAATGCTACCACATTAGAAATTGGAATTAAATCGGCAATTCATTCTGGGCTGCTCAGCTAAAGTGAAAACATTTCACTGTTGCCCTGATTTGAGATGATGATGATGATGATGATAAATAGCAACAATAACAACAACAAAACAACAATAATAAGCAGATCTTGCCTTCTCTAGTAACTAATGCACAAAATATCTAAAGGAAACAAACTAAATTACAGGGACAGCTGTTGGATATTTCTTGCCTAGATGTTGCTTTTGAACTACGGATGGATTCCTATAGGTTGTTTGTTTTTTTAAAAAAAGGATAACTACATGCATTGTATGGATCACATTATCATTGTTGAAGTTCACTAAGAGTTGAGTATCCAAGTCTACAATACCCCTTCCCTCCTGCATTTTAAATACTGTGATGTAAACAGAATTTTTCCGTATGGTGAAGGTCACCCGGCTGGCTCAGTAACCTATTGGCTCCATTCTATCAGTACCTTCAAAGGATTATCACCCTTTCAAAATTTCAGGATAAACTAGCTTTGAACACAAATTCTTGGCTTTAGCAGCTCAGCACTTCCCCTCATATCAGATTAAGATTTTTTAAAATTTTATTGCACACTTGCCATGCTTTGAAATGCTTCATGTCTGACACAAAACATTGCAACCACGTTCTTCCTTCAGCAAAGGCTCTTGTGTTTTGCAGTAACAAAACCAAAATGATGTGAACTAAACAGTGCCCTGGCAGGCATGTTTTTATTAAAAAAACCCAACAAAATAAAAAAGGCCGTTCAAATGCCGTATCTAGTAAACCATGCGTACATGTGAATACTCTTCTCTTTTTAGGTCTTTTTCTTGACAGAAAGATTGATTGGCAAGGTGCCTGTTCCTACACATTTCATCTATCTTCAAGATACTCATAAATTCTGAATTAAGGCTTTTTTAAAATGAATCTTACAAAGCACACACCAACCCAACCCAACCCCTGTGTTCACCTGTGTTCAACCCAACCCCAACCACTGAAACAAATGTGACAGTCAATCCCCTAAACATCAGGAATAGTATTGCACAACTGTTTTCTGTCTGCTTACAATAGCAAGGTACAAATTTTCTTATAGGCATTACATTGCAGGAGTGGTGGTGCAGGAATAACATGCTACTGCAGTTGGAAAATTTTATGCCACCATTTCTGTATATTGAGTATCTGCCCCTATAGGGCTGTATCCAATGCTAATCCTGCTCAGGGAATAACCCTAACCCTAAGTTAATAGATGCAACTAACGTAGGTTCGTTTGTTTGGGTAACTGTCTTTTTGGGTTCACATCTTGTTTAGGAAATGGTGAATTAGGTAGGTTGAACCAAACCAAATTTCTCCCCTGTCTCTAGTTATCAGTGGGCACCAGCAGCTGCCTGAACATGTGAACCCCTGTTGCCAGCCCAGTAAAACTAGCATTGCATAGACAACCACAAAGCACTAGTGTTAAACCCTCTATAATATTCATGCCAGTAAAACATCCCTCCCCCCACTCAGTGTGCTTGGTGATGGCTGCTGACAAATTACTTAGACCTGCTGTGCACTGAGCGGAGTTGAAAGTTGATTCACCCAGTAGAAGTATATGCATGGCTGGAGAAGGGGGAGGGAGTGGGGGGGGGGAAGGCACAGCATCAGTGCTGCCCTTTGACACAAGCAATAACAGGATATGTATATAAGGCCAAAGTTTCACTTGTTGTGTTCTCCATCTGCAACAACTGGGTGCTGATGGCTAGCCCTAACCGCTACAGACTGATTAGAACTATTGAGGCATGCAAGGATTTAATTGTAGCTTTAATGCTTTCAGACGCTTTGCGCTTTGATGTTGCAATTTGATATTTTTACAGAGAGACGTTAAAAACGGAAACAATGGTTTTGGTTTTTTTAATGGACTGATTCATGGGGATTGTATGAGGCAGTAGAGGAAACTAGATGAATAACAGCAGTGCAGGCCTAGTGTCGGCTCATCGCATCCTTGGGCAACTGATGGGCCCCAGAGGAACCATCTCTGAAACTTGCCTGAGAACTGGGCCAGGCGAACCTCTCTTTTTAAATGTCCTTGCCACGTGGTGATGAAAAGCCTGACCCATCCACCCCCGGTGCTTCTGAAGTGTCAGGGACATGGGGGAGAGGCTGATATGGCAGCTTGCTGCCTAGTGCACTGGACTGGGTGGGCGCTTTATGAACTTTTTGTCCATGTGAGAGGAATGCCATGAGTCTGTACTGAGCAAGTCAGTGAACAAGCCAATTATAAATACTCTTTATGAGGTAGTATTGCTGAGAGCCAGTGTGGTGTAGTGGTTAAGAGCGGTAGACTCATAATCTGGGGAACTGGGTTCGTATCCCTGCTTCTCCACATGCAGCTGCTGGGTGACCTTGGGCTAGTCACACTTCTCTGAAGTCTCTCAGCCCCACTCACCTCACAGAGTGTTTGTTGTGGGGGAGGAAGGGAAAGGAGATTGTTAGCCGCTTTCAGACTCCTTCAGGTAGTGATAAAGCGGGATATCAAATCCAAACTCTTCTTCTTCTTCTGTGTTGGGGACATGGGTGAGGAGCAGGATAGAATAAAAAGATGGCTCACTTGCTTATCCAGTGCTCTGCTGTCATTGCCCACCTAATACATTTTGCTGCCTGAGGCAAAGAACAAGATGGCGCGTCTTCCCTGCCCCACCATTCCATGTATAGCCAAGAAGCCAGAGTTGATTTTTACTTCAATGCAAGCAATAGGCAGCATGACTAGCACACCAGAGTCCAGCAGGCTACCTTAGAGGGCAGAGGGCATAGCACATGACACACACAATTCATCCCCATATATTTCAGCATCGTTTTGTCAAGATACTCCTTTCTGCACGGGATTTTGAAAGCGGAAGTTGTTACAAGGTTTAATACTGTTCCTGATTACTTTGACGCTTTTAGCTAGGACTGGCCTGTCCATGTGGCAGACTAACACAGCTGCCTCAGGCAGCAGGCTACAAGGCATAGAAGAAAGAACGAGAAGAAGCACCTGTGATGGCTTCTGGGTTCTGGTGAGATCTCGTGAGAGCCGCGCAACATCTCTCTGTAACCTGGAAGCCACAACTGCTTAACCCAAGTAAGGGAGACATTGGCTGGGGTGGAAAGGGGGTGGCATGACATGCAGGGCACTGCCAACTCCTTGCCACCCCACAGCTCCTAATTTTACCTCAGGTGGTGACACAGGCCAGACCACCCCTGTTTTTAGCCACAGGGCTATGTGAGTCTTTTAAAAAAGAAATAAAGAAGTTTTTTAATGTTTCTGTTTTATTTCATTGCCTTGTTGTTTGTCCCTTTGGGCTCCTTTGGGAGGAAGGATAGAAGTGTGGTGAATAAAAATAAATGAATTGTTCATTGAGCTGTGTGTATGCCACCCTGGGACTGCATGGTGAAGCACTATAAATGCCTGTCTATCTGGCTTTCTATCTGTAAATAAATATCCGTCTGCTCCAAGCCCCTCAGCAACTGCTGCCTGAGGCAGCTGCCTCACTCTGCCTAGTGACAGAGCCGGGCCTGCTCACCTTTCCCGGTATTTCAGGGTCAGGGCCTACTTGAAACCACTGAGGGCACTGTGCCCAGGGCACCCTCAGATCAGAAATCAGCTCAGGATTTGCCTTTTGAGGGAGCCGACTCAGAGGTATTTCCACATGTCCTCATCTGCACGGATATGTGATTGCCTGTGTGCATCCAAGGGACAAGTATTGAGACCTTCAACCCAGAGTCAAGATACACTACAATAAAGTGGGTATTACTAGAAGGGTGTAGAAGGGGTAGAGAGCTTTTTTCCCATTGAAAGCTTCATTCTCTCGGGGTAATCCATTGTTGGCTATAGGCTGCTGGTGGGTGGTACCAGAGTCAAAGTGGGCAGTGATAGAGCCAATATAGGTTTGTAATTTCACACCTGGAGGAGACTCTTGAGAGTCCCATGGACTGCAAGAAGATCAAACCTCTCCATTCTTAAGGAAATCAGCCCTGAGTGCTCACTGGCAGGACAGATCGTGAAGCTGAGGCTCCAATACTTTGGCCACCTCATGAGAAGAGAAGACTCCCTGGAAAAGACCCTGATGTTGGGAAAGATGGAGGGCACAAGGAGAAGGGGATGACAGAGGATGAGATGGTTGGATAGTGTTCTCGAAGCTACCAGCATGAGTTTGACCAAACTGCAGGAGGCAGTGGAAGACAGAAGTGCCTGGTGTGCTCTGGTCCATGGGGTCACAAAGAGTCGGACATGACTAAACGACTAAACAACAACAATGGAAACTTGTCTGCATGGGAAGAGACTGAAAAGGCCTCAGTTGTGAGTGGGGACACAGCGGACAGAGAAAATGCCGACTACCTCCTTATTGCCCTTCCAGAAGTGTTTATTCTGATGCAAAAGACTCCATAAGTGCAACATTATGTGCATTATAGCTCTGAGAGAAACTGAGATGGAATATGATATGTAGTGTGGCTGCTTAGAAGTGAGACAATTATGCATGGCTCATTCATCTCTGTGTAGCCGTTTATTTTAGACTGAGTCCGTTGCCACCTACTGTTCAAAGCAGTGAATGGATTTTGACAATATCATTTATCGAGCACTGCACTTAAATGTTTGGCTTGAGGAAGGTGAACCTCCATGTTCTTCTAATGGGAACAGGATATGGTAAACACTGCAGGAATAAAATCTGTTCCTTGTGAGTGATCATGTGTCAGTATATGCATTAGTGTGTGGCATCCATTTTAGTTTTCAACAATACGTACACTTTCAAACCGCCCAAGAATGTTTTATTGTTAACATCTATATGTTTGGAAAGATTTATCTTTATTTATGACCTACCAATGTGGGTGCAAAAAGTTACAGATATCGGTAGGGAAGAATATCTACTCAGCAAATGCATTTTTGCTTGGTGTTGACTGCAGAGTCCATCACCTCCACCACTACCTCCCTTTTCAGAATGCCCACTTTATAAAATAAAACAAAGGCTTCAGTCCTCCTTCATAAAAGATTTCTGATTTTCAGAAACTAAATCACTGCACTTATAAATATGGATAAATATTTCAAAATGTCCTGATACAAACAATGCTATTATAAGAACTCAGCTACATTAGTCAAAAAACAATGTTTTGAATGCGTTATAAACATGCAACACCAGATGGCGACAGAGAGCAAAGAAAATTTCTATGCGATTTTTACAAAGCATTTTTCTTTTGTTAAAACTATTTAATTTCTGACTTATTTATAGTGTTCCCCGCCCCCCTGTGTGTAGATCCATCCCTTGTTGAAAGTCTTCTTTATCACTTTATCTTTCTTTAAAGATGTTACGAAAGAATGGCTTTGGCATCTCCTACCTCCACTGGCATCCTGCGCCTGAAGATAAAATACTCTTCTTCCTTTTATTTACCACACAGCAGCCACAAGAGGTTTCACCTAGGGAGACACCTCATTGACTTCCACCACGGCTGGCCTATCATTTGGCAGAGTGAGGCAACTGTCTCAGGCAGCAGATGCTAGTCTTGTGGAGGAGGCAATCGCAGCACCCCCCTCGCTGTTCCTCCAGAGTTTCACAGCTATTCCACTCTGTGGGACAGCCAGGGACGGATCTCCTATGAAACTAATGAAGCTTCAGCTTCACTGCCCCATTCCAAAGGAAACCACGGAAGCAACTTTCGTCCACACTGCTTAATTTTGGGGGGCTTAGTAGACCCAATTTGAGTGACACAACTAAACCCAATTAATATTTTGTTGTATATATTTCAACAACCCCAAAGTTTGCAAGTCAGTAGCACAGATGTTGTAAAG
This sequence comes from Podarcis bocagei, assembly GCF_964188305.1. Taxonomy (NCBI): domain Eukaryota; kingdom Metazoa; phylum Chordata; class Lepidosauria; order Squamata; family Lacertidae; genus Podarcis; species Podarcis bocagei. The sequence goes on from NC_138126.1 coordinate 36,201,982, forward strand.
GTGCTTTGATCTGTTGTGGAAGAACCCCACTGAAGAAGATAAGAGTAGTTACCCAGACCTCAGTGCTGGTTGTGAGGGGCCCCCATAACAGCCCAGGTCCCCCCAAAATGTAGATCTGCCACTTTGCACCACTAAGATAATTATAGCAAAGGGAAGGGACGTTTTAACACTTATGGAGGAATCATAACTTTTACATCAACAAGAACACATTTTGTTTTTCATATCTGAACCTATGTAAATGTGGAGGAGCTACAGTTAATGTTACATTGTTTCCCCTTATAACATATTCAAGCAAATCTATTTATTTGATGAATCCAAATGAATGTAAAATGGCCTCTTTCAGAAATTTAGCACTTAGTGTCAAATTTTGTTTGGGCTCCAGTTGATCTTAATTAGAGAACATTGCAGGCTCTTCAAACCTTCCACAAAGTTAAAACTCATTTGAATCTCACGCATAGGGTATATTTGCTGGAATTAGGCTGCACTCACAATAAATTATTAACCATCGTTGGACCTAATTGCACTGATTACTGTGGAATATTATGCTGGCTGTTGCCCTATAGTTAAAGCTTGGATTCTAACTTGGGATTACAATAAAATCTAATTTCACGATGTACTTTAAAAATAAGATTGCATTAGAAAAATTAACAAGGTGTTACTGCAGTCTTTGGAATATGATTACAAAACGTTCCATTTTAAAGAAAATTTGTGCAACTTCATAATGCACCATATGGTGCAGAGGGGGCGATTTATGGCAACATAGCAATTTAATTTAACTCTGATTTTGAATTTTCCAAGTCGTGATAATTTCATGATGTTTAATTTAAGGCACAAACAGTTTGTGATATTACATCAGGGGACAGGATACATTACAAGGGGAAAACGAAAAGGTATGGTGATAGAGCAGGACATGCCTTAGCCAACTGTCCGATTCTTCAGTGTCAGCTAATAGTGCTTTAGATAGGCCAGAGCTTCCTGCTTATGTCTCAATATGAATTGCGGTCGCCATGACATGGACTACAGGTCATTTTTCATATTCAGTTCCAGAACATGTAAATGAGTGTTTTGGTTTCAGCTGGTTTTATACTGGGCATGTAAACTTTTTTTGTAAGCTCCTTTGATGAATGGTTTCTGGGCTCTCTGGTGAAATATGCCTTTCTAAACAAACAAACAAACAAACAAACAAACAAACAAGAGCACACTTGAACACTAGAGACCAACGATGATCAACACACATGTGCCTGGTTGTAGGTGTAAAGGTTTCCAAGGTAGTAGGCTAGGCCCTCCCACGGCCAGTCCAATATATTTTGCTGCCTGAGGTGAATAAGAGGGTGCTCTCTCTCAGTTCCACTGCCAAAAGCCAACAGGGCTAGTAGCTGAATCTTACTTCAACACTGGTGAGGGGAAAGCATCCTCCTCTACACTGTAGACAGCAGGCCAGATTAGGGAGCCCAGAAGAGGCAATGTGGCAACAGAGGGGAATGGCTGAGTACCTCTAACACCTGGGCAGTTAGCTGCCTTTGTCCAATGGTTGAGCCGGCTGCTTGGGCTTCTGGCAGTACTGAGCTACCAAACCGATTGTTTTAGAAATGAATCACTATTCAGTGGCCAATAAAACAGCCCCAAAAAGTACATGGTGGGTGGACTTTTCCCTCTGTCTTCAAACTACTAAATAAAGCAGAATACAGCCCACAAAACCCATTCAGTGATATTAAACAAATGTCAAACTTAGAAAAGACAATGGGCCCATGCTGAGTATGAGTATAGGTAATGTTGGATATTACTACAAGAAATCAGGGGAAACTAGAGTGTGGACCCTGACAGTCTCTGTGTCATAACAAATCCTCAAGCTTCTTTTTGGCCTTAAGAAAAGTTGGAGTAGTTTGGAAATTTAGGGGACGTGAAGGCTTTGGAAAAGAAACTCTGGAAAAAATTGGTCAGTCTTTAGACTGTGTTCATTCTTGGACTGTGGGCTTATAGACCCATAATTATGTTATTAGATCATGCTGTGTTACTTCTGTCAAAAATGGCTGCAATGTATATCCTTGCTGTCCTTCCAAAGATAATCTGTAGACTGACTGGTACTCTCAGCTTTCTAAAGGATGCTTAGCCTTCACCTGAACCACACATAATTAAGGATTGGTTATCTGTGGCTACTAACTATGATGGTTCTGCTTTGCTTTCATGGTCAGAGACAATATGCTTCTGAATACCAGTTGCTGAAAACCACAGGAGATGAGAGTTTCTTGCACCCAGGTCCTGATTGTGGCGTTCCCATAGGCTTCTTGTTAACCAGGATGCTAGACTAGATGGAGCACTGACCTAAGTCAGCAGGGCTCGTCTTATGTTTTTATGTACACAGGGGAGACAATGATCTGTATAATAAATAAGCCAATTCCAAATTCTCTTTAAACTTTTCTGGGAACTAACTTTGTTTTGACTCTCTGCTGTTTTGTTATTTACACTGAGGAACTTTTTTTCCCATGGGATAACAGACAATTTGACCTTGACTCATAGACAGGTGTGGAATGAGTGGCCCTCCGAAAACAAGATCTGCAAAAGCAAAAGCAGGGAAAGGCCAACTTGTGCAAACAACTTTGACTTCTCAGCCACGCAGATCATCAGTCCCAGCTGTTTTAAAGGAAGCTGTTTCAGCTGTATTGGAAGCTGAACAGCCAACAACAGAGGATATGGCTGCTGGAGGATCTGACACTCTTCTAAATGAAATGCTACAACAATTTGCAATTTTAAATAAGAAGGTAGATGATCAAACAGCAAAAATTGACTTAGCTACATCCTCCATTACAAAACTATCTGAACAAGTGGCACAACATTCACAAGCAATTGGGAACTTAAAAGAAGCTACATCTGAGAATCGGAAACTGGCTGAGGCCGCAAATTTAAAAGCAGACCAAGTAAATCAGAAAGTGGACGAATTAAAAGGAGAAGTAAGGCCACTACACAAGCACATTAGTGACCAGCAGGCCTACCTGTCTATGGTGGAACTGAGAAATCGGGAAAATAATTTAAGATTACGATTTATTCCAGAGCTTGAGAAAGAAGATTTGATTGGCTACTTGACAGCAGAATTTTCTAAGTTCTGGGGTATTGAAGAAGATAAAGATTTTAAAATAACATCTGCGTTCAGACTGGGAAGAGCCGCAAAGAAGGACAGACCCAGAGACTGTCTGATTATTTTGAGGACTAAACAGGAGAGAGACAAAATATTAGACCTCCATTTCAAGAAATCACTTGACATCCAGGACAAAAGAGCGGAAATCTACAGAGATATCCCAAAACAACTTTTGGACCTCAGGACTGTATACACAGACTTAGCAAAACTATTGAGAGGTAACGCAATTCCTTACAGGTGGGAGTTTCCCCAAGGTTTATCTTTCAACTACAAAGGAAAGAAAGTTAAAATTAAAACAATAGAAGACAACCAGAAGTTCCTGCACGACCACGGAGAAGATCTACAGAAGGGAGCAGTAGCTTCTTGGCCACCGCCACTACCTGGAATAGTACCAATACCTACACCCTCGGGCTCGGAAGAAAAGAAGGACACCCCATAATAGAAACAACAGATTGATTCAGGATGTCTCTGCAGCTGTATAGTTGGAACATTAATGGCGCAAATTCCCCGGAGAAAAGGAAAAGGATTTTCCATATTTTGAAAAAAGAACATTTGGACATAATTTGCTTGCAGGAAACACATGTGACTAGACTCCACAGGAAAGTGTTAATCAACAAAAGACTAGGCCAAGAATTTATCTCATCAGACAGAGTTAAGAAGAGAGGTGTGGTGATTTATGCAAAGGAGAACTTGTCACCGAAATTTTTGTTTAAAGACGAACAAGGAAGAACCCTGGCAATTGAAATACAAACACAAGGAGAAAAAGTTCTGATAGTAGGAATTTATGCACCAAATGAGGGGAAATCGGAATTTTACAAGAAGCTGCATGAGACACTGCTGGATTATCTGGACTATTCTAACATCATTTTGATGGGAGATATGAATGGGGTGGTTTCTACTTTTATGGATAAGTCACAAAATCAAAATCTAACCAAGGATGGCAGACTACCTAAAACCTTTTTTGAACTGACAGACAATATGGACTTGATTGATATCTGGAGGACAAGGAACCCTCTGGGTAAAGATGGAACTTTCTATTCTGAGGCCCACCAGTCATGGACAAGAATCGACCAAATCTGGACAACTAGAGGGCTGGCACCTAAGACTATAAAAGTGGAAATCTGCCCAAAGACCTGCTCCAACCATAACGCCCTGAAAATGGAAATGAGATTTACTTTACCCGGTTCCTTCAGATGGAAAATGAATGACAACCTGCTAAGAGATCAAGTGATTGTAAAGAAGGCCCAAAAAGTTTTAAAGGACTATTTTGAAATTAACATGAACACCTCGGTAGAAAAAAGAATAATCTGGGACGCAAGTAAAGCCGTAATGAGAGGGTTTCTGATTCAACAGAACACGATTAAGAAAAAACTCTGGAATGGAAAAAGGATAAGATATTAGAGAAGATAAGAGATGGAGAGAAAAAATTGAGATCAAAACCAAAATCAAAAGAGATTCTGAGAGAAATTAAATTCCATCAGTCACAATACACGAAATTGATAAATCAAGAAGTGGAATGGAAGATTAAACAAATGAAACAAAGATCTTTTGAATCAGCGAACAAATGTGGGAAACTGCTAGCATGGCAGTTGAAAAGAAGACAAAAATTAAACTATGTCACCAATCTAGAGGTTGAAGGGAAGAATATCCAGAAACCAGTTGAAATTAGAATGTGTTTCCAGAAATATTTTAAAAAAATGTACACACAAGGGCCTGAGGAAGTGTCTGAGATGGATCAATTTTTAAAAACTAATGGTTTACCAGAACTATCTCAGGAGAAGAAATCAATCTTGAATTACAAAATAACACAACAGGAAATTGAGGATGTCATTCAGAACATGCAGTTGGGTAAATCTCCAGGCCCAGATGGACTTACCTCCAAGTATTATAGGATGTTAAAGGACTATTTGATACAACCATTAATGGAGGTTTGCAATCAGATTATGGGGGGAGGAAGGGCACCGGAAACGTGGAAAGAAGCTTTCATCACATTGATACCCAAAGTGGAAACTGAAAAGACCCAGCTTAAGAACTACCGTCCCATCTCACTCCTAAATGTGGATTACAAAATATTTGCAGACATTTTGGCAAGTAGACTTAAAAAGGTACTAAATGAAGTAATTCACAAGGACCAAGCAGGCTTTCTCCCAGGCAGGCATTTGTTTGACAATACCAGGAACATTATTGATATTCTGGAACTCTTGCAAACAAATATTAACACTAAAGCAGTGCTAATCTTTATTGATGCAGAGAAGGCCTTTGATAACATTTCTTGGAAGTTTATGAAGAAAAACTTGGAAGGGATGGGAGTGGGACGGGGGTTTGAAAATGGTATAGAAGCAATTTACTCAGAACAAAAAGCTAAGTTGATAGTGAACAATGTGGTGACAGAGGAGTTCCAAATTGAAAAAGGAACACGGCAGGGGTGCCCCCTATCCCCCCTATTATTTATCTCGGTCCTGGAGGTACTCCTGAACATGATTAGGAAGGACCGGCAGGTACAAGGAATACGGGTCGGAGCGAAACAATATAAACTGACTTGGTTTTAACATTACAGGAGCCAGAATCTAGTACAAAAAGAGTTTTAGAACTGATTCAGGAGTTTGGTCGGGTGGCGGGATTTAAGTTGAATAAACAAAAAACCAAGGTTTTGGGAAAGAACTTGACACTTTCAGAAACAGATGGGTTTCAGAAGGAAACAGAATTAAATGTGGTTAAAAAAGTGAAATACCTGGGGGTCAACTTGTCTTCCAAAAATCTGAACTTATTTAAAGATAACTATGAAAAATGTTGGTCAGAAGTTAAAAAAGACCTAGAAATTTGGTCAAGATTGAAACTTTCCTTGTTGGGCCGAATTGCAGCTATAAAGATGAATGTATTGCCAAAGATGTTGTTCTTGTTTCAAACCTTACAGATCGTGGACAGAGTGGAATGCTTTGGAAAGTGGCAGAAGGATATTTCAAAGTTTGTCTGGCAGGGCAAAAAGCCCTGAATAAAGTTTAAAATACTAACTGATGCAAAAGAAAGAGGGGGGTTTGCCCTGCCAGACTTAAGGTTATATTACGAAGCTGCAGCCTTCTGCTGGATGAAAGATTGGTTTAGTTAGAGAACACTGATGTCCTAGATCTGGAGGGTTTTAATAACTCGTTAGGATGGCATGCTTATCTGTGGTACGACAAGGTAAAAACACACAAAATGTTCAAAAATCATATTGTCAGAAAAGCAATATTTATGGTCTGGACAAAATATAAAGACTTATTAGAAAGCAAGACCACGAGGTGGTTATCACCAGTGGAGGCCAAGGCTCGGAAAAAAACCAATATGGAGGCCGGCTGGCCGAAATATTGGGAAATAGTAGAAAAAATTGGAGATAATTGGAAATTGCAGAGCTATGAAAAACTAAAGAATAAGGTGCAGGACTGGTTTCATTATGCCCAAATTCATGAGGTTTTTAAGTTGGACAAAAAAACAGGATTCCAGGTGGAAAAATCGAAACTAGAGACAGAACTGTTAGAACCAGAGACTAAGTTACTATCAAGAAATGCCCAAATTCATGAGGTTTTCAAACTAGATAAAAAAAGAGGATTCCAGGTGGAAAAATCGAAACTTGAGACAGAACTGTTAGAACCAAAGACCAAGTTATTATCGAGAATGTATAACTTGCTGCTTAAATGGAATACTCAGGATGAAACAGTTAAATCAGCCATGATAAAATGGGCTCAAGACATTGGGTACAACATCATGTTTGAAGACTGGGAAAGGTTATGGACCACCGGTATGAAATTTACGGCATGTAATGCCCTGAAAGAAAACATTATGAAAATGATATACAGGTGGTACATGACCCCAGTCAAGCTTGCTAAGATATACCATTTGTCTGATAATAAATGTTGGAAATGTAAGGAGGCTGAAGGGACATTCTTTCACCTCTGGTGGACCTGTCCAAAAGTGAAGGCCTTCTGGGAAATGATTTACAATGAGTTAAAAAAGGTGTTTAAGTACACCTTTCCTAAGAAACCAGAGGCCTTTCTCTTGGGCATTGTCGGCCAGAAGGTGTTGAAGAAGGATAGAACGTTTTTTATGTATGCAACTACAGCAGCAAGAATCCTTATCGCAAAATATTGGAAGACTCAAGATTTGCCCACCCTGGAAGAGTGGCAAACGCAATTGATGGACTATATGGAATTGGCCGAGATGACTGCCAGAATCCGAGATTTGGGAGAAGAAACACTTGAGGAGGACTGGAAAAAATTTAAGGACTATTTGCAAAAATTTTATAAGTTATATGAACTATAAAAACTCGCATGATTAGGAAAGGTTAGCTCCAGCAATGAGAGTTGAGAACATTGAAATTAGGTAATACTAATGAAAAGATTAAATGTTTAAATGTCTAAAATGATATTATATTTGGTTATAAGGTAAACGGATAATAAGTAATTTAAACTTAAAATGCAAGGATTTGAAAGTATAAATGAAACACATGAAACAAGGTTACAATTTGCTGATAACTTTATTGTTAAGAATGCATTGTGGGTGATGTGGGGAAGTCCGATAGATGACTGAAATAAGTTTTGAAACGTAAACTTTTCTGGTATTGCAACTAAAGTTTTAGAAACTTTGAACCCATCATCTTACAGTTTTATTCCCCCCCTGTAAATCATCTGTCTTTCATAAATGGTCTAAATATGATGAAGTTGAGAAACATATTTTATCAGGTTGGTGTGACTGTTGAGAAGCTTTGAAGTGATTGATTCTGACATGGCTGTCACGTCTCCCCAGTTGCGTCACAGCAGCAATACATGAAACAGGAAAATAACACAAGCCACCATTCCACATGGTCATTCCATTGCAAACATTTATGATATGGCATCAACACCACACAGGTGCTGTAACAATCAACCCTAAGAGTGGTCAAATGCTGACTCATGTTTCTTGTAAACTGGACTGCATAGGTTTTGTGACAGCTGTGTTTGATTACATAAACCACATTCAGGATGTCATAGATTGTAAGTCTGTTCAGTGACTGAACTTGCTATCTTCCAGATTGTTAAAAGAACCTAACTTTTTAATTGGTTCCAATATGTACACCAGCCGTGAGGAAGAAAAAAATGCTTGAGGCAGTGTTGCTCCTGGCATTATTTTCAGCAATCTTGTAATACATGTATTACTATTGGGAAGCTGATGCTTGGGTGTTGCAGTTTTAATTTTTTAAAAAAGCTTCTCACTGAAATGTTACTGAGCACACTGATGACATACAATATGCTTCTTCAGGGCAAGACCTACATAGTCGAAGGCTAAATTGCACACCTCTGTTCTGGATTTATCTTTTAATCTTTACCAGATGGTCTCAATTCTCCTTATATGTTCTTTTCCTGTGCTGATCTCAGTATGTCAATTGGATATTTAGACATTACATCATAAAACTTTCGGTTTATAAACCCTTAAAAACATCTTTTAAAGGTGAAACAATTCCATTTGTTTCTCGAAATTTTTCCATACACATTGAGTCAAATGAAGGAATTTCACTTTGCCAGATGGAACTATCTGTTAGGATATTTCCGTTCCACCTTAAAAGGGAGCAGGCTTTGTGAGTCAGAGTCTGCGCATTTCCTGTTCACAGGAAGTTTATGTTTTCTATTGCTTTCGTTTCTCTCTGTGTCTGGAGACACTGAAGCAGGCAGTCATGTTTTTCTTTGTTCTGATCAACGCTGAATAAAACTTGCAAATAATGCTCTCCTGCGTGCAACTTCTGCTGTGAATTATCTGCTGATAGAGTGTGCATGAGCTCTGGAATGTGGCAAGCTATTTCTGGAAACTCGTGTCGCTAATTGCCGATACTGTATCTACGGGAGATCGATGGATCATCCGGCAGCCGGCTTGGGGGCCATGATGGACTTTGTCTCCCTGGCAGTATCCCAACACTATCCTCCCCTCTACTTCCTCCATGCACTGTTACAGGAGACGTGGGGACACATGCAGGGAGGAGGGAAGAAAGCCATGGGGCAGACCCCCCAATAATCCTGATTTGGTCAGGATGGTCACGATCTTACTAAAGCAACCATGGTTTCTGCCTTGCTCCTGAGCTGCCCCAATTTTTCCTGGCCAGCTGAAGGCTTTGAGAAGGTGTGTGGGGGTGGTGGACTCTCTAGGATCCTGTCAGAGGCCTTATGCCTCCTGCCCAAAGCCACACAAGCTCCTCCACTTGCTGCTTTCTTCAGGCAAGGGGCTTGCCCAGCCATCGCACTGCTCCCATGCCTCCATGTTGTTTAGCCTGGGCAGTAGTCAAAAACAGCTGTGCAAAGCAGTGCCTTTAAAAAACAACACTCCACACACACACCTCGATTCTGCTTGGAAACAAATGGCCTAGGAGAAGCCCCCAAACACTTTGGGAGTGATTCTAGAGTGCAGTTAGGGTGGAACGAGCAAGAAACAAGGGTTTTCCACCTACCAAGTCCTGTGTTTAGTTCTCCTACTCTGTAACATGTTGGTGAACCTTACCCCAAAATTTGACATCATGATACTGTGTTTTTCACACACACCCCTGCATCATGTGGAAGAGGTATGGGGAAACACAGAGAAATGATGTCAGGATATAGTGCAGCTTGTTCTCTATATTATGAGAGGGGAGATATTAAAACAGAGCACCAGTTTTGGTGACCAGAAAGGGTATTTTGTAACATGTATTTCCACCTGACTCTAGGTGGAACCGGAGATTTTTGTTTACATGCAAAATTGATGGAAGAGGACTTTCATAAAGCATTTCAAAATGCTATTCCCGACCTGAGATGTAGCAGTGAAGGCTTGTCTTCCAGTCTTCTATCAAATCTTACTTCGAACAGAACTGAAGAATTTCATGTCCACCCAGTGTGTTAGGAAATAAATATCCCGAATGGCTCCGCATTTCCTCTTATCTACCCAAATTTATTACTGTATTCCTTGTCCTTTATTGAATCATTGCATGACTCAGTGAACAAATGCAGGAGAAATAGATTTGGACAGCTGAAAGTATCCCCCCCTCCTGCATGCCTCAGCAGGATTCATTGCTGACACCTGCCCTGTGCCAACTTTTCAAAAAAGCTCACACGGTTGCTATTAAGATCATATGGAGAGATGGGAACACCATGTATGCCCCCTGGAGTTCCCTGGATATGTTGAAAGATGACTACCAATGTCAGAGATACCCCACTAAGTGGGCACATTGAGCAGGGCCCCCTCAAATCTGGAGGGAGCTCTGGGCAAATGTCAGGTGGACTCAGCCAGGAGCCAGCTCCTCTGCTGTTGAGCCAGTCCATTTTGCAGAATGGGCAAAGGAGATTATAAAAGGGAAACTTAATGCGAAACTGATATGCAGACTCTGAATCCCACTTTCACCCTCAGCACGACAAACAAGCTAGCTCCCAAAGTGCAGGACCACTCTGTGTTTCTTTGCTGCCATAGAACTATATACCTATATTGTTGAGTATAATTGTTTAATTCACACTGAAATGGAGAATGGCAAAATGTGTATTGGTAACTTTGGGGTTTTCCCGTAGCAACATACTATTGGACTCTGAGCTTTAACTAGTTGATAATTAACTGAGAATGTTCTTTGCTCTTAAACTTAGTGTGTGCCTTTGACCATTAATCAAAGGTAATTTGGTTGCAAAACTTGATTTTGGAAGTGAAGTTGCCTTTACTCTTTGTTTCCAGGCTGAGTGGGAGAAGGTTTTGTAATCTCTGCGAGTGAATACAGCTCTAGGCAAAATGGAGGCCGCAGGAAGAGAGATCTTTGCTTCTAGGTCTGTTGGAATGATCTTTCATTTCTTATAAGATGCTGAGCCTGTGCTGGACTTGCACATAAGTATTGTATGGCATTGTTTGGATGTGCCTTTAATGTTTTTGTTTTGTTTCAGAAAAAGTTCTGCAAGTAAAGTTTTGAATCTAACCTATGGGTCTGGACAATGTGTTATTCCAAAAGGAGCTAGTTTTTAATGCATCCAGTTGCTTCATGCTGTGCAATATTAATATCTGCAATATATACTTCTGAAAGTGTATCCTTTTTATTAACATGCTAATTTTTGTAACGGGTTCCTTACTCTCAGCACTAGTCAACAGAAACTCAGACCCTGTTTAATAGGGGAACAATTTGTTTGATCTGGCTGTCACAGACTTTACATGTTTCATAGATTCAAAAGACTCCTATTTGCCTTCAGGGCACACAAAAAATGTGGTATATAATCCTGCTCAGAAGGAAAAATTGCTATCAGCGCATGGTTTCCAAAGGTATGAAGCCACAACTGCTCCCTACCGTTCCCTGTCTTGTGGCAGCGAAGAAGGTACTATCACGACAACAAAAACTTTCACACACCAAAAAACTTTTGAACAGCAACAGAACATCAATTGCGCTGAAAACATACAGCACTGCTGTTATTTTTTTGGAACTTACTCATCAGCCTAATTTTCAAATGACCTCAGACATGTCTCTAATTTTCAAATGACCTCAGACATGTCTCATATTTTGTTTAATTGGATGGCATTTATATGTTAGGCAGACTCAGGTAAAAGAGTAAAGGACCCCTGGACGGTTAAGTCCAGTCAAAGGTGACTATGGGGTTGCGGCGCTCATCTTGCTTTCAGGCCGAGGGAGTCAGTGTTTGTCCACAGACAGCTTTCCGGGTCATGTGGCCAGCATGACTAAACCGCTTCTGGCACAACAGGACACAGTGACGGAAGCCAGAGCGCACAGAAATGCCGTTTACCTTCCCGTCGCAGTGGTACCTATTTATCTACTTGCACTGGCGTGGTTTCGAACTGCTAGGTTGGCAGGATTAGGCAGATTTAAGGGGGAGAACAATGGATAATAAACCCCTCAAGACCAAACACATTTATTGATTTGAGCAAATGGAAAAATAAGCTTTAAAGAGGGTGATACAAATAGTAAAGGAAGGAGGTTTGTCCATGATGTCCACCCCTTTGATGGCTTCCACTGAGAGGGATCAGGAGTGGAGAAAATCTGAGATGGGCAGGATTTGCCTTGTTAGTCCTGCTAACTGACATGCTTGGAGAGTGAGAAACTTGCCACAGAGCTGCTGACGTCCATGGCAAGTGTAACATCTAGACTAGCTCAAGCTGTTGCCAGGTAAATCTTTTATTTATTCTGCACCTCAAAGGCTCTCCCCTGCAGTCTACTTTGTTGGCACAATTTTCTTCTCCTGCCTAAGATATGCTGCCTTGAGTGCCTTTGGGCTGAGAGGAAGGCACAGAAATACAAATAATCATCATGGCCATAAACAGCTACTAAGGGGAAATATGAGAAAATGAAGTAGAAGAAGCAGAAATATCTCTGATGTTCAACACATGAGAGATAGAGCTAATGACAACTAAATTATTAATAGTGATAGATAATGAAGAAGCTTTGGAAGGTATTTGGGAGAAAGGCATTGAATTCACTGCGTATAAATTAGCAAGAAACCTTCAATAGTTCAACCAAAGTTAAATGTGCTTGTCTCACTGGTTTCAACGAGAGAGTTAAATATATATTAAGATGCCAACTAAGGCAACAACAGCAGCAAGAATACTCATTGCAAAGCACTGGAAGACCCAAGATTTACCCACACTGGAAGAATGGCAGACGCAACTGATAGACTACATGGAACTGGCTGAAATGACTGGCAGAATCCCGGACCTGGGAGAAGAGATGGTGGGAGAGGACTGGAAAAAATTTAAGGACTATTTACAAAAACATTACAAACTGTATGAATGTTAGGAGAATGCACGATTGAAAGTAACATGGCAGCAGAAACCTTGTTGTAAAACATATGAGAATAAGTGAGGTCTAAGGAAATGATGAAATTTGAAGCAATATTATGTTTATACCAAGCAGTTTAATTTACGATACAGTTATTCAGAAGCTGGGACATAATATCTGAAATGTACAAAATAAGATTTGAAATAAGGTAATAAATTGCTGTCTATAACTATGTGACCGAGAACGCAGGGAAGGGAGATGTGGGGAAGTCCAAAGATTATGAAAATAAGACTTATGAACAACTGTGTTTTCTTTTTATGTATTTTTCTTTTATTCTTTGTTCATTTCTTAATCTTGCTTTGATTTTTTCTGTCTGTATGGTGATGGTATTTTATATTGTTCGTTGTTTAAAAAATTGCAATAAATATTTATAAAAAAAATAATAAGATGCCAACTAAGACCTACTCAGAGTAGCCCGATTGAAATTGATATACCTAACTTCATTGTTTCCATTAATTTTCACGGATCTCTACTCGGTGTGACTAGTGTTTCATACAACCCAAGATGCAAAACTTTGCCTGGATTGTGACCAAAGCATTTTAATCCACACAGATAAAAAAATGAATGCACCTTTCATCTACTATTTTGTTGGACACCATTAACAATAAAAAGTTGGCCATCAATCCCCTACTGTAGTATAAAAACAGCAGGCAATATAATCGTTGGGAATGTACTGTAATTAAGATTGATTTGCAACATGATTCTCTAGAGAAAAATCCCTGACACACAAAGTATTTTTATTCTGTGCTGTCAGCTAGAAAAATGGGACAGTGGCGAAGACGCAGAGACACAGCGTATGAAGTTGCATGTCTCTGGAAAATTATTCTGCTGATATTCTAGATTTGATTCATATTAGTTAACCTGGAATCTTAAGGGTAGTATTAAGTTGGTCATGACTACTGCAATTTATGGGATGTATCCCTAACTGCAACTATCTGCATTCATTTCAGCAAGCTCCACAAACACTCACACAAAGAAATAATCCGCAGTTATGATGTGCCTTTCCACACCCGCTTTTTGGTTGAGCACATCTGCTCTCGGGATAACATTTAGGGTTAAACTGGATGCAACTGTAAATGTGCCTTTGCATTTATCATGCATGTTATATATATATATATATATATATATATATGCTTTCGTAGATTTTCACGGGTACAGGAATGCAGGTTTTGGTGTCTTCGGGTGATTTCTTACTCAGAATATCACTCAAGAAATCACTCAAGATATCCCTCAAGTAATTAATGAACAAAAGAAGAAAAGACACACTAACCTGGGAACTTCCTCTCTGCCCAGAACGTTGGAGGCTATACACCACACCCCCTCAACAGTATTTATAGGAACTCAAACACTGAGATCCTGCTCTGTTCCAGTAACAAGAAGCCGAAAGCACCAGCCTGAAGATGACGAGTGAGACCTCGTCGAAACGTCGCCTAGACACCCCAACTCTTACACGGGAAGACACCCGAAGACACCAAAACCTGCATATATATATATATATATATATATATATATATATATATATATATATATATATAGTAATCACTGTGGCAGCTGATAATTTCAAGGATTGCAGCAGGAAATTGCATGTCCTCATGCAGCTATTTGCATCAGAAGGAAAGCTCCTGTCCATGGGAGCTGTCTTCCCAGTGCAAATAGCAGCTTTGGAGGGATGAGTTTGATCCAGACTACAGGAAGAGAGAGAAGATTTAAGCTCTCCCTCCCCACTTTCTATCCTGCCATTACAGTGGTACCTCGGGTTACATATGCTTCAGGTTACAGAATCCGCTAACCCAGAAATAGTACCTCGGGTTAAGAACTTTGCTTCAGGATGAGAACAGAAACCGTGCTCTGGCAGCACGGCAGCAGCAAGAGACCCCCATTGGCTAAAGTGGTCTTCAGGTTAAGAACGGACCTCTGGAACGAATTAAGTACTTAACTAAGTATTTCAGTTATTCCCAGAGGCTTTTGTTAGATCTCATGCCTGGTTTGGTCCTCAGATCCTATGAGCTGATCCAGGATTCTCACCTATTTCATACACGCGTGTACACGGCTTTTTGCTCCTCTGAGAAAAAAAATCATGTATACCTGTATCCTCTCCCTTGTGGGGGGAATAGCCGTTGAGGAAGTTTGAGCACAGCAGCTGCAGAAGAGGAACAGGTTAACAAGCCCTTGCGCCTTTATTTATTTATTATTTATTTTATTTATTAAATTTGTATATCTCCCTTCATATGTATGTTCACAACATACATATTCAAATCAAGAACAAAAAACGAGATAAACCAATAATACCCCCACCCCCATTTGCAGATAGTCCATTTTTAAAAAACTGCCGCTTCTGAGGCTGAATTTTGTAAAGCAAACCAACATGCAATACATAAAAAACACACGTCCCGTAGCTTCATAGGGTGCATGTTTGGCTAATAAATAAATAAATATTAATTACGTATAGGATGATCACAACCCATCACACATATGACAATGCTACCGTGTAGCCCTGGCTCCAATCTGGTGGAATGCTCTGTCGCAAGAGACCAGGGCCCTGAGGGATTTGACATCTTTCTGCAGGGCCTGCAAGACAGAGCTGTTCCGCCAGGCCTTTGGTCCGGGCCCATTCTGATCCCCTTCTTTCTATGGGACCCTGCATGCAAGTGGCCTCCTTGGCGCTTTCTATTGGCCCATATGGGACCAGCACGAGTGGTCAGGTCTGGTGAACTTTTAATTCCTTACCCCTACGGTTATGATTTGTGGGTTCCCACTTAATTTTATTTTTATTTCAAATGTGATTTCAAATTGTATTTTAAACTAATCGTTTGATTTTGTGTTTTTAATGTATTATATATTTGGTGTTAGCCGCCCTGAGCCCAGTCTCGGCCAGGTAGGGCGGGGTATAAATAAATTATTATTATTATTATTATTATTATTATTATTATTATTATTATTATTATTAGATCAGCTTGAGGTGCCAGTATGAGAGTAGCCAAGGAGAAAAGATGGTGTCCCATCTAAAGATGGCTCACTATACTTCTGGTGGTGCACAAAAAATGCTAAAAGGTCAACCCACACATAACACACTGTAGGTAGTAGAAACTGGATGGCTACTGCCAGTCATCTGAAATGGAACGGATGTGCAGTATCTACTGCATAGATTTGGGTTGCCATATTTCAAACAGTAACAATCCAGACACAAGATTTGTTGAGCTTTTTTTGGCAAGGTTGTTGAGTTTTTTTTAGTTTTGACCGAAGAGATGATGTTTTGAGCTATTTTTAAGGGAAATTGCCAAAGACGACACTGCTGACGTTGCTTGCCATACACCCGGACTGCAGTATTCAGGCAACCCTGACATTGTATCTGACATTGGAAATGCTGCTTCATCTTAAGGAAGAGACAAGACTGCTTTCCACAAGTCAGACCACTGACCTGTTTCAGTATTGTCTTCACTGATTGGCAACAGGGTTTTTAGCCCTACCTGGAGTTCCCAAGTGGGATTGACCTTGGGATTTTCTGCATGCAAAGTGTATGCGCTAACACCGAGCTATGGCACTTTCTCTAAAGGTATAAGACTACTGTTGCAATCCTGAAAACCTTTAAAAAGAAAACCATATGTGTAAAACCAGGATTTTATTATTGAATTAAGAATCCTAAAATTTTCTACGCCATGGGGAATTTGAGTAAAGAATATGATGCATTTCATAGCACACTCTGCATCAGGGAGGGAGAAACAGGATGCCTGCCTCCAAGCATGCTGAACATCTGGAAAGTGGTGTGCTGCACATTTATGTGGCTGCAATCCAGCTGACAGTTCTTGCACAGCAAGAGCCTGATGTGATTAGAAATTCACAAAGCTGTTGATTGCAAATGAGGGTCAGAGAAAAGTCAGCTAGATGACTTGAAATTGCAGGCACCTTCCTCCTTGCTCAAGTGCCTTAGAACAGCCATTTGTCTGCTGAATCAAAAGCCATTTGTCCATTTTAATTAGGTTCCAACTGAATGTATTTTGTAAGAAGTTTGCAGGGTTGCGAAATACCTTGTGGCAAGAGCAGGTGGGAGGGGATCTCTCATTGCAAGGCACACCTAGACAAATTATCCAGTTGGAAAACATCTCAAGGATGACCTAAGCTGTGGACAATTTACAGACCTGAAGTCCAGATTGAAGCTTCTGTATCTGTTTTATTGACCACCAGTCCAGCTACTGCCAGAGATGGTCCAATCACATGCTAGGTTCTCACGTTCATATGGGAGAAGCAGCAGCGGCAGGTCATAAGGGGAGCAGGTTTCTCAAGATCAAAAGTTCTGCTTGGAGGACAAGAGGCCTCCAGGGCTAGCCTGAGCTCCTGAGCTGCCAGTTTCATAACCCTAACCATATGTATTTGTGGGAGATTTATAACAAGAGCATAGTGCATGCAGTTTCATCAAGGCCAATCTTCTGGAAACACTGAGAATGAATTGGAGCAACAGGAAATAATGGAAACCCAATAAAGAGTGGGGAGAATAAAAACTTGCCACATCCACACCATACATTTAAAGTGCTCTCATTCTACTTTAACAGTTATGGCCCCCACAAGGAATCATGGGAACTGTAGTTTGTTAAGGGAGCCGAGATTTTTTTAGGTGATCTTTTAACAAACTGTGGTTCCCAATATTCTTTGGGGGAAGCCATAACTTCTAAAAGGAGTGTCTCCACCCCTGTCATTCAGCCCAGACATTGAGGTCCACCTCTAAGGGCTTTCTGGAGGTTCCCTCATTGTGGGGAGTAGGGGGAGTAGGTTGCAGGGAACCAGGTAGATGGCCTTTTTAGTAGTGGAATGCCCTCCCATCAGACATCAAAGAAATATACAACTATCTGACTTTTAGAAGACATCTGAAGGTAACCCTATATAGGAATTTTTTTAAAAAAAAGTTTGACATTTTACTGTGGTTTTATAATTTGTTGGAAGCCGCCCAGCATGACTGGGGCAACACAGGCAGATGGGGGGAATAATAATAATAATGGAATGAGAGTGCTTTAAGGGTGTAGTGTGGATATGACAATATGCAGATAAAAAAATTGAAACCTTGCTCTTAATGACTTGTCAAAACTCATTGGTCTACCTTAATCCCCACCGGATTGCTGTCTTTCAAAAGTTGCAGGTTGGTTAATGTTTCCTTGGACTTTTTAAGTCCTCAGCTTGTTCCATTGTATTCATCTGTAATTAGTCCTTCTGGCTGCCTGCTAGCAAATTACATCTATTTGGAAGACCTGTGTGTCTGGTTTATTATTTTTGTAAGCTCTGCACTAGTATTTAGCAACACATTATGCCCATAAGGAATGTTACATAAATGCAAGTGACTGATGAAATGATTGAAGTGCTGCCTCACAGCTTTAAATGTATCTTAAATTATAGGGAACAGTAGTGGCCAGGCGTAGCCTACTTGAAAACCGTGTCTGATTTTTGTTCCTTTCAAATGGCAGGCAAGCACTGGCTTGCTTTGAGACAGTTCTTCCTGGTAGGTGTCAGCTTGGCTTCAGTTTAATGGCAGCTACAGTTTGACTTACCTGCGTGGGAGTTGTAAGATAGCAAGCCACTTTGAAGAGTGTGCATGGCAATTAATGATAGAGAAAAGAAAGGGCTGAGTGCAATTATGCCTTCATTATTTTTGCAGGGAATTAATGTGCGCTACAGAAAAGCTCTTAGTACTAGTGCAGCAAGAGGCATATATATATGTTTCCTTCTGCGATAGAGTGTAACAACCACTAGATTCCATGCAAAGTCATTCTATGGATCTGCATATCTCAGAACTTCTGATTTCTCTCTCCTTGATACTAAAAAAAACTATTCCAGAAGCTTAACAGGAGGTGTGATTCACCCAGAAGTAGTTCATTGTCTTTGGATGTTTGAATAATTAGGTTCTTGGTGCCCTCATTCCCAACAAATAAGTGCTTTGGTAGCACGTTTCTACATTTGGCTACTCAGAAGTATATCCCCTTTTGGTGGGAAGATTTTGAGAGGTTGCCTGTAGGGGATTTTAAAAATCATGTGCCTGGTGAGAAGAGGCAGGTGGTAGAGGTTTAGGAGACTGCTATTGTCAGGATCTCAGGGAGGAGAAGGTGTGGGATGGGGGGCAGGTAATGGCATCATGGGAGACGGTGTCAGACACTGGATGCCTCTTTCCCCTCCTCAGCCACTCCAATATAGAGGCTGGAGTGGCTGTACTGACCTGAGCTCCCATCTGGAGGTGCTGTTACTCAATGCCATTATAAAGCAAGCTTCATTCAAGAACTGAATATGGATGAAGTGACTGACTTGATATGCATTGCCAAGACATGAGTGGGTGATTTGGGGGGCCCTGACCTTACCTAGCTGTGTGGGTCCATATCAGAGGAACCGGATGTGACGGAGGCATGTCAGCCACGGCAACAATCCATAGAAGTTCCCTCATTCTCTTTTTTTTTTTTTTTTATAAAATTTTTATTGGTTTTACGAAATTTTTTAAAGAACAAACAAACACTTAAGAAAACAAACATACACGTATAATTTCATAACATATTTTCATAAACCTCTTTTCTAAGACTTCCCCATACCCCCCCTTTCTGCATCCCAATGTCCATAATTTTATAGCAACTCCCAATTGTTACTTTCCAACCTTAATCATCTTAGTCATCTCTGTATTCTAACCTTATGTCACTGTATCCCTTTGTTCCTAAAAACCAAAACACTCTAACATTCATTAAGTTTATAATAGTCCTTAAGATATCTTTTGAATTTTCTCCATTCTTCTTCCGCTGTCTCTTTTCCTTGATCACGGATTCTGCCTGTCATCTCTGCCAATGTCATATAGTCCATCACTTTCATCTGCCATTCTTCCAGAGTGGGTAGATCTTGTGTCTTCCAATACTTTGCGATGAGTATTCTTGCTGCTGTTGTAGCGTACATGAAAAAAGCTCTGTCCTTCTTTGGCACCAATTGGCCGACAATGCCCAAGAGAAAGGCCTCTGGTTTTTTAGGAAAAGTACATTTAAGTACCTTTTTCATTTCATTATAAATCATTTCCCAGAAAGCCTTAATCTTCGGGCATGTCCACCAAAGGTGGTAGAAGGTACCTTCAGTCTCTTTGCATTTCCAACATTTGTTATCGGGCAAATGATAAATTTTTGCCAGCTTGGCTGGGGTCATGTACCACCTGTATACCATTTTCATAATGTTTTCCTTTAAGGCATTACATGCCGTAAATTTGATACCGGTGTTCCATAACCATTCCCAGTCGTCTGACATAATGTTGTGACCAACATCCTGTGCCCACTTAATCATGGCTGATTTGACTGTTTCCTCCTCTGTATTCCACTTCAGCAGCAAGTTATACATTCTAGATAAATTCTTAGTGGTAGGTTCTAGCAATTCGGTTTCTAATTTTGATTTTTCCACCTGGAAGCCGACTTTCCTGTCCTGTTTAAAAAATTCCATTATTTGACGGTATTGAAACCAATTTTCCACTTTATGTTTCAATTTTTCCTGGCTTTGTAATTTAAACTTATCTCCATCCTGTTCTAAAATTTCCCAATACTTCGGCCATCCGACCTCCATATTGAGTTTTTTCACAGCATTAGCCTCCACTGGTGACACCCATCTAGGGGTTTTATTTTCCAATAGATCTTTATATCTTATCCAAACATTAAACAATGCTTTTCTAACAATGTGATTTTTGAAGGCACTGTTAACTTTATCATACCAAAGATATGCATGCCAACCAAAAGCATTGTTGAAACCTTCCAGATCCAAAATGTCTGTATTCTCGAGGAGCATCCATTCTTTGAGCCAGCAAAAAGCTGCTGCCTCATAGTACAATTTTAGGTCCGGCAGGGCAAAACCCCCTCTTTCTTTAGCATCTGTCAGTATTTTAAATTTAATTCGGGGCTTTTTGCCCTGCCAGACAAATTTCGAAATATCTTTATGCCACCTCTTGAAACATTCCATCTTGTCAATAATCTGCAAGGTCTGAAACAAAAATAGCATTCTAGGCAATACATTCATTTTAATTACTGCAATTCGGCCTAACATTGACAGTTTCAAATTTGACCATATTTCTAAGTCTTTTTTGATTTCTGACCAACATTTCTCATAGTTATCCTTATACAAATTCTGATTCTTGGATGTTAGATAAACCCCTAGATATTTGACCTTTTTGACCACAGTCAAACCTGTTTCCTCTTGAAATTTCTCCTTTTCCATATCTGTTAGGTTTTTCCCTAAAACTTTGGTTTTTAGCTTGTTCAACTTAAATCCAGCTACCTGGCCAAACTGTTGTATTATTTCTAATACCTTTTTCGTACTAGTGTTTGGCTCTTGCAAAGTCAATACTAAGTCATCTGCGAACGCTCTTAATTTGTAATGTTTAGCTCCGACCTGCACACCTTTAACCTGCTGGTCATTTCTTATCATATTCAGCAAGACCTCCAGAACTGTAATAAAAAGTAATGGGGAGATCGGGCACCCCTGTCGTGTTCCTTTTTCTATCTTAAGCTCCTCAGTCACCACATTATTTACAATCAGTTTGGCCTTTTGTTCAGAGTATATTGCAGCCATACCATTCTCAAAACCCGGACCTACCCCCATCCTATGCAGATTCTTCTTCATAAAACTCCAAGAAATATTGTCAAAGGCTTTCTCCGCGTCTACAAATATCAATACTGCTTTAGTGTTTATATTCACCTCTAGCTTTTCCAGAATGTCTATAACATTCCTTACATTGTCCGCCAGGTGTCTTTTAGGGAGAAAGCCTGCTTGGTCCTTATGAATCATCTCCATCAAAACTCTTTTAAGTCTTTTTGCCAAAATGTCTGCAAAGATTTTGTAATCCACATTGAGCAATGATATTGGGCGGTAGTTCTTGAGTTGGGTCTTTTCAGTCTCTGACTTTGGTATGAGTGAAATGTAAGCCTCTTTCCACGATTCAGGTGCCCTTTTTCCCTCAAGGATCTCATTGCAAACTTCTCTTAATGAGAAGTTCCCTCATTCTCAACAGGAACCCAATACTAATAGGAGTTGGATGTGAGATGGGTTTGTACTTGGTTTTGGGATGCAGAAACAGGACAAGGACCTTTTTAGTATACTACCCACCCTGCTGCCCAACAGCCTTGCTGACTGAGCCATTGAAGGCAGTTCCTGGTGTGGAGTCAGAAAATGTCAGTGCCAATTTTGCCGTGACTGCACTGACTCAGGATTTGATGGCGCTGTGGGTTAAACCACAGAGCCTAGGGCTTGCCGATCAGAAGGTCGGCGGTTCGAATCCCCGTGACGGGGTGAGCTCCCATTGCTCAGTCCCAGCTCCTGCCAACCTAGCAGTTCGAAAGCACGTCAAAGTGCAAGTAGATAAATAGGTACCGCTCCAGCGGGAAGGTAAACGGCATTTCTGTGTGCTGCTCTGGTTTGCCAGAAGCGGCTTAGTCATGCTGGCCACATGACCCGGAAGCTGTACGCCGGCTCCCTCGGCCAATAAAGCGAGATGAGCGCTGCAACCCCAGAGTCAGCCATGACTGGACCTAATGGTCAGGGGTCCCTTTACCCTTTACCTTACTATGACAACCGTGGGGCTGTTTACATTGTACAGCATACGCACACTGAAGGTCATATCCTCCACCTGGGTTGGGAGCTGGAGGCACTCTATTACAGCAATTTCACTCCTAACTTCAGGGTCACTACCAGAAAGTAGCACTAGGAAACTGTTGCTAACCCCCGCCCATTGCTTTTGGGGCGTGGGATTTCACAGGGGTCTCTTCTGTTTCCTATGATATTCAACATCCATATGATACCATCCAGGTGACGTCAGTATGCTAATGACACCCACCTCTAACTCTTGATTCCATCTAACTCGGGAGAGACTATGAAGGTATGTCCTTTCTAGTCCCGTTCTGGGGGCAGGAGGTAATTGACCAACAAATATTCAGGACCTTTCTGCATTTGTCAAAGGCTTTACAGATAGGAGGGGCCCACTATGCCTATTCCATCAGCTGAATTCCTCTAAAAAATTATTGTGCAGCTCAGAATGTTGACCAGCAAAGGAGGCAAAAGTCTGCATCAGCTTAGAAGAGAAAAGATACTGGCCATGTATTGATCTTAGCTAGCTACAAGGAGGTAGAAATGAAACAAGAGAAAGGAATTCAATGTTTTGCCTCACCGGCATGAGAGATGATGAAAGTAGAGGGTGGGCAGTCAGCTGGGCAAACATATTGTTGCTTTAATTATGTTTTGGGCTCCCTTTAATGAAGCTATTTTCCATCACACCCAAAGGAAAGAAAATAGTCAAGCGATGCACTCTACAGATGGATATGCATGGGCTCTTAAACAGCTCCTTAGCTCCTGCACAGGTGTTGGGTTTTGAATTTGGGAGAAAGCCAACACCGGGCAGATTTAAGGAAGATCAACCACATTTGCTACACAGAAAGGGGGGGGGAGGGAGGGAGCTTGTGTGATACTTCCTAATCCCGTTCCCCCATATGCTGTTTTCCATATGAGTGTTTGAGCATAAGATGCTGTATTCATGTTGCTGAAGGAAACTCTTTGATCTGATTTAGAATGAAAATATGAGCTTGTGCCTTTCTCTCTGTACTGAAATGGAGGATGAGACACTGGTCTGAGCCTCTATGTAGACAAACCACATATAAACTATATACTGTATTTAATTAGGTATATCTTGCATTCTTCTCTATTTGTTTTTGGTGCCACCCCCTCCTCTCCCTCTGCTGTTTCCTCAACCCCTGTGGTTACATTTGGATTGTATGTTACTTAGGGTAGGAATCTCTCTCTCTCTCTCTCTCTGCTCCCTCTATTATGTTACTTCATAAAAAATATCATGTACTTAGATGGCACTATAAAAACACACCCAATTGAATCAAAATATTGATGTTGTTTTTTTTTAATTTAAAAAAATCTAATTTTGCCCCACAGAAAGTTTGCCCCCCATCCCCACAAAGACTGAGTTCATCTTGGAGCCATTTTGGACTCACAGCTGTCCATGGAGGTGCAGTTCAATTCTATATCCAGGGCAGCTGTCTACCAGCTCCATCTGGTATGCAGGCTCAGACCCTATCTGCCCGTGGACTGTCTTGTCAGAGTGGTGCATGCTCTAGTTATCTCCCACTTGGACTACTGCAAAGCGCTCTACATGGGGCTACCTTTGAAGGTGACCTGGAAACTACAACTAATTCAGAATGTGGCAGCTAGACTGGTGATTGGGAGCAGCCGCTGAGACCATATAACACCTGAAAGACCTACATTGGCTTCCTGTACGTTTCTGAGCACAAGTCAAAGTGTTGGTGCTGACCTTTAAAGCCCTAAACGGCTTCGGCCCAGTATACCTGAAGGAGCGTCTCCACCCCCATCGTTCTGCCCAAACACTGAGGTCGAGCGCCAAGGGCCTTCTGCCAGTTACCTCGCTGCGAGAAGCAAAGTTACAGGGAACCAGGCAGGGGGCCTTCTCGGTAGTGGCACCCGCCCTGTGAAACGCCCTCCCATCAGATGTCAAAGAGATAAACAACTGCCTGACATTTAGAAGCCCTGTTTAAGGAAGTTTTTAATGTGTGACATTTTAATGTACTTTTAATCTTTGTTGGAACCCGCCCAGAGTGACTGGGGAAACCCAGTCAGATGGGCAGGGTACAAATAAGTTGTTGTTGTTGTTGTTGTTGTTATCATTATCATCAACACCACCACCACCACCACCACCTTCTCTAATCATAGTCATACAGAATAACTGGTGGGCCCAATGGAGAAGCATCATCACAGTGTGGAAGGGAAACAGAAGCAAGAAATACCAGGGGGTGAATCACAAATATTGTCCAGCATTGATTGCAGAATTAATTGCCTTATACATTCCAAGCTAAGGCTGGATATGTTTTTCAAATACGACACAATTTTCCACAGCTGGTCTGTGTAGAACTCTTTGAGAGACAATTTTGTTTGGGTTGTTTTCATTATGATTTAGATCATTATTGATATAAATCATTATGTAAGGAATGGTTGAACAACACAGATTATATAATCAATACCCGTGATGCAATTATTATGTTATAGATTGTAGCCCCTGAAGAACAATCCCAACATGAAACACAAAGGAATCCCCATGCGCCAGTTTTCCAATACGCAGATGACAGCACATCTAAGATTTTGTTGTTTATCTGAGAAAATATGCCAGTTTAGTGGGGCCTTGAACAACGGACAAGACTTGAGCCTGCATACCACACAACTGCTCTCCAAAGACAGCAATGCACAGGAAACAGGCACATCATGCGCACTCCAGACTCAGCCATGCATGCCAGCCATTGCCAACTAGGATGCAAAAGCAGCCCAGACCCAGTGGAGCAGGACAGGTTTTTGCAGATGAAAAGGCCCAATAGTCAAACTCTAAATGTAGCCTTCCACTTGAAAGTCTGGGACTGGGAATGTCCCTTTCCTGCCCCCTTGACATGTGCAGTGATTTCGCTAGGCATGGGTTTGCCACACTTGTACAAACAATCCTATTTTGAATAAATGTTTCCATTTGCCCCAAATGTAGCACCAGTGAAGATCTAACCAGAATGCATTCAAATGATAAAGTATACATAATTTCTGGGAGAATTGCGAGAACATTTCGAAAAAATGCTTTACTGAAAGCTTACAATCCATTTCTCAAAGGAGCAAACAAGCAATCTTTAAAGATCCCACCAAGCTCCAAAATTCAGTACAGCCATGGATATTACTCATCTGTGGGACACTTAAACTTGCCTTTTAAGTGCCATTTTACCTTGAATCGCTGAAGATTGCTTGAATGGCATTGTGGGATGAGATCTAAGGGTTATATACTATGTTAAAACTGTACCTGTGGTGAAGTTCTCAACGAATGCTTCGGCTGTGAGTTAAGAGGAACTCCTGCAATTGATTCTGAAGAATTATGTGTGCAAGCCGGAAAACCAGAAGCTAATAAAAGGACAGTAGTCAAAACAGAACTTAAATATGGAAGCTGACATCCTGTTCCCTGGGGAATTCTGTCATCATGCAGGCTTTTTCATAATTCATTCATATATAGTATCTTAAAAAATAAAAAAATAAAATTCTATATTCTATATTTTCCTGCATGGAAAATTTTTGGTGCGACATTATTGTAAGCATAAGGAATTTCCTCTTCCATGGAGGAAATAAGACTCTTTGGGCTGAATACAAGTGCCTTGTTTTACTAGTGGAAGCCAGGGGGAGGACTCCTGCTGGTGCAGTGGGGTTTCTCTTCTCTCCTCCCCCTATATAGTATGTGGCCACCCACACCTCCCCTACAT
Organism: Podarcis bocagei; assembly: GCF_964188305.1. Classification (NCBI taxonomy): domain Eukaryota; kingdom Metazoa; phylum Chordata; class Lepidosauria; order Squamata; family Lacertidae; genus Podarcis; species Podarcis bocagei. The sequence goes on from NC_138126.1 coordinate 36,228,182, forward strand.
GCGCTCTGGAGGGTTGAGAGAACCCCTAGAACAGTGTTCAGAGGGAGGAGAAGGGGGATCTTTTTCTCAGGCCTGTTACAATTCCCCCAGATGCCTATTAATTTGGCCTCATCATCAGGCTCTACATCAGGCATAGGCAAACTCAGCGCTCCAGCTGTTTTGGGACTACAACGCCTATCATCTCTAGCTAACAGGACCAGTGGTCAGGGATGCTGGGAGTTGTAGTCCCAAAACATCTGGAGGGCTGAGTTTGCCTATGCCTGCTCTACATAAAAACTACATGCATTTCAGAGGAAGTTGTCAAGTAGTTGCTCTTTGTGATTCGGAGGCAATAAACACTTGGGCAAGGACGACAAGTTTTATCCATGTGCATCAAGAATCAGCATACAACACAAAGCATAATGCATAATACACAGGACTAGCCCACACAGAGAGCATATTAAAGCATAAGTTGCACAATAAAGCCTGATTAGCTGAGTCTGGTTATCATTTGCAGATATGGCATACATACTGTATGAGTACAGTGTGAAACCAAGACTGATAGGGCAAAACTGGGTACTCCAGCCAGAGTGCCCTGGTCCTACCAGTATGTCCAGTTGCATCTTGTGGGATGCCAGACAAAACTAATCTCCAGGAAGCCCAGATCCTAAAACTGGCTTCTATATTAAGGCAAGAAACAGCAATTGTCCCTTTCCAATGCCCTCAGAAGAGGCATAACCAGTGTTTTTTCCAGGGGGTATTCCAGGACACATAGTACCAGGACCTCTTTTGTTGTTGTTAAAAAGTGTGCACTTACTGTAACAACTTCATGGTGATTACCGGCACCTATTTTTCTAAAAATAAAGCACAGGCCCTAACAAGCCTGGACTTCACATAGCCTGCTCTCTGCAGCCTCTCACTGAGGGAGCTAATATATTCCTTGTATTCAGCATTTATTCAGTAGAATGATTGGTGAAGTTTGAAGAGTAATACACTAATTGGAAGGATCAAAGGCTGAAACGAACCAGCTGGTTATTTTTTCATAGATAAGCCAAGAGTTTGGAACATGCTATTGCTTTTAGTTCAAAGTGATGACAATGATGTGCTGCAGACAGACATACTAGCACCTCCTTCAAGGCAGCGAGAACCACTCCTTTGCTTTAACTGCAAAATACTGACCTTCATTTCTGTTTCCTTGCCACACTGCAGTGTGACAAAACTTTGGGAGAGTCAGGTAGATTGCTGGCAGCTGCCATAGTTATTAGCTTTCTTCCTTCCCCTTTCAAAAAGTGAGAATTCGAAAAAGAAGTTGGGCATCCAAGTAGGTTTAATTTTACTCCTTTATGTCCCCAGTAAGCAGTTGGTTGTGCTAGATAACTAGAATCATAGAATCGCCTTGTTGGAAGGGACCACAAGGGCCATGTAGCCCAACTCCCTACAACACCAGAGAGCCAGTGTGGTGTAGTGGTTAAGAGCCGTAGACTCATAATCTGGTGAACTGGGTTCGCTTCCCCGCTCCTCCACATGCAGCTGCTGGGAGACCTTGGGCTAGTCACACTTCTCTGAAGTCTCTCAGCCTCACTCACCTCACAGAGTGTTTGTTGTGGGGGAGGACACAGCTTTGAGACTCCTTCGGGTAGTGATAAAGCGGGATATCAAATCCAAACACAGGAATCTTTTGCCCAATGTGGGGCTCAAACTCATGACTCTGAGATTAGAAGTGTCTATGTGTTCTGCATAGAAGTAACAGCACGGAACCTGTGACAGTTTTGTAATGGGCATCCCTACCTTATCGCACCTGTCTGTCTTCTCCTGCCTTTCATCATTTATCTTCTTTTCACTATTTTTCTCTTCATACTTAATGCTGCTTTTATTCCTGTGGCCAACAGATTGCCGTGTCCTTTAGTACTTGCTAAAACCCGTCAGTAGTTTCTCTCTTTTGAAGATTCCAAGCCTGCGTTCTCCCGGATTCACAGAAAGTCATCAAAGTAGCCTTAAAACAAGTACAGGGAGTAAAAAGGGCATTCATATTTAGCTTTCGGAATTTGTCGTTCTTTTATATAGTCACTCTAGAAGATTATGGGCTGCATAGGTTACAACTAGGCAGTGGGCTGAAACACTCTCTCTGTTATTATGCATATGCTTGTATTTATTTGGGGGATTGTAACTGTTTTATTTGTTTTTATAATTGTACATTTTATTGCTGAAACCCCCATGGAACCCTTATGAGAAAGGGTGGATAAGAAATCTAATAAAGAAATGGAAAGCATTGGAGAATAAAAATGTCTTCCATGGTGCCTAAAAATAACAAAGCAAGCACCACAGCTGAAAAGGCCCATTATAAAACATGCTTTTATATGCCAGGCAAGTGCTATTATATAATCTGTTTTGCATTTGATGTTATTATTATTAGCTTTTCATATAGAAATTTAGTTTAATATTTAACTTTTGAACCTTGCATATGTTTCTTTTAAAAAGAAGAGCATAGACACTCATATATGTGACTGAGCATTCCAGAAATGTGAGGTGCTTAGTTTTGTATAAGGTGTAGTCCCCAGGAGGCAGTACCTGTGTAAAGAGAGTAATATCACATGAGTGCTGGGTATTCCCAGCAAATATATCAGTGTCAGGGACTGACAGAGTGGTGGGAGCAGCCCGCACAAGAGTGCAAGAAGACACAGAAGAAGATGACTAAGATCCTGGGTCCTGGTGGTGGGACACTGAAGAGCAGTCTGCAGAAAGGGAAGTGCTAGAAGCAGGGAGTTTGAACGATCAGGAGGGGTCAGGAGAAGGAGCGTCTTCCACATCAGGGTTAGAGGTTGAAAGTCACAGTGTGAGCACAGACTCAGATAGGGAGAAGTCAGAGGTTGCCTCTGCTACACAGCAGCACGACAGTCCCAGTCCTGGTGGCTCACCTGCCCTTCTGACACCCTGATCGAGGAGAGTCCTGCATGTTGCTGAGCAATCGGCCAGAGGAGGAGCTCAACCTTGATGTAACCTTTGTCTGCTTGGGAGGGATCCAGAGTGAAAGCCTAGAGGGGGAAGGGAGAAGCTAGTAGTCAGTTTCAGCATCGTCTTAGCTGGATTAGCTAGGACACTGGTGGGTTGTTATTTTCTGTTAATAAAGAGTTAATGTCCTTCCACACCTGCCGTGTGTGTGCCTGCCCTGTGTTTGACCTGGCTTGTTGACAGCTCCTTGACATCCAGGGATATAGAACTTGTGACCCACCAGAGGTTATTGAAATCCCATCAACCCTAGTCGTTGTGGCAAGTAATGGTCAGGAAGAATGGAAGTTGCAGTTCCAAACATGGCATGCCAGAGGTCCACCCAGAGGTGGATTGAGGGGAGCATCATGACCAGTTCACCCGTCAACTTGATAAGGCACTGGAAGGGGTACTGCAACAATGACGAACATGGAAGGCAAGAGGTGAGTGGGGGGCACAGAATTTTGGCATTGCGTAGGGTGTCACTCAAATTTGAAAGCCTAAAGTCCACCACTGGTCCACTATTCCACTTCTAGGCCTGAGATATGGCATGTCGTGCATTGTGGCCATGAGCTACAGGAAGGCATATGTTAATGGCTCAGGCATCCATGGTACCTACGTTATGGTGTGTGGCTTCCTAGAAGTGGGTTTGACTAAGTAGGCTGGAGCCTTAGTTACCCATGTTGTCCTTGTGAAGTCAGTGATGGGACCATGTATTTGCTGGCTTAATCTCCACCAATTTCCACTCACTGTGGAGAAGTAATGTTGTTAAGCCCTGCCCTTTCAAAACAGTTATATGGACAGTTGACTGATTTAATTGATATTGGAATCCTATGATGTGTGCCACTCAGGCCTGGTTTTCTGAACTGCTGGTGTGAGTTTTGCCCAGCAATGTGAGATTGAGCCATTGCTCCCCCCCCCCCCCCGGGGGTTACTCAGGGTGTTGTTGTTGTTTAAAAGTGTGGCACTTACTGTAACAACTTCATGGCACCTATTTTTCTAGAAAAAAGCACTTGTTAGATCTTTGTTGAAATATCACCCATTGAATGTTCTGGAAGGATCTGGAGCTTATTTAGCAGCATCAGTTCATCTTGAATGCTATAGTACAATCTTCCAAAACATTCCAACTTTTTTATCCTTGTGGAGCCCAACATATTCTATAAAGTATTTCTGTTCATGAACCCAGGACTTCTGCATGCTTAAATGAACTTAGTAACCCTAAAACATTTGTTATAGGTGCCTAAGATGACCTCCTACTGCTAGTCCCAGTGAACATACCCTTAGCAAAGAATTGGATAGAGTGTTGTACTTCAGGCCTGTTCTGCTTTTTTATTATTGATTTGTTTTCCACACTCCATTTGTCTTTTTGTGGTTCTATTTTGTCTTTTCTTTAGAAGTAACAGCAATGAAGTTTGTGACAGTTTTGTTATAGCATTCCCTTGCTACCGTCATTTATCTTATCCCTACCAGCTTCATTTGTCTTATTCAGAGGATTTGCTCTGCACATACTTTGAATCTGTAGTCAACACATTGTTGTAGGTGCTCTTTCGTTGTAGCATGCTAAAATGTAGCCAGCCAGTTTGGACATATGCAGTTCAGCAAAGTATCCCCCTTTTCTTGCTTAGTGTTTGCAGATTCAATAAGCAAGACGTATACATGGGCTGACTGTGGAAATATGGATTCTTGCATGCCTTTGAGGTTCAAGTGGGCACAGTAGTAAAAATAATCCATTCAGTGGAAAATGGAAATCACAGAGACATGGTTTAGGAGGCTTTAGTTCTGTGCTATAAGACACACATGATACTTAGTGGGGGCGTTGTTTGCTTGTTTGCTTTTATGCAGGAAAATAATGGCCCATGCCATAGAGAATCCAATAACAGACCCCTGTGTTACAATATAGACAAGCTGTTATTTTGTTCAGATAGAGAATCCAGTGGCTGTTGTTCCAGTGCAACACATAAGTTTTTCCTTTCAGTGCAGAAAGTAGCTTTGTGGACAATTTTCATTGGGGAAATGGTACCTGGAAAAGAGTTAAACTCTCTTCCATGCAGTGGTCCTTATCTCAGTTTCCCCTTCCCATGGCTGCTATTTGAAAACAACTTGACCGTTTTCATTAATTTATTTAAGCTATCGATACATTTATATCCCACATTTCCCACAATGAGCTCAAGGTGGCAGATATGGTCTATCCCCTCCCAGTTTTATCTTCACAATAACACTGTTAAGTTGGTTGGGTTGAGAGTAGGTGGCTGGCCTAAGGTCACCCAATGTGCTTCATGTCTTGAGTGGGGATGGGAACCAAGGTCTCTTGTGCCCTTGGCCAAAGCTCTAACCACCACGCCACACTAGCTGTGGAATGGAGGTGCATTCACACAACTCCTTTGTGTCATGTATCATGCAGTTAGGCCATTCATGTGGGGGTTCTGAGAGGAACCAGCATTGGCTTCATCCTCTCAAAGGGTTTTCAGACCCTCCAAGTGTCCCTTTTTTCCAGGAACAGTCCTGGAATTATAGAAGTCGTCCTGGTTACTAACTTGATCCTGGAATGTCCTGTTTCCTCTTAGGACATCCCTATTTTCAACAGAGAAATGTTGGAGGGTATGAAGTTATCTGGCCCCCCGAGCCAAGGAGATAAGTAACTATACAACCTTTAGAAGATATCTGAAAGCGGCCCTGTATAGGGAAGTTTTCTAATGTTTTATTATGTTTTTATATATGTTGGAATCCATCCAGAGTGGATGGGACAACCCAGTCCGATGGGCAGGGTATAAATAATAAAAATATTATTAATAATATTATTATTATGGAATTTGTTGTTGTTGCTTAGTCGTTTAGTCGTGTCTGACTCTTCGTGACCCCATGGACCAGAGCACGCCAGGCACTTCTGTCTTCCACTGCCTCCCGCAGTTTAGTCAAACTCATGCTGGTAGCTTCGAGAACACTGTCCAACCATCTCGTCTTCTGTCGTCCCCTTCTCCTTGTGCCCTCCATCTTTCCCAACATCAGGGTCTTTTCCAGGGAGTCTTCTCTTCTCATGAGGTGGCCAAAGTATTGGAGCCTCAGCTTCATGATCTGTCCTTCCAGTGAGCACTCAGGGCTGATTTCCTTAAGAATGGATACGTTTGATCTCCTTGCAGTCCATGGGACTCTCAAGAGTCTCCTCCAGCACCATAATTCTAAAGCATCAATTCTTTGGCGATCAGCCTTCTTTATGGTCCAGCTTTCACTTCCATACACCACTACTCGGAAAACCATAGCTTTTACTATACGGACCTTTGTTGGCAAGGTGATGTCTCTACTTTTTAAGATGCTTTTTATGGAATAGGATGTTCCTATTTTCATCAGAGAAATGTTGGAGGGTATGGGCTTCCACAAATGTCCTTAAAAGAACTTTTGATTCCTGAATATGTCCAGAAGTTCCACCTTCCCATGTATTAGATTAGGAATTCAGAACTTCACGTCTTGGAGCCAAGTAGGGCCCTGTAGGCTTCTCTATCTGCCCGCTATGTGTCTCCTCAGGTCAGACCCAATCCCCAGCCACATTCTTTTATGGCCCTGCTTCACACTCTCCTTGAGAGCTGTGGCATGGCTGGAAAGTTTCCTTGAACTCTGATAATGCCAGGATGAAGTGGGGTGAGGGAGTATGTGCAGAAATTAGCCCTCCGGTTGTGTCCAGCACTGGCATGTGGCCTCTGCAAGGCTGCTCTAAAAAAATGAGAGAATGATTGCGTGTGTCTCTGTATGAGTGATTGAGAAGGCTCTGATATTAACCGCTTCCTCATAAAGCTGTGTCTCCTGACAGGAAGCCCTCACATTCCATTTCCCTGTGGGGAAGCAGGGCCTTTATGTCTCCTCAGTGCAGCCCTACTTCACCTAAACTAAGCAGCTTGTATTGAATGGGTGTCCTTGTAAATCTCTGTCCTTTTAAATTCAAAGGTCAATGATACTTTCTATATGCAAATTCAGTTGTTAGATGTATTCCACATTACCAGTCCTGGCAGATGGGGAAAACTGCAAATTTATCATGGTGATGGCTTCTGGAACAAAGTAAGTAATTATAGACACAGTATGTCAACTAATGACAAGCTCTTTTATTCTACGGTATTTCTGCCAGCTTTCCCCTATATGAAATGAAAAAAAAATAATAATAATGGAAGGTTATCTTAAGTGTGTGTCAAAATCTAAGCCTGCATCATCAGAAATCATAATATAGCATCGCTCTTAAAATCAAAGGGGGTGCAATTTAACACCAGCCTTTAAATAAGCGCTTTCCTGGAGATGCTTTAATATGGGGATGGCCAACTGGCAGCCCAAGAGCCAGATCTGGTCTCAGAAGCAATTTTGGCTGACCTCTGCAGCTGCATCAAAATTTCAATCAAGATCTGGTTAGACATTCCTCTCTACAGTAGGAAAAGGAAACGGATTTTCAAAAGCTGTAGGAAAGGTTCTAAACGCCCTGCAATTCTTTCTGTTTATATGCAGTGCCCCCGGCTACCTACACCTGAGTCCATTTGCCATGTAACTGTGAAGCCCTGCAACTATTTATCTCAACCTTCCTCCAAGGAGTTCGGGTTTCTAAAACATACACAGAACCTTCTTGTGTACAGCAGAGTCCATTTTTCAGACATTCTCCCTAAGGCAAAGATGGTGGTGGGATGGTGATTGGGAGGACATGGCTAAGAAGCCCACTTTCAGGCAGGAGGGGGAAAATGCAGGAATAGACCTTGGTAATGAACACAAGGGGAGGGCAAAGGTTTTTCTCCAACATCCCCACCCCACCCCCAGTTACAGTCTGGAGAGCCAGAAACAAATCCTGAGCCTGGCATGAGGCTGAACTGTCACCTTCCCATTTTAGACTCTTGACCAACCACACTATATAATTCTGGAAAATGCATGGCTGTTTAATACCTTGGTTAAGCTGCACCACAATTTGATCTTTTGAGACAGCTGCAGACGAACATTTAGAGCCAAACTGACATCACTCATACTATAAGCAATTGTGTCAATTGCTTTGAAAGAGCAAACAAGTAGGCACAAAGATGGATCAGGAGCTTGGTGAGCAAAGGGACATGCCATTAGCAGTTTGCACCCCCTCCCCGTTCCCCCTATCTGAATCCCCCTCTCTCCTGTGCATGTTATTTATACTGAAAGGATAGCTTAGATTGGCCTCAAATGGGAGCTTTCCTCTCAGTGCATTAAAAAATATGCACATGGGTCATGATCCAGGTTTGAAAGGCAGCGTGTGTTGTGGTGGGGTGAAGATTTAAAGCCCCCCAACCTACCTCAACAGGGACCCCCATGCCTGCTATTTACATTTAGAAAACCATTCACGCAATTGCTAGTTAAATTAATTAATTAATTACCCAATTGTTAATGGCTCATTAAATTTAGCATTTAGAAGCAGAGATACTGAGCAGAGAGACTGAGAGAGAAAGAAAGTAGGCTGTTAATTTTAGGTGCATAATTATCCTTGAGGCCCAAGATCAGCTCCCGTCCCACAATGACAGCAAGCGTACTTTCATCTGGACAGGTGAGCAGAGGGTCCCAAGCTTCATGATGCGAGGAATTAGTTATTTCGTTGGGAAAGATTTTTTTTTTTTAAAATTCTCGCATGGAAGTAGCTTGTACATGGAGTGCTCTTTATATGAGAGGAAAAGTAAGAGACTGACAGAACTGGCAGTTACAAGGGAAGGATACCAATTAGAGAAGCTCTCGGTTCTTTCTAGTACCGAATATACAATTTTCCACTCTCAATTAGGGGCACACACCCCTCAGACCTGCTGGATTGATTATACAGCAGTAATACGGACTTCCGGGTTAGCGCCTCCGACAATGGTGGATTTCCTCTGATCGGGAGGAATCCGCTCCGTGGAAATCAGGGTCTGGACCGCCACGGCGAGGCGGAGACCCACTAAAAACCACAGGCGGGAGAAGCCTGTGGACATGGGATTCGGCTGGCACCTTTTGCGCCTCCCCTACTCGCGGGGAAACCAAGTGGGGTGAGCGGCGCGGTGCTTCGAATCGACTGCTTCTTTCACAGAGTGAAGCCGCATTGCTGTTGCCGGAGAGCGCTGACTTTTTCCTGTGGACAATTAGACTTTAAACAACTACCTGTGAGTAGAACGGAAAATTGGATCTTTAAACATCTTAATTTGGCACCGAAACGGGAAGGTTTCAAACAGGAAGTCCACCTTCCTCTTTTGTAAATAGATTGAAGCAAAGGCGCTGCAAGCTAAAGTCTTGGAAAGCCTTTTCTAAAAGATTAAATTTCCATCGGTTAAAACTACTAAACCCCACTTGGAAGCAGGAGAAGAGGGGGGAAATTCTAGATTGCCTAAGCCTGCAGGAGAGAGAGTGAAGAAAGATAAATTACCACCATTTTGAACCTGGGAATGGGCTGCCAGTAAGATCGACGTTTTGGGAAAGTTCATTGACTGTGAATAAAACGTATGTTGACAGACAGTTAAATAAGAGTAATATATTGTTTCCATTGTTTCCTTTTGCACTTAAAAAGGAGCAAAAGTAGCTGAAAATTGAAACTAATTTTGTTGCTGGATCTGCGTTTAAAAGGACGGATACAAATAGAAATTGTTTCCTCTAGAGGGAGCTTTTGAAACTGTTGCAGGAGTGGAGCTGGGGAATTTTCCAGCTGCAGAGATTAAAGACCGTGAGAATTAGAGATTGACCTTGGACAAGAATGTCGACAGAAGAAGCCTTAGTGATTGCATTTTGCAAGATAAGTGCTTTATTGGAACAGCTTCATGAGAAGACGGATGTGATGACTGCTAAAATTGATAATTTGGGACAAAAAATGACTGATTTGGGACAAAAAGTGAATACCTATACAGAAACTACTCAGGAATCGATTCAGGAATCCACTTTGACATGGCAAGTTGTGGAGAAGACGAGGGAGAAAGCTGTTGTTGAACCTCAAGTAATACAAGTGGAGAGAGCCCCAGCCGCTCAGAGGCAATTTGATGAATATAAGCTGTTGCCTTCTACGATTGAATTTAGAGAAAGCCAGATTTGGAGGGATGGAGTCCCACTTGAATTGGAGAAGGAAAGTTGGATAGATCCCCTTATGCAGGGATGCTCTGGCTTTTGGGATCTGGATTTGGGTCAGGGGGAGATTGGAGTTGTGGGGGCCTTTAGCTTCGGAGGGATTTTGAAACACGCTCTGAAATATCTTATGGACTTTAGTTTTGACTATGGAGAATGGGCTGACCTGTTGAGAAGGAATAAAGACATTGTTTGTTTTGAGTTTCCCTGAGATCTACTCCTCAGCGCCAAAGGAAGGAAATTAAGAACAAGATCAGCAGAAGATAAAGTTAAGTGCATGTATAAATATGAAGAAGATCTCCAGAAGGGACATGGAAAAGAGTTAAGAGCCTCGGACAGAAGATCACCAGGTTGATGGACCATATGGAATTGATAGAAAGGACTGACAGAATCCAAGACCAGGGAGAAGAGACGGTGAAAGAAGATTGGAAAAAAGTTTAAAATTTATTTAGAGAAATATTGTAAAATTAATGAGTGTTAGAAAAACGTTGGAATGAAATTACATGGCTTTAGTAGAAATGTTATAAGGAGCTAAGTTCAAATAAGTTTTAGGGTTTTAATGGTAAGATAAGGTTAAAATAAATCAAGACAATTAAATGACAGAAAACAGTGAAAGATGGAAAGGATTTGCTGAAATAATTAATAACTAGAATACAAAAAAGGGAGGTGTGAGGAGGTCGATGAAACAAGTTAATGAAAGACAAAGATATGGAAATATTGGATGTGTTTTTAATTGTTTTTGCTTTTGTTTTTGTTTTGATGTACTGTGTCTTTTGTTTTTTTGTTTTTTTATGTACTGTAATGTATTGATTTGTATTGTTTACTTTTTCTCTTTTTTACTTCTTTCTGTAATCGTTAAAGTTTTAATAAATATTATTAAAAAAAAAAAGATTATTTGGGAGCTACCGTGACTGAATTGTATATCAAATAAATTAATGTGGTAAATGGAAACATCAGAAGGGTATTCCAAAGGTCCTTCAGCTACAGGAAAAGGCTATAACCAATTATGTGTTGGTACGTAGCAAACTGCTGCTACATGGAAGATTAAGGGAGGCTGGGAGTTCAGTGGACAAAGATGTGATCAGGCTCACTTGAGAAAATGCACGTACCTGAGGAAATGCTTCTCAGCTGTGGGCAAGGGTAAGAATCAGACTAATTATATTAGCAGAAACATGGAGGCCAGGGCACATTCTCCAGGCAACTGCTAGAAATCTCCATTTTAAGCAGAGACAATATTAAACAAAAGACTAATTTAGGCATTGTACAGACAGCTGCTGCTGATTATTTGGGAGGAAAGAGATTAAAGATTATTCTTGCCTGAGACATAGGCGTAAATTGATTTGCTTTTCTCCCCTCCCCCTAATAGTATATTTTTTACACATGATGGCACATTTAGATCAAAGATTGCCAAATGCTATGCTTACCTTAATTAATTGTAGGCTGGCTGAAACTCGCTTACTTTTTTATGAGCAGATGCACTGGTAAAGATGTGCTCACTGTGTAACATGCAGGCATACTGGAGCCCCTGTCTGTGGGAAATAAGTATTGGGGATGTGAGAAGAAGCACCAAAGAGAGAGGGCAACCTGGGGTAGATTTGGAGCTGGGCAGCAAGCTGGGCTCATAGAGTGTGTGGCACCACAGCAGGCTTCCCTGGGGATGGTATGATGGTGAAATTGTTCCCTGGGGTCTCCTCCCATCTCTGGGGGCAAAGCATTTGTCCAGTTGGAAGTTTAATGGAGCTTTTGTCCAGTTGAGTTGAATGGGCCTTTTTCTCAATATTGTGATTGCAGCCTCAGTCACTCAGTGAAGCTGATTGCCAATTCACAATTGACAATAGGAAGCAGTCATTGGTACTGCAACTTTAAAGCAAAGAGTATCATGTTTGTGCCCTAAGATGGTAAAAAGGTAAAGGACCCCTGACAGTTAAGTCCAGTCGCAGACGACTCTGGGGTTGCGGCGCTCATCTCACTTTACAGGCTGAGGGAGCTGGTGTTTGTCTGCAGACAGTTTTTCCGGGTCATGTGGCCAGCATGACTAAGCCGCTTCTGGCGCAACGGAACATCAAAACCAGAGCAGCGCACGGAAACGCCGTTTACCTTCCTGCCGGAGCGGTACCGATTTATCTACTTGTACTTTTTTGGGGCGTGCTTTCGAACCGCTAGGTTGGCAGGAGCTGGGACCAAGCAATGGGAGCTCACCCCGTCGCAGGGATTTGAACCACCAACCTTCTGATCGGCAAGCCCAAGGCTCAGTGGTTTAGACCACAGCACCACCCGCGTCCCTCCTAAGATGGTAGGTACATGCAAATTCCAAAAGTGGTTTTCAGTGAGATTGGGTTGCAAATGCCAGATACAGAGATGAAAGGGATATGGCACGTATATCTAGGAAACCTTTCCACCGGGGTCATGAAAATGGTAACAGAAATAGGACCTGTACAGAAAAGAAAAGGCAAATAATAATTAACATATATTGTAGCATGCCACTTCAGTCTCTGTGTGGTGCAAGATTCTAGGAGTTCCAGGCACTTACCCAGGGTCTGTGCTTCTTTTGGAAATGAGGAACAGTGGAGACTGTTTATCTTTGTGATATATGGTTTATTTACACATATATACAACCTGAGCCTACGATGGAGGGGTTCTGAGCATCAACACACCAAAAGGGTCTTGTTTCTGCCATAGCCACAGCCCTGGATTCAAGCAGAGATCTGGCATGGCTCTCCCTCTCTCTGCTTGCTGTCTTGCTTTTGTCTCACGCACCCATTTTTTCAAAGATTGTGAATAGAAGGCTTTTGTCCTTTAGCTATCTCAGAAGGAGGGGCCCCACCCATTTGCCATCTGGCATAGAGTCCCCTCTCCTTGCTTATTTGAAAATAAAACCCCAAGGTGGTTGTCACCGATGGAAGCGAAGGCTCAGAAAAAGCTCAATATGGAGGCCAAATGGCTGAAATATTGGGAAATTTTGGAACAAGAGGGAGACAAACTGAAATTGCAGACTTTTGAAAAATTAAAAAACAAAGTGCGAGACTGGCTTCATTATTATCAAATAATGGAGGCATACAATTTGGACAAAAAATTGGATTCCAGGTGGAAAAATCAAAATTGGAAACAGAACTGTTAGAACCCAAAATAAAGATTTTGTCAAGGATGTATAACTTGCTGTTGAAATGGAACACCCAGGATGAAACTGTGAAATTTGCTATGATTAAATGGGCACAAGATGTTGGACATAACATTATGATGGCTGACTGGGAACAGTTATGGACCACAGGTATGAAGTTCACGGCATGTAATGCCTTAAGAGAGAATATTATGAAAATGATATACAGGTGGTACATGACCCCAGTCAAGCTTGCAAAAAATTATCACTTGCCCGACAATAAATGTTGGAAATGTAAAGAAACTGAAGGTACATTCTTTCACCTTTGGTGGACATGCCCAAGGATTAAGGCTTTCTGGGAGATGATTTATAATGAAATGAAAAAGGTATTTAAATATACCTTCCTGAAGAAACCAGAGGCCTTTCTCCTGGGTATAGTCGGCCAATTGGTGTTAAAGAAGGATAGAACTTTTTTTATGTACGCCACAACAGCAGCAAGAATACTTATTGCAAAGTACTGGAAGACACAAGATTTACCCACCCTGGAAGAATGGCAGATGAAGGTGATGGACTATATGGAATTGGCGGAAATGACTGGCAGAATCCGAGACCAGGGAGAAGAGTCGGTGGAAGAAGATTGGAAAAAGTTTAAAGACTATTTACAGAAATATTGTAAAATTAATGAATGTTAGAATGATGCTGGATAGAAATTAAGTGGTTTTTAGCTGTAACACTATAAGAGAATATGAAAAATGGATTACTAATAGGTAAAAATTTAATGTTACAATATTTTAAGATTAAAGATTAGGATAAATAAAGAGGGGAAGGATTTGCTGAACTAACAAACTGAACTGGAATACAAAAAAGGGAGGCGTGAGGAGGTCCGGGAAACAAGCTAATGAAAAATAAGTACTGTAATGGAAAGATTGAGTAGTTTTTAACTGTTTTTTTATTTTGTATTTTTCTTTTTTCTTTTTTTATTTTGTAATATTTTGAAAATTTTAATAAATATCTTTTTTTTTAAAAAAAGAGTCCCCTCTCCTTGCTTTCTTAATTGCCCCATCACCTTTCCTTTGTATTCTTAATGACTTGTCATCCCATGCAGTTACCTCATCAGGATGCTAACCTGTCTTATATTTTAAAATATGCTGGGTCCAGGGGTTCCAGGTCTGGCACCCACAAACTCATAACGCTATATATTTTTGTAGTTTAGAAACGAAAGTGTTGTCTGACAACAAGAAGAAAGCAGTCATTACGCAGTGGGAAAGTACAAGTCAAAAATTCTGAAATCCTGGACTTTAATAGACCAGGAAAGCATCTTACAAGCAGTGTCAGCGAGCCGGAGTTTTGATAATTCCTCCCAAATCCCAATAGCAGTAGCCGGTGGAGCCACACTGAGATAAAACCAATGTAAATTAGTAGCAAATCTGATTCTTATATCCCAATGGAATAAGTTCTCTGAAAGCCAACCTCCCCAGGTAGACAAACACTCAGACAGTGCCCTCTAGCAAAGTGAAATCTTTGAAGGCAACTTGCTTTGAAGAATTACTTCCTAGTGCCATTATAGTAGTGAATTTATAACCTATACAAGAAAACCCCCTCTGATGTTATCAAAAGGGTGTCTTATGCTAACCATTCCCTAGATCTCCCTTGGATGTACATTAACCAACTAGAATCCTTTCTGATGTTTTGTACAGGTAGCTAGAGTCACTGCAGAATAAAGAGAGAAAAGCCTATGAAAAATCAGAAGTTTACTCCAGCACAAAGGCACCTCTTTTTAAAAATCCCTAAATTGCTTCTTGGTTGTACCATAAAAAACAAACAAACTAGGTTTATCAATGCCACACACTTTATATTGTAGATCAATGTTTCCCAAACTTGGGTCTCCAGCTGTGGTTGGACTACAACTCCCATCATCCCTGACCACTGGTCCTGCTAGCTAGGGATGATGGGAGTTGAAGTCCAACAACAGCTGGAGACCCAAGTTTGGGGAACACTGTTGTAGATGGTTGTCTTTGCCATCACCCAGCAAGGCAGACTCACTCAAGGTTCAGCCCGAGCATTTCTCAAATGTGGTGAAACCCAGTTTCCATTTTTGGAGTGGTCCTAATCCACATCCATATGATAAGAACAGTGCTTTTCCCATCATAAATCGCTCTGTCCTGAAAAGATTGTGAATTGGTTAGGTTGGAGTCACATTGATTTCTGTGCCCACTTTCTCCGCTCCGGGTCTAAAACCAAGAACATTTTAACTGGAGAATTAGATCTAGCTGTGTGACCGGGTATGATCAGAACCTTTGAGGTGTACAATGGAACACAAGCATTTAGTATGAATGCTCATTAATTTTCTTGGTATAAATGATGGGAACCTGGTCTTCTGCCCTAGCTTGATCAATAAACAGTAGCAGCTGCCACTGTGAGTTCACACTGGGCCTTGAACACAGCTGTGAAATGGCAGGAAGAGATTCAGCCATTGATGCAGCCCTCTTGTTCTGTCAAAGTGGATGGGAATCAACTAATGGTCTTCTAGTCATTATGGAAACTGCAGTGGCAACACAGCAATACCCCTGGCCACCTCGTCCAAATGTTCTGGTTCTGAAGCCTTTGTCACATTCACAGTGCCCATGTGCTAAGGGAGGCGGAGGAGAAATCGACAGTGTTGCCACCTCAATTGCATTAGTGAAGAGAGAGAGGAGCAGGGCAAAGGAGGAGGAATGGAGGGCAGTGCATACCCTCCAACATTTCTCCAATGAAAATAGGGACATTCTAAGGAAAACCGAGACATTCTGGGATCAAATCAGAAGAAGCGTTTGGATTTGATATCCCGCTTTATCACTACCCTAAGGAATCTCCTTTCCCTTCCTCCCCCACAACAAACACTCTGTGAGGTGAGTGGGGCTGAGAGACTTCAGAGAAGTGTGACTAGCCCAAGGTCACCCAGCAGCTGCATGTGGAGGAGCAGGGACGCGAATCCGGTTCACCAGATTACGAGTCCACCGCTCTTAACCACTACACCACACTGGCTCTCATCGGGACGACTTTTGTAAATCTGGGACTGCTTTTACCTATTCACATTCAGGGTCTCCTTCAACAGCTTTCCATTTCTTCTGCTTCCAACTTCTCCACTTCCACAAGGCCTAAATTTAGGCACAGCCGCCTGTCTGCTTTGTTAGTTCGTTTTAAAAGAGGTATGTCTTTATTGCAATGCTAACACATTTAAGCATGCCTTCCGAAAGAAAAACAAACTTCAACCTAATCAAAATTTTAAGATCCTATGCAAAAAGCAGGCCAGTCTAGTATTTTAGCACCAACTTGCACGAACGGAGTCCCTGTCTTCCCCCTCCCATTTAAGCAAACATTTTGAACAAAGTGAATGCTGTTCCATCTCATAAAGACAGATGATTGACATTATATAGTGCGTGAAATTTTCCTTTTCAGAATCTTGACATTTCATAATAAAAAACAGAAATAATGCCAGGAGCTTAGTAATTACACTACATACTCCCCCAACAAAAAGAAATCCGTGGGGGGAAAAGTGAAACAATGCATCTTACAAAGAATGTAATTAAGAAAAGCTAGATTAGAGAACCCACAGAGGGTAAACCACATGCCTGATTATCTGAAATGTGTAAATTTAATTTGTTTCTCCCTATAATTCTTCCCACAGCCCCCCCACACTGTGCTTACTCCATGGAGATCAACTCGGAACAGCTTCATTCTTCTATTGATCTATTTAATATTTTCCATATTATGCATAATAAAATAATAATATAAGCAATGGCTCTCCATCTGCAAGCTGCTTCTTCTGCTCTGGGAAGAGGAAAAGATAATGCTTGGGCTTGCCACCATCCCAGAACCCCAGAACCCCCCCTTTTCCCTGGGGGTAGAAGCAGCATCAACAATTTTGCTAGTGGGAGGGCAGCTCAAAATTAAAGGTTGAAATTGCAATAATTTGTCAGGGATGCAGGATGAAAATGTTGGCCGGGCACAATAAATATAATGGGCCCCTCTTAAAACACACAATATTAAAATGAACACAGTGAGCCCTTGCTGAAACAGATAAAAGTATGTGAGGGCAAGAAAAGTATTACTATTCGTGAAAAGTGGGCTGTGCTATGTGCAACTTCATTTAGTTATTTATTTATTATTTATTTATTTATTTATTTAAATTTCTATACTGCCCCTCGTCTGTGGATCACAGGGAAGTTTACAAGATAAAAACACAAAAAGACATATCATAGTAACAAACAAAAACAATAACACTCCAACACACACACACACACACACACACAGAGAGAGAGAGAGAGAGAGAGAGAGAGAGAGAGAGAGAGAGAGAGAGAGGCCTGGGAGAAAATGAATGTTTCTTCCTGGTGCCCAAAGCTATATAAGGAAGGCACCAGGCGAACCTCACTGGGGAGAGAATTCCACAAACGGGGAGCCACCACAGAAAAGGCCCATTCTCGTGTTACTGTCCCTCAGAAGGGGCACACAAAGAAGGGCCTCAGATGATGATCGCAATGAAGAAGTTGTGAGGACTGGAGGTCCCTGCCTTCCCACCACACTCTGAGGCTCCTTGTTTCCAGGGTCTTTCTCAAGCAGTCGCAAACTGCATTTGTACACAACCCATCTCTGCTCTGCTCTTTTCATTTCTCTGTGTGTTCTAGGAGCCCAGGGGAGACGGGAGGTGCTAACAGCAGAAGGGCAAGATGCCCGATTCTTCAGCAGCCTATCTCAACTCTGACTCTTGGCCATCCTCCTCTCCAACCTCTGCTTCAGCCTTGGAATCTGAACTGCTCTCTGCCACAGCCTCTTCCTGCTCACTAAACCCTGTTGCCTCTTCAGCTTCCAACTCCTCCTCCCCCTATTCTGCTCCCTCTTCTCCCTCTGACTCATTGTCACTCATTGTCCCACCACCAATCCCCTGGCTCTGAGCCTTCTTCCCTTGGGGCTTCCCCCAGCTGGTGCCTCCTACCACTCTTCTGCATGCAGCCAGTCTGTGTGACGTTGCATCATGTGCCTTAGGACCATTAATGGAGTGCTGAAGGAGGAGCACACCTACCAGTGGCTCCCAAGCAGCTACGCAATATCAGGAGGAAGGAAAGGCCTTCAACTATAAACCTATTGCTAGTTTTATGAGGCTCTTGAGCAAGACTCCCCAACCACGTCTTCCTAGCTGAGCATTTGACTCTCCTTTCTCTCATACATGACACAGCTGCCTGTTTGCTTGCCCTTTTCTTATGGGTCCCACCCATCGGGTCAAGATGAGAAGGAGGTGAATAGTGGCGGCTGCTCCATTCTCCTCGACATTGCTTGCTCACTCTGTCACTCAGAGGGCAAACGAATATGCAATCACAACAAGGAGGAGGGGCAGAGAGTTCTGGGGGCTCCAGGCAATGGCCTCAGTGGTTGCCAAACCCAAATGCCAGCCCTGAACAAAGCCTCTGGGAGGCTTGTGGTGTCATAGCAAATTTTCTCGGGTGAGTCTGCAGAGTCTATAACTAATGGAGAACGCCATCTATTCCAAACACAGGAAGATTTACATAGAGGAAAAATGTAGGCGATTAAACTCAGCTTGGTTGTGCATTCTTCAGCATGCAAGATGTATCACACTGTACCTTCCTCAAAGGTGACGTTTGAGAATCTTCTGCCTTTGGCACGCTTCCAGAACACAAATGTAGCAGAGGCTTGGGTTTATTGCAGTGTAGCTGCTCCTAGTAAAACACACACACACACACACACACACACACACACACACACACACACAGATGGTAATGGTTGCATTCACGGTGCTCATCAAGCTCATCATGTGCAGGTACTAGCTGTTCAATTTATCTGAGAATAGTTTGAGCTCATTGACTCCTACTAACTATAAGCACTGAACATTTATTTCAAGTTCATCATGAATCTTGGCATTTAAAGAGCACTAAGTGAGATGCACTGAGCTGCATGTCATCACACTGCCTAATGACTAGGGAGTCTTTGGGGTAATGATTAGGCTTTATGTACTGTTAGAAGAATTGATTGACTAGAGAGAAGTGCAATGAAAAAATAAATGTGAGCTCCATAAATGATGCTGCTAAACAAAGTGATGCAGAAGATACAGGGGCCTAGGTGGCAATTACTGCAACCAAAGCTGAGCCAAAATTTCTCAAAATACACCCCCCTCCAAATTTTCATGAGTCCTAGAAAAAGGCCACATTGCAGAATTTCCCCCAAATATTAACAACTGCCCCACCCTTCTCAGAGCTGCCATTCTGTCCCCTGAATGTCCAGGAATGGTATTAGGTCTGGGGCATTTCAGAGGATGCAAAATGGTAGCCTGGCTACCAAATGCTTCACTGTACTGACAGCAAAAAACGAAGAAACAAAATACCTAACAAAAAATTAAGTGTGCTATTACAGGTGCTACAGGGGTGGGTCTCACCCCTGACAATCTATTGGAGAATTTCTCTTCCTCCTGAAACCATTCAGTGGAATTTGGGATACTGGACACTTCCAGATTGTCATTTCTTTTGTGGGTGGGACTCAGTGCATACCAAAACATGCAGGTTGCGTAATTAAAATGGATCTTAGTTCGAGAGCAATACGTCTGCTACCAAAACAGAACAAAGTGGGATGACTTTTTATGGTATGGAAAGTGACTGGGAAGCACACTGGAAAGTGTGGGATAACAACTGCTTGATGGGATGCCGTATAACCCCACAAAAGAAAACAAAGAATGAAGGTTCAACAGTTGATGTCATATAACCTCCCCACAAACTTTGTTCAAACAAATCAAGGCAAATGCCCAATAAACAGGTCATGCAAAAGCTATTGCACCTTTCCTGTTTCACCTCCTGGGAAGCCCCTCTTGAGATTTAGGAGACCCTCTGGAACATGGGTAGGCAAACTGAGGCTTGGGGGCTGGATCCGGCCCAATCGCCTTCTAAATCCAGCCCATAGACGGTCCAGGAATCAGCATGTTTTTACATGAGTAGAATGTGTGCTTTTATTTAAAATGGATCTCTGGGTTATTTGTGGGGGCTGCCTGGTGTTTTTACATGAGTAGAATGTGTGCTTTTATTTCAAATGCATCTCTGGGTTCTTTGTGGGGCATAGGAATTCGTCCCCCCACCCCAAAATATACTCTGGCCCCCCCACAAGGTCTGAGGGACTGGCCCACTGCTGAAAAAGTTTGCTGACCCCTGCTCTGGAATATTGTGAGAAGTGTTGGGGTGGGTTTTTTTTTTTATAGAAACCGGAGGATTCCCCTGTGTAGAAGTGCCTTCTGCTCATGCAAAGAATTGTCTGGATCTCACCAGAGGAGGTTAGCACATGAATATGTATATAAATAGTGCATGAATATGTCCAGCTCGCTGGAGATAGCTCAGACTCGTAAAGTGTATCAAGCTTATGGGTACATGTTATCAGAAATCCAGGGTTGCTCTCCTTTTGGAGCAGGGAAAATGCCATTGTTATTTAGCCCATCTCAATATTTATCTAAATGTATGTCAAATGTTTTACTTATAAAATAATAATTTAAAAATCTAATCCATTAGCACTGAGTCTGAAGTAAACAACCTCAAGGGAAATGTGAAATGTAGTCTCCTCCTCAGTTTGTACAACACATACACACTAAAATCCAGTGTGTCTGAGTCTGTTTCTTCTGCAAAAATAGGGTAAGGTAAAAAGGTAAAGGACCCGTGGATGGTTAAGTCCACTCAAAGGCAACTATGGGGTGCGGTGCTCATCTCGCTTTTCAGGCCAAGGGAGCTGGTGTTTGTCCACAGACAGCTTTCCGGGTCACGTGGCCAGCATGACTAAACCACTTCTGGCACAATGGGACATTGTGATGAGTGCCAGAGTGCATGGAAACACTTTTTACTTTCCTGCCATAGTGGTACCTATTTATCTGTTTGCACTGGTGTGCTTTTGAACTGCTAGGTTGGCAGAATCTGGGACAGAGCAATGGGAGCTCACCACCATCACACGGATTTGAACCTGCAACCTTCTGATTGGCAAGCCCAAGAGCAGGCACCCCCAAACTCAGCCCTCCAGATGTTTTGGGGCTACAACTCCCATCATCCCTAGCTAACAGGACTAGTGGTCAAGTATGATGGGAATTGTAGTCCCAAAACATCTGGAGGGCCGAGTTGGGGGATGCCTGCCCAAGAGGCTCAGAAACAGGCATTGTGGCTTTAAAGCACTCTTGTTGATTGTGACACATGGAATCCTTAACATCTGGGAGAAGCTCTTAATGATGTTCCATGCTGTGCTGCTTATGTATGATCTTCCTCTCCTGTTCAAATTGCTTCAGTTCAAATCATTTGTAGCCTGGATGCTGTGTTTTAAAGAGTGTTTTAAAGAATGCACAGTGTTACTGCAGCATCCTGGGTTTCTGCAATAAGGATCAAATAAACATATGTTCTATGCTATCCTAACACAAATCATTCCAGTGATAACTTTTTAAAAGCTGTTAAAATTCTTGGAATTCCTGTTAAATAGCTGAAGGCTCAATTTATACTAAAATTTGCATTAATTCTGAAAAGAAACAAAATAGATTTTTCAAGGCTGCTGAAACAACATGGGTAATTGAATCTTGTAATTATGATTTTTGTCTTATTTTTACTGCCTTCTTTGACTTGTAAGGACAGGACTTCTTTTCTTAATACTGTACAGCCCTAAAAAATTTTTATAGAGTGCAGTCTTATGCATGTCTACCCTGAAGAAAGCTCCACCTAGGTCAATAGCATATGGAAAACAATATAGAATGTGGCTATTGAACTTGTTATCAGTGATCTGAAGTCAGTGGTGAGCAGTGAAGGATCCCAATTATTCAGAGTGGTGAACCCAAGCAAACTGCACACGGCTCCAAAAGGATCTTTAGTGAATGGACAGCAAAATGGCCAATGAGTTTGCAATGTAAATAAGAGTAATGTGCAGAGAGAGGCAAATATACACCCTGACTACAAAAGAAGTTCTTTTTTGTTTTTGTAGTTATGGCACCACAGGCAGAGAAGTTGAGGGCAGCCAAAATTTCTTTGAGTACATTTTTCTGATAAAATTTCTGAGATTTTTTATTTTTTATTTTCCCGAGATTTTGTTGTTGTTGTTGTTGTTGTTGTTGTTGTTGTTGTTGTTGTTGTTGTTGTTGTTGTTGTTGTGAACTTCCCTGAGATCTACAGATTGAGGGTGGTATACAAATTTAATCAATAATTTTAAAAAATTGTAGAATTTTCAATGAATATTCTGCACCAGTTTTTGGGTGGTGGGCACCATTTCCTTCCACGATGACCTGGAACAATGCTAGGTAAGAGGCATTGTTGGAATGAAACCACGACAGACGAGTAGCAGGTGTCATGTGAGAGGCGTCTCCCGGAGCATTGTAGAGGATGAAAAATGGCCTTGTTGCTAAAGCAGCAGCTGCTGCTGCTGCTGCTACTAACAAGGGGAAGGAAGGAAGGAAGGAAGGAAGGAAGGAAGGAAGGAAGGAAGGAAGGAAGGAAGGAAAGAAAGAAAGAAAGAAAGAAAGAAAGAAAGAAAGAAAGAAAGAAAGAAAGAAAGAAAGAAAGAAAGAAGCTGTACTATTGCTATTCCTAAATGGCATAATTCCATTTGAGACAAAATGTTAGAGAATTTCTTCTCTCCTGGAGAAATTCAGTGAATTGGTTCTCTTATTCTCTTGCCCATCAACAGAGTAGTGGATTTTGAGGTGCTATTTGCATACAGTATAAATTAACTTTTAAGATTCATGAAATAGGATTAATTTATTTTATGCTAGTTTATTTTTTCATGTTAACATTATAGGATATCTATGGCTTTTACTACAATATTGTATGATGCTTCAGTAGTTTTTAATATTATTTTCTGCTGTTGTACTTGTTAGTATATGTTTCCTGAAACGTTGTATGTTGCTTCAATGCTACTTTTTTATGGTGAGATTTCTTGCTTTTGTTAGCCAGCTTTGAGTGGTTTGTGTTGGTGACAAAAGCAGAATGCAGATAGTATAAATAATAAATTGAAATAAGCAAAGCCAGAGGAATTATATTAATTTATCCTACCATATGCCCTTGATGGATAGTGTATACTTGGGGATTAATCTAATATTTAGTTGCTGTTTTCATAATCTCAGTGAAGCAGCCGTGAAGTGTATTTTGGAGACAAACACGTTATCTCTTACATTATTTTAATGCTTTATAAAAGCAGACTGTGAAGCCCAAATGTAGCCTTCAATATTCCATTTGTATTTAATAAGCAACTGCCTGAGAGCACAGAAATTTACTCAGGGGTGGCTCCATTGAAGTTGCATCCCTAAGAGTCTGGAAGGCAAATAGTTCCTGCATACACGTGCCCACTTAATATTGCTTCTCTTTTGTAGCTGTCATGGCAAATCTTTGTGTAATTCCATTTGAATAAATAGCTGAGTGTTTTCTGTGAGGCAGCACAACATGGGAGTTGGTGTCAGAAAATATTAGCAGGATAAAGATAAGATCACGTCACAGATTAGATAAAGTAAGATATCTGTGACATGGCAGCCATATCAACATTTCAACAAGAACAAAAGGGGAAGACTGTGGTGGCTATTTGATTAGGGAATAGACATGTTCTCTTCCGCAAAGTACGCCGTTTATTCCATAAAAGGGTGTTGTTGTTTAGTCGTTTAGTTGTGTCCGACTCTTCGTGACCCCATGGACCAGAACACGCCAGGCACCTCTGTCCTCCACTGCCTCCCACAGTTTGGTCAGACTCATGTTTGTAGCTTCAAGAACACTATCCAACCATCTCGTCCTCTGTCGCCCCCTTCTCCTTGTGCCCTCCATCTTTCCCAACATCAGGGTCTTTTCCAGGGAGTCTTCTCTTCTCATGAGGTGGCCAAAGTACTGGAGCCTCAGCTTCATGATCTGTCCTTCCAGTGAGCACTCAGGGCTGATTTCCTTAAGAATGGATGCGTTTGATCTTCTTGCAGTCCACGGGACTCTCAAGAGTCTCCTCCAGCACCATAATTCAAAAGCATCAATTCTTCGGAGATCAGCCTTCTTTATGGCCATAAAAGGGTAAGTTCCTGTAAAGTTAAGGAAGAGCTGATAGTCCTTCTGATGTAGAGATAGCTAAAGCACCTCATTAATTCTAAATGCTTCCAATTCTGTCCATCACCCTTCCCTACCAATGACACACCTGCTACATAAACATCCCACTTCTCAACTTAGGCATCACCAGTAACCACCATGGTGGGAGTATTACCTATCTTTCCCTTGCATAAGGGTAGACCTTGTGACATTAGCACACAAGCTCTTAAGCTGCAGACACTGACTGAGGAGCAAGACCCACTGAATGCAGTGCAACTCACTTTTGAGTCAGCCTGCAAAGGGCTACACTACCATACAGTGGTACCTCGGGTTACAGACGCTTCAGGTTACATACGGTTCAGGTTACAGACTCTGCTAACCTGGAAATAGTACCTCGGGTTAAGAACTTTGCTTCAGGATGAGAACAGAAATCGTGCTCCGGTGGCAGCAGGAGGCCCCATTAGCTCGAGTTCACATCAGGTTAAGAACAGTTTCAGGTCAAGAACGGACCTCCGGAACAAATTAAGTACTTAACCCGAGGTACCACTGTATTTGCCAAGCATAGGATCCAGATACAGGTAGAGTATATATACATATATTGGTAGAGCCATGCCTAGGATTCAGGTTTGGACCCCGAAATCTCAGGCTGAGTTGCTCCTGACCCAACAATCTAGAAGCAAGTCCTACTGAAATCAGTTAGGCTTATTTCTTAAGAACCTCTCGTCTTCCTTCTTCATCATCTTTTTAAAAATGAATGGTGATGAAGAAGGCATATGAGCAGTTGCTTAGCAACTGTCATCCTAATTCCCTCAGGCTTCCTTCCTGATAACCCATGAGCCAGGAGTCCTTTGAGGCTAGACGAGAGCGCTGCAGTGTGAACTCCGATTTGGAAGGGGAAAGGAGAACAAGTGAGCCGAGCAGGTGATGTGAACTTGAGAGGGCTTTTGTCCTGTGGTGTCTAAAGAGACATGTTTTCTATGTGGGAGGGAAATGCATGTGTTGAAGTTGCGCCTTTCAGCTGCCACGCATGTCACCGGACCTCACATAATCTGTTCTGTCACATTCTCTGTTTCCCTGTCACCTTGTGAGGGAGCTGCTCTCTCCTCTGGTATAAAACAAGTGTGCCTATTTTCATCAGATAAGCGCTTGAGGGAGAAGTCTTAAGTTCTGTGCTGACATTAATTCATTAGTCATTACAGCACTCCAGTAAGGAACAAAGAAAGAAAAGCAGCAGGGAGAAAACCTGCAGTGCATGGGATTATAATTCAGTTCGCACAAAAAGGAGAAGGAGGAGGAGGAGGAGGAGGAGAAGAAGAAGAAGAAGAAGGTGGTAAAGATTGGCTTGACATGATATGACACATAAGCTTGTCAGCCATTAGGTCACTTCTAGACACAGGTGATCTAAACCACTGAGCCTTTTGGGCTTGCCAATCAGAAGGTTGGTTATTCGAATCCCCGCAACAGAGTGAGCTCCCATTGCTCTGTCCCAGTTCCTGCCAACCTAGCAGCTCAAAAGCATACCAATGCAAGTAGATAAATAGGTACCGCTGTGGCGGGAAGGTAAATGGTGTTTCCTTGTGCTCTGATTTCCGTCACAGTGTCCCGTTGCACCAGAAGCGGTTTAGTCATGCTGACCACATAACCCAGAAAGCTGTCTGTGGACAAATGCCGGCTCCCTTGGCCTGAAAGCGAGATGAGTGCCGCAACCCCATAGTCACCTTTGATTGGACTTAACTGTCCAGGGATCCTTTGCCTTTACCACAAGCTCTTCGACCACAAGCCAAATCTTTGGATTCAGCTTCCTTTCCCCCATGCAACATTACAGTATGAAGAGTGAACATTCTTCATAACTGTATATATGGTACATGTTGTTTGACCTTTAGTAGCCAATGTGGTCAGTGTCAGAATAGGACTTGGGAGCTTCAAATCCACTCTTGTCACGAGGCTCACTGGGTGGTCTTGAGTCAGTCACCCTGACAGGGTTGTTGTGAAGATAAATGGAGCGGGAGAAACCGTGTACCAATTCCTTAGGTAATTTGGAGGAATGGCAGGTTCAAAAGGTGATAAACAGTTTAACAAATGGGTGTCAGAGTCAAGGACTTATGCCGTGTATTTTTACAACCCACGTCTTTTCATCATCATCATCATCATCATCACCATCATCATCATCATCATACAGATTTCCCAGAAAAACTTTGAAGCTACTAGTCAATGTTACTCCAATGTTACTCCAGTGCTGCAAACCAGCAGCCAATTGGAACATGAACAGGGTAACAATGGAGGCAACCAATGCAAGGCATGTAGGAAAGCTACTATAGAGAAATGGGAGGATTAGGAGGCTGCCTTGTACTAAGTTAGACCATTGGTTTATTTATCTCAGTAATGGCTATACTAGCCTTTCTTAACCTTGCGTCCCCAGATATTTTTGTACTACAACTCCCATTATCCATGACCAGCCGTCAGGAACCCAAGGTTGAGAAAGGCTGGGCTACACCATTGGCTAAGCTGGCTGTGAATGAAGGAAATTGTAGTCCAACCACATCTGGGGACCCATGGTTGAAAAACACTGGCCTACAATGACTGGCAGCATATCTTCAGGGTTTCAGACTTGGAATATTCCTGGTCCTACCCAGTGATGCTGGAGATTGAACCTGGGACATTTTGCATGCGAAGCTGCTGCTGAGTTCTGTTCTCTCTTCTTTAAAAAACTCCCTCCATATTAGTGTCCCTCTTGCCTCTTATGAATTACATCTCATTCAGCAGAGAGCCAGGACATAAGAAGAGCCTGCTGGTGATCAGGCCAATGGCCCACCTCATCTAGCATACTATTCTGACAGTGGCCAAATGGATGCCTGTGGGAAACCTGCAAGTAGGACATGAGCAAAATTATACAAGACTCCCCTCCTGTAGTTTCCAGCAACTGGCTTTCAGAAGCCTTGCTGCCCCAACTGTGGCAGCAGAGCATAGCTATCATGACCATTGATAACCCTCTCATCCAGGGTATAGTTCAATCCTTTTTGAAAGTCATCTGTGTTGGTGGCCATCACTGCCTTCTGTGGAGCAAGTTCCATAGTTTGTGCTGTGTGAAGTAGTAGAATAGATACACATGTCTCTATATTTTTACACACACACACACACACACACACACACACACACACACACACTTGTATAGCTCTGCAGATTTAGTGAGTCATCCATTCACTCCTCCTCCTCCTCCTCCTCACTATAGAGCTCTGAACAGGCAGAATCTCTTCCCCACAGATTATTTTGCTGAGGACGAGCTACATTTGCCAAGTACTCTTTTAAGTAAGCATTCTTGTTTATGTGAAAGTGTTGGGATACGTGGGTGGGGGAGAGGCAGGAGGAAGTCACTCGGCAGTCACCTCATGCTGCTTCCACAGTCGCTTCCTCGCAAGAGATTTTCAGAAGCTGCATCGGCAGTGTGTGTCACTCGCTGATAATCGGTGGTCAATAGGTGAGGAAGCTGCCTGCTGATGTTGAAATGAAACAGAGATGAAAAGACACCCAGGACAGCTGCTGTGCACAAAGGCAGCTCTTACGCTTCTGGTGTGAGAAGGACGCACTGCAAAAGTTCACATAAGTGTCCCTAATTATTTGAAACAAATGGGACCTGCAGTGTATTCTCCTACATAATGGGAGCGCTCCTGTACAGGGTTCCAGCAGGTTAGCCAGCCTCTCTCCCTCCAGGATACCGGCAAGCCCATTCTCTCTCTGTCCCACTGAGTGTATTCTTTTCTAACTGGCACTCAACATTCTGAAATGTAAGAGTTTGTGTTAGAAGAGGTAATTCTGGCAGGTGCAGTCCTGAACACCTTGCTTACTTTGTGCTGGTTCCCTGGAGCCAGTCATGTCAACAGTTGTCTAAGACAAATTATTAGTTCAACATTGATGATGATCTGTGAAGCCAGGTAATATCGTTTTTGGCCGGACGACAGCATTGCCTCATGGACACTTCATTGCCAGAAGTGGACACACTGAGGACTGCAGGTGTTCGCTGCTAATTCTTGAGAAATTTGTGTTGCATGGGGTACAAAACCTCCTGCATGATTTATCACAGTCACTAGAGAATCCCTTTCCAAACAAGCTGCTTCTCCCCCCATCCCTTTGACTAATCTCATCGCTTGATATTTTCCTTGTTTGCTTTATTCAGTACATCCTTTATTAATCTTTTCCCTTTCTCTCTGTGGGTTTTCTATAACCCCTGTCATTTACTATTACCAACATAAGCTGTGCATTTCGATCTGTGAAAATAAAGGGTTATTTTCTCCATGGACAACTCCAAACAAACAAATGTACTGTATACATCAGATGTATTCCTTAACAGAAAATACAAGAGGTTTGAAAAGGAAAGCACTTTTGTTCTTCTTCCTTGTTATTTTTGTGTCTGCAGCATCAGAACCAACAAACTATTATCTAGCTTATTTAGAACACTTTTAGCAGCAAGTTGCACTAAAAGAATGGTGCCCCCTTTGTTTTGATTCCTGCTCCTCCCCGCCCTGGGTTTGTGCTGAAGAAATTTGAACTGGGAGCGTTCTCAACAATGACAAATTGGTGTTTTCAAGTGCTCAATACACACCGTGTTAAGGTCTTATGCCTCAATGTATTGCACTATACTGCAAAATTGCAGTCATGTTTTCAGAAACGACAAAGGCACAATCAACAGCCCACTAAAGTCACATTTGCAAAATTCCATTTGGTTTCAATGGACCAACAGTGCACTCCAAATCTTGATGCACACAAATTACTGCTATTGTTCTGATGCTAGTTTCTTTTCTTCTTCTTTTTTTAACTTTCCCTGTAGTGGCTGCTTCCATATGGTGATCTGTCTGTTTTCAACTCCTTCCATACCCAGAGAAGTATCTTTATCTGTACATCATCACAAGTGCATCAAAATATTTGCGTGCTTTGGTGTGAATGTTTGTCTACTACTGTGCAAATTTGAGGATTTTGACTCTCGCTGGATCAGCTCCTCACAGACTGTGCTAGGATTACCAACGAAAAATTAAAATAATATTCTGAACACAGCAAAATCAATTTTTGCCAGAGTGAAAACTCTCCATGATTTGGCCTTGTCCCACATATTGACCCACTATGTTTCTCTGAGATCTGCTGCTGTTTTGTCCTAGCTTGCAAGAACAGTTCTGTTGAATCAGACCAAGACCGTGTTAGAAGTCCAACAACAGGGATCATTCATTTTGTAACTTAAGGGTTAATGCTGTTGTTAGAAGGTCAGCTAACCAAGAGGTTGTCGAATATTTTACTGTAGTGCTGGGAATTATTATTATTTATGAATTTGTATACTGCGTAATTGCCAAGGTGCCTTCTAAGTGGCTTACAAATATTAAAACCAATTTCTGAAAACACAAACACACATAATTAGAATCCACAATAAAACACTAATATGAAGGAGGACAAAGTTATGGTGAGGCAATCACATGAGACCTGCCCCCTCGACCCATGCCCATTTTTTTCATGTGAATTAAGTCCTCCAGTGAGCAGTGCCTTTTAGTGTCTAGATGTTGGAGCAATGCTTTATTATATCCAGATTTTAGGGCTTTAATTCAATATTATGTGGCTTTGCTTTATCATTTGCACCTTAAATAAGGAGCTGGCTTAACTGGTAGGAATTAAGGCTTTTCAGTTATGAAAATATTTATTTCACCTTTGTTTTCTTTGTCTGACATTGAGAATTGAAGACAGTGCTTTTCTGAATGTGTTAGCTACCAGGAGGCAAGGATAAAAAATTAAATTGGATCTGAATCACTTTAAAATCTTCCAAGACAATTACAAATGCCCAATCCCTGCTTGTTATGGTGTTTGGCTTTCTAATTCCACCCCCCGCCCTTTCCCTCCAACAGTCATTAAAATTCAGGGTGTGCATTTGCTGGGTTCCCAACTTCCAAGAACAAATAAGATCCCCATTAGTCTCCTTGATTTGGGGAAAAAGTCAAGCCAAAGGTTCAGATAATGACTCCCAAGCTGCATCATTAATCAATGATGACTGCAAGATATTAAGGGGGGAAAGCGCTGGACTTTTGCCTGGAAAGCATCCTTCAAGATCCTTTTCCCACCAATAAGATGGGCTTCATTAAGGAGCAATTAACATCAGACAATACCATGAAAGCATTTCAACTGATTCATCTGATCTATAAACGGAACAGCTCTAAAAACAAAGAAGTAAAAGGACCTCTGCTAAATTACAATCAAGTCTTATCGGCTTTATTTAGAATCTCATGGAACATTAGAGCTGGAAGAAACCCTCAATTCATCTAAAGCAAGCCATAGATGTTCTTATGATTCTAGAGTTAGTGGGGTGCATTGCTTAGAGCACCCTTCACCAACCCAGTGCTCTCCAGCTATTCTTGGACCACAACTCCCAGAAGCCCTAGGCGGCTGGTTTAGAGTGCTGGATCAAGACTTTGGGCACCACTTAGTTACGATGCCAACTGAGTGAGGTTGGGCCATTCTCTATCTTTTGGCTTAACATACCTCATAGGACTGTTGTGAAGATAAAATGGGAGAGTAAGCCACATGCATTGCCTTCAGCTCCTTGGTGAAAAGGTGGAGTAGAAAATACTTAACAAAACTTAGGCACATTTTGGTGCATCCTAAGCACAGAGTGGATGCGGGTGGCGCTGTGGGTTAAACCACAGAGCCTAGGACTTGCCGATCAGAAGGTCGGCGGTTCGAATCCCCGCGACGGGGTGAGCTCCCATTGCTCGGTCCCTGCTCCTGCCAACCTTGCAGTTCGAAAGCACATCAAAGTGCAAGTAGATAAATAGGTACTGCTCCGGCGGGAAGGTAAACAGCATTTCTGTGTGTTGCTCTGGTTCACCAGAAGTGGTTTAGTCATGCTGGCCACATGACCCGGAAGCTGTACGCCGGCTCCCTCGGCCAATAAAGCGAGATGAGTGCTGCAACCCCAGAGTCAGTCACGACTGGACCTAATGGTCAGGGGTCCCTTTATCTTTACCTTTACCTTAAGCAGAGAATAGCAACTCCTCTCTTGAAAGGCAAGAATGCAATGACGTCCCGCGATACTGTCACTGAGATATGATAAACTCTGGTGTGTGTGTGTTGGATGGTAGGTTTAAGTATCACCTCTTCTGGAATGTCATCTGGAATTCAGGCCAACTTGAAAAAGGAGACCCAGTTGCTTTGCCATTCTCCGAAGCCCTCTAAGTTGTATGCAAATCACTGTGGATATGGTGGGCTCCCAGGTAGCTGAATCCAAGAATGGACTTGGAGATTATCAAGGGGATGGAGCAACTTTCCTATGAGGAAAGGTTGCAACATCTGGGCCTTTTTGCTTTAAAGCAGTGATGGCCAAACGTGGCCCTCCAGCTGATTTGGGACTACAACTCCCATGATCCCTAGCTAACAGGACCAGTGGTCAGGGATGATGGGAACTGTAGTCCCAAAACAGCTAGAGGGCCAAGTTTGGCCATCACTGGTTTAGAGGAACAGTGCATAAGACGAGGCATGATCATTGTGCATAAAATTATGCCTGGGGTGAAGAAAGTAGATAGAGAACAGCTTTTTCTCCCTCTCCCATAACACTGGACATCCAGTGAAACTGAATATTCGAAGATTCAAGACATACCCCCCCCCAAAGTACTTCTCCACACAGTATGTAGTTAAACTATGGATTCGCTCTCACTGGGAGCAGTGATGACCACCAAATTGGATGCCTTTAAAAGAGGATTGGACAAATTCATGGGGGATAAGGCTATCCATGGTTACTAGCCATTATGTCTATGCTCCACCTGCACTGTTGAAGGCAGTCTGCCTCTGAATGCCAGCTGCTGGAAATCAACAGTGGGGAGATTACTGTTGCAGGCTTCTCATGATCAATGAGAGAACAGACTGCTGGACTAGATGGACCCTTGGCTTGATCCAGGATGCTCTTCTTATGTTCTTAGATCTCCAAGCAAAAGAGCACCCTGAGAATCGGAATTTGTGCCATTCAGGCCCAACATGTGTGAAAGTAGACTGGATCTACTGTTCCTTTTTTCAAAACAAAACAAACCCCAAATCCACTATATGCACCTTAGCATGCCCACTCATATTATTCCCCTGAACGACTGCATCCTTATTTTCTGACCCCCACCGTAAGCTGGCATTAGTGAAGTACCAGATTTAAAATCATAATTATACTCTTGAATAAATGACTGACATTGGAGGAGGAATGAATTTAAATCAAGCAAGATCTTCCCCCTCCTTTAGCTGTTGGGTTTTTTTGCACAGAGTTACCAGGGATGCAGGGAGAGAGAGACAGAGAGACAGAGATTGTTTTTTGGATAGCAGCTCTTCCTATTACCAGAATATTTGACTTCCTATTCCCAACAATACAGTATCCCCACAGACTATGTAGTAAGTGAATGCATAGGAAAGCAATATGAAAAGAACAACTGGGCTTTAATTTTAACTTCTTTGTGCTGAAGAAAGACACACGGCTCTATAGAAAGGAACTGGGGAGGACTGAGGAGTCAGCTGGTTCACTGAAGCCTGTGAAAATTGTAATTGTTTTCCATCCCCTCTCCAGAAAGTCAGTGGGGTCACTTCCTTTAAATATTTATTTTATTTGCATTTGATTAAGAGAGTCAAATGTTTATTTTGTGAAACTGAGAGAGATATCCTCCAAGCTTGGATGGTGATATTTAAGCATTACCTTGCGAATCTGCAGTGTGTGTGCATTTTTCTACAGAACACATCCTTTTATTTGGGGAGGGAATAGTGCAATTCATATTTCTTGAAGATGCTTGCATTCCCACTGGTCTTACAGCAGGAAGCTGCAAGATGGAAAATTTCATTAAGTGGTGTTGCTTTTTGAGGTATTCATGAAAGAACTAGTGGGGCAGGATGAGAGGTTAACTTGGGGCATTGTACATTTCCGAGACTTAAACCTCTAACTGTATACACAACACAGTGAGACTCCAAATTGTCATTGGCCTTCCTTCCTTTGTCAATCGTTTCCTATTCTGCCACCGTGTTTTCATGCCCTCCCACCTCTTGCAGCAAGGATAGCTTAGTAAAATCAGTTTGTATTTTTTTAAAAAAGGAAAAGCCAACTCAATATATCTGTGCAATCACCACTTAATGGAAGGTGAACTGTGTGCCAGTGGCGCTTAGTAGATTGGCATCCTGTATCCTTTTAATTTCTCAGGTTTATTAACTCCTTGTCCCAATTACTACTATCTGTGAGGCAGAAGTATCCTATCGCTCTTCCACCTTTAACAGGCAATCACATTGCAAGCTACAGATACAGATAGCAATCTGACCTCTCAAAAAATGCCTTCCTATTTCAAATTCAGTAATTAGATAATTCAGGCAAGGCTTGGCTGCAACATCCCTTCCTCAAAGGAATTCACTGTGCCAACAATGATAAGGTCCCCCCCCCACTGCTTTCTGGAATAGGTCACCTTATTTAATCCTGCTTTCTGTTTGGGTCAAACAGTAATTCTGTTTCCAGAGGGATAGCCTCTCTCTCTTTTTTTGCAGAGAAAACAACAGCAACTGCAGAATCTGAAAGATTAGCATTTTTTTATTATGGCATAAGCCATGGGTAGGCAAACTAAGGCCCAGGGGCCGGATCCAGCCCAATCGCCTTCTCAATCGGGCCCGTGGGCTGTCTGGGAATCAGCATGTTTTTACACGAGTAGACCATATCCTTTTATTTAAAATGCACCTTTGGGTTATTTGTGGGGCCTGCCTGGTGCTTTTACATGAGTAGAATGTGTGCTTTTATTTAAAATGCATCTCTGGGTTATTTGTGGGGCATAGGAATTCATTTCCCCCCCTTTTTCAAAATATAGTCCAGCCCCCCACAAGGTCTGAGGGACAGTGGACCGGCCCCCTGCTGAAAAAGTTTGCTGACCCCTGGCATAAGCTTTTAGGGACTTTGTTCAGATGTACATCAGAACAATATAGACCAGTTTGCCCACTGTTGATGTATGGCATGGATGTGGTTTAATACTCAAGTCCTCTTCAAATGCTATACCTGAATAGGAAGCTAAACAGAAGGAGAGAGTGTAGGAGATGCATATACTGCCATCCTCGGTATACAGAGCAGGGGTGTCATCTTGCCTTCAGGATGGTGGCTGCCCATCACCACAATGCGTCACATGCCTGCACATAATGCGTGTGATGTCTGCCTTGTGGCAGGTGGTGACGGCGGCTCCGTTCCCCCTTCCTCTCTGCAGCCAGCAAGGCACCCTTTTCCACAGGGAGGGGCTTGGACTTGGAGGCAGAGAGACTGTGTCTCCGTGTCCGAGGCACACCCCCCCCCCACAGCTGTGGAGAGTGGAGCTGAACTGCTTCTTTCTCGGAGGCAGAGCCACTGCTGCCTACCGGCTTTTCTCATTGCCTTTTAAAAAAATGCTTTATTAATTTTACAAAAAAAAACAAACAAAAAACAATCAATGGAAACAATCCAAAATCGATACATATTACCAAGAAAAAAATATTAGATCATACATAACAGATTCCATTATGACTTCCAATCACCCCGATGTGGTTCCTAAGTTACATTTTCGACAGCACACTTACCATTGTCTGTCTTAAATTGTCTCAATTGTATTGGTTTTGTAAAATTTCCTACTACCGTGCAGGGGTCAGTCCAGACCTGCCAAAGAATTTAGATTTTTACAATGTTCTTTTAGGTATACTCTGTAGGTATCCCATTCTATATTAAATGTTTGACCTGTAACATCTCTAAGTCTTCCTGTTTCTCATTGACTTTGTGGGTTCCTGGCCCCCTCAATTATATTATTGTAGGTGTCCAAGCACCCATGGCTCCCCAGAGTTGGCTCCTATAGCACAGAGTCACTGGCCCAATACACATAGGGATTTCTGTTTCTCTCTGTTTCTCATTTTCCCAATTTTAAATTCACTCCTCCACTATATATATATAGTCCTCGTGGCAATTCTTCAGCATTTTAGTGTTAGTTACTCCTAATATACACAATTTGTGTGCAATTTTGCCTAATATGCACGGTTTTGCCGGAGAACTACACTGCAAAATTCTGAGAAGTGCAGACTTTGAATGGTGACTACGTTTTGGCTTGCGAATTGTTTCAGAAAGTGCAGATTAGGCAGGTCCACCTTTCATTGTGGATGCAATCAAATTCCATCCCCCATATCTACTCACACAGCTCACACCCATGATGAAAGGGCAGGGCAGGTTTCTAAATGTGTTTGGATGGATGTGTTTGATCTGGGCGATCACACACACACTTCCTAAACATGTTTACATTCCCTATTCAGGCATTACTCCTGAATATGGCTTCAGAGTAATTTATAGCTAGGAATCTTATATTTCACTTTAACATAATCATAGAAGGCTATTGTGGACCTGATCCAACCGAAGTTAAACACTAAGGGGCTTGCCTTTTGTGGGATTGTTTCATGCTTTAACCCTTGCATTCTGTTTCTCTACCAAGCTCATGTGAATATGGAATCACAGAACTGTAGAGCTGGAAGGGACCAGAAGAGGAATCTGGTCCACCACTGCAATGCAGAAATATTTAGCCCAATGTGGGGCTTGAACCCACGACCTTGAGATTAAGAGCCTCACACTCTACTGACTGAAGCAGCCCACTTGTGAAACTATTTTGCACAAATCAGACAAGTGGTGCAATGATTCTTGTACAGTCTACCCTGAATAGCAGTTTCCAGGGTCTTGGAGGCAACTCTACCCAGGAGCTTGGAAGCTGTCCATCAACCAGTATGGGGACTCTTTAATTAGGGTGCTAGGATGAGATCAAGGAGCCTATATAACAAAGGATGTTCTCTGCCACTGGGCTATGTCCTCTAACTATTGTTTCAGTCTAGCTTTTGATCTGGAGCCTTTTCATGTGCTAGGCCAGGGATGATGAACCTTGTTGTCAACATGCAGAGGGTCGGGAGGCCAGCTGGCAAGACCCAGCTCGGATGTCTCCTTCTGTTGGCCTGTGCTCAACATAAATCAGTGACCTGAGCTTCAAAAGCCAGGACACGCAATTAGCAGTGTACTGTGCACACAGAAGTAGGTGTGAGATGTGTGAAGTCATTCTACAGCTACAGATTTATTAAACAAAAATCAGAACAAAGAAACATGTCATCTTTCTCTCATGTCGTCTCAGAGAGAACAGCAAAAGCAAAAGCTATACACAAGCGGAAGTTCCCAGCATACTGTGCTGGAGTGTAAACAGACATGTGACATGCAACAATCTCATGCCTGTTCCTTAAGGTGGAACGGAATTCTCAACAGAACCTGTGGCCCTCCAGTTGGACTCCAGCTCCCATCAGCCTCAGCCAGCATGTATGGAGTTGTAGTCCAACGACACCCGGTGGTGCCATAGATACCCCATTCCTGCTTTAGGTGAATAAAACTGCTGCACCATTGAAACCTGTGCTCTGTCTAAACGATCTTCGTTCTGCTGGTTTCCAAGCCTATTAGCAGGCAAAAAGATAGTGTCACCATCACAGATACTATGATAAAAGATAAGAGGAGATAATGCACAAAGGCTAAAAGAAAGACTAATTGAGAAAATGACATCTGGATATCTCATCAATAGCATTTTGTGATGAGAAACACTGATGAGGCCTTTGGGGAGAAGGGGGCAGGCTTCTCTTGAATAAGGAAAAAGGTAAAGGACCCCTGGACAGTTAAGTATAGTCAAAGGCGAGTATGGGGTGCGGTGCTCATCTCGCTTTCAGGCCAAGGGAGCTGACGTTTATCCACAGACAGTTTTCCAGGTCATGTGGCCAGCATGACTAAACTGATTCTGGCGCAACAGAACACCGTGATGGAAACCAGAGTGCATGGAAATGCCGTTTACCTTCCCACCACAGTGGTACCTATTTATCTACTTGCACTGGCATGCTTTTGAGCTGCTAGGTTGGCAAGAGCTGGGACAGAGCAAAGGGAGCTCACTCCATCGCAGGGATTTGAACCGCCGACTTTCCTATTGGCAAGCCCAAGAGGCTCAGTGGTTTAGAATGGCCTTTGAGCCCTTTGCAATGTATTGTTGTTATTGTTATTAATATCCTGCCTTTCCCCTGACAGGGACAGCTTACAGATAAAATAGAAACAGCTAAAAACACAGAAAAAAGAAGCCATCGTATGTGTGGTGTTTTTTTAAAAAAAATATCCAATTAAACATTAAGTGGATTAAAACAATACCCATCTTTCTAACTCTTTAACTATACTTATTATATAGAACTGCATATTGCTACCACGCCATGGTTGCATTCACGTGGCAATTTGTTCCATTTCCCTTGACATTTCCCTAACTGTTGATCTCCACATTATATTTCAGCTTTCACACAATGTGAAAGCCACTTCTGGAACTAGAGTGGGATATAGCACGAGTTCAACACTCACTTCTGCTATACTCACAAACAGATGTTTTATTTCCCTTGAAGCAAACAAAGTGGAAATGAGTGCTAAACTTGAGCTACGCTCCACTGTAGTTCTGGAAGTGGCTTTTACAGTGTGTGAAAGCTCAGATATAATGCAGAAATTATCAGTCAGGAAAAGAAGGTCCAGACAAGGGAACCACCTGCTGTGTGACTGCAGCCCACATCTGGGGCAGCTGGATGCTCTGCCGCAGCCAGTTGCTGAAGTCGCCTCCTTTAAAGCCTCGCCGTGCTAATATTCAAGGCATCATCTGTTTGCTCTTTGTATTCCTAGCTCTGGTCCTGTTCCCTGACACCAGACATAAGTGTTACATGAGGTTATTACAAGTTTATTTAAAGGTTTGCTTCGCTGTTGCACATCCGACTCACACAGTGGCTTCTTTCAAGCAATTTTTCAGCACAGTCCGGACGTGAGGATTTCTCAGGCAGTTTGTAACCGCTGGCATTTCACTATGGCTGCTTTTGTTTTGGTACGAAACGAAAATAGGAAGGCTGCTGGTGGCCCCCCGTGATTGTTCTCCATAGTTGGGATGTACATGAGGAGAGGGAAGGCTCAGTCAGTAGCGTGTGAGACTCTTAATCTAAGGGCTTGGGCCCCACGTTGGGCTAAAGATTCCTTCATTGTAGTGGTCTCTTCCAACTCTGCTATTATATGATTCTATCCAGGCAAGCAGGAGAGTTCAAGGGCACATTCCAGCCAGGGGAAATACACCCAGGGTGCAAAGTAGGGGCTGTGAGGGGCGTGTCCAACCCCCTTGCGATGCAGGATCTTTATGCCCAATGTGAGACTCAAACCCACAACCCTGAGATTAAGAGTCTCCTGCTTTATCGGCTGTCACTATATTTTGGAGGATAGAGGGCTGTGGGGATGTGTGTAGAAACTAACCCACTGTACAACAAGTACAATTTATATTCCTTGCACCACCTGCTTTTGCCTCAGGCCCCACCCTTCACTGGCATGTGGCCCTTGGAAGTTTTCCCACAAGGGAACACGGCCCTCGCCTGGTACGGAAGCTTCATATGTTCTGAATAACTTGTTGGTTCTAGAACAGAAATCATTTACATTAGGAAACAGCTGACGACGAGTAGATAGCAAATGTTATCCCATCAGCACCATCGTTGTACTCTTTACAGTTACACTGTAAACAGTTGGGTATGGATTGATTGCCATTTTACAAACTGTAAATCTGAACACTATTCAGTTAATCTTATAGGCTTTGAGTTAGCAGTAGTGAATGAGACGGGTGATAACTATGCTAGCTGTGCTTAATTTGTAAAAAGAGGTAGAAGGGCTTGACCCTACTTCCAAGCTACAATTTTTGATCTGGACTGGGGAGAACCCTCCCCTAGATGTTGTTGGGCTACAATTCCCATCATGCTTGGTGCTGACCTTTAAAGCCCTAAACGGTCTCGGTCCAGTATACCTGAAGGAGCGTCTCCACCTTCATCGTTCTGCCCAGACACTGAGGTCCAGGGCCAAGGGCCTTTTGGTGGTTCCCTCACTGCAGTGCGAGAAGCCAATTACAGGGAACCAGGCAGAGGGCCTTCTCGGTAGTAGCACCTGCCCTGTGGAACGCCCTCCCACCAGATGTCAAAGAGAACAACTACTACCAGACTTTTAGAAGACATCTGAAGGCAGCCCTGTTT
The DNA here is from genome assembly GCF_964188305.1 of Podarcis bocagei. Classification (NCBI taxonomy): domain Eukaryota; kingdom Metazoa; phylum Chordata; class Lepidosauria; order Squamata; family Lacertidae; genus Podarcis; species Podarcis bocagei. Next base: position 36,267,416 of record NC_138126.1, read on the forward strand.
AGGGAAGCTTTTAATGTTTAATAGGCTATTGTATTTTAGTGTTTTGTTGGAAGCCACCCAGAGTGGCTGGGGAAACCCAGCCAGATGGGTGGGGCATAAATAATAAATTATTATTATTATTGACTATTGGCTATGCTGGCTGGGACTACAGGAGATGAAGTCAAAAGACATTTGGAGCAGCACAAATTCCTATCCCTGCTATATTTATTTAGTGGTGAATAAAATGTACTTTTTTATTATCAGAGGCACCCTCTCTGTACTATATTTAGTCATGTGTTTTAGGACTGAACTCTAACCCTGAAAACAAGTTCTGGGATTGGGCTCTTCTGCAACTGAGACTTGGTGAGCTTCATCTCGTGTTTAAGGCTATGCCATGAGGGCCAATGAAGTGGACAGGCATCTTCAATGAGCACTGGGGAGACTCACTCAGCCACAGGTAACCATGTCACTAGTGTACCTTGCAGGGCCATTGTCAAGATAAAACAAAGCAGGGCAGGGGAAGAATCATCTATGTGGCCTTGAGATCCTAGTGGGGTACAAATGCAATTATAATAAAATTATAATAAAAAAGTAAAAGAATGTCAGTAAGAGTGTAGAGTCCAGATCACCAGTAGAGATTTAAAACACCTTTCATATATTCTTATGTACACACACACACACACACACACACACACACTGTATATATATATCTGTATATATGTGTGTGTGTGTGTGCGTGCGCGTGTGTTTGTGTGTGTACACACACACACACATAATGTTACAATGCCAGGGAACTGGAAGTTATAATATCTCACTAGTGAGCTACAGGGAAGTGTTGGCAGCTGTGGAAGAGGCTCAGGGTAGCCTGCAAGAGAAATAGCGTTGTTTAGCAGCTGGATAGAACGGCCCACTTAACAACCTGAAATTGCTTGCCAATGAAAGTGAACTCTGTGAGTTGTTTATCCAATCCGAACAGCATGCAACTGCGGTTCAGTAAGAGACAGCAAAGAGAACATTGTTCATGGATGGGAAGGGAATGCTCTGGAGTGGTTGTGTGGGTGGGGACGATAGGTGGTGGGGAAACATTATCCATGTAAGTGTGAGCAGGTGGGTGGAATTATTTAAGCTGTTTGTGGCCTATCTTCGCAGCAAGCAGCTTCCCTATGGGATTGATCTTCACCAAACCAGAATCTATCCTGTACTCTCGGATACTGTTTAGTACGTTTCCCCAGTAAAATATCGAACCCTTCAGGCTTCAGTTTACCAGGATGAATGCGAGTTTGAATCCAGCTGTGGATGAACCTCAGATCCTTCAAGTCCCTTCCTGCTCTCTGGGGCTGAAAATTAGCTCAGTGGTGACTGGAGAGCATCCTTATGTGTCTTCAAGGCAAGCAGAGTTCTCTGTCTTCAGTTGAGCTTTGATGTTTAGCCTTATTATTTATCAGACCTGCGGCACATTTTAGTATGTAAACAATTCTTCAGCTTCCATTGCAGTTGACTTCACTACATTACTGTCAGGCAGGTCACGGTGACTTCTAGATTAATTTATAGTTGGAGAAACTGTGGCGCTCAAACGGAATAATTTGCTAAAGGTCACTGAGAGGGTCCGTGATTGATCCAGGATTTGATTTTCCTGCCAAGTTCAAAATTTAGTCATCCTTAATGCGATTCTTATGGATACAGGAAGCTGCCTTACACTGAGTCATGGGTCCACCTGCTCCTCTAGGACTCGTTATTCTGATTGGCATCATCTTCCCAGGTTTTCTAGTAGATCTCTTTCCCATCATCTGCTGCCTGACCTGGAAATCCCAGAGACTCAACTTGGGACCTTCTGCCACTAAGCCTTTCACTTTCACAATTTTCAGCAGTGCACAAATAGCTATTTGGAAGCCACCAAAGCACTCCCTGCTGCTTGAAAATAACACGGAAGTGATAGGAAAGCACATAACTACTTCCACCAAGTAGCCTTCTCTTGCCTTTGGAGCGTTTGTGCACACCTGGAACATTTGGCATGAGCTGATTTGTGATTGAGTAGCCATGGGTGTTCCAGGTGTCTATTACAAGCAGTGGGATACTTTGAGACCTCCTGTCTGTTCTAGGCAAGGTTCTAGGTTTCCCTAGATATGGATACATCAGGATACATCTGGATGCATCTGGATATTATGCACTTTTCAAGAAAACAATATGCTTGTAGCCAGCCAACCAAGGCAGATTCTTTTGTTTCAAAAGGGTGCTAAACCGAGAGAGAGAGAAAGAGAGAGAGAGAAGGAGAGAGAGAGAAAAAGAGAGAGAGAGAACACAAAGTCTGTTCTAGAGATAAAGCAGCAAGAAATAACATAAAAAGTTATAAAAGATAAAAAAGACGAAGAGGAGGAGGAGTTTGGATTTGATATCCCGCTTTATCACTACCCTAAGGAGTCTCAAAGCGGCTAATGGTCTCCTTTCCCTTCCTCCTCCACAACAAACACTCTGTGAGGTGAGTGGGGCTGAGAGACTTCAGAGAAGTGTGACTCGCCCAAGGTCACTTAGCAGCTGCATGTGGAGGAGTGGGGAAGCAAACCCTGTTCACCAGATTAATCACTCTTAACCACTACACCACCCTGGCTTTCCGTGTGGTAAAGGATTACTAAGGTGGATACTTTGCTTTATTGCTAGACTTGGGCACCAAGCGGATCACCCACCCACCCAGAAAAGATTGCTTATGCCCAGGGGCGGCATGTTCTGTTTCTCCCCTGCTTCCCCCCTTAACTGGGTGGTGTGGCTGGCCCCCAAATTATTGTCACTTGAGGAGGGGTACACCGGGAAGACTAAACTCTCAAAAGGGGTACGTGACTATAATAAGTTTGAGGAACATGGTTCTATGCAATTGCTACATGGAATTTAGTTCAAAAAGAGAGAGGGAGTTAGTTACTGGTCCTGCCTTTTTTAAAACCTAAAACATGCTACCTTGGTACTAGGACCATGACTTCATGCCTCCAGGTCCCTGAGTCAATTAGAGGCAGGGAAGTCATGAATGACATAATGAACAGAACAGAAATACTCAGAAATTAACTAAGAATCCTAGGAGGGCAGGCAGAACTTATTCAGAGTTGCTTGCATAAGCATGAAGGACAGGATTAAGCTAAGGAAAAAGCAGCATATACCGTATTTTTCGCTCTATAAGATGCACCAGACCACAAGACGCACCTAGTTTTTGGAGGAGGAAAACAAGAAAAAAAAATATTCTGCATCTCAGAAGCCAGAACAGCAAGAGGGATCGCTGTGCAGTGAAAGCAGCAATCCCTATTGCTGTTCTGACTTCTGGGATAGCTGTGCAGCCTCATTCGCTCCATGGTGGGTTTCTGGATGAAACATCGGCTCTGGATCCATTCCAGTCCGGCTTCCGCGCTGGTCATGGGACCGAGACGGCTCTGGTCGCCCTAACAGATGACCTTCGTAGACAGCTGGATCGAGGCGGGTCGGGGTTGCTGATTCTTCTAGATCTATCAGCAGCTTTCGACATGGTCGATCACGAACTTCTGGACCACCGCCTTGCCGACGTGGGGATCCAGGGCACAGTCCTTCAATGGCTGCGCTCGTTTCTCTCTGGTCGGGGACAGAGGGTGGCGCTTGGGGGGGAATTGTCATCGCGCCACTCCTTGGTGTGTGGAGTACCTCAGGGTGCGATACTCTCCCCGATGCTTTTCAACATCTTTATGCGCCCCCTCGCCCAGCTTGTTCAGAGTTTTGGGCTGGGTTGTCATCAGTATGCCGATGACACCCAACTCTATCTGTTGATGGATGGCCATCCTGACTCGGCCCCAGACACACTGACCAGATGTTTGGAAGCTGTGGCTGGATGGTTACGTGGGAGCCGGTTGAAGCTAAATCCTTCGAAGACAGAGGTCCTGTGGCTGGGACGGGGCGATATGGGATTGGGGGGGCAACTCCCATCTCTTGCGGGGGCGCAATTAGTGCCAGCACCATCCGTTAAGAGTTTGGGTGTAATCTTCGACACCTCCCTTTCCATGGAGGCGCAGATTGCAGCTATAACAAAGGCGGCATTTTTCCATCTCCGCCAAGCTAAGCAGTTGGCTCCTTACCTCTCTCGCCCTGACCTAGCCACTGTGATCCACGCGACGGTCACCTCCAGACTGGATTATTGTAACTCGCTCTACGTGGGGCTGCCCTTGAGACTGACCCAGAAACTCCAGCGGGTGCAGAATGCTGCAGCGAGACTCCTTACGGGGTCTTCGCTGCGAGATCACATTCACCCGGTGCTATACCAGCTGCACTGGCTCCCGGTGGAGTACAGGATCAGGTTTAAGGTGCTGGTTTTAACCTTTAAAGCCCTATATGGCCTAGGACCCTCGTACCTACGGGACCGCCTCTCCTGGTATGCCCCACAGAGAAACCTACGGTCTTCAAATAAAAACCTCTTGAAGGTCCCAGGCCACAGAGAAGTTAGGCTGGCCTCAACTAGAGCCAGGGCTTTTTCGGCTGTGGCTCCGATCTGGTGGAACACTCTGTCACAAGAGACCAGGGCCCTGCGGGACTTGACATCCTTCCGCAGGGCCTGCAAGACAGAGCTGTTCCACCAGGCCTTTGGCCAGGGCACAGCCTGACTCCCTCCCTCGGCAATCTTCGCAGAGCTCTGGCCCATTTTATAATGAATGATTTTAGAATGTTGTTTATGTTGTACTTTTGTACTGTTTTATTGTTGTTAGCCGCCCTGAGCCCGGCTTCGGCTGGGGAGGGCGGGATATAAATAAAATTTATTATTATTATTATTATTATAAGATGCACACATATTTCCCCTTACTTTTTAGAAGGGAAAAAGTGTGTGTGTAGTGACACTGAATACTTTCTAACTTTTCTAACTTCAAAACATTTGGGGAGTTTGTTGTTGTTGTTTAGTTGTTTAGTCATGTCCAACTCTTCGTGACCTCATGGACCAGAGCACACCAGGCACTCCTGTCTTCTACTGCCTTCCACAGTTTGGTCAAACTCATGTTAGTAGCTTCGAGAACACTGTCCAACCATCTTGTCCTCTGTCGTTCCCTTCTCCTTGTGCCCTCAATCTTTCCCAACATCAGGGTCTTTTCCAGGGAGTCTTCTCTTCTCATGAGGTGGCCAAAGTATTGGAGCCTCAGCTTCAGGATCTGTCCTTCCAGTGAGCACTCAGGGCTGATTAAGAATGGAGAGGTTTGATCTTCTTGCAGTCCATGGGGAGTTCAGGCCACCGTAAAGCTGACCAACAGCAGGCCAAGAGCATCCTGTGACATTTTCAGACTTCAGCACCCTTGGTCATCCTGAAAGGGGAGGGGGGAACCACCTGCTTTGGTTATCTGCATGTTTCATTATTTCTTCTGCCCTGTCACTTCTGCCAAGGATGTTTACAAAGCAAATCGTAGCTTGCTTCAGCTACTCTCAGTCAAGATAGCACAAAAAGAAGGATTATCTCATTTATTTACAAACATCTAAATAGCAGGGCAATTATTAAGATGGATTGAGTTTTCACCTGCAGCTTCATTTTCCTTCTGAAGTTTTAATAATGCAGATCTTCCTGCTTTCGAAAACTACCTTAATGAATTGATTCGAGGCGAAGATGAAAAGACGTTACCTTGCGTTGGGAACTTGCAGTACACGCTGGTTGTCAGCTTACGGAGATGATGTTCTTGTTCTTTATGATTAGCTACTGCAGGAGGCAAGAGCTATATCTCTATATAGGGCAACCCTCTTTATTCCCAACCTCTAGGTATTAATATCACCAAAGGAATGCCTATTAGGTGCAATTGAAACTGCAGGTGGGTGCGAGAGAGAGAAAGAAAGAAAGAAAGGAAAGCCTCACCAATTACACCAGAAACATGTGCACCATAAGGAGTCATTTTAGATAACAATTTACATCTATAAGAATATCAGCTCGATGCAGCATGATATACATGTGTAAAGAGCATGGGCACACATAACCCAATAAAAAGCATGTCACCCATACTTCCAGTTATCATACATAGTACCATTGAGCTCTAAATGTACTTATCCATCCATATACTTTTATGTTCAGCTGATGATCCATTTGCCTGTTTTGCTTTTCTCATCAGCATATATGCCCAAGGTGAAATCCATTCTCCAGTGGTACAGACAAAACTGTATCATCCACGCATAAGTAGGAGGTGTCAACTGGCTCAGGGGAACTTTTTTCAAAGGATGCCCTGAAAGCTGCAGCTGGTGCAGAACACTGCTGCCTGGATGATATATGGGACAGCGAGGGATATAAAACCATATCACCCTGATCATCCTTAACACTCTGCACTGGTGGACCCCAATTCTTAAATGTAACATGTAGTTTTTAGTGTCAGTGGGGTTTCCTTCTGAGTAACATAAGAAGCTTTGCCTTATATCAGGTCAAGCTATTTGTGCCTCTAGGTCTGCATGGTGTACTCTAAGCAGTAGTAAGTACAGTTAGGGCATTGCGCACTCTTAGGGTAATGGCAGTGGCTCTTAGGGTATTTAGGCAAAGGTCATTCCCAAAACCTGTTCCCAGATTCTTTTAACTGGACTTGGCAGTGAGAGGATTCAAAACCATGCAGGCTCAAGAAATACAAATTAGCTGTAACCAGGTCTTATTCATGAATTTTGCAAAGTGTGGCTTACTATTGTGTCTGTGCGCTTGCGTGTTTGTGTATGCATTTCAGTTTTAGGTCTTTAAAGTGTTTTGTCTTTTTTGAAAAAAGTTTTTGCTATCTATGTTCTCAAGGACGGAAATGGGAAAGTGCTTCCCCCCATCCTTGTGTTTTCAAAACAGCCATAGAGATAATTTGATCTGCAGTGGGTGCAATTATTGAGAAAACAAACAGCAATTTGAATAGCAGCACTGATCTACAGGGGAAACCGATCATCATATTAGAAGTGATGTGCAATGAGAAAAAATAATGCTTTTGTGGGTTTTCTTTCTGCTTCATGATGAAGCAGGCACAAAAGGATCATTCTGTAATTTTTAAAATGCTTTTATAAATACCAGGTCATGATTCCTCTCTTCCTCTTTTTTTCTTCTTCACAGACAGGAAAATTACAGAGACAGTAAAAGAAGAGAATGTGAAGCCATTGATAGAGGAAGGCTTTCTAATCAGGCACTTAAAATAAAACCCTGCACGTTCATTAAATAGTATGAGTTGCCTCAGAGTTGATAACTGTTTTCTTTCATACGAAAAGGATATGGGTGCAAAAATCTATTAATTTTGCAAATATTCCTGCAAGCGAGGAAGATACCATTTGTAAATCCTTGTTGTTTTCTAAGGTGGGAAAACCCAGCTTTAATCCTAATGATAAATGGTCAATAAAATCTACCTTAACAGGGAGATATTTTTTTAATGCAAGTCTTCCAGTGTAGGTTGCTTGAAATAACTATTTCCACTATTATTATTATTATTATTATCATTATCATTTGTTAAATGTATATACCACCATTCACCCAAAGAACACATGGCAGGTACAGTATAAAAACACAAAATATATAATACAAAACACATAATAGCAATAACAAAAACAAAAAAGAACTCGGCACAGACACATTTAAAAGGCCATAGATTGTTTAATCAGCCCTAGGCCTGGTTGAAGAGGAATGTTTTTCCTGGTGTCTCAGTTTCATTTGGGGAGTTAGCAATGGTGTTTCATCTTAATACCTCCTCAGGTATTAAGTAATAAGTAAACAATTGTGGAGGGCAGTGGGAATGAGCACACTAGCTCCTCTTTTCCAGTCAGTGTTCCCACCACCTTCATTGAGGCAGGCCTGACTCAGGATGTTTGCCGCTTCAGGCAAAACAGAAAATGCTACCCCTGCTCTTGCTATGGCCTCCTCCACACATGCCCACCACCACTTCTTCCTCCACACCTACCCGCAGTCCCCTGTCACCACCTCTTCCTCTGTAGACACAACCTGTGGAGGCAGAGGAGGCAAGTGGATGCAAAGGAGGCAGAGGCAGGGAAGTGTGGGTGGTGGCAGGCAGACGTGGAGGAGGCCAGTTCTGCTGCCTGAGGCAACTACCTCACCTTGCCAAATGGGCTGGCCAGCCCTGGTTAGAAGACAATCTTCTGAAGCCTTCACAAGCATGGGGGACTCCCCATTCCAGAAGAGCACCCTCCATCTTTTCCCTCCAAGTTTTCACCTGCTGGAGGAAGGACAACAAGGAGGGAGCCAGTCTAACATCTCTTGGGAGGGAGTTCTAGAGACTGAGAGCAGCCACCAAGAAGACCTGCTCCTGCGTCCCCAACAAGTGTGCCTTTTCATATGAATTTGCTGCTATCGGCACCACTGCCTCCTGAAAGCAGCACAGTCAGAGTGTGTAGGTAGGGTGCATGTCCCCTGAAGAGAACCATCCATCTGAGAAGGGGTGCAAGAGTTCGCATCATTGCTCACATTCCAGGATCTAGATACCATCAATCATAAATCTTATCCCCAGGTGTACCCCATAATGGTGGATAAAACTGAAAAAATAAAGAGTCTATTACCTTGAACTATGATTCTGTGCTTAAAATCACACCAGTCTGAATGATCATCATCATCATGATCATCATCATTTTGTTTGTATACTGTCATATACCTGTAGATCTCAGGGCAGTTCACAACATAAAATTACAACATAAAAGGTAAAGGGTAAAGGGACCCCTGACCATTAGGTCCAGTCATGACCGACTCTGGGGTTGCGGTGCTCATCTTGCTTTATTGGCCGAGGGAGCTGGCGTACAGCTTCCGGGTCATGTGGCCAGCATGACTAAGCCGCTTCTGGCGAACCTGAGCAGCGCACGGAAACGCCATTTACCTTCCCGCCAGAGCGGTACCTATTTATCTACTTGCACTTTTTGGCATGCTTTCGAACTGCTAGGTTGGCAGGAGTAGGGACCGAGCAACGGGAGCTCACCCCGTCGTGGGGATTTGAACCGCCGACCTTCTGATCGGCAGCCCTAGGCTCTGTGGTTTAACCCACAGCGCCACCTGCGTCCCTAAAAATTACAATATAAAAAACACAAATAATAAAAATAGGAACAAAAAACAAACCAAGCTTGGCATAAGGTGTCCCACCACTTTACTCTGTTCCAGACAATACACAGTTTCACAGTCTCACTTTTTTATTGGTATGGCAGGCATAAAAATGGTTTACATTTCATGGTTGCTTTGAGGATGGTTGAACTATAGTTTGTCTCCTAAATGTATACTATAAATGCTAGTAATGTGCTTTCTTGAAATATTTCTAGTGTGAAAAAAATAAAAATGAAATAGGAGTATATGCCATCATATTCCAGTCCCCTATCATGAAATTACACTGGTTTGGACAACTCTGCCCGTTACATTCTGCCCTGGGTAAGAAGTAATTATATATATCTTTATTTGGCATAGATATCAGACTGTCCATCTGCTAAAGAATTTGCATAATTATCTGACTTGGAACTCCAGTAATTAATGTATTTATATATATATTTAAAATATGTATTTAGTTAAAATATATAAATATACATTTCATTGTGATGTGTATATTTGCAAACCCATTTTATCCTAAAGTACACTTTTGTTTTACAATTTTTGGTGTACATTTTGAGCTGAGAACTGCATTGTGAAATTTAGGGAATTTAGTGCAAAACCTGAAAGATAAGGAAGTTGCTATATTCTGTTACAGTTTATTTATAGACCACTTTTATGTTCAGACCCATGTAGAGGTCGAGAAGGTCCAATATCAGGTCAGTTTTCTTAGAAGTGCAAAGCAGGTGTAAATCACCCTGTGTCCTTGGTCCATGCTATAAGGACAGGACCCCTGGACAGTTAAGTCCAGTCAAAGGTGACTATGGGGTTGCGGTGCTCATCTTGCTTTCAGGCCAAGGGAGCTGGTGTTTGTCCACAGACAGCTTTCCAAGTCATGTGGCCAGCATGACTAAACCGCTTCTGGCACAACGGAACACCATGACAGAAACCAGAGTGCACGGAAAACACCATTTACCTTCCCACCACAGCAGTACCTATTTATCTACTTGCACTGCTGTGCTTTCGAACTGCTAGGTTGGCAGGAGCTGGGGCAGAGCAATGGAAGCTCACTCCGTTGTGGGGATTTGAACCGCCAACCTTCCAATCGGCAAGCCCAAGAGGCTCCGTGGTTTAGATCACATAACGGAGGCCATGCCACTGCTCCCAAAAAATGGTCCGTCATGAAGGCTGAGTGAATTTTAGGTAGTGAAGAAGCATCCTCCTGGAAAACTCCTTCCCCAGTCCACTTGTACAGTTTTGCTTAAAGGTTGCGGTTATGCATAGCACAGGATGTTCCCAGCGCCAAGCGAAGTCTGACTTGATGTTAATGGCCACTGAGGGACTGACATCCTGCAGTTGTCGAACTGGGAGTGCAGTGTGCAGCCACTGCTTCTCGATGAGGTCTCTTGAAATGTATCTCACGCTGGTTGGGATCTTACGGCTTGTTAGACATGATTAATTCTTAATGACCCCAAGAGCTGCCGGAAAGCGGGTAGTGACAAAGCGGAGGGAGACTCACGCCACAGATGTGCTGCTGACACGGCACATTTGCTCGTGACACGCAGGCTCTTCCGGCATCCTTTCAAGGCAATGGTGGTTTACCCAAATCCTCACAAGTCACCCATTCAAGAAATAGCGGAGCTTCTCACTAGCGGTGTACGGGTTACCCGAATAAAATTGCCATCATCTCTGTATTTGTATACTAAACACTGCACAGCTCCACGTGCATTATCTCATCATAATTCTTATATTGGAACATTGCTTAGCTTAACTGTTACAACTTGTTTGCTCCCATAAGTGTTATTTTTCCTAGAAAAGGAGATGTCAGAACTCAGCATGAAAGCCTCCCTTGTTCTCTTATAATGGCAATGGTGCCCACCTGAGACGGGCCAGAACTGAATTCCGGTGAGTTCTGGCTGTACTTTTTCCCCAGGGAAAATGCGGGGATAATAGAAGAACAGCAACAGGCAGTCATGGACATGAAAAGCCCAGACTTGTGCCTTGAAAGTGCAGAGCAAAGCTACGTGTGGATGATCCCTTAGTGCAGAGCTTTCCGAACTGTGTGTCATGACACATTAGCGTGTTGGTTGCAGTGTGTAGGTGTGTCATGCGAATGTTCCCCTCGCTCCTCCTGGGGCTGGAAAGGGGTTAGTTTAACCTCTGATTTGCTAGTAAAACTGAATTGCTTTGTCGTGAAAAGGTCCATGTCTAAAAAGCATGTCACCAGCATGAAAAGTGGGGAAAGCTCTGCCTCAGAACACCAAACGTGTCATGGGTTCTGAAGAGGCTCAAACTCAGGACCAAAGGGAGAAAGGAACACTAAGAGGAAGGCACGCTTGGCAAACCCTCACCATGATCAACTCCTGCCTGGAAACCTATGTCCCCACTGTAGAAGGACACGTGGATCCAGAATTGGCCTCCACCGTCACTTACAGACTCACTGTTAAGACCAAGTTCATGGAAGACAGTCTTACTCGGCTACAAGTGATTGCCAAAGAAGAAGAGAGACTACTCTTTGCTAGTTACAGATAGGTAGCCGTGTTGGTCTGCCATAGTCAAAATAAAAAATTCCTTCCTTCCTGTAGCACCTTAAAGACCAACTAAGTTAGTTCTTGGTATAAGCTTTCGTGTGCATGCACACTTCTTCAGATACAGGTACTCTTTGCTAGATATACTACATGACATGTATGACTAACCCTGCAGTCAGAAAAGAAAACAGATAGAACAGGTATATGTCAGTAATAAGGTTGTTGGCAGATATCTTGCAGTGCTTGATGATGGCAAAACCATGGTAAAAGTGAAACACACATGCAACAAAGCTTTTACATTGTGGTATACAATTATGTACATTAGTGGCTGGCATCTTCCTAAAGAAATCATTTCACATTAGTTTCCAGGGATGCCAACTCGAATAAAATATTGTGGGGGCCCAGGTTGGCCCTGCCCCACAGAATTGATCACATGACACACACAGCATTTGAATGGGAATGCCCATCAACTTTGTGGGGGCCTGGCCCCCTCAAATATTTTATTGTGGGGACCGAAGCCCCCATAGCCCCTAAGAGTTGGCTCCTATGCAACTTTCCATTTTTGACTGAAAGATGTGAACAAGACCACAATATACAAAACTGCTTAATCCCATATACATCAATTCCATTGCTTCAGTGATGCTTTGGATTTTCTCTATGCAACTTGCTGCAGGGCAACATTGTCTTTTGGAATTGCTACCAGTTTATTCCTATTCCATTGTTAATCTTGTTTTGGTGGGGGAGGGTTTGGAGTGGGGGGGGGGCTGCCAGAATTTTCATTTCATTTTCATTTCGCTTATGAAATGCTGCTTTTCACTTGCACAAAGCAGCGTCCATACAATAAATAGCAACATCACAATTACAAAATAAATAATATAAAATAATTAACGAATCGCCCACAAAACAATTACAGATCATCACTAAAACAACCACCTTCTATAAAACACTATTAACAAAACACTGTTAAAAGTAGGCTAAGCAGCACAAGACGAGCCATATTATAAAATTCACAAAGCATTGCAGCACTCATATTCCACAAAACAGTATTAGCAGCATTAACAAACTAGCAACCAAAAACAAACTCAGCCCTGTTAAATTCGCATTTGAATTCTCTGCCCATCCCCTACCTCCTCCCTCTCTCATTGCCTACAGACAAGGAGCCAAGAGAGTACACCCACTGGAGTAAGGCAGAAGATGTATTTTACTACCAACCATCTAATCTTTCTAATAACTTTTCCTATCAGGTAGACAGAAAAGATCAGTTAAAAAAAAAAATCAGCCCAGGCGAACAGTACATCATTAGCTCACTGTGATAGCCTTTGTGTCTGACAAGATGCTTGTAATAAGTGAATGCTTATCAATGATCAACTGGATGAAGGAAAGTGGTGATGAGCCCAATGAATGGAGGGCAGCTTCTTTAGCAGTAGGAAAAGGGATTTCAATCCTTTCCCCCATTGGGCCCATTATGTAGATAAGTCACACAGAATGCTCATCATTTCGTGGGTCTCGTTTCCTGGCTGGGGCTCATATTGCTGCTTTCTGCTCTGACATATTGCTGTCTTGTGATAAAGCTGCCAACTGGATCTTATATTATCTCCCCGTTCTACACAGTCTTCTCATCGGGATTTAGATGTCAGGACCGTTATTTTTTCCTAACCAACGTGTGCGTGTGTGTTTCTAAATTCAGTGCCTATATTCTCCTTGCATCCATGCATTCTGCTTTTTTCTTGAGCCTTTTCTCAATTTGAAAATGGATGTATTTTGTGTTCTCTGCCGCTTTGTTCTAAAATTTTTGCAGTTGCCCTTTTTAAAAGAAAATGACAGAAGTATTTAAAGGAGCATTAAAAATATTGCCTAATATGGATCCCATAGAGGTTATAGAAATGCTACATAAAAATGAAATACAAGGTCAAAAAATATTTCTGTGTGGTGCTAAAGAGCTCCATTATTTTTTTCTTTCAGGAAGAAGAAGGACATTAATTGTTCATTCTGTTCTTGGATACACACAAGAAGGAAGGAAGGAAGGAAGGAAGGAAGGAAGGAAGGAAGGAAGGAAGGAAGGGTTAAAACTGTAGGAAGGCAGATTTAGGTCATATTATAAATATAGCTTGGCAATGAAACAAGTGTCTTCCTAGTATTATGGAATGCTCTTCCTTTGAGATTTTCAGAATAAGGCTGGACAAGCATTTGTTGAAATGCTCATTGCATCAGAATTGTTGTTGCTTTGTTGTCATTGTTATCATACGATTACCACCCACCCTTCACCTTGAGGTCCCAGAGTGGGTTAAAAATGCAATGCTAAAAGCAGTTAAAACAGATTAAAATCAAGAAAACAGCATAGGTCCAAAAATACATAGAAGCTGCCTCAGAGAATGCCCCTTCCTGTGTAAACACTTCATCTCTTCCAGTTTTGTGTTTCTGTTATTCCATTTTATAATCAGGAAGTCTTGCCCACCTGTGGAAAAGCCATGTATCAATTCCCACTCTCATTTCTGGTTTATTTACTTCCGGAATGGGACTTTCCAGACAAATGAGCTACAACCAAGGTTTATCCAAACCTCAAGGTTGGTGTCAGATGACATGCTAAGCCAATCCATGGATTAGCACACTCAGGTAGTATGTGCCAGGACAATGGAGGATGAGTTCAGAAGCTGCCATCTCCTTTTCTGTGAACCTATGCACTTATATGCAAACTGAGCCATTGCAGCAAATATAACTAACATTTATCCTTTCTCTTCAATGCTAGAGCAATGCACAATAATTTGTTGAATTCTTGGTGGAATTGTTTGATTTATTGCACAGGGAACTCACCATGCCCCACTTTTTTACACCGTATAAAAACAAACAAACTCACAAGAAAAGAACAAAACAGACTTGGGCATTCCTAATGTGACTGAATATTACAGAGCATCATTATTAACAGCTTCGTAGCCTCTTTCAGTATTTGACTACTGCCTCATTCCTCTGTCGTAACTTCACAGCTGTGGTTTCCCTTTGAAGCCCAGGGTTCACGAAGCATCAAATGGCACTGTTATCACTGATGTCTGCTGTACTTCATAAAGCCATATACAGTACAGTGCTCATCGTGTGAGTAGCCTGAGGGGCCTCAGTTTTTACATATTTTGGATCAGCAGCTGTTTTGCTGAACAGTGACACTCTTTTACACATAGCTAAGTTTAGCTAAAGCCATATGGAGGAAGCACACAATGGAACTTGGATAACAAAGATTTATTGTGTGCCGATGAGACTTCAGATATGGGAATTTATTCTAATTTTTAATGTGACTTAGCTTTACGGGAGTAAGCATTTGCCACAGTGGTCTCTTTCATTCCCGCAACGTTATTTAACATGAATGGTACTTCAGATAGTGTAAAAACTATTTGTCAGGGATGTGGTAATTCATGTTCCAGTCTGATGCTAAAAGGTAAACAAAGCTGTTCCGATTTGCAAGCATTTCCTCCTGGCAGCTTATTGCAGTATCACTTTAGCCTGAAGCAGAAATGGAGGCATGAGAAATGAATGGGAGAAGTTTTTTAAAGGAGGTGGTATCTTGGCACTACCTCCTTAACAGCCAAACCCAGAAGGCCTCAGCCTGATAAAAGGCCATATGAGAGAACTGAGCGGAAAAGTTTCCGTTTTGCAGCTGTACTTTGTGTGGGTTAGGATGGGCATGTGTCCAACTTTGCAAAGGGCAGTCCTGCGTTTGAAAGACTCCTATCTTTGAACCAGTCCAGTTCTGGTTTAAAGATAATGCACTAGGAAGGGAGAGCAGTGGTTTTGAAACTGACTGTCAACAGTGCCCCTTATTAGCACACGGTCAGCAAAGTGGGCTGGGATCACAGTAATGATCAATGTTCCTTCCACAGACATGAAAAGCCTGTCATCAAAAGCCTCAGACTTTCTGCCTTCTTTCCACAAGGTATACACAAAGATTTCAAAATGAAGGTGGAAGATACTGAGAGAGGACCATCACTCCAGCACTGAACACATTTTTCAAGCGGTTGAGGCACCTCATGATTTAGGATGGAGAATTAGGAACAGGGGAAGCTACCTAACAGTGAATCGATTAGACCACTGGTCTGTCAACATGCAGAGGGCCGGGAGGCCAGCTGGCAAGCCCCAGCTGTGCTGTCTCCATCCATCGGCCCATGCTCCGACGTAAATCAGCAACCCGGACTTCAAAAGCCAGGGCACGCTCTTAGCAGAGTGTACTGCACACACAGAATAGGCATGAGGCTTGTGAAGTCATTCTACAGCTACAGATTTATTAAACATAAACCACAACAAAGAAACATGTCATCTCTCTCTCATGTCGTCTCAGAGAGAACAGCAAAAGCAAAAGCTATACACAAACGGAAGTTCCCGGCATACTGTGCTGGAATGTAAACAGACATGTGACACGCAACAATCACATGCCTGTTCTTTAAGGTGGAATGGAAATGTCAACATGGTCCATCTAGCTCAGTATTGTCTACAGTGACTGGCAGTGTCTCTCTAGGGTTTCAAGCCGAGGGCATTCCCTGGCCTACCTGGAGATGCTGTGGATTGAACAGGAGACCTTTTGCATGCAAACCATGTGCTCTACCACTGAATCAAGGGGAAAGCCTGATGGAAAAGAAGTCAGTGTGTGCATACACTGTAGAGCCCTTAATATTTGGTGCCCCAGGGAATCACTTGCACTGCATCTATCATGGAGCTATCATGGAGCTGGCATGATATTTTGTGACATGAAGGCTGGCAACATCAACCCTGCCACGTGGAAATCCCTTGCAGACGACCACAGTGCCTGGAGACAGGCAGTCAAGTCGTGTATCCATAGCAGTGACCAGAGAAGAAATGACCGCTGGGAGGAGTGCAAAGAAAAGAAACGCCATGGTGCATCTGCAGCAGCACAACAACTGGATGCCTTCATCTGCCCCAGCTGCAACAAAACATCTCTCTCCCATTTTGGTCTGCACAGATAAAGGAGGCACTGCAACTGTCCAACAGTTTGATTGCACCCTCAAAGGCGCATTCCTCCATTGTCTCCCGAGACACACGGATGCCAACCACATATGGAGCTATTTCCTTCCTTAACAAGAAGATGTGAGGATTAATTACTTAATACATATTAAAGTTCTTCAAAGTGGGGAGAGCCTGTATGGAAGTGAAGATTGATAAGCTGGCTTCCTACCTCAATAGCCCTCTTTGGGGTATTTAAATAGGCCAACTTCTATTGCCTCATCCACAAGAGACAAGGGAACTGCTGAATGAACTCCCAGGCAGAGAAGAGCGGTGGGTGTAACATAACTCTGACATTTTCTCCAGTCTTTGGCATTTTGTCCTTTTATATATATCATCTCCATGACTACGGCGGTAACATTTAAAATAATTCCAATGTAAATCTGACAGCACCTCCTTTGATGCACTGAGCTTCACGTAATTAAGTAAGAAAAGGCTGTTGATTGAGAAGGTTAGAGCTGCCTTGCGAAGGATTACAGTACATTTCGTGATTAACAATCAGAACATTCACGTTCCAATCCCCCCTCCATCTAATTTAGCAGACTGGGGATCAGTTGAGAATAAGAGAGACTTGCCGTCTGAAAGCTGTAAGGTGGGTGGGAGGGGGGGAAAAGTAATTTTCACCATTTCCCACATTCAAGATGTTTATCGCAAGCCTGTATCATTCACGCCAATCCTTGACTCTCAAGATTAAGTTAGAATTCAGACTGCTTCTATTCAGAGAGCTACCAAAAAGGAAAGATCTGATTTGTTGGTCACGGCTTCCCATCATTTCCCGTATCTCCTGGGCAGACTGTAATTAGAAAAGAAAATGGCACAAAATCAGTTCACTCTCATGACAAAAGATCTATCTGTGTATCTGTTAATGACCCAAAACTGAGTAATTCTCTTTGCAATCTTGAAATTATAGGTTGTTTGTGGACACAAAGGCCAGGCTGTGTTTCCTGACAACCAAACACATCGTTGCAAGATGCACGGGTTAAATCAAGCTGTGCAGAAAAGCAGACAGTGCAACAACTCATTTGCATAATGACAGGGCCAGAGGTTTAATGAAACACCGCTCAAAGTTTGAATTAATGTATCTTTTTGCCTTCATATATGGAAAATTTTTTGTTGTAACGAGTTATAGTTAACTCTGTTACAGAAGTTAATGCATGTGTGTAATGCATATAAAAATGTATCTATCAGCCAGTTCTCTGTCCCACTCCAGGAGAAGTGACTGGCCCAGTGGGGTGGAGCTGCAACATTAGTTTCTTGGGGGGGGGGGGTAGGGAGGTCGATGCTGCAAGGCTGCACCAGCTCGAGTGCTGGACTGCCTCCCCCATTTCACCTGTCCCAATCTCTTCACTGCCTTGGCTCTCCCCCTCTCCATAAGCATAAGTGACTCCACGGATAGGATGGTGGAATTGCAGCCCCACCTCATCAGGTGAGCCATTTCCACACTTTATCGTGACCACGAAAAGAAACTAGCAGAGGACTATTCTTCTGAACCTGGGACTACCAGGGGAGCAGAGAGATAGTATGACAATACTTAGCCATTTTTCTTTTCATGATATAAATTCATTGCAAACAAAACACGGTCCCCGCAGCTGAAACCAAATACAATTGTTTTATTGCTTAGCCAAAGGCCATTGCCGGCCATGCAACACTAAATTAAAAAGTGGAACACAGCTTAATATATGGCTAAAACAAACTGATTGCACAATCCATTGCAATATTCAATATATATCCTTATTTTTTTTAACAATGATAATAATAAAACGAAAGTACTTTTTACAAAAGTGTCTAAAATGGGATCCTACCACATTTCTAAATTAAGTCAACCCTTTGAGTTGACAGCACCCTGCTATTTGACATGCTTCATCCAACTTCATTGTTTTGAATTGTTCTGGACGTCATTCTTATGGGGTTTGTCACATACTCTTTCAATAGTTTCCTATTGAATATTGGACTCCTTCCATGGAGTCATTAACTCTGGTCACTCATCCTTTGCTTTTCCGTGCAGAAAGCCCTGCATGTCTGTTCCTCTGTATCTGTGCAGGCCGCTTTCAGACTGACACAGATCACATGTTGGCCAAGAGGCATGGGTGGTGAATGTTCAGGCATCTACCAAACAGCTAGGAGTCACCTCATACTTTCAGAAGCCCTTCGTGCATTTGCTGCACACAATTACCGAACAACTGAAGAGGGCTAAAAGCTGATGCCTTTCATGGCTAACTGGAAACTTTGGATAAGGCATAGGAAACTTGTGATCTTCTTGCTGGACTGCAGTTCCCACCCTCCCTGACCATTGGCCATGCTGGTTGGGGCTGATGGGAGATGTAGTCCGACGACATCTGTTCCCCACCCCAGCTCTATGTTCACAAGCACCATGCCACTGAATATTTGGTGATGATGGACAACAGTGGGAAATGCTTCAAGTCCTTCTAGTTAAAATAATAGTAATAGTAACAACAACAACAACAACAACAACAATAATAATATAAAAAATTGGTGATCACTCGTAGTCACCAGATTCTCATATAATTCCACAGTGGGGACATAGGTTTCTGGGCAGGAGTTGATCATGAGGGTTTACCAAGCATGCCTTCCTCTTAGCACATTTCTCCTTTTTAATAATAATAATAATAATAATAATAATAATAATAATAATAATAATAATAATAATAATAATAATTACTCATCCATCTTGCTGGGCTTCCCCAGTCATTCTGGGTGGCTTCTAGCACATATAAAACATAATAAAATGTCAAACATTAAAAACTTCCTGATACAGGGCTGCCGTCTTCTAAAAGTTGTGTAGTTCTTGATCTCTTTGACATCTCATTGGAGGGCATTCCATAGGCAGGGCATCACCACCAAGAAGGCCCTCTGCCTGGTTCCTTGTAACTTCTTGCAGTGAGGAACCAACCAGAAGGCCCTTGGAGCTGGACCTCAGTGTCCGGGCTAAGAGATGGGGGTGGAGACGCTCCTTGAGGTATACTGGGCTGAGGCCTTTAAGGGCATCTGACTGGCTGTTGTGGGATGCTGGATGAGGCGGGCCTTTGTTCTGATGCAGCAAGGCTCTCTTCATGTTTTAGCTGGTTATATAGTGTATGTAATGGCTTGAAGAGACAGAGAAAAGGCAAATATTGAATAACTGGGTGGCTAGACACCCCTCCCCACCCTTGCAGAGATAAACATCTTACTCAGACTCATACAGTGAATGATATAGAGAGTTTTGTTTTTAATGAGAACAACTTAACTTTTTCCTTTTTTGGCCTCTAGCAATGATTGCCTTCTGATACTGTGAGGCTTTCCTGGAAGGACCAATTTCATCGCCTAGTAATTGCTGAGGGCGTTAGGAAAGAGACTTCTCATTTTGCTCTCCATATGATAACATTTGCCACAGAACTGCAATAGAAGGCAATTTCTTAAGGGACTTGGGGTTCACTGTGGAATAGAGATAGTATTGAAGTGTGGGAGGGGGAGGGGATTAAAATTAAGATGGGAACAATGAAATGGTCACTGGAAAACTGGAAGCTCAGCCCATCTACTTCACCACAGTTGCTCCAATTTAGCTAATATCAACAGGGTGATTACTTTTTCCAAAATCACTTAAACAGTGGCTCTGTGATCAACCCTTGTTGATTGACCCGATAGGCCAATAGTGTTGTTGATTGACCCGATAGGCCAATAGTGTCATCTAGGGCATCTGAGAATTTGAACTGCTACACAGAACCCCTTATGGTCAAATATCCTATGTTTTTTTCATTTATAGTCTACTCCCCCAATTTAAGAACTGCTTCCTCCTTTTTTTACTCGTTTGAACTGGCTGGTCCTTTTGTAATGGAAGCTGAGAACCATTAAGAAGGTTAAACCAGGCTTGGGTCCTGCAATCCTATGGTGCCTTATAGGGGCTACAGGAGGCAAATGAAGACACCCTTTCCTCCCACAAAGCTCTAATTTTAGGGCCCAAAGGGAGGCAAGTTGGGAGAAGTTTGGGGGGCCTTCCGGAGGCAGACCAAGGGAAAGCTCAGATCTAGCGGCTTCCCATTTCTCAGCACCCCCTCAAAAGAAACCACAGGGAGGTAGCCATGTCAGTCCTGGAACTAGCAGAGTGGATTTCTTTCCTATTCTTTCTGATGGGGTGTGGAGGGGAATAGTTCATTTGTAAAGGAAAACCCTCAAAAAGAACATATGAGGACAGGAGCCCTGCTCTGCCCTTCTAAACTGCTGGTGCAAGCCTAGCATGGCGTTGGATGGGCAGTTCAACCACCTTCAGTTCTCTCTGCCTCCCCCTTTTGGGATTTGTAGTGAATTACAGGCATGGGAAGTGGGACACAGGTGGCGCTGTGTGTTAAACCATAGAGCCTAGGACTTGCCGATCAGAAGGTCGCCGGTCCGAATGCCCATGACGGGGTGAGCTCTGGTTGCTCGGTCCCTGCTCCTGCCAACCTAGCAGTTCGAAAGCACGTCAAAGTACAAGTAGATAAATAGGTACCGCTCCGGGGGGAAGGTAAACGGCGTTTCCGTGAGCTGCTCTGGTTCGCCAGAAGCGGCTTAGTCATGCTGGCCACATGACCCGGAAGCTGTACACCGGCTTCCTTGGCCAATAAAGTGAGATGAGTGCTGCAACCCCAGAGTCGGCCATGACTGGACCTAATGGTCAGGGGTCCCTTTACCTTTACACGCATGGGAATGCTTCTCTGATTGAAAACTGCTGAGTCTCCATATCCTAGAATTCCTAGCCTGTCCCCACCCCCCCAGGGTGGACATGTTGTCTCCTGATAGCCACAGAAGCACTCCAGATTACATTTAGAAGCACTGAGTTTTCTGTGCTCTGAAAGCAGCCTCTCCGGAAAGTTCAGCTTCCTGCAGCCTTTTGTCAGCTGTAAGCAGAGTTCAGGTTTTTCACAAGAGGAAGATCTGTCTCCGTTTCTAAGTTGCCCTTGACACTAGCATCCTGGTCTTACATTTGCATGGGAATTAAATTTTAGCTGAATTTGGATTCCTCTTTCACCGAGTGGGACTTTGCTCCTTGGATGGCTTTAAAAGAGGGTCAGACAAATTCTTGGAGGCTAAGGCCATCAATGGCACTTAGCCATGATGGCTGTGTTCTACTTCTATGACCAGAGCCTTCCTATCTATGAAAGGGCACAGCTGACACACCACTTGACGCTGTTAAAAAGTGCTCCTGGCCACTTCTGCCATCTGGATATCTAGGAGCATGGTTATAATTTATTTAGTGAAAGGCATCCTCTGAAATAGCCTCATTGAAGCCTATGGAACCACCTTGTATAACTGGTTGCCAAGCTTGAAGTGTTTTTTTCTACATCTAGACTCCTCACCTTATCAGCTCAGGAGCCTGTGAAGATGAACCAGTAAAAAAAACTTAGGGACTTTTGAAAACTTGTTTAAAAAAATAAATAAATCAGCACAGATAGTGTTGAGTATTTGCACTGTTTTTAATGTGCTACGGAACTTAACACTTAAGAATAGAAAAACCTTTCCCCTAGTATGCCAGAATGATTGCACATTTAACTGACAAAACAGCTTGTGTATTCCGTTATGTTTTACTGTTTTGTGATGACTCTGAGATCTCTCTCTTTTAAAGGAAAAAAGGGGGGGGGGAAGAATAGAGAAAATGTTGCCAGAATAGATTTTGGTAGGTGTAGGTATCAATCCCAAAAACACAGTAGTGCTTTTTCCAAGGCAGCTCCTGCAGTAATAATAAAATACTTCTATAGCTTGCTGTTCAGGCTGTACAAATTAACAGAAATATTCAAACATTAAATTATTTGTACTGTACGGAAAGAGGTTCTGCTGGAAGAAGATACTCTGATACATACCGTATTTTTCGCCCTATAAGACGCACTTTTTCCCCTCCAAAAATGAAGGGGAAATGTGGGTGCGTCTTATGGGGCGAATGCAGGCTTTCGCTGAAGCCTGGAGAGCGAGAGCGGTAGGTGCGCACCGACCCCTCTCGCTCTCCAGGCTTCGCGGACCTCTCCTCAAGCAGCAGGAACGTTCCCACTGCTTGGGGAGAGTTGCCGGCATCCCGAAGCCTGCAAGCGCTGATCCCAGCACGCGCAGGCTTCGCGGATCTCTCCCCAAGCAGCGGGAACGTTCCCACTGCTTGGGGAGAGTTGCAGGCATCCCGAAGCCTGCAAGCGCTGATCCCAGCATGTGCAGGCTTCGCGGATCTCTCCCCAAGCAGCGGGAACGTTCCCACTGCTTGGGGAGAGTTGCAGGCATCCCGAAGCCTGCCCGCGCTGATCCCAGCACGTGCAGGCTTCGCGGATCTCTCCCCAAGCAGCGGGAACGTTCCCACTGCTTGGGGAGAGTTGCCGGCATCCCGAAGCCTGCAAGCGCTGATCCCAGCACGTGCAGGCTTCGCGGATCTCTCCCCAAGCAGCGGGAACGTTCCCACTGCTTGGGGAGAGTTGCAGGCATCCCGAAGCCTGCAAGCGCTGATCCCAGCACGCGCAGGCTTCGCGGATCTCTCCCCAAGCAGCGGGAACGTTCCCACTGCTTGGGGAGAGTTGCCGGCATCCCGAAGCCTGCAAGCGCTGATCCCAGCACGTGCAGGCTTCGCGGATCTCTCCCCAAGCAGCGGGAACGTTCCCACTGCTTGGGGAGAGTTGCAGGCATCCCGAAGCCTGCAAGCGCTGATCCCAGCACGTGCAGGCTTCGCGGATCTCTCCTCAAGCAGCGGGAACCACCGCTGGGCTCCCACGGCTTGCAGAGAGCTGCCTGTTTGGGGGCTGGGGTCGGGGGAAGCTCGGGCTGCCCCAGCCCCGCGCCTGGGGGGGAAATAATTTTTTCCCTTTATTTCCCCCCAAAAAAACTAGGTGCGTCTTATGGGCCGGAGCGTCTTATGGGGCGCAAAATACGGTATCCCTTCTCCAGCTATGCTATATTGACAGGGTGGTGTATGCAGTTTAAAAGAATTATTGCATTGTGGAAGATAAAAACTTGAGGTACGCAGTTTAAATCGCACCCTGCAATTAACTTATCTTGAGATGATGTTTGAGGATTTATATCAGCAGAAAGCTGCAGCTACAGAAGCTGAAACTTTGTGACATCGTATTAGTGTATAGCAAATCTAAAGAGCAAAATACATGTGACCTAACAGCCCAGCGGAAATTGCACTGGTAAAAAGAAGTGTAAGTCAAACCCTTGTTTTAAAGCCTTGTTTCCTCTCTGCCAGGTTTGGGCTGGCAGTAGCCTGGCTCCTGAATGGAGTTTGGAATAGGGGCAACTTCCACAGGCATAATTTACCACAACGTCACTTACACTGGCTTCCTATAGTTTGGATTTCTCTGCTAGACAAAGGCCAAGTTGAAATGCCCCCCCCCCGCCCTATTTCACAACTCCATTTGAGCAGGCTGCAAAGTTGAGAGAATCATTTCAGTAAAAAAAGGGATGAAGGTTGTGAAAAACTTGTCGCCCTCCAGTAACGGCGCTCACGGGAGTTCGCGTAGCTGGTGGCTACGATTTCTCTCCTCGCCTTCCCTGCCAGGACTCCCTAGAGTAAAGCAAAAAGCATTACTTGCATTCTGGTTCATTATGATAATAGACTTCTGTTTTCTGGGCTAATGGACGGCAAAAGTGAATCTGTATGTGGGTGTGGACCCAGTGACAGTACTGGGAAATCAACTACCCTCTCAAAGCCCCAAAATTTCGAGCTAAAATTATTTCTTTTCCTTCTGTATTGTGAATGGCAGTACTTCCCTTTCCAGGACACTGCCTGGCACATTTTTTTAAAAATCTTTGGGGAGATTTCTCTCTCTCTCTTTGTGTAGTTTGTGATATGACTTGATAGCCAGCTACTTAAAGAAAAGAAGTCAATAATTCACGTGTCCTATGAAGGCATCACCCTGAAAAAACTCTTTATATCTATATGGATGCATCTAAGCAAGCTCTGTTCTCATGTTTGGTATCAGATTTATCCCCAATTTGTCCAATACATAATGTCACTGAGTTTTCTGCTTTCATTGTGGACTTGACCCCTGCCCCTCCAATGCTATACTACTCAGCACTCAGCATGTTAGTAGCACTGGAGAGAGGCAAAACTTCACTTCAAGAAAATATTTCAACTAGGCCCTGAGCTGGGGACTAAGCCACAAACTGCACTATGAGTCTGAATAAATCAGGGCGAAGACGAGCACAACCCAGACTACTGACACACACAGAGAGAGCAGTATGCTTTTTTATATGCGGGGCTGAATGAAGAAATTACTCCATGGCATGGAACCATACCAAGGAGACTGTCAGCTTTTCTGCGCAGACCAAAATCAAGACACCCATTGTAGACTGACAGAAGTCTTGACTGCAGACACACACAGACATGAGAGAGAGAGAGAGAGAGAGAGAGAGAGAGAGAGAGAGAGAGAGAGAGAGACTATGCTAAAATCTTCCCAGTGAAATAGAACCAGCATGCAAACGGCTCCACAAAGATTAATACAGCAAGTCCTTGTGAAGTGTTTTGCATTCTCTTATTTTAAAAGGTAAACATTGCTGGTGGGCTGGGTGGGGGATGGAAGAAAATGGTATACAGGCTGTTTAAAATTCCTTCCAAGCACGGGGGCGGGGGGGGGGTGCGGTAAAGAGAAAAGAACAGTGATGTGCATGATGGACTTGCAAAGGCAGTGTCTTAGGCAAGAGCTATGAAGATGTACAGCAGTGTGCCAGAGACACATTGAACTGCAAATTATCTGAAAGCCTCTCACACATTCTCATCTGATACCTCCTTATTCTCTAGGTACACGCAGTGATGGTAACAGATGCACACTATTATATGAATACAAAGGGAAAGCAAATGAGACAAACATTTCAGGATTACAAAGCAACGCCTGGAGTCCCATTTGTCTAACAGTCTGAATGGTAGACCTGGGGTACTGAAATGTACTCTGAGATGTCTAAGCAATAAACTTTGTGATTTAATGAGCTATGCAAGCAGCACATGAACCCAGTGACAAGCAGCCTCTATAACCAGTGTCTTTGCTTCCACCATGTCCCCTTCTTCCTCAGTTGTGTTCTCTGCATCAAAGTTTGGGATATGGGCTCCTTGGGTCCAGGACATTCCCTCTTATACACTGGGGTTGATGGAAGTCGTAGTCCAAAACATGTGGATGGCACCAGATCGGAGTAGATGTCTGTAGAACAGCCCTGCAGGATCAAGCTAATGACTCTTGTGGATGCAGGTTATTTCTTTCTGGGGATCGGATGTGGAGTAGTAGAATTGCTGCCTGGTATGAAAATGGGGGGGACGTGGGTGGCAGGGGGACGCGGGTGGCGCTGTGGGTTAAACCACAGAGCCTAGGGCTTGCTGATCAGAAGGTCGACGGTTCAAATTCCCGCAATGGGGTGAGCTCCCGTTGCTCGGTCCCAGCTCCTGCCAACCTAGCAGTTCGAAAGCGCGTCAAAGTGCAAGTAGATAAATAGGTACCACTCCGGCGGGAAGGTAAACGGCGTTTCCGTGCACTGCTCTGGTTCGCCAGAAGCGGCTTAGTCATGCTGGCCACATGACCTGGAAGCTGTACGCTGGCTCCCTCGGCCAATAAAGCAATAAAGCGCCGCAACCCCAGAGTCGGTCACGACTAGACCTAATGGTCAGGGGCCCCTTTACCTTTACCTTTTATGAAATTGCAGGAAAATACTGAATTATAAAACTATACCAAAACACATGCATACATACTCAATACACCTCCAAACCCAGCCCCTGTCAATTGTCGCTGCTTGAGGAAGTGGGGAGAACATCAAAAGAGCTCTCCTGGGTCAGGCCAAGGCCCATCTAGTCAATCATATTGTTCTCACAAGCAGCCAACCAGGTGCATTTGTGAAGTCTGGAAGCGCATAGTAACATGTTAAAACAAGCCACAAAATGTGCACACTTCCTATTTGTCCAGATTTATGTGGCACCTGAAGGTGGTGAAACAACAGCAAGTTATACAGTTTAAAACATTAAGTGTCAACAATAAACCATCGTTCAAGTCTTCAAAGCGCCCTGAACTGTTTTGCTTTTCGTTTTGCTGTGCCGTTTGCAAACTCTAATAGGTTTGCAACACTTGCTTTGCTTGTGTTAATTGACTTAACACATAGGTGCCAGCTCTCAGGGGACCAGGTCCTTTTGGCTCCCTCCATAAAATATTGGGGGGGGGGGCAATCAGTTGCAGAGCAGGCCGATCATGGAGCCAATCATGGCACGGTGCAGCTTTAGTGGCTGGAGGCTACTCCTCTTCCTGTTGCTGCAGAGGGGAAGGAGGGGGAAGCAGCCCCTAGCCAGTGGTGGTGATGGGGGGGGAGGAGGAGGAGGAGGAGGCTGAGCACCAGAGGAGGAGCCACCAGCCATTGAAGCTGTGCTAACTCCGTGTTAAGTGCCGCCCCCGGCTCCTCCTGGCATCCCTGCATCATGCACACATCATACACAAGTCATCGGGCCCCCAATCTTCTGCTCAAGTTGGTGCTTCTGGCTTAACAGATGTCAATTATGTTTATGTTAATTTACTTGCAGAGGAACTTTGATTTAGTAGCTGTTTTCCCATACTGTTATGGGAACCATACTGTTTCCCCATACTGTTATGGGAACTCCTTCTATGGGTCTCGTATATTAGAGGGTGTTTGTAAGATTCTTTTCCTAGAGATACAATTTACGGTGCAAAATAATATCCTAAATAATACTGAAAGCTACTTCCCTACATACTTGTTCTCCCCCTTCTGCTGAATTAAATGGAAACAGAGTTTTATGTGAGTAGACTGGCACTTTTATCTTTCTATGCCGATACGCTGGGTGCAAGGAGTCATTCTTCTCAGGGCAAAAGTGCAGCTTCCTTTTACTATAATATCTCACCTTATTGGGAAATCTGCCACTCAAATTGTTAGGGATTGATTAGCTGCTTGTGCGTAAAATCGTGCTCCCTCAGAGTTTGTGCGACCCCACAAACCTCAGTGTGTGACGGAGCTCCTCAGACATGTCTGCTCTAGTCACTAGTAGAGTCCGACAGTGGCTGTCTGCGGAAGCGTTTCCAGCAAAGGAGCTCCTTAACGGAAACGCGTCTCCTGGACTCACGGCGTGACAGTTTCCGGCGAGGTGTAGGTCTCCCTATGTGAGACTCAGATACCTCCCCACTGTTTTCGCTGGAAGCGTCCCTGAGCCCTCCCTCCTGCTCACATTCCCTCAGAGAATCACTCCTCCCTCTGCTGGTGCCTGCTTCAGCTGTTGAGTCTCTTACTTCCTCCCTGAGCCCCTCCACCACCTGATGCTCCGATGGCAGTTCCCTGACATCCACCTCCCCTCCAGGGGCCCCCTCACCCCTCCCATTACCTCCCCTCTGGGAGGTGAAGGGCTAAAACCCCGAAAAGAATCTTCCTCATCTTCAGACGTCTCGAACAACTCCCTCCATCGATCGTCGTCCTGGCTCGCTGAATCCTCTTCCTCTTCAGAATCTGGGAACCCCTCCAACTCCTCTTCCTCATCGGTGGTGGCAAAGTATTCCCTTCGGAACCTCGCTACAGGCTGAGGTTTACGTGGGAACCTCTGATGAAAAGTCTCTATTAAAACTTCGTCATTGACATCCTCTGCCCTAACCCAGGTGTTTTCCGACTCCGGTTCCCCTTCCCACATTACCAAATACTCTACTTGATCTCCCTTCCACCTGGAATCAAGGATCTCCGCTACATGGTAGCTGTGTTCCTTCTCCTCCATTGCTGGTCCCCTAGTGACCCTCCCTTCACTGTCTCCTCTATACGGTGACAGCAACGACCTGTGAAAAACTGGGTGCAGCTTCATGTGGTTCGGTAACCGGAGTCTGAAAGCCACTGGGTTGACCTGCTGCATGACTTCAAACGGACCCAGCCTTTTGGGTCTTAACTTCTTACAACCTCCTTTGAATGGCAACCCTTGGGTTGACAGCCACACCTGGTCCCCCACCCTAATGCTTTCACCTTCTCTTCTGTTTTTGTCTGCCTGCCTCTTATATTCCTCCTTAGCCCTGTTTAAGTTGAGTTGGAGCTGGCGATGAATCGCTTCCATTTCTTCAACGAACTGTTCTGCAGCTGGAACGCTCCAGTTCTCCCCTTCCCCCCCTGGGAAGGCTCTGGGATGGCACCCGTGATTAGCCAAAAAGGGGCTCATCCCCGTGGACACGTTCTCTGCATTGTTGTAGGCAAATTCTGCCAACGCCAGCTTCTCCACCCAATCATTCTCTCTGTCATTAACGTAACACCTCAAATATTGCTGGAGAACCCCATTTGCTCTTTCCGCCTGCCCGTTGGTTTCTGGATGACGGGCCGTTGAGAAATTAACCTCTACATGCAGTAAGCTCATGAGCTTCCTCCAGAACCTGGAAGTAAATTGTTTTCCCCGGTCTGAAACCACCCTCAAGGGGGCGCCATGCAGCCGAAACACATTCTCTACAAACAATTTGGCTGTTTCTTCTGCTGTGACCGCATGTGAGCAGGCTATAAAGTGGGCCATTTTAGTTAACAGGTCTACCACCACCATGATGGCTGTTTTCCCTCTAGACCTTGGCAGATCAGTCATGAAATCTATGGCCACTGCTTCCCACGGTCTTTCAGGTGTGGGCAGTGGTTCTAATAAACCAGCCGGCGCCCGCCTCTCCCCCTTGGCTCTTTGGCATTGTTCACACCCTCTCACATACTCCCGCACATCTTCCCTGACCTTGGGCCACCAAAATTCCCTAGTAACCAGCCACATGGTCTTGTGTTGCCCCAAAATGCCCTGCTGTGGGACTATCGTGCAACTGCTTGAGTACCTTCTCCCTCAATTCCCCTTCGGGTATATATAACGCTCCCTTGTAATACAATGCCCCATTTCTCTCCTCAAAACCACCGGGTTTGTCTTCCTCCCTCCTGAGACCCCTGAGTTTGTCCTGGGCGTATGCATCAAGCACCGTACCCTCTACCAATTCCCTTTGTCCCACCAAAGTCGCCCCACACACCCAGCGATCCTCTGGGATGATATGGGTTTCTTCAGGTGCTCCCTCCCCCTCCAAATATTCAGGTTTGCGTGAGAGAGCGTCCGCCCTAACATTCTCTGGGCCTGGCACGTAACAAATCTCAAAGTTAAATTTGGAGAACTCCTGGGCCCATCTCAACTGCCTTTGGTTGAGCACTCGCGCAGTTCTCCAATACTCTAGATTTTTATGGTCCGTGCACACTTGCACCTTATGTTGTGCACCAATTAGCAGATGCCTCCATCTCCGGAACGCCTCATGAATCGCAAGAAGTTCTCGGTCGTACACCGTGTAGTTCCTCTCGGATTTGTTCAGCTTTCGCGAAAAGAAGGCACACGGTCGCCACTCTGACTCCTCCTTTCCCGGCTGCAGAAGAAGCACCGCCCCTATGGCTCTGTCAGATGCGTCTGTTTCGACCCTTAGCTTCCTTTGTAAATCCACATGCAGAAGTTGTTCTTCAGAGGCGAAGGCCCTTTTCAGCTCCTCAAACGCTCGCTCCGCCTCCGCCGTCCATACAAACTTCTTTTTACTGCTGAGACAGTCAGTAATGGGCGCCGTCAGATGGGCGAAGTTGCGGATGAACTTACGATAAAAGTTTCCAAACCCTAGGAACCTCTGCACATCCTTCTTGGTTTTTGGTGTTTTCCAGTCCAGCACCGCCTGCACCTTGCCGGGATCCATGGCCAATCCCTTGTCTGACAGGCGGTACCCCAGGAATTCCACCTCCTTGGTATGAAACTGACACTTCTCCAGTTTCACCCACAGCCTGTTGGCTTGCAGTCTCCTCAACACTTCTCTGACGTCTCTCACATGTTGCTCCTCATTCTCCGAATACACCAACACATCATCTAGGAAAGCAACGCAATTCTTGTAGAGCAAAGGGCCCAGTACATGGTTCATAAAAGATTGAAAGCACGCGGAGCCTGCTTGTAATCCAAATGGCATAACGAGATATTCAAATGCCCCCAAAGGGGTAAACATGGTGGTTTTCCATTCATCTCCTTTCCTTATGCGTATCAGGTTGTACGCCCCCCTTAGATCCAGCTTTGTAAAAATCTTTCCCTTCCGCACCCTGGTCAAAATATCATCAATCCTGGGCATAGGGAACACCACTGGTTCAGTCACTGCGTTCAACCTCCTAAAGTCACATACAAGTCTCGGCTTGTCCGCGTTTTTTTTGTCCACAAAAAACACTGGGCTACCCCCCGCTGCTTTGGACTCTCTGATGAAACCTCTCTTCAGGTTCTTGTCAATAAACTCTCGCAACTCCTGCATTTCCCTGTCTGACATGGCATACAACTTGCCCACAGGAAGCTGTGCTCCAGGGAGTAAATTGATCTGGCAATCAAAGGGCCTATGCGGGGGTAGTTGGTCAGCTTCCTTCTCGCTGAACACGTCGCTGAGATCTGCATACTGTGGTGGTACCTTCACCTTCTCCATTACTTCAGTCCCTGCTAGGGTGGCTTGGGCCCCTGCTGAACCCTTTTCCCCTTTGCAGTGTTCTAAGCAATGTGCTGAACCAAAGGACACCACTCTTTGATGCCAGCCAACCAGCGGATCATGTAGAGCTAGCCAGCTCATTCCCAAAATAATGGGAGCGCCTCCCAAGGTGGCCACATTAAACGCTATCAGTTCTGTGTGCCTTGCCACCCTCATGATCATTGGGACCGTCTGCAAGCTGACTCCTCCTCCCAACAACTCCCTGCCATCGATCGTGGTCACCTGCAGGGGGTTGCTTAAAGGGATAGTCTGTATCTGGTGTTCAGCAGCAAACTCCTTGCTCATAAAATTGCAGGAGCTGCCTGAGTCCAATAGCGCCTTTATTTCTAGGGGGTGTCCATTTTGCAGCTCTAGCAACACTTCAATCACTAGAGCAGGTCGAGGAGCTTCTGGCACGGGCACTTTCACTGCTCTTTGGCCTGGCTGCAGTGCCCCGATTGTGGCAACCAGGCGTTGGCTTTTACCTGCTCCGTCTCCCCCTGCTCTTCCCCCTCAACAGCTCCCACCATCCCTTGCCATTCCTTCCTCTGGGGGCAGACTCTGGCAAGGTGGCCTGGCTGTTGGCAGAGATAGCATTTCCGGGCGCCCTTTCCCTCCTTCTTAGCCCCCTCGCTGGGTTTTGAAAATGCGCGCGCGCGCGCTGTCCCGATTTCCATCGGCTCTGCCGGCGGGAAAGCTGGCTCAGGAATGTCTGGAATGCGGAACTCCTTCCAACGTTCCCCTCTCCCTTCCCGCCTCTCCAAGGCTCTTGCCTCCTGACGCGCTCCTATGGTCAGCGCAGATTTGGTCAGCTGATCCATAGACCCCGCCCTGGGGCTCCGTGACAGCTCGTCTTTCACAGCCGACGAAAGACCTTCTTCAAATAGCATCTGAATGGGTGCCGCCGATAAATCCCAACCCAGTCTGTGAACCAGCATGGTAAACTCAGTCCAGTACTCACGGACAGATCGGCTTCCCTGCTTGCAAGCCATTAGCTGTCTGCGCACCACCCCTTCCTCAATATCGCTGGAAAACATGATATCCATTGCACGAAAGAACTTCATCGTGTCCTTTAGTACGTCATTGTGCGTTGCCATCAGGGGTCGAACCCAGTCTCTCGCCCCCCTCTCAAGATGCCCAATCACGAAAGCAACTCGTGATTCCTCATCAGGGAATTCATCAAACTGCACATTAAGTGCATATTGCATCTCTGTCCTAAAGGCATGGTAATCCTTGGGGTCCCCCCCAAACTTCTGCACCAATCCTGGTACCTTTCTGGGGAACTGAGTGGCTCTCCCCTTCTTGTCTGCATCCTGAGCCCTTCTCTCCTCCAGCCTCGCCGTCTGCAGCGCCAGTTGGACCTCCAACGCTCGGTATCTATCTTCCAAGCTTGGACCAGCCCCAACCCCAGCTCCTCCGGTTCCGGTTGGTTCGCTCATGATGCTTTCTCTTGCACAGGCAGCGTACAAAGACTGTCGGACTGCTGTTAGGGATTGATTAGCTGCTTGTGCGTAAAATCGTGCTCCCTCAGAGTTTGTGCGACCCCACAAACCTCAGTGTGTGACGGAGCTCCTCAGACATGTCTGCTCTAGTCACTAGTAGAGTCCGACAGTGGCTGTCTGCGGAAGCGTTTCCAGCAAAGGAGCTCCTTAACGGAAACGCGTCTCCTGGACTCACGGCGTGACAGTTTCCGGCGAGGTGTAGGTCTCCCTATGTGAGACTCAGATACCTCCCCACTGTTTTCGCTGGAAGCGTCCCTGAGCCCTCCCTCCTGCTCACATTCCCTCAGAGAATCACTCCTCCCTCTGCTGGTGCCTGCTTCAGCTGTTGAGTCTCTTACTTCCTCCCTGAGCCCCTCCACCACCTGATGCTCCGATGGCAGTTCCCTGACACAAATCATTGTCCAACTCAAAATAGTTTAGCTGATATGTTCTTACTGGTGCCTGCTAGGGCTTTGCTGGCAAAGGGTGTCAGCTTTCAGGAACAATAGAATTCTTCAAGCTAGAAAAGGGAGTATTCATCAAAAGAAGATTTACATCGCACAGTTTCAGATAAGAAAAGATGATGGTCCAAAAGAATCAACCCAGGTGAATTCTGACATTCAAGAGTTCACCCACATCAACTTATTTCTGTCCACATTTGCATTCCTCTGTTGTCTATGGAGGTTATTGAGGAAAATGGATTTCACCACTTTGCACGTGTAGCTGTGTGGCTGCTGGGTAGTATGTCACCACACATTTAAAGCACACTTAATGCACATGGTTTCCCTCAAAGCATCCTGGGAACTGTAGTCTGTTAAGGGTACAAGGAATTGCAGCTCTGTGAGGCTTAACCTACATTTCCCAGAATTCTTCAAGGGAAAGCCATGTACTTTAAAGGTATGATGTGGATGTCACCAGAAACAAGTTGACAGCTAGATATGAGAGGTCACTTCTATGTTGCCACTCTTTCCATAAGGCCTGGTGCTTTTCATTCAATGGAATTTTTCTTTTTTTAAAAAAAAAAAATATACGTTTTGATATTACACGATCACCCCTGGTTAATTAGCCTTTTGCTAAAGAGAGAACTGCTCCACCTGGTCTGTCATAGCAAATAGTCTTGTTCTACAACAGACTAGAAGCTCAGCACAAAGACACCTTCGTTTTCAGTTAATCCAGGGTGGGAGACAGTGAATGTTTGTGTGCTGTGAGTTTCTTACATGGAAAGAGATTCTTTCATCCTCAGATATTGATATCAGCTTGATGAACCCTGACAACAGCATCTTAGGGCCAAACTTGCACACTATTTCAAGGGTTCCATGTTTGGAACTTCCAATATAATGTCCGCCTATAAGCCCTAAATTAGCAGTTTTGGGGAACGACTTTTAAAATCAGGGAATTGTCACAGGGCTAGGTCCCTTTCTCCCACAGTGGCTCAGTCCAATTCTCCCCACCACTTCCTTTTTTGGGAAGGTAATTATATTGGACTTTCCAGCCACAGAACTCCAACGGCTTCCACTCTTTATTGCTTTGCCATTCCTGCCAATTGCATGTGTTTAAAATTCTATGAGTTTCCCTAAGCTGTCTCCTTTCACGTTGTCTTTGTCTGCCTCTATTCCACACAGTCCCTAAAATATTCGAGTTTCACTTTCCTTTATCTGCCAATGTTTTATCTTTCAGTCATGGCCTTCTATTTAATATCTGCCATTGCTGTTTTGATTTAATACCGCACCACATGTATGGCTTCGTTTACCATTATCTGCACTCTTTCTAAAGAAAACAATTTACTGTCAAACTCCAACCCAGTATGTCACATGTTCTTCCAGATTCCAAACCCAGCGTTCTCTGATTCTTTCTACTCTGGCTATTTTCTACTGGCATTTTTTTTTATACATAATTTTTTTGGGGTAGGTCATTAACACTGCTGCTGCTCTTGTCACTAATCTATTCAAGTGTAAATTTTACATATGGCACTTCCTTCAGCTAGATGTAAATCTCCCCCCAAAACAAGTTGAAGGTCACTTTTACAATCTGTCCCAGATGGAGAAGTAGTGAAAATTAACGCCAACCTAAATCATGCATACTTTCAATGAGTAACACTGAAGATGGCACAAGGCTCTTTGTTGTTAACACTGAAGAATGTCGCATTTCCATATTGCTATGAGTGTAGGACCTACATCGTGACCAGCCAGAGGCGAAGTTCACTGGGATATATTTGCAAGGAACACTATGGTAAAATTACAGAGGAACACAAGAAGAGTCCTGCTAGCTCAGGCCAAAGGTCTGTCTAGTCTAGCATCCTGTTCTCACAGTGGCCAACAAGATGTCAATAAGCAGGACCTGAGAGCAACACTGCACTTTCCAGTGGTGCTCTACAGGAAGTGATTGAAATACACACTGGCTCTGACAGATGGTTCAAATTCAGTCCAACTTCTTCCCAACACTTGTAGCAGAATCCAAGGCATCATCATCAAAGACACCAGTGACTAATGTGTCATGGCTTCTTGCATCAATTTTAATTTACTTCATCTTTGAATGTAGCGAGAACAATGACCTGCAGCCTTAATCGGGTTCACTCAGGGATCATCAGAAAGGCTTGGTTCATTTTCAGTTGACAGTTGCATCTTTTAGGCAGACAGTGGCACCAGTTCTGAATGACAGATTTCTTGACTTTCTCTATGGGAGATGGAAAAAGTCCATTAAGAATTCCAAAATCAATAATAAGCAAATAAATAAAACAGTAAAACCATCATAAAGCAGAAAACAGCGCAGAGCTTTCACACCATTCAGAATGACTCCTAAAAAAGGAAAGCCTGTTTGATTCAGCTGTTGTCCAGTAGAAGTTGCTGCATTAATGTTTGTAAGCAGGCAATTGTTTGCGTATACTTGAGATGGACAAATCTATCCATTTCAATTTCTCTTATTTTATTCATTTTTTTTCCAGCCTTATGTTCAGTCCTCCACATTTCTCCATCAATTTGCAATTTTTTTTAAAAAAAAACCCTCACGAAAATTTCTCACTATTGCAATGCAGATACACACATTTCTGCAAACAATTTCATCTAATATAATGCATTTTTATTTGTAACCTTCACTTATATGCTATTTCCTGCCCAATAGGCTGAGAATTCATGCTTCTGAAAACACAATTCAGCTGACTTTATGTAAGTATGTTAACCTTCTTCTGGAACCTAAAAGATTATTTCTGTTATAAAGGTAAAGATAAAGGTACCCCTGCCCGTACGGGCCAGTTGTGTCCGACTCTAGGGTTGTGCGCCCATCTCGCTTAAGAGGCCGGGGGCCAGCGCTGTCCGGAGACACTTCCGGGTCATGTGGCCAGCGTGACGAAGCTGCTCTGGCGAGCCGGCACCAGCGCAGCACACGGAAACGCCGTTTACCTTCCCGCTATAAAGCGGTACCTATTTATCTACTTGCACTTAGGGGTGCTTTCGAACTGCTAGGTGGGCAAGAGCTGGGACCGAAAGATGGGAGCTCACCCCGCCGTGGGGATTCGAACCACCGATCATGCGATTGGCAAGCCCTAGGCACTG
This sequence comes from Podarcis bocagei, assembly GCF_964188305.1. Lineage (NCBI taxonomy): Eukaryota > Metazoa > Chordata > Lepidosauria > Squamata > Lacertidae > Podarcis > Podarcis bocagei. The sequence continues at coordinate 36,303,383 of NC_138126.1, forward strand.
AGGTTTTACCCACAGCGCCACCTGCATCCCTATTTCTGTTATAGGGTACCCTAACTCAATAAAATCTCATTACTAACATTGTCTGGTGCATACTAGTGTTTGTCTAAATAGCTGGTTTCAGTCCTTTACAAATCTAGAATCTATCTCCCTGATAGTTTTGGAGGAGCTCTCTGCACAGTCATATACCTAAATTTGGCTAATCCTCACACATAAGGTCTACATAGCAGACCTTAAATTAACATCCTTCAATATACATTTTTGTAAACATGGCTCGGTTGGCGAACTACCTACATCACAAAATTCAGAGAAGTGTCAATGGTGAAGGAAAGCTGTGTTTCAGTTCACATAATGCAAATTAGGAAGATTGCACTAAAATCCCAAACCATGCCAAATTTCTCCCCAATCTCTAGCTGCGACTGAGTAGCAGAAGCTAGTCTTTTAAAGTTAATGCAAGCAAATGAATTCAGGGATGGAGCTTATTGCGATGCTCTGACCTCTTTGAAAAGCAGCCACGTCTCTTTGAATCTGGCTTCTGGAATGCAAAGCACACTCTCTGCTCCTGTGGCTGCCTGCTGCTGCACCTGGGTGGGCCATGTAAACCCAGCAGCACCTGTGCGAGCCTGTGATGGTGCCAAGTGCTTCAGGAAGTGTCAAACTGGAAGAAAAACCCACTGCCTCTTGCTGCGGATCAATCACAAAGGAAAGGAGGAGGCAACAGGGACTTTTCAATTCAGCTCTGACTGTATTCTGGCATTGATATTTTCAAGACTGCCAAAGCCCTACATTTTGGAGGGCCCATTATCTGACACCCCAGCATGCTTTTCATTACAGAAACGTCTTTCCTCACTCCAGGCATATTGTAGTGGTTCTAGGGGTTGCTCGTGCGTAAGCCGGTGCAAACACCTGGCTGGGTTGCCTGAGTGAACCTTTTCTGTCCGGACAGCCACTCACCCATGGCTGTCTCAATCGCTGGCAGAATCCGTCAGTGGGCGTTTCTTAAACTTCTTCCAGCAAAGAAGCTCTTTGACGCCTAGTCTCCTCCTACTCTCTCTGCGCGAAAGCCTTCTGCGCAAGGAGGGCGTAGGCAGTGGAGGACCCCTACTCTCCCCGCTGGTCCCCGGCAAGGAGTCATGGGACCGCCTCGTCGCTTCCCCCATCTACCCCCCTTCTCCACTGGTGCTACGCTGATTCTCTTCCCCAGAAGATGGGCTGCCTCTCCCAATCCCGGGACGCTCTCTGGAATCCCTCTGGATCTTGCTCTCTCCCTCCGGCACTGATGGCAGTTCCCTGACACATATGGACTAATTTCTTGAAAGCTTGGAATGAAGAAGCAGGCCTTTCATGTAGCAAGAGAACAGCCACCACGTTTTAGGTAAATATGGGGAAGGAGAGAAATATGCATCTGATGTCACGGACTGGCTGGACACAGAGGAATGGTGGGAGGCACCAGCTGGGGAACCCCCAAGGGAAGAAGGCTCAGCGCCTGGGGATTGGTGGTGGGAAAAGACTGGGAGGAGGTGCCAGAAGCTGAGAAGGTAACAGGGCTTAGTGAGAAGAGAGAGTCTGTGGCAGAAAGAAGTCCAAAATCAGGAGCAGAAGCTGAAGCAGGAGAGGAGGGAGGCCAAGAAGCAGAGATGAGTCCAGCTGGTGAAGAGGCACAGGTGTCTCTTCCTCCTGCTGCGACAAGCTACCCTTCCCCCTGGTCTCTCAGAACCAGGAGAGGCATGAAGAGAGCGGAGGAAAAAATAGCTTTACACAGGCACAGTCCTATATTGCTGGGGGGGGGGAGGACCCCCAAAGACTTAGGCAGCTTTGGGGAGGCAGGGACCTTCAGTGTGACCAACTGTTTCATGGGGGCAAGACCTACCAGAGATGAGTTGCTGTGCTCATTAGGCCTGATACTCCTGGGCAGATCCTGTTTTTGCTAATGAAGAGTTAATTCCAACTCAGTGTGATTTACTACTGGTTCACTGCTGCCATCTACTGTAGCAGTGAATTTGAATGATCATCTCTCTGGGTTTCTCGAGGTCATGAAACTTGGATTTTCAAGTGCTTTTTCTATCACCAAGAGGCAATTCAGGAGAGAATTTGGAACAGAAAGCAAATGCACGTTGGAGATACATTGTGGGCTTGGCACTTGTGATAGGGACTGATTTTATGTGTGAGCTGCTGCTGGTTCCATCTCACCCTGTGCTGCCTAATACATCTTCCAATGGCTCTCTGGGATCTCAGTCTGTGGTCTTTCTCAGCCCTGCTACCTAGGATCCTTTCAGAGTGTATGCTGCAAATGGGGCCTGTGGCTTTCTGTGCAGAGATTATGTGCTATAAACTATGGAGCCATACCCAGCCCCCACTTCCCAAGCCAGACTAAGCCCCATGTGTGAAAATGCCCTGACAATTTGCTGGCATGCCTGTGTTGCTGTGTTTCTGTAAGTGCATGTTGTCCAATACTCAGGAAGCCTTTCATGGCACACTGACGAGTGATGCGATGGCTTCTTTTAAGCAATGCCTCCTTGTCAGTGAGATGGATTAGGCTCTGGATATTTTTTCTGTGTTTCAGTGTAATTTTTCTCTTTCTCCATTTCCTCCCAGAGCCTTCACTGGCAGCCATCTAAATAATTCCCCTTCATCCTCAGCATTTATGTTCCTTAAGTATTTGTAGACTAGGTCCCCTCCCCACTCGTTGCATTGCCAAGTGATACATTATTAACTCTTCAATCAATCCTTCTGGCCCACTAATTATGTTGCCTGCTCTTTGCTGATCTCCTCTTCCATTTGTCAATATGTGTCTGCTGGAACTGAACATAGAATTCCAAATGCAGACATGCTGCCTTTGCTCAGTACGTGATGTAATGCTGATCTTAGCTTCCCAGGATTTTGCTACCACATCACATTGCCAACTCTTATATCACTTTTGGGTGTCATGTTGAGATTCCACCTACAAGTTGACTCAAAACAAGAGTTGGGAGTCACATTTCCTTAGCTGCAAGAGTTTGCATTTATTTATTTTTACAATATTTTCTTTCAAGAACCACCCCCCCCCCGGTAATTTCTGTCTTGAGAATACAGATACCTCAAATCGGTCTGAGATTATTCTATCCTAGACCGACTACCAGACAGTTGCCCAGACGGCTGGTGAATGAGGGCTCTTGCATCCAAGACTGAACCAAAGCTGACGCTCTCTGCCTTAAATAAAAAAACTTAAATAAATAAACTTCACATGGTGCAGCAACCCTTGATTTCAGTAGCTATCTTTACCAGCAAACTGCACACCGCATACATACACACACAGATTTTGTCATGTTGAATTTGATTGAGAGGTAAGATAAACTGCAAGTCCCAAAATCCTGCTCCTAGATCAATTCAAGGATAAATTGCAAAATGGGAAAAACTCTGCCATCCCCAGTTTATTTTAAGGGTTTCCCGAGGAATTTGGTTGGCCTTTATGAGAACAGAGTGCTGGACTAGATGGGTCAAAGACTGACTGATCCAGGAAGGCTCTTCTTACATTTTCTTCTAGGATACTTGTTTACATAAGATCCTGCCTACAGAAAAAAATAGAATGGATTGAATTCATCACCCTTCAGATATTTAGAGATATATCAACATGATGTAACAGCAAAGTGTGTCAAAATTTTGAACAGATCTCCCCTTCATTTTAAGCATGAAGGAGGAAAAAAAACTATTTTCAAAGAAGTGCTTAATATTCAGCGCTTCCTTTTGCGTTCCCCCATCCAGGATGCTAGCTGCTAAAAGGCTGTGGATTTTAGGAAATCCATCATATGCCATCCCTTAATGGCAAAATGACCAGACAGCTGAAGATTTTAGTAACTAAAATAAGGCACATTACTGTAATCAGTCGCTTTAAACCTCTCTGGAATATGCGGCAGAAGCCTATTATTTTCATTGCCAAGGAGCTTCTGGAAGGATTATGCTAATTCAAGCTACCTTTTCTCATTTAATATCAAATCTGAAGAGAAGTGTTAAGCTGTGGAGCCATTGCTCACTGTTCATAGTCAGTCTGTGGAAGAGAGAAATTCCGCAGGAATGCCAAAGGCAACTTTTCGGGTGGATCTGAGACTTGCCACCAGAAGGGGCTACTCAGTTTCACTCCCCCTTTCGCCACCAAGTTGCTGTTGTTTTTGCTCATTGGAAACATTCTGTTTTTAAAATAACAGCAGGCACAGAATGAAAGAGTTGCAGTGACCAAACACAGTTGCCACACCTGAATTGCAAGTTACAAGTGAAATCTAATCCCCACCCACCTTTTAGAGGAATCATGGACCTTATGAATGTAGCAATGATTGTGTGCTAATTATGTCCCAATGCATGACGTAGCCTATTTGGAGGCAAAATAGGGAAGGGTTGTGGGTCAGTGTTAGAGCTTTTGCATTGCATGTAGAAAGTCACAGGTTTCATTTATGGTATTTTAAAGTAGGGCTGGAAACTGCTCCTCACCTGTACCCTGGAAAGCCACTGCTAGTCGTTGCAGAGAATACCAAGCTAGAGAGATCAATGGTTTGCCTTCGTATAAGGCAGCTTCTGATATCCCTACTGATGCCTCCATGACATGAATGTGTGCCCTCAGCAGCAAAACTCTTCAGGCAGGTTCTTGAAGCAGAAGAAACTAAGCCCAATTTCGAAGAATAGATATGCCTGCTTAATCCTGTGCATGCCTTGTTTCGACACAGCATCAGCGGGTAGTTGCCAGGGCACAGCAATCACTGATGCCTGCCCTGTTCCCTTTAACGTTGCACCCCAATGCTCAGATTACTGGGCAGGTGGATCCTGGAGCTCCCATAAAGTGCCAAAACGTTGTTGCTGTTGTTGTTTTGTATTTTGCTGTTTAAAAAACCCTCTTGTCACAAAACTGCTCTTTCCCCAAAAAACCATACTTGTGTCAAATGAGTACTTTGCATTTTGCAAAATAGGACAAATAGCAAGTTTGGTACCCAATTTTAATTGGGAAATGGCCCATCCTCATGGCTGCTATTAATACTCTTAAATATGTGGGAGATTCTGTTCACCCTTCCCATCTAGTTTTGTTTTCAGTCAGACGGAGATCAGAAAAGAGCAGCCCTCTCTTTGGTAAACAAGAAGCATACATTACATTTATTATTCTACTTCCTACTGTTCCCCCTCGCTCTACTCTATCAGAATTCATCATGAGAGATTTGAAGGCAAAGTGTATAACAGCGGAAAAACATGCCTTCATCTTCTCACAGATGTATCTAAGTATGCTGCGTGTTGCGTTTCCCAAATAGCACAACTTTGCGCTGCCTAGAATCTACTTAGTATGTTCCTTTACTGGGCCCATATCACACCTGTGCTAATTGATCTGTACTGGCTGCCTGTTAGCTATCAAACCAGTTTAAAGATCTTGTTACTGACATACAAAGCCCAGAACCATTCTGGACCATCAGTTATCTGAAAGACCAATTTCCCCTCCATTGCTCAGTAAGGGCATTAAGATGAACAAACGGAACCCAGTTCGTTTTGCCACAGCCTACTGCTCAGCATCTTGCAGTTAGGTGAAGGCAAGTTTTTTCACTGGGGTTGTGGAATGCATCCCCCTTATGAAATTCAAGAGGACCCATTGACCCTGGCCTTCTGCTGACTTTTGAAGACAGACATTCCCTTGATCTTTCGACCCACGCCTCCTGTTATAATTACTGTGCTCTTTTAATGGGATTGTTTTATTGCATAATTTATTAATGAATGATTAGATTTTAGTGGGATTGCTTTGTTGTGTGTTTTAATTATGGATGTTTATATTTTAATGCCTATGCCATTTTATACTTCTGAAGGGCTTAGAAGCTTTGTCGTTACGTGGCATGTACAAATCAATTCATCATCATCGTCATCATATACATCCAGCTTAAACTCAGTTGCAATTCAAAAGTTAGTGTAGGTTGCATCCCTTTTGAAGGTGACCAGATTTTTGGCCTCCTTATTTCTTTGCTTGCCTGGTTCTGGCATGGTGGCTCCCCCCGGCTTGCTCTGAGGTTGCATTTTAAACAACTTTGGAGAGGTTTGGGCTTTTTCAGGTAAACCACAGGACTTCAATTTTATTCAGACTTGTTTGCCCACCAGTTTTTTCCTTTCCTTTTGCCCTGCATGAGGCAATTCCCAATTATCCTAACGCTTGCATAATTACTGTTTCATGCAGCTTTCCAGGAACAATTTTTGTTTAATGTACTCCTGATAGCACTGAGAGAATTCCTAATGGGCTGGCTGCTCATTTTCTCTTTATTTCACATCGCAAACTTTATTATCAAAATGGGACACTCACTTTATTATGTACAAATGCATTTTTGGCATCTGACCTAAAATTAGACATTCACCCTCCCTTGATTTCACCAAAATGTTGAGTTGATACATGCTGTAGAAGCTTTCCGAAACTGCTGGGGTTGAGCCAAACATTTGTCTGTATTTTTAACTCCAGCTGTGAAATTGATTCTCCCTATAGCATCTGGATCAGGGTGGATTCCTTGTGTCAGAACCACTTCCCAAAATGGCTGCAGCAAGAAGATGTGTCTTCCCCTCAAATTCCTTCTGCAAATCTTCCTGAACTCCTTTTAACTTGCTTCTCCATTCATGCTGACATGGCGACACAATCAAGAGCTGGATTTTCCACATCCACCTCAAACTTCGTTTTAGGCAGAATTAGGTGGCAGCTCTTGCACAATGCAGAAGGAAGCAGTGAATCTGCTCCTGGAAACCTCCTCTATTGTTGGTTACAAGAGAAACAGACGACTGGTCTAAGATGTAATATCAGGGTTACCAACCTCATACACACTAGCATGGCTTGCATCCTGGTGTCTGTATGCAAAGCTTGAATGTCCACAGAGAGGATGCTTTCATGCCTACAGATGTCTGTGTGATCACTTCTTTCCCTACAGATGTTGATGGACATCAGGGGCAGAGCTAATCGGCATGGGCCCACTCAGATATTAGTTCAATCTGTTAGTGTTTCTTACAAATTATTTTTCTAAGAGAACATCCTTTTCATCCTGCACACTCACTTGCCATTCTCCCAAAAGCATCACAGAGTTTTTGGGTTTTTTTAAAATTAAGTCGGCTCTGGATAGTCAAAAGTTTGGGACTTTTCAAAAGCCTGTATTTATATTCTGAGTTATTTGGATGTGCGCTAATTTAACTTGCAACCTGCCCTAAGGGACGCTATGCACATAAATAAGAAAATGCTACTTCAGAAACTTGCTATGAATTAAAAATGAAGAAACTGAATATCTAAATCAAATTGACCAGAACCAGCTACGTTTTCAGCAAGCTGTGGATGTGACAAGGTGCAGCTGAAGATACTTGCCTGCCAATCAAGGTCAGCACCATCAGCTCCAAGAGCATTTCATGACTCATGGGTCCCAACCCAATGTTGGAACTCATGCAGCCTTGAAAGATGAATGCAGTCAGAAGTATCATACATAGCAAGGTCAGAGCACCTCTCTGGGGCCAAGGCCTACATTACCGCAGCAGAAAGCCATGAGGGGCTGTATTCTAGTAGTGGGCAGGGCCTGAGTCAAAAGGGGTTGAGCCAGATCCTCACGCAATCACACAAAGACAACTACACAGATACTAAAGCTGTTTCTTGTGGAAATACGGCATTTAATTTTCCGTTACTCCACACAAGTTAAACCTTCTATGCTGTAAATAACCCCCTCCCCCCCAAAAAAACCCCTTTATCAGGCCTCACTGCACAAATGGCTAAAAAACCCATAGTGATTCTACCAGCAAAATACAATGCAAAACTGGACTGCAGACTTTCTTGCAACTATTCAGTGCCTCCGATTTCAAAATGTGAGGTTGTGTGCATCCAGTTGCAAAATGAATACACATGTCTTCTTTTGCATATTTGCAAGGGACACAAGCCTACCTCTCTGCTGAGACATTTCCCCCTCTGCTTTGATGTTCTTGAAGCAGATCTTCTTACAGGGGAATAAACTGAAAATTGCACAGTGGGCACAACATCAAAGGCCTTTTCACTCTCAGTTGCTCCCAGCTGAGCAACTGATGGATGGGAGAAGACCCTGAAGACCAATCAGGCCGAAGACCATAGCCTACAGGTTGGGGGTTTCCTACTCCTGGAATGTATCACCCACTTATACTGTATGTGCATTTTCTAATTCAACGGTAGCTGGTGCTAGAAAGCCCACATCTCATTAGGCTGTAAAACTTATGTCAAATTTTTAAAATAAGTATAACATATTCATTCCAAAGACAATAAGTAAATAAAGCAGATTCGGCTGTTTTCCAAGCCTTGCCTATCTCCTCATTAGTTTAATTTCTTATGCTGCTCCTCTGCCCTTCTTCTTGTTAGTGTAACATTATGCAAATATTACTTAACTTCAATGAAACACCTAATTAGCTGAACAGGTTGGATGTTCGCCAAGTAGTTCTGATAAGCAAAGTCGTTTTGTTTTGGCTATTATTTTCTGTTTGGTCCCACTGTATTCTGTTTGGCAAATTTCCCTTTGAGGTGCTCTATTATTACTTTAGCAATATCAAATAACATTTCTTGCTGACAGAAAGTGTGGACTCTCCTCCTCTAAACAGGATATGAGTTAAGACAGAGGTGTGGGAACTTTTTTCTGTGAAAGGCTGTATTCCCTTGTAGGGTAATCTCTTGGAAGGCCCATCTCAGTGGACTTGTCTGAAACCAGCAGCAAGCTAGGGCCACCCCATCCATTTTCTCTCTCTCTCTCTATTTCTGCCATTCCGTCTTTCTCCCCCACCCTCTAATCTCACTCACTTTTTCTGCCATCTACTCTCCTTCTGCCACCCCTTCTCTCTCCCACTTTGCCACACCAAATCTCCCTCTTCCCCCTCCATAATCTCACTCTGGCTCCCTTGCTCTCTGACACCCACTTTTCTGTCTTTCCTCCCTCTCCCTCAAAGTGGGTTGCCAGGGGGAAGGGACAGGTAGTTTTTGTCAGAATTCTGAATTGATAGCTTAAAGAGGGCTCCCTACACCTTCCCCACTTCCTCAAATCCATCTGTTTCTGCTCTCCCTGTCTGCTCCTACATGAAATTGGACCAAGGACCCCATGAAGCATTTGGATTACAGGCTGCCCACTCCTGAGTTGTTGTTTTTTTAAAAAATAATATACTTAACAACATTTTTCTTGTATGCAAATGGATGACTTCATAAAACTTTCTTTAAAAACTCTTACAGAACATGCAAAGGTAAATTTTTGCAAATGCAAACTCTACGGTAATATATTATTACACTGAATATTTGCTTACATGGCTGTTGACCTGAATCATCAGCTTTCCTCCTCCAATCTGAGCAGTTCATCAGTCTGAAGGTTATTGGAATGTAAATGTCTTGAACACTCTGAAATGTACCGAATAGTGGGTAATTTTAAAGCCAATTATAGTGGGAGTATCAGAAGGTTTTTAAACTGCCGAAACCAAAAACCCAGTGTTAGAAGTTTTAATGATGAGGACAAGGTTCTTTTAATTAAGGTTCATCTCAATAGTACAGGATGTTCCCATTTGGGCAGTCCCACAGAGAGCATCTTATACTAGAATTCAAACAATCTGGTTTTCATTGAAAACTGTCAAACGGCATCTCAGGATAAGGGGATTGATCGGGGGGGGGGTAAAGGTAGGCATGCAATATGCTTGTTCCCCTTGTGAAATTCTCTCGATCATCTTCTCAGAAAAGCTTGGCACCTTCCCTCCACCAAAGTCTGAAAAAATCTGTTGACACAAGTCCCATTTAAGCATTTTTCCTTCCTGTAATGAAAAGGCATCTCTTTTTTGCCCTTCACTCATCGTATTTATAGAGTCCCGAACATATGTACTGAATCTTAGGAAGAACATTGTCAGGCTTGCAAAACTTTGAAACCGCTTCTGGAAAAAAAGTCAAATCTCTTTGCCTTGGTTTCCCTGAAATAATAGTGTGTGGTGATTGGCCAGCCTATACTCAATCTGTTAATTGTATAAGATCTTTTCAATAGTGAAACAAGCTACCAGCTTTTTATTTTTTTTGGGGGGGGGGAAGGGAGAATATTATTTCAGCACTGAGTTGCAGTAACCCTTCTTAGAAGCTTTCAGAAAACCATTCTGCAGTTAGTGGCTTCAGGTACAAGGCCTCTCACTCATGCCTTATTCAGGGATTCTGTTTTGTAGAAAATGGGAGGCAACTGCCCCTAAGTTTTTGGGACACATGATTATTTTTCTGGGGCAAGTAGATAATGCCAAAATCTTCTAAGTTGTACTGTAGCAGCTATCTTGGTCCAAATCACTCAGGCTCTATTTTGTCCTCAAACTTTCTTCTCAGAGGATATGTCTGCAGATGGCTTCTTTGGACCACAACTGTAACTCAGAACCAAACTAGAATTGACACTGGAGATTCTTCCTCTACCACCACCCCAGTCCCGAAATATTAGCATTCCCAGGTACGTGCTTTGAAGATCAGAGAAGTGGCATCCTGGGAGAGAGTTTGCAACCTTTCCTCACCACAACTTTCCTCCAATGTCGTGCAATTCCTCTCCCCTCTCAAATCTTCTATTGCAGGGGTCTGCAACCTTTAAGACAAAAAGAGCCACTTGGACCCGTTTCCGAAGGAAAAAAAAAACTGGGAGCCGCAAAACTCGTCATTATAAAAATAACTTTTTTGTCACTTTTTATTATTTCTTTGTTTGACCCCTCAGAATTACTCCTCCTCATAGAAATAAACGTTAAATTAACAAGTTACCTTTTTGTGTGTGTGTGTTCTTCACTCCCCTTCAAAACAGTGACCAGCGTACATGCCCCCTTTCAATGCAGTGACCAGCGTACATGCCCCTTACAATGTAGCGGGCGGGCGGGCGGGAAGGTGACGTCGGGACGGTGCGTGACTAACACACACATCGCCCCCATGCGATGTCACAGCCAGTACAGTGCCTGCCACAGTGGGGAGCCGCGGCAAAGGTGTAAAAGAGCCACATGCGGCTCCGGAGCCGTGGGTTGCAGACCCCTGTTCTATTGTGTTCTCATTGATCCATCTTTATCACTAGAGGCAGAAGCAGCCTCTGTGGCTCCAGTCACCTCATATCAGCATAGGTTGGTACATCTTCTATCTCAACCTGGGATGAGATAGTCTGGCATCAGCGATCCCATTTCAAATGCTGCAGAGCATTGTATGTGGGAGCAGAACTGCCTTTGGAAACCTCAATGGGTCCAGAATATGGCTGAGAGGGTACTAATTGGGAGCTGCTGTTGCAAGCAGTGCTGGCTCTGCAATTAGACAGAGTGAGGCAGTAGCTTCAGGTAGCAGTAAGCGGCTTTTAAATAAATACATACATACAAGTTTCCTGCTAGGAAGAGGGCAGAGGTGCTTGTAGGATTTCTTGCCTCAGATGCCTGGCCCTGGGTACTCTTACCTTGAGGCAAGGAGGGAGCATCAGCCTGTATTCTTCCTCAGTAAAATGTCTGGAGCCTGTCCTGGTTACGAACAGGGGTGAACTTGGGTCTTTCTAATTTCAGCAATGCCCTGTGTGAGGCCAAAATTCAGTGCCCCCCCCCCCGCCTCTCACTTGCTAATCTGCTCAATTCACTAGTTTTGGTGCCCAGTGCAGCAGAACTTGGTTGTGCTGCCCTACTTTGCCCCTGTTGCAAACATGGTGTCAGTATCTTAACAATCTCATGTACTCCAGGTCTAATTCCAATTCCAAGCCCTATTCCAAGTGCTAGTATTGACTCTTAGGGCCCTTCACAGTTGGGACTGCGACAGAACGTGAAGCATTGCCTCTTCCCACAGGTTACCTGTGCCTTGAAGTCATTGTTCTTTGCCAAAGGTGCAGGGATGCAATGGCAAGTAAGGCTTTGTTATCTTACATAGAATTGCAGGTAAACATAGCAAGACTACATGGTGTGAAACAAAATAAAAATTGTGCCTTGGTGCCTGGTAAATTGCAGCTCCATTCTGTACCAAAACAACAGACCTCTCTTAATGGTCCCCTTGCCCGAATGCGTAAATGAAGCTACTCATTACTCTCAATCATCCTAAAAATGAAAAGGGTTTTTTTTGTACATTTTTGTACATTTAGAACAAAATACCAAATTAGCCCCCAGTGTCCCTGTCACCCCCTCACACTTCTCTAAGCCAAAAAAATCCTGATGATTTGTGAAGATTTCTCCAAACATACCAGTCAAAAATATAGTACAGTGGTACCCCGCAAGACAAATGCCTCGCAAGACGGAAAACCCGCAAGACGAAAGGGTTTTCTGTTTTGGAGGCGCTTCGCAAGACGAATTTCCCTATGGGCTTGCTTCGCAAGACGAAAGCCCATAGGGAAATCTCCGGGGACCTGTTTTAAATTGCTGGCGGTCGGGAGCAAAGACTTTCGCCCACAGCCGGCCTTCAGAAGAGGTCCTGGACCTCTTCTGAAGGCCGGCGGGGGGGCAAAAGTCTTTGCTCCCCACCCGCCTGCCTTCCCGGGACAGCGGAGACTTCTCCGCTGCTTCGGGCGATCTTAAAATGCTGGCGGGCGGGAGCGAAGCGTTCGCTGCCGACCCCCAGCATTTTAAAATCTCCCCGGGACAGCAGAGAAGTCTCTGCTGTCCCGGGCGATCTTAAAATGCTGGGGGTCGGCAGCGAACGCTTCGCTCCCGACCCCCAGCATTTTAAAATCTTTGGGTGAGTGTCTGCAAGCCTCGCGCGCCCGGCAGGAGGTCCCGCCGGGTGCGCGAGGCTTGGGGCGGCAGCCTGTCACCCGAAGCACGGGGAGCCCTTCGGAGAGCTCCCCTTGCTTTGGGCAAGTGTCTGCAAGCCTCGCGCGCCCGGCAGGAGGTCCCACTGGGTGCACGAGGCTTGGGGCGGCAGCCTGTCACCCGAAGCAAGGGGAGCCCTTCGGAGAGCTCCCCTTGCTTTGGGCGAGTGTCTGCAAGCCTCGCGCGCCCGGCAGGAGGTCCCACTGGGTGCACGAGGCTTGGGGCGGCAGCCTGTCACCCGAAGCAAGGGGAGCCCTTCGGAGAGCTCCCCTTGCTTTGGGCGAGTGTCTGCAAGCCTCGCGCGCCCGGCAGGAGGTCCCGCCGGGTGCGCGAGGCTTGGGGCAGCAGCCTGTCACCCGAAGCACGGGGAGCCCTTCGGAGAGCTCCCCTTGCTTTGGGCGAGTGTCTGCAAGCCTCGCGCACCCGGCAGGAGGTCCCGCCGGGTGCGCGAGGCTTGGGGCGGCAGCCTGTCACCCGAAGCACGGGGAGCCCTTCGGAGAGCTCCCCTTGCTTTGGGCGAGTGTCTGCAAGCCTCGCGCGCCCGGCAGAAATTAAAAAAAATATGAATGAACAAATGCTTAGCATGGCAATATAGCTGGTAATTCTGAAGTGACTTGAGAAAATGTGCTTCCAGGGGTAGATGCCTTATACCATAAAGTTCTATTAATTATTATTATTATTATTATTTATATCCTGCCTTTTTCCCTGACAGGACTCAAGGCAGCTTACAACTAAAATAGAATCAGCTAAAACATATTAAAAGGCAATCATTAAAAAGCAATTAAGCATTGATTGAGGTTGAATCCTGTCAAGACAGAAGTACTGTTTTTGGGGGACAGGAGGCGGGCAGGTGTGGAGGACTCCCTAGTCCTGAGTGGGGTAACTGTGTCCCTGAAGGACCAGGTGCGCAGCCAGGGAGTCATTCTGGACTCACAGCTGTCCATGGAGGTCAATTCTGTATCCAGGGCAGCTGTTTACCAGCTCCATCTGGTACACAGGCTGAGACCCTATCTGCCCACGGACTGCCTTGCCAGAGTGGTGCATGCTCTAGTTATCTCTTGCTTGGATTACTGCAATCACTCTATGTGGGTCTACCTTTGAAGGTGACCAAGAAACTACAACTAATCCAGAATGTGGCAGCTAGACTGGTAACTGGGAGTGGCTGCCGAGACCACATAACACTGATCTTGAAAGATCTACATTGGCTCCCAGTAGGTTGCCAAGCACAATTCAAAGTGTTGGTGCTGACCTTTAAAGCCCTAAATGGCCTCAGTCCAGTATACCTGAAGCTGCATCTCCACCCCCATCGTTCTGCCCAGACACTGAGGTCCAGCGCCGAGGGCCTTCTGGTGGTTCCCTCACTGTGAGAAGCCAAGTTACAGGGAACCAGGCAGAGGGCCTTCTCGGTAGTGGCACCCGCCCTGTGGAATGCCCTCCCACCAGATGTCAAAGAGAAGAACAACTACCAGACTTTTAGAAGACATCTGAAGACAGCCCTCTTTAGGGAAGCTTTTAATGTTTAACAGACCACTGTATTTTAATATTTTGTTGGAAGTAGCCCAGAGTGGCTGGTAAACCCAGCCAGATGGGCAGGGTATAAATAATAAATTATTATTATTATTATTATTATTATTATTATTATTATTAGTAGTAGTAGTAGTAGTAGTAGTAGTAGTAGAATTAGAATATATACACATAAAAGATCACCTATAGATTGTTACAATAAAAACATCACAGCACCAGCCCTTTCCTTAAAAAAAACCCATTCAGTTCCCCAAAGTCTGTTGATACAAGACAGTCTTCACCTGGTAGCGAAAGGACAAGGCCAGTCTCACTTCTCTAGGAGGGGATTTCCAAAGCCTGAGGGCAGCCACCAAGAAGGCCCTTTCCTGTGTCCCCACCAAGCATGCCTGTGATGGTGATGGGGCTGAGAGATATTAGAGCCCAGACAGGTTTGTATGAGGGAAAATGGCTTTTCAGATATCCTTGAGCTACTACTCTGACTGACAACGGCACTCCAGGGTATAAGGCAGAACTATTCCTCATCATAAACTACCACACCCTTTTGTGGAAAGGAGATGGCAGGAATAGAACCTGGCACCTTCCGCACCCGATTAAAATGTTCTATCTCCATGCCATTGCTGGTGTGAGGAAATTGACTTTTGAATTATACAGCAGGTGTGCGCGCCTGGGTGTATTTCAACTGATATGTTTCATGACAAAAATATTTAGGAAAGGCTGAAGCTCAACTTGCTGAGTGTTTTCCTACATCTAATCAATAACCTTTTTAACAGAATCAAATTTTGAGAAAGAAAACAACAAATTGCTCTCATGTTCACCGTTTAACAATTTCGTATCCTTTGGTAAAATAAACTGGAAGTTTATCAAAGAAGCATTTGCTCGTGGACCAGTTCTGCCTGGAATAATTTCTGTAGTCTTTGGCTGATGCGATAATGGGAACTTTTCTTTTTCCTTTTTCTTTTGGCAAGGCTTTTGATCCAGATTTTTATGCCTGAAAGCAGAAAGGTGAATTTAATTGACACTTTCCTGATGCTCAGGTTTGCCTCATCCGTGCCGCCTGCACATGAATTTTCAATTCAATTTCCAGCCTCTAATGGGAGCAGCCACAAATTCAAATACCTCGTTGAAGTGGCACAAAATGAATTACGCAGATAACAATATTTCATCAAGCTCAAAACTAGTCTGTGTTACGTCCCAAGCAGTAAAGTAGTATAAATGAATTGCTAAGTCACAGAAATATTGATGACTTATATCTCATCTTTGTCAAAAGCAGAATGATGACTGGGGGGAGCCTATTTCACCTTGAAATGTTTTTTTCATTGCAAAGATTAGAAAATAGAGATATCATAGTCCAGTGCATATAGATTTGCAACCTGATCTGACAACATGAATGCAAATATATAAAGCCTATACTGTTTAAAATAGCACTGATCAGATAATTGTCAAGAGCACCACCCAGATATTGGGGGGATAGAGAGACTAGGAGGTGACTTTATTTCCTCTCTCCCTCCACCACAAACACATTATTGCATTAGCATCAACATTGTGGTTAAGGACGAGGGAAAATGCCTATTTTCAGTCCATGAATTTTACCCATAATTCCATTTTCTCCCATTTCTGTATTAACTTGACATTTTGTTTTAAAATTACAGAATATCTATTTACATAAACCATTTAATGAGCATTTTCATGTGATTATTGTGGTACCTTTGATCTATGGAGAAATGTACCTCAGCATTCAAAGAAGTGCAAAATCCTGTGAATGGATACATTCAAATCTGCACATTAGTCCAAGAGGTAAACATCAAGTAATATCATATTGGAACCTTCAATGTACAAATTCTTCAAACATCCCTCATTCTGTTTAGCCTACATGCTGAGGACATGGTTTTTGTCACAATCCAACCAGGGCTACACTCCTAGAATTCTTCTTCCACCCCCTAACGTCCCGGATAGAGCTATCCCATCCACGTCTACTCAGAAGTCAGTTTCATTGAATGATCACTGATCCAGCTACATCCTTCCATTTTTCTGAAGGGCACTCGGGTTA
The DNA here is from genome assembly GCF_964188305.1 of Podarcis bocagei. Taxonomy (NCBI): domain Eukaryota; kingdom Metazoa; phylum Chordata; class Lepidosauria; order Squamata; family Lacertidae; genus Podarcis; species Podarcis bocagei. The sequence continues at coordinate 36,319,671 of NC_138126.1, forward strand.
GCCTGTTTCAACAGAACCAACAGAGTTATCTTAATGACAGTTTTATTTTGTCCTATGCAACGGTTAAATGTGTTGCCCATATTTTTAAGATGTCATAGATTTCTTTCTTTCATCCATCCCTGTTCTGAAGTGACACTTACGTGTTTCTGTTAAATCAACACAACCTATTTTCAGTTGTAGGAAGATAAAAGCAAGAGGCTATGGTAAGCAAAGCTGTATCAAGCTTGCATGCTTATTTGAATATTCTAAACTGATTTCCCCCCCTTGCCCAAATGTGGGATTAATCACACTTTCTGTTATGTTTGGGCCCTGTGTTAGATCCCACAGAGAAAGTGACTAGAGGTTGGGCCAAGGAGATCTCCAAGCATGCAACTTGCTCCAGCAAGTGTAGACTTAGAGTAAGGATTTTAAGCCTCTGCAAACGACCTCCTGCAGGTTCCACCAGAGGCAAACTTTGGTGTGAGCCCAAAATTCAACATTCCCACCTCTCACCTTCCATTCTGCTAAATTCACTACATCATTATGTTCACATGTGGTAGGGAGGTAAACAGTGCTTTTTTCCTAAATTTTTTTTAGGGGTACTGTCATTTTCCTACTCATATTGAAGTACTGCCCCTCAATGAGGCCAAACTTAGATTCACAAAATGTTTACGGGTATGCGTACCCCTGCATCCCCCCCCAGAAAAAAAGTCTGGATGTAAATATATATATGACAAAGGGTGTTTAAGGAGACAACAAAATTCACTGGGTTAATGCTGACCAAAAGTCCAGAGGTAGCATTATTATCAATTTACGATGGGGTGGAAGGTTTGCTAGCTATGAAGGACTTGCTCACAAATTTATTGACAGCTACGTGAATTATTATAGCTAGGAAGTGGAAGGGGCAAACAGAATTTAAAATGGGAGAATGGTATATGTGGGATATAGCTATTAATGATAAATTAACATGTGCCATTAAGGTAAAATGGGGAATATGCAGCATAAATGATTTTGAGGTGATGTGTAAGGTGTTTGTAGAATTTGTACTGTCAAAACGGAAAGAGGTCAATTCATTGCAAGAGGTGTTGAAATTTTGGGAGGTTGAATAGTTACAATGGAATGGACTCAGTGGTGGGATACACATTTTTCTAATTATTATTTATTTGTGATTATCACTTTGTCAAAATAAAAGTAAAAATTTAAAAAGAAAATAATAATAATAATAAAGCCACTACATCACAGTTGTGACATCCTGCAGTGTCCCCTAGGCTTGCTGCCCAGCATGGTGGAATCGGCTGTGCTGCCCTAAATCTGCCTCTGGCTCTATCCCTTTGTAGAGAACACCAGGTTCTTAAAGGGTCAACCCACTGGCTTGAAGATATAGTAGCCTTCCTCCTGGTGTGCTCTCTGCTCTGCAGGACTGGTGGTGTGTGGTAGGAGCCATCTGGATCTTCAGGCTCAGGAGACTGCCCCTGAGGGCCAGGTGGTCTGGAAGTTTCCTCTGAAGACTCCTGTCCATCAGCATTAGGTGGAAGAGTTTCCCTATCTGGCGCCCCTGCATTTTCTGGCTCTGTGTCCAGATAACTGCTGGCTTCAGGGATCATGGACACCTTCAGAGTTTGAATTCACTTTCCCCCCCTCACACTTTTCACTTTTGCTTCTGAAATTTAAGGCAGTAATGCAATACTTTTATTTATTTCTCCCCACCCTCTACATCCAACAGCATCCATAACAGAACTCTTGGAGAAGGTAAATCTGAATTATTATTTTTTGAAGCGAATTTGTGTTAGGAGAATGGCTATGAGATTTCGGAATAAATCTGTTTCAGCTTTAATGCATGTATCCAACTTCCCCCAGAATTTCATTTCCGAAATGTTCCTACGCTGAACATCCAATCTTCTGTTTAAACTCTCTCAAGCTCAAAAAGCAGCTTAGGGATTCGTTTTGAAAGTTTTGCAAAGGCAGTGGGGTTCTCTTCTAGTGCATGCGTTGTATTTCCTTCTGAGAAGGCCTCGCACCAAATCTTGCAACAACAAAGTCCTCGTTTTGTGCAAAACACTTTCCTGCAGCATATTGGAAAATTGTAGTTTCTGTGCGTGATGGAATACAAAAAAAAAGAAAAAAAGAAAAGAAAAGAAAAGAAAAAAGGAGCAGAGTGAAAAGAAAAGAAAATTGCAGAAGGTTCCAAAAAAGGAGACAACTATTAAAAGCTAGAAACTCTCCTTTCGCGTTTGCCTTTTGTTTGCTCCCTGTGATTTCTGATGGTCACTATAGCAACGAGAACAGAGGAAATGAAGAACCGGAGAACATACACTTCAGTATGACGAGTCCAATTTGCAGCCAGCTGAGCTATGTAACAAAAATCTATGTCATACCTAATGAGAATCTATACCGCAAGTAACTGATCAGTTTGAGCTTGTGGCCACATACCTTTGTGTGGCACCCATTGTTTTTCCCCCTCCTCATTAATGACAATAGAAAGGGCAGTAGCCTTATCACTCCTACCAGGTCCCCATCATAGAAATCACTGATATTATTCATTCTATACATTCAAGGGTTATTTTTCTTCTTTTTCACCAACTCTGTGAGGTTTTCTGACACTTTTTAGACATCACAATGATCACTGAGCATGAAGCAAACATCATGGACAAGCTTCTGTTCACACACCATGGTTTTGCGTGGCAAGTCCCCTCCCCCATGTGAAATGAAGACACTGGACACATTATTTAAGGTTAATGGGCATAAAAAGGCCACAACTTTATTGATTACAGAATTGAAAGGTATTGGCCTTAGCCATTGGCTCCTATCGACTACCCGGCATGGAGACCGGGAAGGGTTATCCACAAGCCGTGGGAGTCCTGTTGAAGTACGCCAACTAGGATCCCACGGGTGTCACCGCTCGGGGACGTGCCAGAGGCCCTTACCTCCCTAGGTTTCAGACAAGGCAACGCCCCCCGGAGTCCTCTACCGGACTACCCCTTTCATTGGGGGGAAGGTGATGGTGCTTCCTTTCTCCCATTCATTTGCATAACAATTAACCCCTGCCAATGCCTAACCGCCTATACTGCGGAAGTTGTGACGTTTGCTACGAGGTAGACGAAAAAACCAAAAGGCTAGAAGTGCGCCAAATTGGAAAAATTCCTACCAGGCCCCTTGCGGTGACCAACCGTAGTCCATAGCAAGGTCATAGCTAGCTAAGCCTAAAGGGTGGGTGGGATGGGAAAACCGCTCAGCTGGAAAGGGGAAAGAGGGCGGTCCCTGGGCATGCCTGGCCTTAAATAGGCTAGGCCCCGCCTCCCCAGCCCGCCGATTGGCGGGCAGGGTCGAAGGCACGCCCGGGGATTCCCTGTTCTCGCGGGGGCAAAAGGCCAGCCCCCGCTTGTGTGGGAGGGGGTAGCCCGCAACCCCCTCTCCTCCCAAGCTCGAAATGGCTTTGTCACCGATTTACCTCTGGATTTCCTGTTTTTGTGTCATACTTCACCAATAGCGGGGTGAGGCCTCATCCCTATGCTGCTTCAGGCAGTTGCTGAAGACTTGTTTTTTTTTTTTTTAATTAGGGACTTAAGCTTTAATCTTCACTGGATCAGTTTTTTGTTGCTTTTGTGCTGGTGGAATTTGTTAAACTGGTTGATTATGGCTGATTTATTAAATTGAGTATATATTGGTTTGGGTTGTGTGTTTTTTTAAAGGGATCATTTATTTATTTATTTATTAAATTTAGATATCCTCCTATTCCTCTCAAAGCAGCCCATGGATGCAAACACCAAAATTTTAAAACAATGCCATTTAAAGATAAAATCAAAACATATTTTAAACAATCCCTAGCTCCATGGGGAGGGGGGAGAGATGTAAAGGTACTGCAGATGTGTTTCCTCAAGACTAGAAATCCCATTGAGGGACAGGGCTGTACGACAACTTGTTTGTGGAAGTGGTAGCAGAGAGCTTGATTAAATCCTCTACACACCAGATGATGAAGACAATCTAATTTCCAGATTGGGAAACAAGCACGTAACAGTCCCTTGTGTAACAATCGTGGCATTTTTTTTCTTCCAACTTTGTCCTCTTCGTATTGTTTTAAAATTCATCATCTGTTATTGTTTTCATCTCTAGAAAGCCTGCTGACGGGGTGATTTGTAGAGGTGTAGCTTAAATGTATCTCTTGCTAGATCTCATAGCTTAGATTTCACCAGATTTGCACATGGAAAACCTTTAAAATTGTTTTTAAACTGTTTTTAAGCTCTTTTTGTTATATACAGTGGTACCTCGGGTTACAGACGCTTCAGGTTACAAACGCTTCAGGTTACAGACTCCGCTAACCCAGAAATAGTACCTTGCGTTAAGAACTTTGCTTCAGGATGAGAACAGAAATCGCGTGGCGGCAGCGGGCGGCTCCATTAGCCAAAGTTGTACCTCAGGTTAAGAACAGTTTCAGGTTAAAAACGACCTCCAGAACGAATTAAGTTCTTAACCTGAGGTACCACTGTATTGTACATAGCTTTGGGGCATATGTGGAAGGCGATTAATAAACAACAGCAACAACAATTCTTAATCAAGGTTTCCGAGCTTATGCAGAAAGCTAAGGTAACATCTACAATTCCATGTGGCGGCCCTTAAATCTTGATAAATTTGGGGCCACTTCGTAGTGCCTAACTGGCCTTTACTGGCTTTTCTATTTGTGCTTTTTTGAGGCCCTTTGTGCCTGGCTGTCATTTTTGTTTCATTCTAACTGCCCTCTAGTTTATGAGTAAAATTAATTCAATACTTGCTTCACTCAGTGTTGTCAGATGGGATGGATTTAACTCCATTTCATTGTTTGGAATTGTCAAAAAAGGGGGGGGGGTCTGGAAATGATTTCTCTATCAGATGATAGCCTTCTTGGGTTTATTTGTTTTTAATCAACATTAGTTGCACACGTCAGATTTATGTTTAACTCTTGAGTTCTGTTCATTGGCACAGATGTAGAAGTCTAGGAAGACTCACTATATGCTCACATGCTACAAGGCAAACCATGCAGCCTCTAAGGTGAGCAATGACCCTGAAATTGCACTGTCAACTCTTGGGGGCAAGCGGTAAGCATTGCAGCACAACCATATGCAAAGCAGCTCCTCAATGTACATTCAGTGCACATCCTCTCCCTTTCATCAACATAGCAATGTAATGGGGACATGAATAACCAGATGCATGGGCTTTCAGAGAGACTTTTAGATTCCCTCCAGGAGTCACAGAAATTTTACAAAGCCATTATGCCTACAGAAGCAGCTAAGTTGACAAAACATAAACCAGTGGGAGCCCATATAGTCTCTCATTAAAAATTGAGAGACAAAAGCCTTGCCTGCATGAGGAAATATATGCATTCAGATAAACTAGAAGGCATGAATTTAAACTGCATTGCTTAACACAGTTTAAGACCTCCAGAGGACAACTTCACATTCAGAGCAAGTGCTGCGTTTCCTGGCGAAATTCTGATTCAGCAGGGAATAAGGTAAGCCACAATAAACTACTACATAAAACACTCTTAGTTCACATTATGCCGTGTCTTCCATGATTTTTTTTAAAAAAACTAATGATCTCATTTTTACAAAGCACATTTAGTTAATAAAGGGTGGGATGTGATATAAAAAACATTACCTACAGCTATGGCTCATACTTTGTTTGAACAAGGGCCACTTCAAAAATAACATTTTGCTTCCACAGCATGGCTCTTGGAGTGATTCTATATTATTAGTTCCTCATACAACAACCGTAGAGATGGCACTGCTTGACCCTGCTTCCCAAAACTTGCTGCAGCTCTTACATTGCTACCCAGACACTCTTTTTCCTGCCTACTTTCTTGCCGCTCCAGAATTACAGATTATACCAAGTCTCCAGATAGTAATCCTGGCTAAAGGGATATCCTTTGCAGCATGAAGATGGGTTTTTGAGGACTTGGAATGCTCACTTCAAAGAGGAGCAAGTATTGTTGTTGTTTAGTCATTTAGTCGTGTCCGACTCTTCGTGATCCCATGGACCAGAGCACGCCAGGCACTCCTGTCTTCCACTGCCTCCCGCAGTTTGGTCAAACTCATGCTGGTAGCTTTGAGAACACTGTCCAACCATCTCGTCCTCTGTCGTCCCCTTCTCCTTGTGCCTTCCATCTTTCCCAACATCAGGGTTTTTTCCAGGGAGTCTTCTCTTCTCATGAGGTGGCCAAAGTATTGGAGTCTCAGCTTCAGGATCTGTCCTTCCAGTGAGCAAGTATTAGGATCCAATAAATTCTTCTCTGGCTTGGAGTAAAATCTAACCCGGAGAAAAATTCCTCCCAGGCCCATCATAGTCACTCACCTAACACCCAACACTCAGAACAGCTTCTGGGTCATGTGGGCAGCATGACTAAGCCGCTTCTGGTGAACCAGAGCAGCACATGGAAATGCTGTTTACCTTCCCGCCGGAGTGGTACCTATTTATCTACTTGCACTTTGACATACTTTTGAACTGCTAGGTTGGCAGGAGCACAGACGGAGCAACGGGAGCTCACCCCGTCACGGAGATTCGAAACACTGACCTTCTGATCGGCAAGTCCTAGGCTCTGTGGTTTAACCCACAGCGCCACCCGCGTCCCTTGTTTAACCCTATTCTATGGCATTAAGATCTGAATGAACAGGGACACTCTCATTTTGCATTTGTCTCATTTAAATGATCTTCTAGGGAGATCAAGGCAGTTTCATTATCAAACTGAGACTGGAAGCAGGATTGAAATGAACTTGCATACTCTGTATTCTTCAAAAGTGACTGTAAGTTGAGCTCCCACCACCCTCTATGAAAATAAAATATTTGCGAGAATGGTTGGATCAATGGTCCAATTCCGAAGATGCTTTATTTAGGAATGGTTTAAGGACCATGTCCCTCAAAGTGGCAGGGATCTCTCTTCTTTTAGAAGCATTTATCACCTCCTGGGTACAACTGGCCATCCTCCCAGAACAATATGTTATAAGTCAAGAGTGGCAAAGGTATAGCAAATAGATGGGGAACAGAACCTGCCCAAGTATTTTGTCCCAGGCAGTTCAGCCTGAAAAATGGTTGTCCTTGCTCTACACAATCCATTTGTGAAGATAATGCCCTTTAATATTGTGCTTGTTCAGTACAACAGAGGCCAGGGACATCTATTGAGGTAAGCATAACTGAATGAACCAGGTCAAATTTATCTTAAAGACCAGTTTTACCCACATGAACCCAACTTGAGCATTAAGATCAGTCTCACAGGCCCCTCCTTTGTGATCTGTCACTGGCAAATATTTGATTGGTAGGTTGCAAGAAAGCCCACCCCTTCTTGGTTTTGGATTAGTGTTGGAAACATTTTGTTCCAGAAGGAAATTATTAATTGATTTCTTTTATTTAAAATTAAATGGGGTTTTCCTTTGTTTTTCCCCCTTCTTCTCTCTCTCCCTCTGTGTGTGTGTGTGTGTGCACGCACACACACACACACACGCTGATTTTATGCTGAAGTATTTTATCTTGAAATGTTAAAGGATGCTTTTATTATTATTTTTCTTTAAGTCTTTTTTAAAATGAAAAGCAAGATATAAATAATTCAGATAGATAAATAAATAAATGCAAGTAGAAACATAATTAATAATTTTGGGACATGGTGATTATTTTTCTTTTCTGTTTGACCCTGAATTAATTTTAGCATTAGAACTACATTCAATATCTTTCCCCATAGGATATAGTTAGATTTAGATTTTTCTTATGTTATTAAAAGTAAAATACAGCAAATAGGTCAGGTACTACAAATCTTATAAAATAAAGATGCCAAAGAGAAATGGCTAATGCAAAGTCACCATTAAGTAAGCCTAGTTAGCACATTATTTATTTTAATAAATACACTATGAACAAATAGTTAATGTGTTTCACGGCTATTATTCATCACAGTAAAGAACTATTGTAGATGAATAATTAAATCCAGTGAAATGTGAAATGTAAATATGCAACCTGGCCTTGGCGAATTTGGCTGACTCACATGGATTGAAAGTCCTTGGCTCCATGTGATTTTTGTCAAGGTTTCATCAGCATGTATTGAATGAACTAGTCCAATAAATTGTGCACAAGATTAGTATAAGTATTATTTTAATTGACGGATATTATCATCTGAGACGATTTCCCCTTATTGCATGTCGAGGTCCTCAGGGCCACCCCAATAACTCACACATCACACAGAATTTTTTGTTTAAGATTTTTGGCATAATTTTGGCCACAACTTTATTAAAATACAAATTTGTGAGTGGTTGCTTAGGCATTGGTTGCAACTATCTGCCCCCACCATGGGGGACAGACTGACATTCCGCAAGATGCGAAAGTCAGAATAGGGGAATACACTTGGGGGTTACGCGGAGCAGGGAACCTGCCCTCACCCCAAATGCAACCAGGAGCTCATTGCTGTGGCCCGAGCCCCCTTGACAGAGTGGACAAGCAATAGTTAGCCCCCAATTCCTTTAACGGAATCCCTTGCAGCAGCAGCATTAGAGGGGCAGGCACAGCCAATCCATGCCCCTCAACCAACCAAACCATAAACCAATGCCTAACCGCAACCTTACAAGTTGTGACGATTTGCTACGCAATAGGCAAAAACCAAATGGCCCCAGCCAATCAGCCAGATGGACAAAATTCCTACCGGGCCCCTGCCCCAAGAGCAGACGACCCCATGACAGGCATAGCAAGGTCAAAGCGAACAACCCTAATTCTAGGGAGGGAGGGACGGGCAATCCACTGCACGGGCGAAAAGAGGAAGCCCTAGCCTCGTGCAAGGAGTTTTAGCATTTCTGGCTGTCAATCAACAAATGGCAACATTAACTTCTTCCCAACAAGGGAAGTCCCAATCGCATCAGTGGCCAACGATCAATTAGCCCGCCCCCAACTTTGGAGTGTCCTGGCAGGCCCCCACCGCAACATGTGCTCTCCATGAAAGAGAACACGCTATATCAAGAGATAAATCAAGCCACTTAAAAAGAAAGCAATTTAATAAAAAAAGATAGAAACATTTACAAAAAAGTTATATTAATACTATGGCAATATTGGCATTATCAAGCTGAAAAATACTGTTTGTTTCAGCTTCAAATGAAATATGACATTGTAAAATATGCATCTGGCCCCATTTCCCATTTCCAAGCATTTATTTCTTTCAAGAAGCACAATCTTTCTAAGACCCTCATCTTACATTAATGTCACCAAGCTGTTGTTTATAAAACACCCACTTTGCCTACCTGGAGATTTGTATAGCTACACATAAAGATAAACACCAGGAATGTAACGTGACGCCCAGGTGATATTTTCCACTTCTGATAAATGGATTTATTACATTTATATACAGTACAGTGGTACCTCAGGTTAAGTACTTAATTCATTCTGGAGGTCTGTTCTTAACCTGAAACTGTTCTTAACCTGAAGCACCACTTTAGCTAATGGGGCCTCCTGCTGCCGCCGCGCCGCCGGAGCATGATTTCTGTTCTCATCCTGAAACAAAGTTCTTAACCTGAAGCACTATTTCTGGGTTAGCGGAGTCTGTAACCTGAAGCGTATGTAACCTGAAGTGTATGTAACCTGAGGTACCACTGTACTAGCTTTTTCTCCAAGAAGCTTGAGGTGGTACACATGGTTCTCCCCTCCCCATTTTATCCTCACAAAAATGGGAGCAAACAGGAATGCATGGAGAACCCAACTGCTGTTTGTTCTGATTCAGTACTAAACCCAGGGTTTTCCTGGGGGGAAACGGCAATGTGTATTAACACATTAAGGTTGGACGTGTTCTCAAGCAGGATTTCCCCAAAACCAATCAAGAGGGAGGCTAGTTCTAACTCTATTACCGAAGAGTCGGCTGTAATATTAAGGAAAATGTACAGGTCTGCAGTACTGATTTCTCTGTTCAAGGTCTGTTATGCAGAAGGAGGTGGACTTTTCTCCAGGAGACTACTCTGCATAGAGGGACTGCACAGATTATTAAACAAAGACATCCATTCCACTGTGTGGGATTCCCTCAGGTGCAGTATTTGACACAGTGGAGAAATGTAGGGCAAGAACATTTCCTTTCTAGCCTCAAGTTGCATATTGCAGGTGAAAATTGTATTCATATGGATTCCCCCCCCCCCGCCCCACGTTGTATATGAAGTTTAAAATTTGGCTTACCACATAGGCTGTTCGGTGAAAATTAATCAAAATGCTAAACCTGTATGTAATTGGCCCTCTTTTTAACCACCACCCCGTCAAATCTCAAATCCAGCAAATATTACCTTCACGCATGTAGTCTGGCATGCACCTTACTGTGGCTCATTTGATCTGACGTAATGATTTGATATAGTGATTTGACATGATCTGATGTAGTACAATGAATAGATAAATGAAGGAATTTCAGTAGACGAAAAATATAAAATAACTTTTCCATTTCTGGGTGAAGAATCTAATTCAGCAGCCAAAAACATGAAAGCAAATGTTCTGCAACTACCAAGATACAGTAATATCAAGTGAAGGTGACAGCATCATTGCATGAGAAATGAGATTTGCAGTTTGTGCTGTACACACACACAAACTCAGTGTGCTGAGAATAAAGTAAAAAAGAAAGAAAGGTAAAGGGCCCCTGGATGGTTAAGTCCAGTCAAAGGCGACTATGGGGTGTGGCGCTCATCTCACTCTCAGGCCAAGGGAGCTGGCGTTTGTCCACAGACAGTTTCTGGGTCATGTGACTAAACTGCTTCTGGCGCAAGAGGACACTGTGACAGAAGCCAGAACCCATGAAAATGCCATTTACCTTCCTGCCACAGTGGTACCTATTTAACTACTTCCACTGGCATACTTTCAAACTGCTAGGTTAGCAGAAGCTGGGACAGAGCAACGGGAGCTCACCCCATTGCGGGGATTCGAACTGCCGACCTTCTAATCGGCAAGCCCAAGAGGCTCAGTGGTTTAGACCACAGCGCAAGAAAGTATCAAAAGAGCAGATCCTGATGTTGTTATGGTACTAGTCACACTGTTTGGCTTCCTACGCATTTCTGAATTATTAGCAGGCCACTATGCTAGGGATGCGGGTGGTGCTGTGGTCTATACCACAGAGCCCTAGGGCTTGCCAATCAGAAGGTCGGCGGTTCGAATCCCCGCAATGGGGTGAGTTCCCGTTGCTCGGTCCCTGCTCCTGCCAACCTAGCAGTTCGAAAGCACATCAACGTGCAAGTAGATAAATAGGTACCGCTCCGGCGGGAAGGTAAATGACGTTTCCGTACGCTGTTCTGGTTCGCCAGAAGCGGCTTAGTCATGCTGGCCACATGACCCAGAAGCTGTACGCCGAGATGAGTGCCACAACCCTAGAGTCATCCACGATGGTTAGGGGTCCCTTTACCTTTACCTTTATGTTTAATGCTATTTTTTATTTTTATTTTTAAAAAACAGGCTTATAAAAACAACAATAATTTTAAGACATTTGCACTATTATTAATAAAATAAACATTATTCTATAACATTTAACAATCCTGTTGGTTATTTCATTTGTTTTGCTGCCAAGACACAAGAAGACTGGAAATTGGGAGCAGGCTTTATTTTTGTTTATATTGGGCAATTAGGAAAAAAATACTTACTATTTTATCCATAAAATTAAAATAGTAAAAAATTAAAAATAAAATTAAAGTACATCACTTTGCTTTCCACAGCGTCTCTTCCTCCTGCAGTGGCTACAGGCCTAAGATAAATCCTCCGAGGAAACAATCCCCTCTGCAACTGAGCACAAAAAGGATTTATACATTGGCAAAGCATGAAATAATCAGGCTAGCATAAGATTGGTTAAAGCTTTGGAGCTGTACTAATTTGCAGGGCTGGAGCACCCAGAAAAATATGGACCTTCATAGTACAAACTAAAATTTGATGCCTCTGATACATGCACTTAGGACTCATCCATACCTCTGTTTGCCCCACTGCTTCCCCCAGGAAATCCCACAGTTTACCACTGAAGCAGACCAAACGGCGATCAAGTTTCTTGCAGACTGTCGCTTGTTCTGATTCAGCAGCAAACAGCATGTTTTTTCAGGGGAAACCATGCTCAAGTTGGCTTGCAACATGAAAAAAAATACGTAATTCAAACGTAACTAAAGTAGTCATAAAAGTTCACAACCAAACTGATCAATTTCCATGCTTATCATAATGAAGGTACAAAATAAAGTTCTGAAAATTAATATCAATAACAACAACCCCCCTCTCCCCCCAAACAAAACTCTAAGCAATACTCTAAGCCTAAGAATCTGTTCAGCTTTTGCAGTTGCAGCCAGTCAGGGCTCCGCCCTCCCACGGCAGGTGGGAAAAGACCTGCAAGGCAGGGAGCAAGTTCAAACCAGGGAGGTGAGTGCATTTTTGTCCTGCTCAGCAGTGTCTTGACTTAAACACTTCTTGTGGAATTAAGAATATAATAACAGTTTGCTGGATCAGGCCAATGACCCATCATGTCCAGCATCCTGTTCTCACAGTGGACAAACAGATGCCTGTGGGAAACCAGCAAGCAGGATTTAAGCAGAAGAGCCCTTTCACCTCCTGTGGTTTCCAGCAACTGGTGTACTCAGAAGCTTAGCTGCCCCAAATTGTGGAGGCCAAGCATAACTACTGCTAGTAGTTGCTAGCAGCCATTGATAACCCTCCCCCCGCCCCATGAATTTGTCTAATGCTCTTTTAAAGCCATTCAGTTTGGTGGCCATCTCTGCCTCCTGAGGGAGCCAGTTCCGTCATGTGACTATGTGCTGCATGAAGAAGGACTTTCTTTTATCTGTCTAAATCTTCTGATGTTCAGCTTCACGGGATGCCTACAAGTTCTTACGTTATGAGAGATGAAGAAAAACATTTTGACAATCAGGTTTCTGTGGATTGCCATTTGTTCCAATTTAGAGCTAAAGAGTGGGTTTTCCCTGGGAAAGAAGCAGGGCAAACTGTTGAGGAGTTCAGTGAGATATCCCATTCAACAACCTAGCTGCTTTCTGTACCTACTGCAGCTTCTGTATTAAGCCCACAAGGAGCAGCTAGATGAGCCCATGTGCAGGTGTAACATTTGAATAGACTTAAATACAACCCCCCCCCCAATGCACACCAGTGTACAGTGGTACCTCGGGTTAAGAACTTAATTCATTCTGGAGGTCCGTTCTTAACCTGAAACTGTTCTTAACCTGAGGTACCACTTTAGCTAATGGGGCCTTCCGCTGCTGCTGCACTGCCACCGTGCGATTTCTGTTCTCATCCTGAAGCAAAGTTCTTAACCTGAGGTACTATTTCTGGGTTAGCAGAGTCTGTAACCTGAAGTGTCTGTAACCCGAAGCATCTGTAACCCGAGGTACCACTGTACAGCTGATCTCTGCATTGTTAAATGGAAGTAAATGTTTTTCAGGACATGGTGGTCTGAAGTTTACACATGTATGTCATATTCAAATGTTATACCATGCCATGAACATCCTTTGGGTCGGGAGAGATTTTGTCTTTTCCCCTTTACTTTGTGGAGCCTGCCAGTGTCTAAAAATAGAGCATGATACAATGCTACAGTATGAAGGTGAACTCTTCTGGGAATGAGATGTGGCTGAATAGCTGAAGTTTATGTCCCTGTCTCAAATGTACCTGAAGGGAATTCCACATCAGAGCTCAGAAGGGAAACAACCTGTGAACTTAATGGAAGGCAAGGCTTGAATAGGCTGTTGTGCACCAGTCTCTCTCTCTTTAGCGATCACTCATAGCCAAGTAAGATTGTCTTCCAGGAATATGGTCTTAAAGGTGTATCCGTGACTGTCAACTGAGAGCAGAAGGCCATGAAGGGCAGAATTGATGGCAAATGACTCAGCCTCTCTAACTGACAAAGGTTTAATGTTGCTGCCATAAATGCATGCAAAATCACAGGAAATTTATTCATATGGTTATCATGCTCTACCTGCCAGAGATGTCTACCTGTCAGCAGGTAGACCCTGAGTAACATACATGGAAACTATCATGCAGGCTAAATGGCACCATCTCATTCATCTAACCAGCAGCCTCTAAGTTGGGGCTTGGCTTGAGCTATTAGAGCAGAATCTCAACACCCGGTATAAGTCAAAATATTTCACATCTGGCTACCAGATGAATTTTTTGCAAACCCTTTGGGAAACATTGTTTTTTACACAGCCCAGAAGTAGCACATGATGAACTTTCCAAAATGGCCTGGTGTGTATTCAGAAAAGGTTCAGAAAAGAGGAACCCAAATGTTCAAGGGGGTGGTGTGACTCCCCTATGAGGAGTCCCTATGAGGGACTTTTTAAAAATCCAGAACTCACTGGAACTCAGTTCCGGCATCTCTCAGGTGGGCACCATTTTCTAGAAAAATAACACTGGTTGCAACGTTTTGTACTTCCTAAAGGTAAAAGGTAAAGGTACCCCTGCCCGTACGGGCCAGTCTTGCCAGACTCTAGGGTTGTGCGCTCATCTCACTCTATAGGCCGGGAGCCAGCACTGTCCGCAGACACTTCTGGGTCACGTGGCCAGCGTGACAAGCTGCATCTGGCGAGCCAGCGCAGCACACGGAATGCCGTTTGCCTTCCCGCTGGTAAGCGGTCTCTATTTATCTACTTGCACCCGGAGGTGCTTTTGAACTGCTAGGTTGGCAGGCGCTGGGACCGAACGACGGGAGCGCACCCCGCTGCGGGGATTCGAACCGCCGACCATGCAATCGGCAAGTCCTAGGCGCTGAGGTTTTATCCACAGCGCCACCCGCGTCCCTTTGTACTTCCTAGTTTAGAGAAAAGGCAAGTGAGTGGTGTCATGATAGAAGTTTATAAAATTAATGCATGACATGGAGATAGTGGATTGTCATTTGCTCCAGTTGAGCACTAAAGAGCGGGTTTTTCCCCTGGGGGCAAGCAGCAGGACATGAGGAAGTGCGGAAAAACTAAACAGAGGGCTTCTCTGTCTATTATGGGAAGAGTTATCTGGGAAATGCAAGCGACTCCTTGCTCCCAAAAAGAGAATGCCCCCCTCCTTTGCACATATCACCACTCTGTTTCTCTAGCTAGGGGCAAAATAAAAAATAAAAAATGGGGAAACCAAACATGCCCACTGTACCCACCGGGAAAAATCAGCTTATGTGGGTTATTAACACTGTGCAATAGCACCTGCAACATCAGTCAAAGGACTTCAAAATAAAATCATATGAAGGCTCCCTCCTGCCATGCCTTATACTGAAGAGCATCCATAGGCACCTGCCATCAAAGTACTGCTGGTCTTTGGAGGCATGCTATTATCTCTGTATTGCATCTAGGAATCCAAAGCGAGGAGCAGCTAAATGAGTTGTCCAGCAAGACTGCCAAAGAGTAGAGAATTAAATAAGTAATCTTGAAGTCTCTGGCTAGCTCCATACATCATCCTTTCCCTGGCAGTAAACTTGGTTGCTTGTTGCAGGAGAGCAGCATTTTCTGCTGTCCCTCCTAAAGGTACTTCATGTATTATGGATAAAAACCATGGGAATGATCCCATCAGAGACTCCCATGCAACTCAGGCAACTCCCATGTACTGACACCCCTCACAAAGGACACACAGATGTATGTTCAGTGGTATCATTAAAAGAAGAATATACTGATATTTGTTTTAAGAAGAACAGAACGGCAAGCTAAAAGCTGCTGCCTAGTTTTCATTTGCATCTCTGGAAAATTGGCCCTATATTTTCTTCCCTGTCATGACAAGTATAATACATGCTGACGATTAAGCATCAGAGTGGCATTGAAATGGAACAGCGGCCATCTTAGGAAGTTGCAATGATCAGTACCACAAAAGCAACATAACAATGCAGAATACCTCAAAATAATGGCACGCTGTTTATTAGCAGGCTTGCAATTGCACCGAGGGTAGAATTTTGAGGGGCTTGGAGATCATCAGAAATGAGGAAATAGGAAATATATTAAAACAGGATTAGAATGTAAGTCCATCAAGCTCGGGAGCTCAGTGGGTGCTGAAGCTGAAGGCAGCTAATCCCACACATCACTCTGATATTCTCAAATAAGCTCCTGACTGCAATGCCACCATCACAAATCTAATGTAGGATGTGCTTAACAACTTTTCTTTCCGTCTCACTATCTCTGTTGCTGCTGAACACTCCACTGCAATACCGGCCTACGATCAATATCCCAGAGCTACAATGGCAGAGTGGATGAACCAGCAACCCCTGTTGGGAACTCGGGAGTTGTAGCCAGTGATGTCCTTACAACAATCAGTACCCCTTAAGTTATGGGCTGGATTCAGTGCTTTTTCTAGAAAAATAGGTGCCGGTAGTCACCATGAAGTTGTTACAGTAAGTGCCACACTTTTTATCAACAACAAAAAGAGGTACTGGTCCTGCATACCCTTGAGTACCCCCTGAAAAAAGCACTGGCTGGATTCAACTAAACAGTTGTGCTAGTAGGAACTGGCGCAATAAGTACTACAAGCTCAATGGAGCTGCTTCTGCTGTGCCCCCATGCTCCCCCCAAAGTGGTTTGGGGGGGTCAGGATAATCCCCAGAACAGCACATGACAGAGAGGAGAGAGGAGATTGTTCTAACACTTCCTCTCAACCTCTTGGCCAATCAGAAAGCCAGTATAGTTTCCCAAAATTTATTTAGTTTCTCTCCCCCACCCACCTGAACTTTTAAGTTTCTGGATCCTGAAGTTTCTGTTTCCTGGGCTGAACTTTGACTCTCCTGGTCAAATAAAAATACAAAATGGTTAATTCCTTCATGTCTTATTTTTAAATATTTGTTTCTAGTTGTATTCGTGAATATTTCAAGATATTAAAATATATATCAGATCAAACTCTTCCACCCACATTGCTTCACAGCCTGTGAAAGCAAGAATGATGGATGTATCTATCTGAAGTCTACCAATTGCTGAACTGAGTCATGGCTAAATGTCTCTTTGGGGTTTACAGCCAGTAAAATTCTGACTCGCCACTTGCTGGGGAGCAGATCTATACAGGATCAACACCAGAAGTGTCCAGGATGTTGAATTATGTGCCCATATCAGATTCTGTGTTTGAATGGCATGAATGCAGAATAATAATAAACATTTTTATTCGTAAAACCATCTGTTACAATGATCCAGACAATGACATATTATTTTAGTTGTGAAAATGTGTCCATCTGTGGTGCTTAGCCTTGGTTTCTTCAGTCCCTAGAGATGCAAAAATTTGGCATTAGATGCATATGAAATAAAATTGTATCCTTAAGAAGGGTGTCATCTTAAACTTAAAAGCAGCAGGGATACCCCCTCCCAACATTCTTCCACTCCTGAACACAGCTTCCTGAATGTTCTCATCTAAACAATAAACAATCAAATATTGGGCAGGGTTTTTTTCCCTCTCTCTCTCATAAAACCTGTCAAAATGGCCCCATAAAGGGTTTGGGGGGGCACAGGAATGGGAGTTTCTGGATCTGGTCTGCTAGCTGGACCCAGTTTCCCACCCCTGCTATAAAGAATAAGCAACAAAGATCTGGGCATATGGAATTTAAGAGAAGTGCCTGGGGAAGAGCTTTAAAATAAATAGCTGATAGTTACTCATTTAGATAACACGGCTGTAATATTTTGGATCCTGTGGTTACATAATTGGCTTTTAGCTACTTGGGTTACCAGCATTTAATTATTCCAGAGTCTGCTGTTAAATAATTAGAGTTGTCTTGTTTACTAGCTGATTTTCTGTGCTTTGTATTAAGGTGATTTGTTTTGTGATACGTTCAGCCCCGTCGATGACCAGCATCCACAAAGGAGCAAGGTTTCTGCTTGTTTCACTTTTAGCGGCTTTGACATGGTTCCAGTCACCTGATGTCGACTCAATCCCTGACACCTCCACTCTCCCTTTTCTTTGGCTTACGTTTCCAGGAAAATTTAATTCTGATGCTGCCCACCTGCAGTCGAGGGCATTTTTAATCTGTGTGGCTACATTATGATTCTAGATGAGCTGCCAATTTGCATATTACAGCAGACTTACGATGCAGACATATTGTTGCAGGCCATCCCAATCTCTGCTAAGTGGTAGCAAGATTCCAAGTTTGGGGGGGGGGGTGTTTTGGTACTTAACCAGGTTTTGTGCTCCTTTGGAATGAGGAATGGCAGAGTCTACTGACTTTATGAAATATGGTTTATTCACACACATTTACACCTGAATTTTATGGAGACACAGCATTTACATCTCAAACAGGGCTTGTCCTTCCCAGCACTGGATTCAGAGGCATCCTAAGCCCCATCCCAGGGTCTCTCTGTGGCAGTTTGCTCCAGCCAGCCAGCATGGCTTCTGCTGGAGCCACTGCCTCCTTCTCCTTCCCAGCAGCACTTGCCAAAAACAATTCCTCCCCTTCCGCTTCTAGCATCCCTTCCACCTGGTCACCCTGGCAACCACTATTTCTCAAGCCCATTGCAATAGGCACTTTTCCCTGTAGTTTACATCAGGCCAATGGTAATCTTGACCCCCAAAGTTATTGTCTTATGGCTTACTATTATCAAACAAACCAGGCCATTATCAGCCTATTTTGTTGCACACAGCAGAGGCAATGAGTCTTGATACGTGACTCTTTAAACTAGGCCTGTGTATAGAAAGGAGCCCATGAGTTGTGTGTTAAGATCCCAAGACCTCCCCGTATAAATAAAGACACAATTGACACAGAATTTAGTTTAAGGTTATTGGCATAATTTTGGCCACAACTTTATTGATTACAGATCGTGAGTGGTTTGCTTAGGCATTGGTTCCTGACTAGCTGCACCTACACCTCTGGCAGGGCAGCGCTGGCGACTGGACTCTGGCAGAGGTCAGTAAGGGAAAACATCCTGGGGGAGCATTGGACCGACCAGGCTCAGACTCAAGCTCACCCCAAATGCTCCCAGAGGCTCTGGCGTGGCCCTAACCCTGGCAGGGGATCGGACAAAAGCAAGGTGAGCCCCTGGATTCCTTTAACGGAATACCCTTTTGCGCATTGGAGGGGCAGGTGTGACAACCTCGCCTCCACTCCACATTGAACCAATGCCTAACCGCCAAACCTTACAAAGTTGGGATGATTTGCTTCGCGGCAGGCGAAACCCAAGTGGCACCAGCCAATCAGCCAAATGGGAAAATTCCTACCAGGTCCCTGTCCCAAAAACAGACGACCCACGATGGCATAGCAAGGTCATAATGAACCCTAAATATAGGGAGGTTGGGCGGGTGATCCAGTGCATAAGGCGAAAAGAGGAAGCTCAACACAACATGCAGCGGTACATATAGGTCCCTCGGTTAATGCATGAAATGATCCCATTGGCCAGAATTACCCCAGCTACTGAGGGACCACCAATCGGGTTGTTTTGGCTATCCAATAGCTCCCACCCATAACAGCAGAGAAGTCAGTCTTGATGATCTCACCACAACACATGCTCTCTGGGAGGAGGACACGATATACATGACATGTTGGAGAGCTGATGAAACACAGATTTGTAGAAGACTGCCTTTAGTTTTCTGTGACTTTATTGTCCAAACTCTATGAGCCTCTATAAATCGAGTAACCTTCTCAATTTATGAATACAGGTCTAGTAATGCATCCCTTCCATAGAATCATAGAATCATAGAGTTGGAATAGACCACAAGGGCCATCGAGTCCAACCCCCTGCCAAGCAGGAAAGATGTATGATTGGCTCTCATACATTTCTTATGAAATGAAAACAGCAAAAGAGGGAAGTGTTTGAGTCTAGCTTGGAAATGAACCCTGATCTCCTGGTTCTGAGAGAGCCTATTTCTGTTGCTTTATTCTTCCAATAACTTGTGCATTTGGCATCGTAACCTTATTCCATACCAACCCAGGCATTTCAGGGTGTAAAACTACTGGGTCACCAGCCCATTTATTACTTTCCATTCCTTTTCTACAAGAGAAAATGAAAATGTGTGTTGCTAGAAAGAGTGCTTGTTGTGCATTTAAAATAAATTGGCAGTGTGGGTGGATGTTTTCGGACTATTTGTGGGCTATGGGAAGAAATATGTGCAGGACTGCATTGCAAAACACTGAAACAGGTTAGCCTACCCAATGTGCTTATGCTTGATTCAGACATCATGACCCAAGTCTAATAAACAGTGGTTTATTGAGTGAGAAATGAACTATGTGCTTGCCCATTTATTTGGCATCTTTTAAAAAATATTTTATTTTCATTTTTAAAGCAAAATTCTTATACATTCACATCGTTTTCAAATTGTACACTCCTGGGATTACTTGAAACCCTTGGACTACCCCCCACCCCCGATTTCCAAATTTCCCCCTATATTTTTTGCATCTAATTACATTTTTCTTATCCATTTTATCTCCTTTTTTACCTTAGCTAATATTACATTATACATGTTACAACAATCCTGCTAACATTTTTAAGTATACACAGTGGTCTTTAAGATATTCTATAAACTTTTCCCACTCTTGACTAAATTTCTTGTCATCTTGGTGCCTGATCCTCTCGGTCATCTTTGCCATTTTGGCATAGTCCATAATCTTGGTTATTCACTCTTCTTCAGTTGGGACTTTCTCTTCCTTCCACTTCTGGTCAAGTAGCATTCTTTCAGCTGTTGTTGCATAAATAGTCTTTTTAATTCTTTTGTATTTCGTCTCCTGTTAACCCTAGTAAAAAGGCTTCTGGTTTTTTGATAAAAGTTATCTTAAACATTTTTTTCCCCAATTCATTTTATAGCATTTTTATACTGGAGTCAAATACAAACAGTACATCATTTTCATATAGTTTTCTTTCAATGTACAACAAGCCATAAATTTTAAGTTCTCTTTCCACAACTTCTCCCATCAATTAAATTGTATATTGTAACCCACATCTTTTGCCCAGTGTATCATTACAGCTTTAACTTCTCCATCTTTAGTGTCCCATTCTAACAGTAGCTTATACATTTCTCATTGTTCTCCAGTAAATTCTTTCTCGAACCTTGAGAATTCTTTCCCAAAGCCCACTCCTTTATCACTACTAAATATTTGGCATCTACTATTGTTTGTTTGTTTAATATAGTGCCATCAATGTACACAGTGCTGTACACAATCAAAATAAGAATTCTATCCTGAAGGGCATACAATCTAAAACAACAAATGAAACACTACAATAAAAATCAATAAAGTGTGCACTTTACAAACCATTACATCAGGTACACTAAAACAGCCACAACAAACTGGAAGCAGAACTCTCCTCAGTTTTGGGCCAACAGGGAATGCTTGGCTGATGACTGAGAGTCACAACTCAAGAGTCCTTTAGTTCAGAAGCCCTTGAACTCATGCCAGAGCTGCATGCCCATGGGCCATAGCTCCTATAAATACCTGAAGGGTGGGAAGAACAAGCACAAGCTTAGAATGCAGGACATTCTTTCTGGCAGGAGCCAGAAAGTTGATGAAGGAATATTTTGAAAACAGTTGGAGGAAGAAGGATAGATGCAACTACAGCAGCAAGACTACTCATCGCGAAGTATTGGAAGACCCAGGAGCTACCCACACTGGAAGAATGGCAGATGAAAGTGATGGACTACATGGAATTGGCAGAAATGACTGGCAGAATTCGTGACCAGGGAGAAGAGTCGGTGGAGGAAGACTGGAAGAAATTTAAGGACTATTTGCAGAAGCACTGTAAAATTAAGGAATGTTAAAATGATGTCTGATGGAAAATAAGTGGTATTGGTAAAAAGATTTTTAAGAAAATGTAAATAGGGATTGATAATTGGAAAATTGATCATTTTAATAGGTTAATATCTTGATTGAGGATAAATGTTAGGGGGTAAGGATTTGCTGAAATCAATATCTGAACTGGAATACAAAATGGGAGGTGCGAGGAGGTCAAGAAACTAGTGAATGAAGTATAAGATTTGAAAACACTAATATATTTTCTGTTTTGTTTTTTGGTTTTTCTTTTGTTCTTATTCTTTCTTTTTTCTTCTCTTTCTTTGTTAACTTTGTCCTTTATTGGGGATTTTTTATGTGTTTTGTTTTTGTATTTTTATATTTTTGTAGTTTTTCTTATGTTTAAATTTTGGAAATTTTTCTTTTATTGTTTGTGAAACCTTAATAAACATTATTATAAAAAAAGAAAACAATTGGAGGAAAGGGACAGATGTTAAAACAGTGTGGGATGCTGGGAAGGCAGTTGTTAGGGGATATTTCATACAACAAAACTCAATAGCATATAAGAATAAAGAAAAAAAGAAAAGGGAGCTTTTAGAAGAAATTAAAAGGAAGGAAAAATTGGCCTATGCAAGCAAAAATAAAGAGAGATTAAATCAAGAAATTAAATTACTGAGAGTAGAATATAATAAAATTATAGAACAGGAGGTAGAACAACAAATCAAATTTTGGAAATATAAAAATTTTGAATGGACAAATAAGCCAGGCAAGATCCTTGCCTGGCAACTAAAGAAACAAAGAAATGAAAAATAAATAAATAAAATAAAAGTAGAAGAGAGGACAATAAGGGATATGACAGAAATTTAAAAAGAATATTACAAAAAATTATATCAAAAAGATGAAATGCCAATAGAAGAAATAGAGGAATATATAAAGAAAAATAAATTAATAGAGATAGCAGAAGAATACCATAAATTATTAAATGAAGCAATATCAACCGTAGAAATTGAGGAATCAATTCAAAAATTAAAAATAGGGAAATCCCCAGGTCCAGATGGCATACCAGCAGAATACTACAAAGAAATGTTAAATGAATTAATCGACCCAATAAAAGAAGTAATAGAGGAAGCAGTAGAGAAGGGGAATATTCCAGACTCTTGGACTCAAGGGTATATAACGCTCCTGCCAAAACAAGGTACAGATTTGGAATCTGTCTCAAATTATAGACCAATTTCATTGTTAAATTCTGATTATAAAATTTATGCAGGATTAATGGCTAACAGGTTGAAAAAAATTATAGGAAAAATAGTGCATAAAAATCAGGCTGGATTTGTGGAAGGTAGACAAATAAAGGATAATATCAGAAATATAATAGACATAATGGAATATCTACAAGTAAGAAGAGACAAACAAGCAGCCCTGATTTCAATCGATGCAGAGAAGGCTTTCGACAAAATCTCATGGGAATTTATGAAAAAACTATTAAAGGAATTATGTCTAGGTGAAAAATTCCAAAAAGGTATAAATGCAATATATAACGAACAGAAAGCAAAAATTATTATTAATAGAGAGTTTGGAGAAGAAATCAACATCTTTAAAGGTACAAGACAAGGATGCCCCCTATCCCCAATCTTATTTATAATAGTATTAGAGGTTCTATTAAAGAAAATAAGGCAGGACAACCAAATAAGAGGAATAGCAGTTGGTGAGAAAAGATACAAGTTAAGAGCCTTTGCAGATGATGTTATGATCACAACAGAAAATCCCCTACAATGTACAGCTAGAATATTGGAATGCATAAACGAATATGGCAGATTAGCAGGATTTAAATTAAACTATGGGAAAACCAAAATATTAGTGAAAAATATGGAAGAAAAAGATAAAGTGAAATTACAAGAAATTACAGGATTGGAAATTAAAAAGAAAATAAGGTATCTTGGAATAAATTTAACAACAAACACTATAGATTTAAGTAATGAGAACTATGGGAAAACATGGAATGAAATAAAAAATGACTTGCAAGTATGGGGGAAATTAAATCTTTCCTTACTAGGGAAAATATCGGTAATAAAGATGAACATATTACCAAGGATGATGTTTTTATTTCAAAGTATCCCAATACTAGGAGGAGATAAATGTTTTAATAACTGGAAAAGAGATTTGGCTAAATTTGTATGGTCAGGGAAAAAGCCAAGAATAAAACACAAAATAATGATAGATAAGAAGGAGAGAGGAGGATTTGATCTCCCAGATGCGATGGGTCTGACCTGGCTAAAGGAATGGATCAAATTAGATGACTCGGATGTATTGGATTTAGAGGGAGTAGAGACGAGATTTGGATGGCATGCCTATCTATTAGATGAAAAAGTGAGAGTACATAAAGGCTTCCTAGGGCATATAATCAGAAAATCTATATATAAAATATGGGAGAAATATAAAAGACTCCTAGAACCGAAAACTCCCTGGTGGGCATCGCCAGCAGAAATTGTCGCAGTGGAAAAATTAAATATGAAAGAAAATCGGGCTACCTATAAAACTGTATTAAAGGAAGAAAACGGAGAATTTGAATTAAAGGATTACACAGAAATTAAAGCTCATATTAGTGATTGGTGCCAATATATTCAAATTAAGTATAGATTAGCGAAAGACAAAAAGTTAGGATTTGAAAAAGAAATATCAAAATTTGATAAATACTTAATACAAGAAAAATCAAAAAATTTATCTAAATTGTATAATCTGATTTTAGAGTGGGAAACAAAGGATGAATTGGTTAAAACATCAATGATTAAATGGGCACAAGATATTGGGAAAAATATTATGTTTGAACAATGGGAAAAATTGTGGAAAGAAGATATGAAATTCACTATGTGTTATATACTGAAAGAAAATTACCTTAAAATGCAACATAGATGGTATTTAACACCTGAAAGAATAGCAAAAATGAATAAAAATTGTAGTGATGTCTGCTGGCGATGCAACACGGGAAAAGGTACTATGATACATATATGGTGGAATTGTTTAAACATCAAACAATTTTGGGAAATAATATATAATGAAATGAAAAAAATGTTTAGATATTCATTTAGGAAAACACCAGAAGGTTTTCTATTGGGAATAGTACCAGGAAGCCTAAAGGAAGAAGATAAGACCTTATATTTATACGCAACAGTAGCAGCAAGGCTACTGATTGCGAAAAACTGGAAAAGTGGTATACTACCAACAAAAACAGAGTGGCTTGCCAAATTATTGGAGTATTACAATATATCCAAAACAATGGAAGAAACTGGAAGGATTTCAAAAGAAAAGATAGATAGGGACTGGAAGGTGTTTAAAAGATACTTGCAAAATCATATCGAAAAATCAGAACTCCTATTAGAATAAACAAGTTCCGTTTCAAATACTGAAATATCAAATAAGATGGATAACAATGTGTAATAGAAAAAGAAGTATGAAATTAGGCTAAAGGTGTGTGAAAGAAAGTAATAGAAGTGGAAAGAAATTGTAATTGAGTAGATTGGAAATCAAACACAAAGGTGGGGTGAGGGTGGTGGATGGTGATGGGGAAAGCAATTATTTGTGGGATTGAGTGTAAGTATGTTTGAATACTTTTAAGGATTGTATGAAATGTATGTTTGTATGCTTGTATATGTGTATTAATGATGAACTATTTTAACAATAAAAACTTATTAAAAAAGAAAAAGAAAAAAAAAGAATGCAGGCCAAAGTCTCCCAGGTGTTTCTCTTCTCTCTCACTCCAGTCCTTTCCTTCTCATCTCTTAAACCACTGTTTCCTGTGATGCCCAAATCAGGAAACTGTAGTTTAAGGGCTCTCTCAAAAAGAGGGTCCAGTTATTGATTCATCTAGCCAAGTGGTTCCTGGAGGGTCTCAGAGAACTAATTAATAATATTTTCTGCCTGTACAGTGGTACCTCGGGTTAAGAACTTAATTCGTTCTGGAGGTCTGTTCTTAACCTGAAACTGTTCTTAACCTAAAGCACCGCTTTAGCTAATGGGGCCTCCCGCTGCCACTGCAAATTTTCTATTCTAATCCTGAAGCAACGTTCTTAACCCGAGGTACTATTTCTGGGTTAGCAGAGTCTGTAACCTGAAGTGTCTGCAGCCTGAAGCATCTGTAACCCGAGGTACCACTGTAGTAGGAATTGTAATGTACTGTGCTAGGTGCTGGGTGATTTTTAATTGTATTTTTACAGGCATGCCATGAACTACCTGAATGAAGCTTGCAGACCACTGGTAATTCACAGCCTACAGTTCTAGCCCATATCTATCAAACCTTCTATAGGCAAAACATGACCTCTGCAACTATGTTCTTTATGTCATCTCAGTTCAGAATGCAGCTGATATTTGAATCTAGGCAACTGGCTCTGTAAATAACTGGGGGGGGGCATCCTTGATTTCAGCGATATCCTGACTTTGACCTTGGTGTTTTCTCCCTTTTTGGCCAAATTCTTTTGCATTTGGCACATTGACTGCTTGGATGATGCAGAAGGGCACTTGGAGGAATGGAACTCCCAAAAAACAGTTAGCCACTTTCTGAGCTGAAATTAAGTGCATATCATTCTGAACGACAGAAGGCTAGTTTTTTCATATAAAATATAAAGCGGAAAAAAGCAAAATGTATCACATTCTGTGATTTATGGTGTGTTGAATAGTTTCCGCAATGGGCTACACTGCATTGAGGAACTGGGAAATTCAAAGTCAGGCAAAGCTATTTCCAGCTGTGAGAATAGTTATCAATTAATCTCCCTATCTGAGGGACGGGGGACGGGGGCTTTATTGCTGTGGCAAAAGGCTCAGCGACTACGGAACCGGTTTGGCAACCCGAAAACTGAGCAGCTTGGTCAGCATAGGAATTATTCAGTGAATTGTTCTGGCTATAATTGGGTGCAGGCATTTAATGGCCTCATACAGTTATGTAAATATCATGCATGCAGAAACAAACTCTGATCATCAGAGATATGTGCAGCCGTTATGATTAGGGAGCATTTCCAAGTAAGCTACTGAATAAAAAGTCTGCTTTAATCGCTGGCCAAGGCAGGATTCAACCTTCTCTCTTTCCATAAAAGTTAAGCCTTTCAGTGCAGATCTCCTACTGCAGAAAAAGGAAGAAAGGAAAATCACCAAGCTGGCAAATTTGTAAATATCTGGGGGCAGGATTGGGAGAAGAGTCACTGTCCAGCTGTTCCAGGGAGTTCTAAGGGCAATTGTATTCCGGGGCTAGAGAACAGAACAGATGTTGATTTTCCTTTTTAAAAAAATGACATGGAGTATTTTTATTTGAACTCAAATAGCAATCCCAATTATTGAAACACCAGGAAGCTGCCTTGCACCGAGTTGGCTCATTCGACTCATTCACAGCAGCTCTACAGGGTTGCATTCCCAGGCCATGCCTAGAGATGGCAGTGACTGAACCAGGGAGGAATAGAACAATAAAAATAATAATTTATTATTTATACCCCGCCCTAGGTGCTTTACTGCTGCAGCCCCTCACAGTAAGCCATTGTTACGTATGCCAGAAGGGCATTGTGTCCCACTAAATGTGCTTTTTGGACATTTTGAGCTCCTCTGTAGTTGTTTGCTGCAGCGGTTCATAGGTGGAGTTTTCTTCAGACACAGTATGTATGTAGCTATAAAGGACAGCTGCATCTGAAAGGCCAGCTCAAGCCTTTCCCTGCTAGGGAGTGAAAGAGAAATCCAGCCTGGTTCACATTTTAAGGCAAATCTACCGTACTTAGACTGCACTTCCTGAAGCATTATGTGGGCCAAAACACAGCTATTCTTTGAAATCTGCACTGATCCAAATGTTGTGATGCAGCTCCCCAATAATAAAAACATGAACAAAAATCCATACATTATGGGTGTGATGTACTGAGCTGAATCCTAGAACAATAGGATCCAGAATGCAGCAGTCTGATTGGTCCGCAGGAGCCACCCAATCCAGCTCCAGGTGGAAGTGAATCAGCGACCTGATTGGCCTGCAGGAGCAGCCAATCAGGCTTCTGGAGGAGGTGAATCCACAACCTGACTGGCCTACAGGAGCAGCCCGGAATTAGCAAATCACTCGGGGCCCATTGTGTAAATAATGTATATATAGCTAGACGTTTTGGGGAAAGTTTCATTCACTGCTATTATGATCTGAATAAAGAGCATGTAATTCACACTCAACTCCGAGTATATTTCAGTGGGAATGTATGCATGTAAATGCATAGGTTAGTGAAAATAACATAGAAAAAAATTATAGTAGGGGGAAATGCTTGCAAAAATGTACCTATTAGGCAAAATTGCATTAAAAATTGTTTATATTAAGAGACAGGTGCACTGAAATGATGGACTTTCATGAAGCCTTTAAAAAGAAATGGAAATGGAAAACCAATGTGGTGAAATGAATTTAAGATTGGAAAAATGAGAAACTAAGAGAAACCAAAATTGACAGATTCACCCATCCATAGTCCATACTATCCCAATACAACAGCCAGGCATGCTGATGGTAAAACAACAATGGGGTATTATTACTCAGGTATTTGGTGGGGGGGGGAGAGAGAGGGAAGGGAGAAATAATGTCTGTGCATAACATATTTCTTCTTGAAATGAAATGCAGACTAATACTAATACCTATAATAAGACTAATCTCTGTGTGTGGGAATAGTCCTTTCCTTGGCAGCCACTGGGGGTTTACCTCAGCTGAACTGTGCTCCAGATTGCAGCCTGCTAACTCTGCCCCACAGGCCTCACTCATCTGGAGCCATTGAACTGTGTGGCAAAACCTTTGTGTCATCTATGACCCCTGTAACAGCTGGGTTATTTCTCAGCGCTGCTGCCATTCCCAGTGCTGGCCTTTGAGTGGGCAAATTGATTGTTAGTGACTCAGAACATACCCTCATTTGCAGCTACTGGTGGAAGTGTACAGAAATCGTCTCTGGAATGGGAGAGCCATTTAAGGGAGGTGGCTTCTCTTTACCTGCCCTCACACCACCCCCACCCCCGAGACACAAGTTTAAGGCCTGTACTGTGTGTGAAAGAAACTACAGTTTGGAAGTGAGACAGAGCTGCGAGCAATGCAGACATCTTGCAGTCCTTCAAGCCTACTATTTCCCTCCAGTGTGGTGTAGTGGTTAAGAGCGGTAGTCACGTAATCTGGGTAACCGGGTTCGCGTCTCCGCTCCTCCACATGCAGCTGCTGGGTGACCTTGGGCCAGTCACACTTCTTTGAAGTCTCTCAGCCCCACTCACCTCACAGAGTGTTTGTTGTGGGGGAGGAAGGGAAAGGAGAATGTTAGCCGCTTTGAGACTCCTGAAGGGGAGTGAAAGGCGGGATATCAAATCCAAACTCTTCTTCTTCTTCTTCTTCCTTCCTGGTGGCAAGACAGCAAAATGGATCCCCCTTCTTTCCTAATAGGAGTGAAATTGTTCTGAGGGAGCCTTAACCCCAGTTCCTTCTATTATCTCACGATGTTCAAGTTGATTCCCAAATCACATGTATCTAAGAAAGAACACGGAAGCCCATGGAGGCAAAAAAAAGGGGGGAGCTGCAAGAAGTGGACAATGGGCCACAATGGGCCCTTTTCTTAGAACTGCCTCCCCAGCTTATCCCACTACCACCACAACCCCCATCCATTTAAAAAGACATAACTCACCTCAACTGCTTCAAGTGCCAAGGCAAGGATCCTGTGGTTTTCCTCAGCATGGCCCAGGTGCCCCAGGATGTCCTGAAAGAGGGCAGAGGAGAAAGGTCAGGTCCCTCCATGGACATCAGGATGGCTCCAACCCCAAACTCCAGACTTTGCTTTCCATGTTGTTGTTGTTTAGTCATTTAGTCGTGTCCGACTCTTCGTGACCCCATGGACCAGAGCACACCAGGCTTTCCATAGGAATTGGCAATCCATGCCATATGCCTGCAACACACACACACACACACACACACACACACACACACACACACACACACTTCTGTTTTCTCAAAAACTAACCTTCAGCACTGGGGAAACTTTGTACATCTGTGGCACAACTGCAACAAGAGAAGGACATAGGGACAGGTTAGTTCATCCCTTAGCATCTTTCATTATTGCAAGAATCTTCTCCTTGACTTCCCTGATTCTACTCTTATCAAAGTCTTACAACAGGGGTGGGACACCCCAGGCCTTGGGGGCCAGTCCTGGCCGGCAGCCCCCAGAACATGGCTCACAAGGGAATGTAGCCGTCTAGCTGACAACTGTCCCACACCCCTGTCCTATCAGCTGCCTCCGTGACCTGCTTCCTCCAGAAATGCCTTCTCTTCCCTCATAGTCAAAGCATCCTCATCAGACCACATAAAGCTGGTTGACTGAGGTAAGAGCCCATAAATGTTTTTCAGTTCCCCAGCAAAGAAGCTTCAGCTCTGTTCTTCCAACTCTCCACAGAGGGACTCCACCTTATTGTGTGGAGCCAATCCATTAATGGGGATTACATGTGTGGGGGCATGTGTGGGTATACAAACATACATATGTGTGCAAACAAGAACGACACCCTCAGCCTCGTGCACTCCCATTGCTGGAATCTGCATGCCACAGTAATCAAGGGAACAGGTGGCTGTTAAGCTAATGTTGGGGCTCCATTTTCCAACGAGGTGCCTGTCCAACAGGATGACGATCGGTTTCTGAACAGCTTCATGTCTGCAAACAAATTAAACAGAAAGCAGCTTTCAAGGAAAAGCAAACCCCTTTGCCTTCCCCACAAAAATATCACCTTTGTGTGTTCAAATGCATCTCCCTCTCCCTCCTTCCCCCTCCGCAGCGCAGCATATGGCACAAATACATATTAAATTGAGCCCGCAGATGATTCTTAACAGAAGTTACTCCGCCCCCAGTCTGTTAGAAGCCTTGAACTAATCGCTGCTCTTCCCACATCAAAAGACCTACCAGCCTTGCATTGGGCTAATGATAATGATAAGCAACATACTGACACACAGGAGACAAATCAGTGCCAGTAATCTAAAAGCACGTCTTATTATGCAGCCAGCCTCAAACAGGAAGGTGGCACAGCGGCTCATTTCCCGCTCGTGCACAGCTTCCAAAGCAGATGAAGAAATGAAAGATGGAAACAGTATAAGGGAGCCGACGAGGCAGCGGGTCAGTGACACACAGCGTATCGCTGTGTTGCTTCCTCTGTTCCGGCTAACCTTCCAAACGAGGATTAGTGAAGCGCTTAGGCTGAAGTCCTAAACACTGGGAGTAGCTGGTCCCCTTGCGCTCAGTGGGATTTACTTCTGAGTAACAGGAGGGGCAGTGTTGCATCTCTGCCACTTACCAGGCTAGTACAGGAATGTGGCAGGGCGGTGGCAAGGTTAGGGTTATACGTACACAACGGTGGTGGAATGAATCCAGCACATCTGACAGGGCACACAGAGAGCCCAGACCCCACGGCTGCTCAGCCCCACTCCCATACTGTCCCAGGAAATGGCATTGACCCTGCTGTCAGGAGGGTCCCTCCACGCTGCTCCTCCACGCTGGCTGCTCCTGCTGAGTAAATGTGTTTAGGATTTTGCTTTGTGATTTTTCATTAGGCCAAGGGTGAACAACATGTCACCCTGCTGCCAACATGGCCAACGGTCAAGGATGATGGGAGTTGTAGTTCAGCAGCATCTGGAGGGTCTGAAGTTCCCCACCTCGGCTTCAGAAAGCTGATTCCACTGCTGAACTGGTAGGGAAATTATACTGGCTTTAATTTGTATAGTGCACTAAGGTGGTGGTATATGTAGCCACCTTCTGTGGTTTTATTTGATGAACGCAATCATTTTAAGTATAACGAATGCTTGTTTCAACTGAGATATTTTCGTAATACATTCTAGAACCACTTGGTGAATGGCAGGCTCTAAGTTCAAATAAAGAATAAAAATAATAAGATGTTTGGCAGAATGAGACTTTTTCTGCATTGCCGGCACATTGGGAGACTCCGGTTGCTCCCATGTCATCAGCTATTCTTAACTTACCCAGATACAATGATGCTGAATATACCAACCTCTTAGAAGAGAGGAGTAAAAAGCACACGCCTGGAGTAAAAGCACGAGTCAGTTTGCACCCTGCATGGTAATTTGAGATCCCAGGTGAACAGACATTTAAAAACTGTTGGGACTATCCATTGATAGGGACACCTTCTTTTGAATGTATTGTAAACATCAGCTTCTGGTTCTCCATAAATGCGAGTAATCTGTGGTGGAGGTGACAACTGAGTTATCCTTCATGCTTGCCAAGGAGATGTCTAACCCTAAGCAAAAGGCATGGAGATGAGCAATAATTAACATGGGGTGAGCAAAATGAGGTCTTTTTACTTTCTTTGGATTACAAGATTACTTAAAGGCAGTGACTGCTTTGGAATGAAATGATCCATTAGCATATCTTGCAGTTATTAGAGGGACAGGAGAGCAAGGGTGTCATTAAAGATCCTTCTGTATTTCCATTGAGTTGGAATCCTTTCTTTGTGGGCATTTCCTCTTATCTCTATTGCTTATTTCTTTCCACTTCTTATTTCACTCTAGAGGATGACAAGAAAACATGATTTTTTTTAAAAATGAAACGGAAGGATAAGGATCTTGTATCTGTTTCCTTTTGATGCTTAACTTCATCCTAGGAACCCAGCGGTGGCAAAAGGAGAACTATATATATGCCTGTTCCAAGTCTGAACAGCATCACAAAAATCAGAGATGTCTCACAACTGTGGAAAGCAAAGATTCTTCAGAGATTTGCTAGAGAGGTTCTAAGACTGAACCTTTCCCAGAAACAATAAGCCATTCTTATTCTTTGGTGGGGCTAGCTTTAAAGGACAAAGGCAATTCCAATCTTTTTAAGTATACAGTATTTGCTATCAGGTTTCAAAATATTGGGGTTGAATCCAGTGGTATCCCTCTTGCAGGTAGAAGGCTCTTTAATTCAGCAGAGGTTTCCATCGGCAGAAGAAAGGGAGGGAGGTAATTTTGGCTAGCTCCTTCTCCCTATTTCATCTTCCATGTGGCCTGAAAACCTGCTCCAGAGGATTAGGGAGGGTGTTTGGAAGAATGAGGGTGGTGGTGAAGTGGGCTGTGGGTGGCATAAGTCTTCTCTGGATCCAAGAACCTCCCATCAGTGTAAGGGACACTACTGGACACAGCACAGATTTTTACTCTTTACCAATGCATGAGGAGTGCCCAAGGTGGAGAAGAGAGAGAGAAAAGAAGAGGAAAAGTAATTCTTCAAGGAAGGTTTAAAGTATCTCCAGGGGGTACTTTTATGTCCCCATCTAGTAAGTTCCCTACTCAGTTTACAGTTGTGATATACTGGAGTTCTTCACCAACTTTCTGGAATGAATTGTGGTGTTGGGAAGCTGTGGGATTCCACCAGAACTGGCTATCATGGCCATTGGTCAGGTATGTTGGCAGTAGTCCAACAATACCTGGATCGCCACAGATTCTACATTGCTGCTTTAATGTAGAGTGTGATTAATGGAGAGTGATTAAAGTTCATGGCTCTTCATTGAAAATGGTGGTGGATCAGTTAAAATTTCCCACATTTTGAAGTTTCATCTGACATGGAATATCTCTTTGAAAGACCTGTGAGAGTTCTTCATTGTTGTTGTCCTTTAAAAGTCATGGTTTGCAACAGCCCTTATTCAGTTCCTAGAATCAAAATCTAACCACACCTGAAAGCAGTGAAGGGAAGGAAATGTCAGCTTTAACTTCTTGGTTATTGATGATTTAGAATTTGGAGGGGGGAGATTCCAAGCTATTATTTTGGTCTCTGTGGAAGCCGCCCAGAGTAGCTGGGGAAGCCCATCCAGATGGGCAGGGTACAAATAAATTATTATTATTATTATTATTATTATTATTATTATTATTATTATTATTATTACAGTGGTACCTTGGGTTAAGTACTTAATTCGTTCCAGAGGTCCGTTCTTAACCTGAAACTGTTCTTAACCTGAAGCACCACTTTAGCTAATGGGGCCTCCTGCTGCTGCCGCACCGCCGGAGCCCGATTTCTGTTCTCATCCTGAAGCAAAGTTCTTAACCTGAAGCACTATTTCTGAAGCGGAGCACTTAACCTGAAGCGGAGTCTGTAACCTGAAGCGTATGTAACCTGAGGTACCACTGTAAGAACAATGGAAACTCCCCCCCCCCCCGATATTTCCAGAGACAGCTTGGCTCCACATCGACTTCTTGCACTGAGGGCTTGTCCACACTTCTACTTGTCCTGTGAGGCCTACAGGGTTTCTTCTTGTCTTGTGCTTTCTAGGCATGGGCCCAAGCGATTTTGCCTTTGCCCCACAGCTTTCTCCAGGAAAGCCCATGGTTTCATGCTAAATTGAAACAAAGGGTAATCTGATGAAAACCCCCTTGCTGTTTGTTCCATTTCAGCACCAAAGCATGCATTTTCCCAGGTGAACGGAAGTGTGGATTAGCCCTCAGTCTCCCATATAACAGGATGGTGGCAGACGGTATCTCAGCAAGTCAGTACATTGCATCCCTAAACTCCTGTTTGCTGGCACAGCAAGTCTTATGCTTGGTTCATAAGCATGCAGGGGCTCAGGACACTTACACCATCAGGCAGAGCAGCTCATAGCACTGAGCAGTGTGTCATGTGTTTTGCCATTGGTTCTGTGGAGCCATAATTTTTATCCTATTTTGTGACTGCTTTCTGGAGGAGGCAGAATCTATCCTTTGGCACTGTCATTTTTCAATCAGTGGTGTAATCTATAGAGAGTGTTGACATAAACATTGAAATAGATGTGTTTCTGACAAAGAACAGCATAAATCAGAGCCTCGGGGTAATAACAGCGAATCGCAATTTTCAAACATTTTCATTTAGTTCTTCCACTCTCCATTTTACCTTGTTTACTCACCCTCCTGAAATGTCAGAAATAGTGCAGCATTTGAATGAAAGTGATTTCCCATAACAAGCAAGGATTTCACACAGATGACTAAAAGCAAAAACTCTCACGGGAGCAAATGAACCCACTCAGTGCTAATGCTTGTCTCCTGTGCCTCCAACTCTAATTTCTTAATATTATGTTAAAATTGTATTTTAACATTCACATTAATTCATGGAAGCATTAGACTGTTATTTTTTACATTATATATTTATTTTTCTATTAGAAAATATGCAACAGATCAACAAAAAGGAAGAAAAGGAAAGAGGCAAATTGGTTTTCTCATGGTTACATCAGCCTGCTATTCCTTTCCATCATTATGTTTACAAAAGAGAAAGGCATTACATTTACCTTCCATCTCCTTATCCCACTACATCTCTCCACAAAAATCCACGTGCAGGTGGCAGCTGCCAATCATGTTCCTTATCAGCTCTATATGCAATAAAACTTTGCCAACTTGTATAAAATGTGTCCTTTGTCTTTCGACTTCTCCGTGTCCATATCTGCTTAGTCAGCTTCTTAAAAAATTAAAGAGAAACCCCAGATTTGCTGGTGCCGATATTGCAGCAGATTATGGTTCAAGGATTTCCAGTCATGCAAAGGCACAATATACTTAGTCTGCAAGATAAACTACTCCCATTTTGCAGATTCTCTAAAGCCCTGTCTGTGCATTATATTTACTCATATGTAAAGAGATCATGAGGGGAAATGGCAATGTGCAGCCAAGCCCCATCAGCTGTGGCTCATCATCTTCATCCAGTTTACATCCCCCCCCCATAAGTTTGCAGCTGAAAGCGCTGAATCCTTCTCTACTCAGTGGTGGGTCCTCATACAATTTAGAACCCTGCACTCTTTGAAAGCATTTCAAGTGCTAAACAACTTGGGACCAGGACACCTAGCAGAATGACCCTCTCAGCACAGAGCAAGGCGATCTTGAAGATCTTCCTGAGGAGACCACACTGGCCGTCCCACACCCAGGGGCACTGTGTTTTTTCTTGAGCTCCTGCAGTTTGCGTACTGCAGCGTTCCAGAGTTCAGTTTCATTTTCCAGTCTTGTTTTGTAGCCATAGAGGCCTGCTTCCTCCTGGTGTGTTTTCCTACTGTCCCAGCACAACAGGGACAGAGCAGAAACAGGCCTTGTTGGTGACAGCATACCCTCCCTCAGGTAACTGGTGAGGTGGGAGCAGTAATGATGCTTAAATGCCTCTTATAAACTGATGTTTTTCAAGCTTTCCTGGACTATTAATTTTTAATTCCCTATTTCGTACACGATATACATCGTTGCTTTGCTTACATGCCAGTTTTAGAAATCATTTTTATAGGATGTTGTATTTTTGTTGCTTTTATGTAAACCGCTTTCTTATTGCATTAAATGGTATGAAAATGTGTAAAT
The DNA here is from genome assembly GCF_964188305.1 of Podarcis bocagei. Taxonomy (NCBI): domain Eukaryota; kingdom Metazoa; phylum Chordata; class Lepidosauria; order Squamata; family Lacertidae; genus Podarcis; species Podarcis bocagei. The sequence goes on from NC_138126.1 coordinate 36,355,523, forward strand.
AAGTAAATGCATGTGAAGGCAGGCAATGTCAGCCACAATTGACAGGGATTAGTGTGAGGGGGTGTGATTTAGTGCATGATGGCTCCAACTCATAGAGTGTTGTGGGGAGATGGATGCTGCTTTGGAGATCAGTGTCCAGACTAGATGACATTTAGGGTTCTCTGAACCACTGCTTCTGTTGTTATTTTTAAGACACCTGTGGTTTTACCGATTGGCATCCCCGATGGGGCATTAAGGAATTGGAGCTGTTCCTTAAAAGTATGCATGCAAAAGCAGAAAGCAACCCTTTCTTATCCCCACAGAATCCCCAGGTAATACTGAGCTGAAATGAAAGATTTTCATCGATCAAGTGATAAAAAGCGTTTGGCTCAGCATTTATAATCCTGCATATGTTTACAGCAAGAAAATCTGTGGAGGTGAGTGACAGGGTGATCTTGGTAATGCCCTACATTGAGAAAAACTATTAACTCGGTTTTTCGAATGCTAAAAAGACATCTGGTTGAAAAGCTGATTCCAATCTACCCAGTGTAAGGAAGCCTAGGGGCAATTTGAAAAACAGGGAGAAGATGAATTAATAGAGTAATAAACACATTATATGCTGTACGCCTTGACTACAGAGGCATGAAACTACAATTTTATTATGAACCACACTGCGGTTTTGGTAGAGAAAACCTCCAGTGCCTATCCTGCCCCTGGTTGCCATTTCCTGCATCTTTAACAACAACACAGAGTGGAATTTGCCTCATGTGTCTCTGCGAGAAATCACAGTGGCATATATCATGGTGCCACGGTTTTGATAGTATACAAACTGGCCCTTTGGGTGGTTTCACACATGGCATTTTGTCACATGCCATGAATGAGGTGTCCAGTTCTGGTGGAAGAAGAGGCAGGTGATGCGATTAAAGAGGGGCTGAAGGTGAAGTTCTGGATCAATCACAAGTGAGGGTGAAGGGAGGCAAAGATGATCTGTGTCGCCACTCAGTGAGATCAATCACTCAGACTGAGGAGCACACTTGGATCTTGCAAGGATTTAATGAACTCTGGTGGGCCGCAGCTAGTTTGTGGGGTCAGCTGGCAATAGTCTCTCAGGTCAGGTGATTGTATTCTGGCTGGATCTAGTATAGTGGGCACCCTTGAACCACAGAGCCTGCTTGCTAAAGGATAGGTGCTGGTGGCTCAGGGCCTTTCTTCAAGAACTCCCCCAATGCTTTGGACATTTTTCCTCTCTGGGAGATAATGTCCCTGTAAGGGGGGAAATGTACACATATGAATACTCCTGTATGTGAAAATTGGGCAAGTTCCTAGACCTCTTGAGGCATTCAAGCCTCACATGATGAGAGAGGGGAGTGGAGACTAGCCTGGAAGATCCAGACTCTAAATCATACAGAGGGTCTACAGAAATAGTGAAGGTCCCCTGTTCCCTTTCTCAGCACATAAAAGGTGATGAACCTGGTGCTGAGCCACTCCAAAAGGCTCATCCCTACTTTTCCCCTCAGACAATTACAGTTGGATGGGGGAAACAATGACTGAAGAGGGCTGATGCACATGCTTCAGAGCAAGGGCACATGGCCTTGCTAGACTGGGATGATGCAATTTGCATTGCCGTGTGCATCTTTTACATAAACAATGGTATGTATAGACGAGAAGTAACTTCAAAACATATTGCAGTGTAAATGGAAAAACAGGCCTCAAGTTGTAACAGCCTTGTTCTGCCCAATTGTCTCCAGATCAGGGCCACTGACCAGGATCCAGTGAAGTGCTTATACACACATATACAATGGGTTATTTTCCAAGACAGCAGCCCGCACCCCGCAAAACGCACACATACACACCCCAAGCCCCACTCCATGCATCACACTGGGAGCAATTTTTGAAATTTGGACTTCTGAAAGCAGCACTGCTGTGTGAAATAGAGGAAAAACTCACTCCAGGAACACAATGAACCCCTAAATGGACTCTTTGGATTGTAGACTCTCTCACCAAACAAACATAAATAGCTCTGGCAGGCTCTTTAGAAGAGCAGAAGTCAATTTTCTCCAGTGCAGACTCTTGAGTCTTCAATATAGTAAATAGAAGAAAAAAGGAATAAAACAGAAATTCACTCAGTACTAACTTGCTGAAAGATGTTTTGCACAACATACATTTCCCAGAACATTCATTGCCACAGAATTATTGTTATTATTTCATTGCCTCATTGCAAAAGCAAGCTTGAAACAACCTACAACAGTAAAAATACACAATCATACAATTTATCACAAATGGATAATTTAAAAGTAATGCAACAATTACAAATGTTCATCCACAACAATTGATTAAAGATTGATTACACATTCCATACCTGAATGAACACAGAAAAAAGGCACAACACTATTAGTGCGCAAATGCATGGAGAAGAATAAAGTACCTGGGAACAAAAAGTTGTCAGCGTTGACACCTGGAGAACATCCCTCAGAAAACATTCCACAGAAGCTGGGAGTGTGAGTTCCACTGCAAAAACCTGTTCTCCCTTTAGCATCATCTGAAATTCTCTTAGAGGTGGACCAGGGCCAGACCAGGACATTTGGCTACCTGAAGCGAACCACAAAATGGCTGGTGGCCCTCTCTCCACCAGGGAAGAAGGGATGAGTCAACATCTACATCATGAACAAGGTGGGGAATGAAGACCTACATCGGGATCTGCTGCCCCTGTGGATCCTGTCACTCAAGGTGGCCGCCTCACCTTGCCTCATAGTATAATAATAATAATTGTTATAATAAATAATAATAATATATTATTTATACTCCGCCTATCTGGCTGGATTTCCCCAGCCACTCTGGGCGGCTTCCAACAAAAGATTAAAAAATACATTAAAACATCAGTCATTAAAAACAGGGCTGCCTTCAGACGTCTTCTAAGAGCCAGATAGTTGTTTATTTCCTTGACATCTGATGGGAGGATGTTCCACAGGGCGGGTGCCACTACCGAGAAGGCCCTCTGCCTGGTTCCCTGTAACTTCACTTCTTGCAGTGAGGGAACAGCCAGAAGGCCCTTGGTGCTGAACCTCATAGGTGTGCTGGCCCTGGGTGGAACACAAACATGGGCCTCCTGATAGTGATCTCAGTGTCCAGGTGAGCTCATATGGATAAAAGGGGCCATCTCTCCATTCTTCTTTCCTACCTCCCCCCCTCTCTCCCAATAACGTCTCACGTTGGTGTTATTGGTGTCCTGAGCTACCTAAGGCTTTATGGGCTAAAATCAATACTTTGAATTACACTTAGAAATGAATTGGCAGCAACTGTAGCCAGGACAGAATTTGTGTCATATATTTTTATAACTTGGTCCCTGTCAGACAGATTCTGTACCAGCTGAGGCTTTTGAAAGATCTTCAGAGGCAGCTCAATGTATATAATATGTTGCAGTAATCTAAGCAAGAGGTTACAGAAAGCAAGAGTGTAAATAACTGAGGCCAGGCCATCTGCACCTGAATAAAGTCACAACTGGGCCACCAGCCAAAGCTAATAGAAGGCATTCCACACCATGAAGGTTGCTTGTATCTCCAGTAAGAGAAGTAGATCCAGGACTGTCCTGAAATTGCCCTCTTGTTCCTTCAGGGGACGTGTCTTTCCTTCAGCATCAGTTGCCCTTCACTTACCTCGATAAGAGAGTCACCTACTAACCATAACTCTGTCCTATGTGGACTGGATTCTTGGGTCTCATCCAGTCCATTGCCATGATCAGGCACCAGTTCAGCATATCCACTGACACATCTGCTTGAGGTGAAAAGGGCACGACAGAGCTGCAGGTCATCAGCATACTGATGACAATGCACTCCCAAACTCCAGGTGAGCCCACTCAGCAGTTTTATGGTGCGTAGGGATAAGATTGTTGCCTCTGGAACACCCTGAAGGCTCTGTGGGGCTGAGCAACATTTGTCACCTTCTAGAATCAACTATCGAGGTAGGACAGGAACCACTGCAAGGCAGCACCTCCTACCCGAAACTCAGAAAGCCATTCTAGAAAGATAGCATGGTTGATGACATTGAAAGCCTCTGAGAGGGTAAGAAGGATCTACAGGCACTCCTTGTCTTTCTTCCAGCAAAGGTAATCTACCTGTGCCCAAACCAGGCCTAAACTCCAGCTGAAACAAATCCCAAAAATTAGTCTCATCTAGGAATGCCTGAATCTGGTTGATGAATAAGCTTCTAGCCACTTTTGGCTTCCTTTTAAAGCATCCTTCCATTTTTGACAAATTCTTTATTTTGAAATTAACTTGAACTCTGGATTTTCTGAGCAATTTGTTAGCATGTTGGGTAAAAGGTAGGAAGAGTAGGTTCCTCCGAGGGTTTCTACTGGAGCATGTACTATTTATCATGTTCATAAAGATATGGAAGGGACATGGGTGGTGCTGTGGGTTAAACCACAGAGCCTAGGACTTGCTGATCAGAAGGTTGGCGGTTCGAATCCCCGTGACGGGGTCAGGACCTGTTGCTCGGTCCCAGCTCCTGCCAACCTAGCAGTTTGAAAGCACGTCAAAGTGCAAGTAGATAAATAGGTACCACTCCAGTGGGAAGGTAAATGGCATTTCCGTGCACTGCTCTAGTTCGCCATCCTGGCCACATGACCCGGAAGCTGTACACCAGCTTCCTCGGCCGATAAAGTGAGATGAGCACCGCAACCCCAGAGTCGGCCACGACTGGACCTAATGGTCAGGGGTCCCTTTACCTTTAAAGATATGGAATCAGGATGACCACAGAGGAAGCCAAGTTTACTGATAACACCCAAAGAATAAGCCAATATTTATTTGTGGGAGCAAACACTGCGCATCTACTTAGTGCTTCTTGCAGAATCTCAGCTGCTGATTTATGCTGTACACAGATGCTGGTAATGTAACTGGCTTGTTTAACCCTATTGTATACAAATTCCTGGCATGGTTCTAAATACAGGCCTGCAGCAGGGGCGCTGGCTGTTGCTATTCTTGAGAGAGGAAGGGCAGAGTCTGGTGGCTGATTGTGTTCACTGCGCCTGACTACAACAGACTTTTTTCATCCTGAACACCAATCAGGAATACCAAGGTTTCTCTTTGGCTGTTGATCTCCTCTGTGTCTTCTTCAACATAAAGACTGATGCTGCTCTCAGCAGTTCCTCACAGCAAGTTTGCCCTAGCAAGCAAGGAAAAAGAATTTCCTGTTGTGAGTAGCGGCTTGTTTTCCTACCCTCTGCAGACCAGGAGGTAATTACAAGAAGCACAACAGCAGTGGCACATGCTAGAGCAGCAAGCTTGCTTGTACAGAATTTCCTGCCAAACTTTCATTCCCCCTCTCTCCAACTCTCAAAGCAGGTAATTTCAACAACACATCTGCAGAGGGAGAAAAGCATTTTTGGGTCATCTCCATGAACATTGCAATTAGTAAAGTATTTGAAGTTAATTGTGTGTTTGGGTGTATATCTACTACTCCCCAAATTTTTTGACTGCTGCAGGAAGGGTTAACTGGGCAAGGGAAATCTTTGTGGTGGTTTATTGGGCTCCAGTTAACTACTGGGTGTTCCATCAAGCTGCCACCAGCCTGACAAGTTAAAGCCAGCTTAAGAATAATGAGTGCTAATACCCATCAGAAAGGCTATACTAAGTGAGACTTGTTTAAATGCATAACAATAACTGCAGAACTATAGGGGACTGTCGGATCTGCTGGTAGATAAAGTAAAACTGGATGGATTCAAAAGAGACAAATCGGGGCTTTGGAGAAGTTAAAAGATAAAAATACACATCACGAACAAGCTGAGGCTTTAAAGTGACTGATCTGTTTGACTGATCTGGAAAGCTAATAGCAAATTTGTTGGGGTGGGAGAGGGAAACTAGTGAGACAGAGATTGGATCAAAGAGGCAGGGTGTAGGCAATGCTCCTCTTTGACATTTGCCAAAGATAAGAATGACAAGCTGGGTTCAAAAGTGCAGCAGTGTTGTTGGTGGAGGCGACAGGTCTTGGTCCCTTGGTCAATCCAAAACATTTAGCTGCCAGTGGCCAACACAACCTCCCCACCCACCAAGTCAAGGTAGATGGCACCAAGTCTGGCCACAATAACATGGCACCCAAGGCAGAAAATCCTGTACTACTATCCTGGAAAATTGAAGTTCTGTGAGGGGAACAGGGGTACCAAGATTCTCTCGGGGAAGCCGTGGCTTTCAATGATCCTGCTTTAAATGTATAGTGCAGACCAGGCTGGAGATTCTTCTTCAGAGCAAAGTGTATTGTTCTAGGTGGTGCAGTAGAGTGGCTGTGCTGGTGCTTCCTTTTTCCACAGCAGCTGGAAGTTCTCTGTTCAGTTTAACTAAAAGTTTAAAACTCCTTGAACTTTAAATTCACTCTTCAAAAGTGTTTCTAGTCATTGCATTAAAAAAACAGTGGCTGTAGAGGCACTCTCCACTCACCCAGCGTGCCTTGCTCTGAGGAAGACGGGGTGGGCCACAAAGGGTGCTGTGCATGTTTTTCTCTCTACACCCTTCTGCCCACCACATTGGAAACATGTTAAGTATGGGACTGAGGAAATCCTTGAAAAGGAAAGGGCGGTGGTAGTGTCACTGAGTTATCTGTGCCCCAGCTGAAGGGTTGGGACTGACATAGATGGTATGAGTCTTGCTTGAGGACTTCCCAGAAGCATTTGCTTGACTTCTGTGGTGGAAGCATGATGGTATACTAGACAAACCTTGACCTGGTCCCCATAGATGCTAACTATGTTCTTTGGTCAACTTCCACCCCCCCCATCGAATTCTCTCCCTCCCCATCATCCTATTTTTAGCTGAACATAAAACCAGATCTTCAGGTGGAGAGCAAGGCACTTGTCTTTTGTACGTATTTTGCTCTGCTGAGCCATGCTTTCAGCTGACTTTGCACAAAAGCTTTGAGAGCTGCAGGTGCAAACGATATCTGTAGCCGTTCCCCTCCCCAATGTAGGTCCAGTTCAAAGGTTCATGACAACATAAACAGCTTTCCAGCACCCACCCTGCTTTCCACTGTACCCTGGATAACATTAGATTTAAATCTAGGTTTCCCCCTTCATAGACTCCCGAACAGGTACCACAATGGGTATCTTCATCTCCAGCTACAGTGGTACCTTGGGTTACAGACGCTTCAGGTTACAGACGCTTCAGGTTACAGACTCTGCTCACCCAGAAATAGTACCTCGGGTTAAGAACTTTGCTTCAGGATGAGAACAGAAATCACATGGCGGCAGCAGGAGGCCCCATTAGCTAAAGTGGTGCTTCAGGTTAAGAACAGTTTCAGGTTAAGAACGGACCTTTGAAACGAATTAAGTTCTTAACCCGAGGTACCACTGTATAGGAAAGTATAGAATGGTCTCATATTAATAAATCTAGCCCAATAAAGAAAATAACTGCTATGCTTCAGCAGGCAGATCAGTGGCAGATTACTTGTTTTGCTTGCTATGCTGTATTGTTTTTAACACTCGACTGGAAGCCGCCCAGAGTGGCTAGGGAAACTCAGCCAGATGGGCGGGGTATAAATAATAAATTATTATTATTATTATTATTATTATTATTATTATTATTATTATTATTATTATCTGAGGTTCAGTCCCTGGTGGTGTTTCAAGGTAGGGCTTAGAGAGACTCCTATCAGGAACCACTGTGCTAGATGGACCTGTGTTGCATCTAGAGCACAGAATCATAGAATTGTAGAGTTGGAAGGGACCCTGAGGATCATCTAGTCTAACCCCCCTGCAATGCAAGAATCCTGCCTGCAGCCATCCCTGGGTGGACTTGAACTACCAACCTTCTGGTTAATAGCCAGACACACTAACCCATTGCACATCTAGATAGGGTTTGACTTGGTATAAGGCAGCTTCCTGTGTTCCTATGTAATCTGATTGGTCTCAAAGGGTTGTTGGGGGTTCCAGTGCATCTGTTTTGCAAATAACACACATCCTCGCCTTGGGTTTACATCCTCATGACATTGCAGTTGGAGTGTAGTACATGGCAATGGGGAATGGGCCCACCACAGTATGGAAGCTGCTGCTTTTCTATCTGATTGCTTCCCTTCTTGTTAGTAGGTCAGGGAAATCTTGAAATTGCAGTGGCTCCCTTGCTTTTCCTCCTGCTCTATGAAGCTATTATGTTTCTCACACAAAAGCAAACAAAGATGGGAATGAAAGTAAATATAGCGACTGCGTTTGGGTGCTTGGAACATGATTTGTTGTGTGGGATTTGTAATGGTACTTGCCTCTCTGTTACAAAGAACATGGGAGAAAGTCGAGGGAGAAGCCACAAAGAGCATTCTGTGCTCCCTTCCAAACAATGAGATTACATTTGTAAGATAAAATTGTACCATTAAAAAGGAGGGACAGGGAGAGAGATGTAAATACTCAAATACATTGTTCTAATAGGAACTTGCAAAGCATTAAGAAGAAGAATTGGAACTTATTCCATCCAGTTGTTCCTTTCTTTTCTTCAGTTTGTCCTAGCTGGTGTGTGTATATGTGTATGACAAAAGAAAGCCTTAAAATAATGGCAATCTCCAGCCACCAATTATTAGAAACATTACCTAGGCAACATTTCAAAGGGTATTTTCATTTCCCCCAAAAATATATTTCTTAAAAATTTTTTTGGGACAATCAATATCTGTTGATGCCAGTAGAAGTTATCTACATAGAGTAGAATGATGCTTTGGTCCAGGTTTCTCAGCTGCTGTTACACCAGGGCTCATGCAATTGTATCGTAGGAAAAAGAGGGCTGGAGTCTTGGATTCCACTTCACCCACCTTTCCCTGCCATGCTGGTGTCTACAGCCAACTCCAGACAAGCTTTGCTTCTAAGGTGCCTGCTGGCCTTGAACACAGAAGACAAAGTTGGCTTGTTTTGCTGGGGCAATGCTAGCTGAGCCCCTTGAATTTCCTCCACAGGGTTGGACTTCCGGGTTGGCGCCATCGCCGAATGGCGGACTCCCTCCGAGCTCCGGAGGGAGTCTGCTCGGCAGGGGATGGGTCCTACCGCGCCGGCGACGCGGGGACCCTCAAAAACCACGGGCACGGAGCCCGTGGACATGGGGACTCGGCTGGTACCGTCAGCGCCCTCCAGACTCGTGAAGGAGCCTTTTTAAAGGCTACGGATCGGGTGCCGGGGAGCGGCGTGGTACTGTGAGTCTATCGCTTCCCCTGTCGAGCGCAGCCGCATGCCATTCGTCGGAGAGCGCTGGCTTCTTCCATTGGAAATTCGGACATTTAACAACAACCTGTGAGTAATTGGGTAACCGGGTATAAAAGGAGAAAAAAAGGAATTTTTCGGATTCGGCACAAGCGGGGGGGATCTAAAAAGGAAGTCAGTCCCCTACCTGATTGTAAACATGCTAAAACAAGGACTGAGAAACCAAGATCGATTCAGAAGTTTATTGCTGACAAAAAATATCAATTCCACGATGGGACATTACAAGAATTGTGCTGGAGGAGAAAAGTCGAGGGTGAGAGGGAAAAGGCAACCCCCCCTGGGAACCGGGGCGATTCGGAGAACCTGGCGGAGAGAGATGGAGAGTTTGACAGCTGTCAAAGTAGCTGTCAAATCTTGAGAATACAAAGAGGACTTTGTTACAAGTATTTTGCTGGTTAATTTTGTTACAATTGGACATAAATATGGATACAAAATGTCGGGGGGGAAAAGAAACAACAACTTGACTTTTGGATTAGAGGACACAAAGTTACTGCAACCCCCCTAGAGGGGCTTTGGGACATTACAAGTGGCGTATGTGGAAAACTACTCCGGGATGTGTACTGGTCTCAGCTCCTGGGAAAGTAGCAAAACTGAAATATTGTTTTGTCTACAGAGGTGACAACACAATAGAATCTTTCTATTGAAGTAAGGTAGGAACTGGACGTAAGTTTTTGTTCCTGAATAACAAACCTCTGTAGAGATACTAGATTTCAGAATAAGAATGGTTTTGCAGCTGAACAAGACAGAAACCTGAGAAAGTAAGAAACAAAAGAGCAAAGGACCAACTATGCCACGGAAAGAATAATGGGAGGAGCAACAATGACCAAGGGAAATTAAAGGCCTCTATTAGTCTGGATTTTTGAAGTTAAACATTATCAAAACAAGCAAATTCAAAGAAAACCGGCAAGATGGATTGAGGAAAATTTGGTTGTGGACTTGAGACCTCCAGGCCGACAACATACAGACTGATGGACATGGGGAATCCAAACCGGGGAAGGGAGGGGGAATTCTAGAATCCAAAGGCTATGTAACCAACTTTTAATCTTCTTCTATCTTCTATCTTTTATCTTTCTATATAACTTTGGTATTTTGATTTAACATGTTTTGGGGAAAAAGGGGGAACTCGTGGAAGGAAACGGGGAAGATCTTGGGGGAAAAATCTTTGTTCTATTTTGTTAAAGATGAGGAGTGATGTTAAGATTGTAATTTAAATTGGCTAATAGGTATAACATATTAGGTTTAAATTGGGAATGAGAACTTGTGGAACCAACGTAGGGAAAGGGGAATACAGTCGGGAGGGGAAGGAGGGAGTCCCAGAAAGAAGGTTATGAAAATAAGGGTTTAAAATTGGTCTTTCTTTTTCTTTCTTTTCTTTATCTTTTCTATTTTTTTCTATTCTGTTGTTATTGGAAATTTTAATAAATATGATTATAAAAAAAAAAAAGAATTTCCTCCACAGGGTTGAGTACAGCAAGTCAGAGATGTGCTATGGCAAAGTTGGATTGAGGGCCTCAGCTCATTGCACCACAGAAGAATTGGAGCCACTCTGTGTGGTCTGATGCTTCACTACAGCTAATGCAGATACTGTAAGTTCTATGCGGAGGAGGCTTCCCCCCAGGATTCCTGGTCCATTTCCCAGCCCCCCTGGTGCTGAGGGCACTGCTGTGATAGCATTCCAGGGCATAACAGAGGCATGCTATGATGCAAAGCAATCATTCAAATGTGCAACTCTCAAGGCCATGATCTCCGGCCGCCCCAGTTATAGAAAATGGATTAGCCTGCGAAAGATGTTGCTTTTATGTTCCTCCTAATGTACTGTCAGCTATTTGTCTGCAGTTACCTAATTAGGACTGTAAGTTAAATGTCCTGTCTGATCCATGCATATGGGTCATTAATTTCTGTAATTATAAAATCTGTTCCTAACTCACAAACTTTAGATCAACTGTACTCCAAAGCAACGATTTAGATGGCCCAATAATCTGGAAGATGATCCCCTCCCCGCCTTATCCATATTTCATTCCATATATTGGTAATATCCAGATATTGTTTGTTTGCTACTTTGGAAACCATAACTCTAGAGAAGAGAACATCTGGGAAAGCTGAGATTTGCGGGGTAACCAAGTAGGGGATAGTGGGGTGGGGGGGTGGCACTCACCTGACTTCACTGAGTCAGTGATGCTTCCTGAGAAGTAGCAGGGAGGGGACGGGAGAGGCAGCAGCAAGGTTGGTACTGTGTAAACAAACTGACCTCCCTTCTGCCTCAACAATCTCCTTCCCTCCCTCTGAGTAAGTACCAGTGACTCAGCTGCTGGGAGGTCAGTTGAAAGCTGCTACAGTGGTACCTCGGGTAATGGGGCCTCCTGCTGCCGCTGCGCCACAATTTCTGTTCTCATCCTGAAGCAAAGTTCTTAACCTGAGGTACTACTTCTGGGTTAGTGGAGTCTGTAACTTGAAGCATCTGTAACCCGAGGTACCACTGTACTGGGAATACATTTGGGCCAACTTGGGGAGACAAAACCTGCTTCTAGATGGGGGGGGGGCAGGCCAGAGAGCCTGTTTTATTATGTTTTTATATATGTTGGAAGCCATCCAGAGTCCCTATTTTCATCAGAGAAATGTCAGAGGGTATGTAAGGATTATGTTCTACTCTGCACAGTTCCTATGCAAAACAATATCTGCATTTTAGTCTGATATAGTCATAGGAATGGAAACTACGGTAACTGAAGAGCTGTGGGAGAAAAGAGGAACATTTGGTATATGTAAAAAGTGTATGTGTGTGCGCAGCACAGCATCCACCTTTCATCATTCCTAGGGGCAGAATTCTGTGACCTCATGACATGCATAGAGTATAAGCCTTAGTGTACATTACAAAAGAAAAGAGTGGAAAACTAACTGGAGAGAGATAATGTTTTTTTACTGGCAGGCACATGTAATTCCACTGACACCTGCAAATACATTGTAAGGTTTTATCTGGGAAGGCACATTTTTTAAATTCTTAGGGTTAGCCCAGTTTCAGCATATTCTCAGGCACATCAAAGGAAGCCTGATCCATGCCGGCACTTCTATGATATGGGTTTTTTATTTTTTTTAAAGTGATTGAGTCATGGGGAGGGGGGCAGGGGAAACCCCACATATAAAGGAATGTTGCACAGGTCCTCCTCTCAGCTGCAGAATGCCCAAAACATATTTCGGCTTGTGCTTACCTTTGCTCGGCTGCACTGTGCTGTGCTGTGACCCTCAAAAACCGAAACTCTTCAGAACTTTAATATGAAATATTTAAAGGACTGAAAGAGCTGCCAAGGATGAGATTGGTAAGACTATTGCTATTGAAAATGGGGAAATATGAATAAATCATCAGCTATTTACAGTGCACAGCTTTTGTCTACTCTGACTAATGAGGAGAGAGCAGCACAACCCGCTGTTTTGACCACCGTACGCAGAGGTGGTTTTGATTTTACGCAACGTGAACACGTGTTAAGTGTGTGGCTGTGGGCTGCTTCTGAGACCGTCAAAGGCTTAATCTGCATTAGCATGAGAATCGGGATATATCCTTTGCGAAAATGCAGAACGCTTGGACCATTCACATTCCATTTTCTTCCCCTCAGCGTACTTTCAGTTATTTATTTTGGAAGTCTGCCTTGCATGGATGGGTTTTGTATAATGCTCCGATGACCTTTAGAATTTTTCTGATTAAATGCTGTTCTACTTCATTATGACATTTTTCCACTTGTACTACCAGATTTGATGTGTACAGCTTAATAACACAACTAGACATGAATGTTAATACCTTTACAATTCATTGCATGGCTATTTGTGTGTGTGTGTGTGTGTGTGTGTGTGTGTGTGTGGAGCACTTATGAAATTTAGAACAAGTTTTCTCTTGCTGCAGGCTTACATGAATCATATAAATTAGATGGTAACAAAAGAACATATTAGCATTTGTTAGCCTCAATGCCCAGATTTCTGTAATACTATTTTAATACGTGCTGCTGTGTGTGTGTGCTCCCCCCCCCCAAATTTAATATGTACTACAACTTTTCATCCTCAGGTTTTCAACCAACATCATAATTGAATCGGCTTGCTTCATGCCCAAGGATAATGATTTTACACTGATGGAATCGTTATAAGATTTGAAGAATTATACTATTGCTGTCTGCTTAGCATAGTTGAAAATTTTAAAAAATGGGTCATAAAGACATGCATTGGTAAGAGACACAAGCTTACAGGCCTGCACCCAGTTACAAGTTTGCAGATGTCTCAGAGAAGTGGCTCTGGAGCATTTGTATGCAATGAACCTCCATATTTGGCCTGCAAAAGCCTGCAAAGTACATTTCAGTGAGGTGTCCAAAAAACCATATAGCAGAAAAAATATTGTTATTGTATTTAAGAATCCTCTAAGCAGCTGACAACAGGCTTCTGGATAAGGAACTGTTTTGAAGATCTTTCTTAGACGATAGCCGCAAAAAAACATTCCCAATGAGGAATTGACAAACATTTGCACCATCAATCCAATTAGTTTCTCAGGAAGGCGTGACATGTTTCAGTGGCAAAATGTATCTCTGTGAGCAAATAGTCCCCAGAGACCATGATCAAACAACCAAGTTTTCAAGAGTTCAGTTCCAGCAAGACTTCATGTGAAAATCTGTCTTCCAGTCTTGATCATGGTATCTCCCTTGTCGGGTAAGTAATCTGTCTTCCATGTATGTTTAATTTGTAGGGCACAGTAAAAATAAAAAAGGGGTGGCTTCTTGAAAAAAACCCTTTGAAATGAATAAGAATTATTATTGTTAAGTTGTTGGTGAACATATCAGACGACAGAGCGATTCTCCAAACAGCTCTTGTTTATTCACAGGCCCAGAACAGAACTGAACTAAAGGGTTCAGCCAGCCTGCTTATACAGAGCTCCAGTACAACGTAACTGTAACAACTTTCTGTAACTATCCAATCACTGAACGTAACTTTCGATCTCTTATTTGCATATGTGGACCTGAACTATCTACAGTATCCCCCTGCTGGCCCAGGGTGAGAACTTCAGTACATAACAATTATTATTATTTCATCCTGAAAAGTTGTAGGCTGAGAGGTGACTGCATGGTTGATGGGCAGGGATGAAAGAGACAGAGGGGGCAGGTAATTGTTTGTTTAAATTGCAAAAAGAAGGGCCAGGGTGGGTGGGTGGAAGCAGTCAAAACTTTAGAGAAGAGATGCAAAGCCAAGTTGTGTGAAAGGCACCCAAACTGATGATTCGGCTCATAAACAGGAGAATTTTTAGTGAAAATATTAAACATGAAGCTACATTTTGCATCAATTGTATATTCTAATAGCAGTTCCTGCGCTGGCAGTCCTTACATAGCAAAAACTACACTACGTAGGCACATGACAATCAGCAGTGTTGGGGGAGCTTTGAGGTTTGCAGAAATGCATTAGGGGGGCATTTAAATAAGGACTGTTGAGCATGTTCAGTAGGTCTGGGGTGCTAACTGGCTGTTAGAGGAAATACAGAAATCCAGGGAAATGGATTGGGTAGAATCCTGAACAGAGGCTACTCCCCGGTATCACATATTGCAGCAGATCCCTTCCTTCTAATTCTCCTCCCTTCATCACTCAGTCTTGGCATTGCACAGGGTACACAGAAGCTGGCCATGGCCATCACCACCGAAGAGCCCAAGCTTGTCTCTGGTGCTATCACTTTTCCAAAGCCTTACCTGGTCATCATTTGGTACTATGCTAAAGTTGAGTTGGCTCCCCTAACTCCTGCTGAAATTCCTAAGGCTACTGACAGCATGAAAGCATCGGTGAAGGGCTCCTAGGTTGGCCACCTCAAACAGCTCACCATCAAGGAAGCTTTAAGGAATGGTTTGGTGGCTGCTAAAGTCCTAGTGTGGTTTTGTACCAGCAAGGTCAAAAGCAATTGTTGCCTGGTCTGACATGATGTTTGCAAGTCTTTTGCTTTTGAGTCCTAGAGGTGTCTTAGTGTTAAATTATGATGCTGAGACGTGGTAGATCCTGCTTATCTTTGTTCAGCTTCTACAGTTTCATGTTCTGAGGCAAGGCATGGATGTCCTTAGGAGGTGTCTACATTCCATATGTCTCTTCCAAACGACTCACCATGAAAGAAGAATTATAGGGGAAATCAGCTGAAAGCTTCCCATTGTTTTCCATGACCTACAAATGGTGCTGTTGCAGTCTGCTGGGAGTTGGTGGAACAGTACTGCAGAAGTCATCAACAATCAACTGTTTTATTACACTTAGCGGTTTGCTTTGCTGTATTTAATATGAGAAGTTAGTGCCATAACCAAACCATTTGCAAGCATGTACTCTGCTAAGTATTGTGTGTAGTTCATTCAACACCGAAAACCAATCATGGGAACTCCATACTGTTTGTTAGAACATCTTCCCAAGTTTTAATCTGCTTCAGTGGGTAGTGAGTTGCAGAAAGGTACTTCAACCTAGTAGGAATTCAAGAGCTTCTCTGAGGTACAAAGAAAGCAAAATGTCTAAATACAGCTAATACAACACTACGCTGAATGGATTTCATGTTACATTGTGTTGACACCGTTGCCTCCTCATTTTAGAAAACCATTTTAGAAGAGGGGGTGCTGGCTTGCAGCCTTTATTCCTGATGCATCAGCATTTTGTCCTCTCCGGCTGTAGCAAAGGAGGCCAAAATCCTATCAAACGTTTCCATTACACACTCATTTATTCTATTTGCCATGCTGAATTCTTACGCCTTGCATCACAAGCAAACGTCAAGTGTTCCCAGACAAACTCCATCAGAGCAATATTGAGTGGGCATGAAGGCGGCAAGGAAAGGAACAGATATCTGCTCTGTGCCTCCAATAATCCTGGCCGCAGGCCTGGGCAAGTTACTTAATCTTGTCTCCCCTGGCACAATGGAGGCCATGTTGACTATTCTAACTTTAAATATTTAACAAGCAGAGATTTTTCTCTTCTGTAATGATGTTCCCCATGCGTTTTCCGGTGTCTACAGCAGACTTTGCCAGCCGGCTGCCCTCAATGTATTTTGGACTACAAATCCCACCAGTGTCAGCCAGCATAGCCGTATGGACTGGAGCTGATGGGATTTGTGGCCCAAAACATCTGGAAAGGAACAGGTTGGTGAAAGCCGAACTACAACAACCTTCCCCACTCTCTATAAGCCAAATCATTTTTCCTCTTCTCCTGCCTGTTCCTCCCCAAAGCCTCTATTGAACAAACATTGCAATAGCTGTGGGTGCTTTAGGAATTCATAGTCTGGCTTCTGAAGCAAATTCACCCGATCCACACTTCACAGACTAATGTGAGGGCCAGAACATAGTTCTGCTTCAGAATCTGAACCACAATGTGTTCTACAGATCTAAGAGCTTTTTGCTTGTTTTTTTTAAATAAACCCTAAAAGAGGTCATAAGTGCAGCACATATTGAAAACAGAGCCGCAAATGCTTGAGGGAACAATGGGGTATAATGAAGTGCTATCCCTCTCAGGAAAAAAGATGGCTGCCCTCATGCCATACTTTTGATGAACCAAGTTCTGAGGCAATGCTTACCTGAGCAAGCATTTCAGTACATGTGAAACTGACACGAACTGAACGTAGACGGATCCATTCATCCTTAATAATAGCCTCACTTTCCTGTATCTAATCTGTTACTTGACTCCTACTCCATCTGCACTAGACTTCTATTAGCTTATGCTTTCTCTTTCTCTCACTACCCCGCCATACATTTGTCTTGCTCGTCCAGCATAGATCATAGGTTCTCTGGGGAAAGGGCTACATTTCTGTGCAGAAACCAGCACATTCTGGGCACTACATAATGTTAAGTTGCACTAAGAGGGGTAGGAGTAATGGTGATGGTGGTGGAATCCATCTTTTATCCATCCCTCCCTTTTAAAGTCATTAATGATGCCCTTTTTCAAGGTTCGTAATGCTACTGTCTTCCAATACTTACCTAAGATAGATGCTCAGCTTCTTCAGCCGGTACATTGATTTTTCTGAGTATGTGAGAAATCATTCAAGTAACCCAATTGTTTTGGGGATTTCTTTCTTTGCTCCCCTGGCTTTCAAGCACTTTTCTTAAGTAATATTAATTTTACAAGTTACTTTGCTATCATCATTAAGCATCTTCAGACAGTAATGTTGTTGTTTAGTCGTTTAGTCGTGTCCGACTCTTCGTGACCCCATGGACCAGAGCACGCCAGGCACTTCTGTCTTCCACTGCCTCCCGCAGTTTGGTCAGACTCATGTTTGTAGCTTCGAGAACACTGTCCAACCATCTCGTCCTCTGTCATCCCCTTCTCCTTGTGCCCTCCATCTTTCCCAACATCAGGGTCTTTTCCAGGGAGTCTTCTCTTCTCATGAGGTGGCCAAAGTATTGGAGCCTCAGCTTCACGATCTGTCCTTCCAGTGAGAACTCAGGGCTAATTTCCTTAAGAATGGATGCGTTTGATCTTCTTGCCGTCCATGGGACTCTCAAGAGTCTCCTCCAGCACCATAATTCAAAAGCATCAATTCTTCAGCGATCAGCCTTCTTTATGGTCCAGCTCTCACTTCCATACATCACTACTGGGAAAACCATGGCTTTAACTATATGGACCTTTGTTGGCATGGTGATGTCTCTGCTTTTTAATCAGACAGTAATGCAGAACAGAAAATCTAGTCTTCTTTTAATTTTATCTATTATTTATTTATTGTAGTTATATCCCACTTTTTCCCCCTCCAAGAAGCTTAAAGTGGCACACACTGTTCTCTCCCACCTCCTTCAGTCCCCACAACAACACTTTGAGGTAGGTTAGGCTGAGAGGCAGTGACTGGCCCAAGGTCACCCTTATGGCTATTCTCTACCTCCTTGGCTGGAGGTGGCAATGTTGGAAAACACTGGAGGTGAGAATACTCTTTTTCTCATGTTCTGCTCCCTGGTTTCCCATAGGCATCTGATTCACCACTATGAGTACAAGATGCTAAACTAGATCCGCCATTGGCCTGATTGGCAGCCTCTTCTTATGCTCTGTGATCTTATGTAAGACTCGAATTACTGTGTGATATATTCCTTGATCATACGGAGAGATCACAAAGAAACTTGGTATGCATGTTTATGACACAGCTCTCCACTTCAGGTTCAAATCACAGCTCAATAAACACATCTCTTTCCAAGGAGGTCAGAAAACATACTGCAATATTATCTCTCCCTGGAGTGCTGAGAGATGAGAGTGAGCTTTGACATATATCTTTGTGGCATAATTCTTTTAAAGTTCAAACTCCAAACTATTTCCTTTATACATTTCCAAGAGATCTGGGAAAGATGCAAAACACACTGCAACAAAATGTTTCTCTCTCCAGCATTGTGAGATCAGAGTAAAAAAATGATGTTTGCTGATGATTTAATTCCTCATGTGATGTTCAAACACCTGATTGACCTTCAGAATCATAAAATGAAGCCTCTTCAACATCAATGGTTTACTGGTCTAGAAGTTGTAACGCTTGTTCAGGTAAGGATATCTCAAAAGCCAATTGACTCAAAGCTTGCCATTGTCCAGAATTTTTAGCTGGCAGATTTTTTGCATCAGAAGCAATGGAACCATAATATTTAACCTGAGTCCTATTTGGTTTTGAGTACCACTGTTGAGAAATTGAGCCCTATGCCTAGCCTGTGAGATCTAATTAACAGTCTGCAAATAGGAGTAATCAGCCCAGGTAAGCTTTGTGAGAAGGAGTGAACAGAGAAAATAACCAGAGTGAAGTAACTTGGAATTTTTGCAGGGGCTGATGGAAAAGACAAAGAAGAATGGGTTTGTGAGCCTTGGAGATTCATTTGTGGCTTGTTTGAGGCTATTCTCTCTTTTGCTACATCTCCCCCCACTTTGTCTTTGTTTAGGCTAAGCAGACACAGCCTGTTTTTGTTTTATTTCTCCTCTTTGCAGTTTTTTTTTGGGGAAAGGGAGGTATTATAATTAAAATGAATTTTGTACTGTTAAACATAGTTTTAGTAAGTTGGCAACCCTAATGAGCAGAAGCACTGACACCAGCTTGAGCATTTGGCCACCTAGTTAGCTTTAATGTTTGTTATTTATATTTATATTTATATTTATATTTATATTTATATTTATATTTATATTTATATTTATATTTATATTTATATTTATATTTATATTTATATTTATATTTATATTTATATTTATATTTATATTTATTTACTTGTGGCTTTAAAAAACCATAAGGCTTATCAATATAAGGCTTTAAAAAACCCCCCATATATTCTATTTTAGACTTTTCATCAAATCATATAAGTATAGAGTTGGAAGATACCTTGAGGGGCATCTAGTTCCACCCCCTCAATGCAGGACTCTCAACACACAATTCCCCCATCCCATCTGAAACCATACTGGACCCTGCTTAGCTTTGCAAATGCGCTAGCAGTTTTATTGCTGCACTACTAAATAAAGTTAATCCCGTTGTATTGAAAACTTAAGTTGTGAGCTTTGCAGGGCAGAATGCACCAACTTTGATAAGAAATAGTTCCAAGCCTTAGCAACTGCATAGCAACCAGGGCAGAACAGTTACGTGTGTGCGTGAATGGCTTTTCCTTACAGCGGACTAAGAAGCAAGAAGTAGGTTTGGTCTAGCAGATGAGCAAGCTGGCAACATTTGTGATTTCAGCAATCTGGACTTTTTGCTACTTTAAGAAAAGTTCCCATGGAGAGAACAACATTGAGACAATTCAGACCAGGATCTTGGGAGAGAAGAAAGCCTGGAGCTATTTTTTTCTCATACATCATCATTCCCTAACCCTTGCATCCATTCCTCTGAAATTTTGAAGATTGCTTTCCCTGGGGATATCTCTACACTGTATGTCATTTTCACAATGCAATTGTTGCCCACAAAACCACAGGTATGGAAGAAAATCCCCTCCCCCCACATCAACTTTAAAGGTGTCTAGCACAGAACAAACCCTGGACCAATTTGACTATAATTTAGCAGGTTTCCTACCAGGGGCATCTCTCTCATGTAAACTATTTTCATACAAATTGCCCACAAAACAATAAGGGAGACTAAGTGAATCCTCTAAATGTTAAGTACTGGCCATACAGGAAAACCATTGATGCTATCCATCTGAAATTTTGTGGCATCCATCTTCTCAGAAGGGGCTAAAAAGCCTGTAAATTTAATCCAGTTCTGCCAAAAACGAAATGAAGTTATGGACAGTTCCTTTATATCAAAACCAATAGGTTTTGTTCCCTAAGCTTTCATCCCTGTCTATTTATTCTGAGAGTAGATGTAGCTGGGTTTGAGGCTAAGCACCTGTGAACATGTCAGCGGCATATTTTTAAAAATGCCATCATAAACCCAGCAACTTCCATGTGACACGACTTGCTTGGATATCAAGCCTGTTGTTCTTTAGTGGGATATATCTCAAGCATCTACATTGGGGCTGCAGACCTATAAATACTTATCTGAGAATAAAGCCCCTGAGAATATAGGATTGGGTTGTTACAGAGCAATCCTACTCCCACATCCCCAAGTGTACGTTGATGGCTTCCAGGGGGCAGAGGCATGAATGGGATGGCATTCAATGGCCTCTGCCGTCAGAGAGATGCATTGCTGGTAGGAGGAGCTGGTGTTTGCTAGTGGAAAGCCTCAGAGACGCAGTG
This sequence comes from Podarcis bocagei, assembly GCF_964188305.1. Taxonomy (NCBI): domain Eukaryota; kingdom Metazoa; phylum Chordata; class Lepidosauria; order Squamata; family Lacertidae; genus Podarcis; species Podarcis bocagei. Next base: position 36,376,359 of record NC_138126.1, read on the forward strand.
CTTCAAGGAGTGTACAAGGGATTTTGTAACCAAAGCCCAACCAAAACCAAAGGATTCCCTGATAGGCCCAGTACATGGACCTCTTAGCTACACCAGGATGGAGCTAGCACAACAAAAATGGGCAAAAATCCACTCCCCAGAACGTCTGCCCTGGACTTTGGCTGCTGCAGCAGATCTGCCCCTTGGTGCCTCCCTGGACGCTTGTTAGGGCTTCTCTGCCCATGTTGCACCCTGGTGAAGCTTTTGCTAACAGAATAGCAGTTTTAAGAACACTGTTGATTGCATTTGCTTGTGCTCCAAGAAGTGCGCCAGACACTGAAATTATTAATGTTGACAAGAAAATCTGACAATTTTCAAATGAACATTAAGCTGTGACGGTATGATGATTTTTAATGTTTTATGCACATACTTTAAATTATCTGCATTAATCATATTCCCATTGCCTTTGAATTCAAGAGGAAAAACAAGTAGTTTTGTTATTTGTATAGGGCCCCCCGAAATTGCTGCCTTTTTTTTTAAAATGGAAACAAAACCAAAAACATGTATTGTATATCAGCAGTTAATGAAGAGGAAATAACGATGACTGTGCATTGTAAAATATATTAGAACACTAATTAGACCACGGCAGAATTGCTTACGGAAGTCTTTCAGACACCTGCCTGGTAATTTTCAACCCCATGTGTTAGTTCATTTAACAATGCATGCATGATTAGAAGATGGAGTTAAAATTAAATAAGAGAATCCCAGGGCAGCCCAGCATGCAATTTTCTTTCCAGCTCTCCCAATTTGTGTGTGTGTTTTGAGAGCAGCTATTTTCACGGAGTGATTTTTAACACACACACACAAACACGTGATTCAAAGAAGATTTTGTCCAGGTGTATCAGTGGTCTCAGTGTGCCCATACAGGCAGGAACTAAGAGCTTCATAGGAGAAGCTGTGAGACTGGGGTGATAGATGAAGCTGTGTCTGATCCATTGAGAATGTCAGCGAAGCAGCCCTGCAGGCAACAGCCATGGCCATCACAGCCACACAAATGTTCAAAGTGCATCCAGAGGAGGGAAAATGTGCATCTATGCCACATTGCTTGGCATCTCTATGTTGCGCTTGTACCTGATCAGCTTCACCAGAGACCACAGATGAACAGTCTACATGACTGGAGTGGTGGCATAATACTGAACAGTAGTAATATAGAAAGTTCATGTTATAGGGAACTGCTTTGCTGGTATCCTACATCCTTGCTGACCTCCTTTGTTTGTTTGTTTGTTTGTTTGTTTGTTTGTTTGTTTGTTTGATTGCTTGATTTATATATACCTTCCTTTTTCATCTAGGTGGTCCATGTGATTTCATTAATGCTTTAAAAGAAATTGAACACTGTTAGAATGAATACACTCCCAAGTCATCAGCATTTATTTTCCTGCACTCTGTATAGGATCATCATGTTCTTATATCCAGGTTCTGCCGACATCTAAGGTCACTTCCTATGAATGAGCGTATGACACTGCCTTCTCAGACCAATGGTCCAATTCCTGGACCAAAGTATTGCCCATTTTGACCGGCAGTGAGCCTACCCAGGCATCAAAATTGGCCTCAAGGGTCCTGATCCTGGATCCACCTCCAAGATCAGTTGAACTGGTGTGGATTAGAGATAGGGGCCTTTCTAGTCTCTTCTCTCTCGCAAAGCTTATTCCCCACCAACCCCAGCTACCTATTTGTATTCTCCTATTCCTATCTCTTGCTCTCTTGGCCTATCTATTGGAGGGGGGAGCAAATGTTTCAGTAAGGACAGAATCATTGAAAGAGCAGGCTAATCAAAGATAATCTCCAGGAAGATGAGAGGAAATATCATAGGAATAAACAAGAGTCCTAAGTAGTTAATTTCAGAGTCAGCCCAGGGACATCGAGGATCAAAGAACGGAAATTTATTAACATGATCTAAGGTCAAGAGTCTTGTTTTGGAACTGGAAGAAGCTTATTGTTTACAAATGATGAAATAAGTGCTGATACTTGTTTGCGTTTAGGCTAGGTTTGAAGTGTTTGTATTTGATGGGTATTTGGTTTTCTATTTATATTTTATTTATACATCGTGGAAGGAATTCAACATGGTGCTATGGAGATCAAGGAGTTTGCTCCATCGGTGCAATTTTCTTTGCTTCCTGATGGAAATATAGCTCCCCCCCCCAGCTGAGTGTTCTGGGCGGTTCTCCTGACAACCCCTGAGCCAATTTTGGGGGTGGGTACATGGGCATAGCTGTCAACTTTTCCCTTTTCTTGTGAGGAATCCTATTCAGACTAAGGGAATTTCCCTTAAAAAAAGGGAAAAGTTGACAGCTATGTACATGGGGCACACAAGGGGGTGGGAGGAGAAGGTGCAAAGCCCCACTATGTTAGCAGGTCCATACCCTTCAACACTTCTCCAGTGAAAATAGGGGACATCCCATTCCATAATGGTAATTTTACTATTTATACCCCACACATCTTACTGGGTTGCCCCAGCCACTCTGGGTGGCTTCCAACATATATAAAAACATAATAAAACATAAAACTTTTTTTTTAAAAAAACAACCCTATAAAGGATTACCTTCAGATGGCTCAGGGGTCAGATAACTCCATACCCTCCAACATTTCTCCAATGAAAATAGGGACATCCACTCTTAAACAAACCAATAACGGTGGAAGAGGTCAGGAACACAATTAAGAAAATGAAACCGGGGAGGGCTCCAGGCCCGGATGGCCTGTCTCAAAAATACTACAAAACTCTAGGAGAATACTTGGCCCCGGTTTTGTGCAACGTAATTAACAACATTCTACAAGAGGGGGAAATACCTGATTCATGGAGAGAGGCATATATCACGGTAATTCCAAAAACAGACTCAGATGTGCTCGATATAAAGAACTACAGACCAATATCGCTGCTCAATGAGGATTATAAGATCTTTGCTGGAATAATGGCAAGCAGATTAAAGAAATACTTGAACAGAGCGATCCACAAAGACCAAGCCGGATTTCTGCCCGGCAGGCAGATAAAGGATAATGTAAGACATATTATTAATATAATTGAATATTTGGACCTCAGGATTGATATCCCCGCGGCCTTAGTCTTTATAGACGCCGAGAAGGCTTTCGATAATGTATCTTGGCACTTCCTCATAAAGTGTATGGAGAAGGTAGGAATAAGAGGGCCATTCCTAGAAGGTATAAGGTCGATCTACTCAGATCAAAGGGCGAAATTAATTATTAATAGTAGCTTGACAAATTCATTTAGTATTACCAAAGGTACAAGACAGGGGTGCCCTTTATCACCCCTGTTATTCATCTTGGTCCTGGAAGTTATGCTAAACAGGATAAGAGAAACATCGGAAATAAGAGGGATTAGAATAGGCACAAAAGAGTACAAAGTTAAGGCTTATGCCGACGACATAGTAGTCTCAACAGAAGACCCCGCAAAAGGGATTAATACAGTGATTGAACTAATGGAAGCGTTTGGTAGACTATCTGGCTTTAAATTGAACAGAACTAAAACGAAGATGTTTCCTGCTTGGCAGGGGGTTGGACTCAATGGCCCTTGTGGTCTCTTCCAACTCTATGATTCTATGATTCTATGATTCTATGTTGACAAAAAATGTAGATGAACAATTAAAAAACAAAATCGAGTCGGAATCCGGGATAATGGTATCGAAAAAGGTTAAATATTTAGGTATTTGGATCACCCCAAAAAATATAAACCTGGTGGAAGACAATTATAATAGAACTTGGAGAGAGTGTAAAAGAGACCTGGACAGCTGGAGTAGATTACAACTTTCTTGGGAGGGGAGAATGGCTGCCATCAAAATGAGTATCCTTCCAAAAATGATATTCTTATTCCAAAATATCCCAGTAGTCAGGGGCACGACAATGTTTAAAGACTGGCAGAGGACCCTTTCCAGATTTATCTGGCAGGGTAAAAGGGCCAGAATTAAGTACAAGCTGCTTACTGACAGAAGGGAAAGAGGAGGGTTTGCAGTTCCAAACCTACAACTATACTACGAGGCCTCGTGCCTCTGCTGGATCAAGGAATGGATAGTTCTAGACAACACCGACCTACTGGATTTGGAGGGTTTTAATGCCAGACATGGGTGGCATGCGTACCTGTGGCAGGATAAGGGGAAAGTACACAAAGGATTTTCCAACCACATTATAAGAGGAGCGTTGTTGGAAGTGTGGAATAGGTGCAAAAGATTAGTAGAAAAAGATACCCCTTGGTGGCTGTCACCCGTTGATATTTTAGTAACTAAGAAACTAAACATGGAAGGCAAAAGGTGGACATATGCTGACCTCCTAAGAAGATCAGACAAAGGATGGGAAATTAGACCATACGAAGAATTAAAAGACAAACTAATGGGATGGATACAATACCACCAAATTAATGCTGTCTGGGGGGAACATAAAAAAGCCGGAATCAGCAATAACAAATCTAAATTCCAATTAGAAATAATAGAAGGTAAGTCAAAACTCCTAACTAAAATGTACAATCTACTACTAGATTGGGATACAATGGATGAGGAAATCAAAGACATTATGATTAAGTGGGCCATAGACTTAGGACACCCCCTAGAATATGAAAGATGGAAAAAACTTTGGATTAAAGACATGAAATTTTCAGCTTGCGTCAGACTCCGAGAAAATATGGGAAAGATGATGTACAGGTGGTACATCACCCCAATAAAATTAGCTAAAATGTATAAAACCGGGGAAAAGTTGTGCTGGAAGTGTAAGAAGAAAGAGGGAGACTTCTTTCATATGTGGTGGTCCTGTGAAGAAGTAAAAAGGTTTTGGGGGTCGGTTTATGATGAGCTAAAAAAGATCTTAAAGTATACATTCCCTAAAAAGCCCGAGGCATTCCTCTTAGGAATGGTGGGAGAAGAAATTAAAAAAGATGACCAAACCTTTTTTCAATATGCAACAGTATCCGCAAGGATATTGTTAGCACAAAGTTGGAGAACATCTAATATCCCAACGATCAGTGATTGGCAGAATAAATTAATTGAATACATGGATATAGCAATGATGACTCAGAAGATCAGGCAGCAGAGAAATAATAAATTTACTAATGATTGGAGTAAATTTCTCTCATACATGGAATCGACTTTAGGAAATGCTAAAATTACAGTTGGTGTAATATAAAAACCGCAAGGTAGGAACAGCGATTAGACGAAGACACTGCTGAATATATTGTTAAGTTATGGCTCTCGACGTGGTGGTGGGAAGTCAAATATTGTAATGGATTTGTATAAGGTTTGAGTGTCTAAGTAATAAGGAACTCAAATTTGGTTTTGTATATTTTTCATTTTTTCTTTATATTTTTTCTGTTTTTTGTTTTTATGGATGATGTATATATGTTTTTTAACTGATGGAATATAATAAAGGTTTTTTAAAAATCTAAAAAAAAAAAAAAGAAAATAGGGACATCCTAAGGAAGAACGGGACATTCCGGGATCAAATCAGAAACTGGGGCGGCTCCTCTAAATCAGGGATGTCCTTGGAAAATAGGGACACTTGGAGGGTCTGCAAGTCCTTGTGCTGGTTTTTGCTAATGGGATCCATTAGTTGAATCTGGCCCAATTTTTTTTGTGTTATAGTAGTGTACATCATCTAGAGATTCATTGTAGGATACATAAGCTAATTGCTACATTATTTTTTGTTCATTATTAATAATGCAATTATTTTGTCTTTTATACTCTGAAACTTAAACTGTTGTTGAAAACTTCTATTCTGGTATATCTTTTGGGTTAGTGATTCAAGCAGACCTTCCGTGGAGGTTTTTAAGCAGAGGTTGGGTGGCCCTTTGTCTTGGATGCTTTAGTTGAGATTCCTGCATTTCAGGGGGTTGGACTAGATGACCCTTGGGTCCCTTCCAACTCTATAATTATATAATTCTATATAGGAGTTTAAAAATCTGAATTTGAGGTTTAGGGCCCCCTGTACTTAGGAAGCTGCTACCTGTTCCTCTGCCTTGACTTTTTCTTCAATGAGGCAGCTTGAAAATCTGCTGGGTTAAGACTTTTGACTGAAAGAACTGGCTCCTTAACTGTCTTAAAAGGCTTTAGAATTGCTAAACTTGTTTTTAAGCAATTTAAGAGGAGGGGGATTGTCACTATTAAACATGTCCACCCCATAGCTTATGCTCTTATATAAATATTTGGTTTGATTTTTTTAAAGTTATTTTTTATGGGGGGATCCAAGTCTCCTCCCTTTTGTTTTATCGTCAGCACGACACCTGTGTAAACCCAGAAGGAAACAGAACAGGTGCAACGAAAGAGCCAGTTCCTCCTCTTTCTGTTTGTTTAAGAAATCCTATCTCTATTCTCCTACAGCGGCCTGTAAGAGGGAATATATGTTCCTTTCGATTCCAGGGGAGTGGAAACTTTTCCACAAGAAGTGAAATGTGCCCAAAATTTCTGAATATATAAAATAATAAAAGGCTGGAGCTAGGGCATTTTCTTTCTTTTTAGTAAAGGGGGGGGGGGAAATCTCAAGATAAACCATTTTCAAAAGAGAGTGAAAAAGAGATCTCAACTGTGTATGCATGAAACATTGTGTTGGACTGCCCAGAGGTGATGAGGGATGGGATAAAAAAATCCTGTAAATCAATGAATCAAATAATAATAAAAAATTGTTCAAAAATATTTTTTCAATAACAACTTTGCAATGCCCCTCCGGTGGAGATACATCAGGTTTCTTCCCTGGCCCTGTCTTGCTCTAAGCCAAAAACTTTTCTCTTTCAACAGGCTTTTAATATTTAAAGGTTTCCCGTTTCTGGGTTTTGCACTGTTTTTCTTTTCTTTTTAGTTTATAGTTTCTTCAGTTTACATTTGGTCGTGTTTTTCATGTGAGGTTTTTTGGGTGGGGTGGGGGGGATTTTGATCTACATTCTGTTGTGTGTATTTCTTCTGTACTGTGGTCTGTGAGTCCTGTGGGCAGAAGACTAGAGTGTAAGTAATGCTAGCATCTTCCTAGAATAAAAACTCCTCTGGAGCTCATTTGGATTTACTGCTTCCTGTCTGGCATTCCCACCCCCCTCCGCTTCGTCTGCATGTTTTAGAACTGAACACTCTTTCTCAGGAGAATTCGCACAACGCAGTTTTGTTTGCTGCCAAAAATTGGCTCTGACTTAAATAATCCCTGTCTCTAAAGCAGTGGGACACGGTACATAGAATTATTTCTTCAAGCAAAGGCTTACAGCAGCCCTAAATAGCAGCTGCTGAATCTTTTCATTTCCCCTTCCATTGTGCTCCTTTCTGGGAATCCTGCTTCTCTGGGCTGAGCAAAATGCGTAATGTTTTAAACAGATGAAGTACATTTATTAAAAATGTGCAAATGTTTTCAAGTAGACTTCTCAATTTGTTTTGTAATGAAACAGGGTTCCGGTATTTATATGGATTCATTTATGGCCACAGCTCATTTTTCAGTTGAAGGAGGTGTGGGATGGAGTTTTTCATTTACATAAAATAGCATCGTATGTTATTTTCTAGGCTACTTATTTTGGGTGCAGCATTATCCGATGGCACTGTGATCTTGTGAGGCTTCATTTATTTCAACAAGAACCTTGTACAGAATCAAACCATTGATCAGTCAAACTCTGTATTGTGTTCCGGGATTTCTAGAGTAGGGTTGAGCAATCCAAACACCTAATCTGATTGCCAGTTCATTTCCAGGCAAAGACATAATGTGCTTCATTTGCCCAAGAGACATCTCTGAAGGACGTCCTCCTGGGCAAAAACTGACACATGGTGCATCTTTCCCTAAACATCTTGTTCCACATCTCCTCGTTCAAGCTGAGTTGTAGGATGGATTGCCTTTAAGAAGAGGGAGGAAGGCAGGGAAAGGTGGAAGCAGCAGGCACCCAGGGACTCTTTTGAGTATTCAGGTGGGACAATCCAAAAGCTCCTTGCAGCTTTTTGTGCTTCTGTGATGCACTTGAGAAGCTTGAATAACTTTTTCAGGGTGAGTGGGATTAAATTAAAAACTTTTTAAAATGCATGCCAGGAAACAAGCATGAATGCCATAGCAATTTACTCCCCAGGGATGGTGATTATGGTTTCCATGAGCAACAGCAATGAGTTGGAATTAAATGCAATGGACAAGATTCTACTGGTGTGCAGCAAATCAATATTAAGTGCCATTTTGTGTTGTTGTTAAAAGAATGTGACTGATCCAAATGAAGAAAGATATGGTAGGCAGGTAGGCCTATTCAGTTTGGCATTGCTGTTTCCATTTTCAAGTTCTGCCTCTGGTTTAGTGGGATGAGAGACCAAGCTGAATGCCAGGAGCGCATCTGACATCTTATGGCGTTGATGTAGAGATATGCTGATATAAAACATGAAGGATCTACAGTCTAAAGTAAATGTTTATTGTCATTATTATCATAACATATGAACAAGTTAGCTGTGAGTTGCCCAGAAACCTGTGGTCCACTATGGGTGAAATGTGACTCCCTTTAGTGAAGGCCAACTGTTGCCTGGGTGCTGTGGAATCATTCTGTTTAGAAGGATGCTATTTTAGAGGCATCCAGTTGTAATCTGTCAGGTAGTAGGTTCATCCCATTGGCTCCTCAGCCAAGCACATAATTCAAATATCTGAACCTGCAGCTCCGCTTGTAATGAACAGGACTAATGCTTCAGCAGCATACCTGTCAGGCTGCCGTCAGTGCCCCCCCCCCCGGCTGGTTGCCCAGGAAAGTATAAAGACAAGGAAAAGTTTCTTACAGTCCTTTTTTATTTCAAGCTCCTCCTCTTGTTTCGCAGATGTGCTTTGGAGTACTGACAACACGTGGGAACTGAGAATCTTGGAAATTTCTTAGTAAGGAGGGAAGGTGCTTTTTCCTAAAGGCTTATATGGGGGGGGGGTCTTACCAAGGTCAGTTTGCTCTTTTACACTGGGGTGAATCCCTAATAAATCTTCCTCACAGATCTTTTTATTTCAAACTTTACAGAGAGAGGCTATAGAACTCAGCCTCTTGGATAATGGCATTATCCCAAGTGAATCTCTCTCTCTTTTTTAAAAAATGATATTTATTGAAAGTTTAAAATTACAGAGAATAAAAAAGAGAGAAGGAGAAAAAGAAAAAGAAAGAAAAGAAAAGAAATATATATATATATATATATATATATATATATATATATTCAGAAAAACAAGGAATTAAGCAATACAAGTCAATAAAAAGAAAAAAAGAAAAATACAAAACACACAATACATCAAAACCAACAACAAAAAAGGAAAAACAAAAAATTTAAAAACAAATCCAGTATTCCCAAATCTTTCTTTCGTTAACTTGTTTCATCGACCTCCTCACACCTCCCTTGTTTGTATTCTAATTATTAATTATCTCAGCAAATCCTTTCCATCTTTTACTATATTCTATCATTAAATTACCTTAATTTATTTTAACCTTATCTTACCATAAAAAGCCCTAGAGCTTAAAACTTAAAACTTATTTATACATAATTCCTTATAGTATTTCTACTAAAGCCAAATAGTTTCATTCCAGCATTTTTCTAACACTCGTTAATTTTACAATAATTCTCTAAATGAATTTTTAAACTTTCTTCCAATCTTCATATCCATCGTCTCTTCTTCCTGGTCTCGGGTTTTGTCAGTCCTTTCTATCCCTTCCATCTAGTCCATTAACCTGGTGACCTTCTATCCGAGGCTCTTAAGTCTTTTCCATGTCCCTTCTGCAGGTCTTCTTCATGTTTATACCTGCACTTTGCTTTATCTTCTGCTGATCTTATTCTTAATTTCCTTCCTTTCTCACTGAGGGGTAGATCTCAGGGAGACTCCAACTTGACAATGTCTTTATCCCTTCTCGACAGGTCAGCCCACTCTCCACAGTCAGCACTGAAATTCAAAAGATATTTGAAGGCATGTTTCAAAGTCCCTCCAAAGTTAAGGGCCTCCACAACTCCAAGCACCCCCTGGCCCACAACCAGATCCCAAAAGTCAGAACATCCCTGCATAGGGGGATCCATCCAGCTTCCCATCTCCAAACCAAACAGTACTCCATCTCTCCCAATCTGACTTTCTCCAGGTTCAGTCGTCAGAAACAACAACTTATTTTCCTGCAAGGCTGCGGCTCTCTCCATTTCTATTACTTGAGGTTCAGCAACAACCTCCTCCTTTGTCTTCTGCACAACTTGCCCTGTCAAAGCAAATTCCTGAGATGGTTCCTGAGTAGTTTCTATGTAGGTATTCACCGTTTGTCCAAAATTGCTAACTGCAACAGTCATCAAATCCATCTTTTCATGTTGCTGTTCCAGTAAAGCGCTTGTCTTGCAAAGAGCAAGCACTAAAACTTCTTCTAGACACATTCTTGCTCAAGGTCAAAGTCTGGTTCCCACGATCTTTAATCTCTGCAGCTGTAAAGTTCCCCAGATCGACTCCAGCAACAGTATCACAAGCTCCCTCTAGAGCAAACAATTTCTGTTTGTATCTGTCTTTTTGAAAGCAGCTCCAGCAACAAAGTTACTTTCGTTTTCCATATATTTTATTCCTTTTTATATGCAGAAGGAAACATTGGAATCAATATGTTTCTCTTTTTTAGCTATCTGTCAAAAAACGTTTTATACACAGTCAATGAACTTCCCCAAAGCGTCTGTCTCTGACACCCCGTTCCCAGGTTCAAGACGGTGGAAATTTATCTTTCTTTACTCTCTCTCCTGCAGGTTTAAACAATCTAAGATTTCCCCCCTCTTCTCCTGCTTCCAAGGGGGGTTTGGTGTTTTTAACTGATGAAAATTTAGTCCTTTACAAACGACTTTCCAGACTTTAGCTTGCAATGTCTTTGTTTCAATCTATTTTCAAAAGCGGAAGGCGGATTTCCTGTTTAGACCTTCCCGATTCAGTGCCAAATTAATTCAACTTTTAAAACTCCAATTCTTCACTTTACTCACGGGTAGTTACTTTTAATTCCAATTGTCCACAGGAAAAAGTCAGCGCTCTCCGGCAACAGCTGTGCGGCTTCACTCCGTGAAAGTAGCAATCAGTTCGAAGCACCGCGCTGCTCACCCCACTTCGCTCCGGAGCCCCAAAATGGGTTTCCCGGTGAGTAGGGGAGGCGCTCTTGGTGCCCGCCGAATCCCACGTTCCCAGGCTTCCTCCGCCTGGGATTTTTAAGGGGTCCCCGCCTTTGCCGCGGCGGCAAGACCCGATTCTCACGGAGCGGGTTCCTCTCGGTCAGAGGAACTCCGCCATTGCCGATGGCGCTAACCCGGAAGTGTCCCAAGTGAATCTCCACCCACCCTTCTCTCCCACTTCCTCATTCCTCATCATCATCATCACCTCCTCTATGGGTGCTGCTAAGTGCCCTCTGTCTTTGAGTTCTTTGCTCTCCTACCTTTAAGGCTTGCCAGGTTCTGGGAGATGGTGGGTCTGGAATGCTTTCTAGTGACAACGGGTCAGCCAGCTGCTGCTCTTCCTGCTCCTCCTCTCCCATTAACTTTTCCCCTCATCTGCCTTTGAGCTGTGACCTGCCGCAAACCCCTGTTATAAATCTATACTGTCTTCCCATTATCATTACCATCAGTACAGCAGCTAACTAATAGCACAGTATCATTACTGGCAAACACACTGTATACTATCACTTCACTTCTTAAAGGCTTAGCTATAGACATGACAAATGTCTAAGCTCTGACTTTGGCCAAAGAACAAGGTAAGCGTTGAACTTCTTGGCATGATGAAGCAAGAATAAAATCACTTACCAGCTTGTAATTCCCCCCTTATTTTACCCTCTGATAGCATATCTGGAAAGGATAACCATTCTGAAGCCTGGATGTGCCTGAGAGGGTCATAATGCGCACACATTCATTCTCTTCCTAGATTTTTGGCTTTGGAGTTGGCAGGGCAACGAAGGTCAGGCGAGAAGCTTTCACTTCAAGCCACACATTAAGTCGGCTTTCCACAGAGGCAGTTCAAGACTTACTTAGCGAGAGGTGAACTTTAAGTAAGGAAATGGCTATACCTGGAAGGTAGACAGGCAGAAGAGTGTTCAAAAGCAGGAGCTGAGGCATAGATTTTTCAGAGTGGTTTTCACAAATCAAGTTTATAAGGCAATCTGGGACTCTGCTTCCTGAGATATCGTGCTTTTGGCCAAAGCACCTCTGTATATTACATCACTGCTATAAGCTGTGTACCGGCTGCTATGACATGGACTGAACAACGTATTATTATTGGTGTGTAAAGTCCCCAAAGGAGTCTGGCCCAAGCTTTCTGGGCCAGTGGGCACACTGGGAATGCAAGAAAGTGTTGTGGGTGCCAGTCAGAAAATGGCTGCCATGGGGGTGGCAGAGTACAAAATGGATTCTGTAAGACATTTTGCTGCCTGAAGCAAAGTTCAGATGGTACCCCACCCTTGCCAAGGCCAATTGCTCAAAATCTCTTGCTCCACCAGGTATCAGTTCATGCCACATCACTGGAAGCAATGCTATCCGGCTCTGCTGCATGGCTGGGCTAGTCCTCTTGCTGGTTATCCTTGCACATACAGAGGGAGTGGTACCAGTCCTGGCACCTGATCAAATGGTGATTGGATGGTGATTGGGATGTTGAAAGATTCTTGTTTTGCTCTTTTTGTTTTAATTATTTACTTGTGTTTTTCTCTTGTATTTTATTCTGTGGACCACCCTGAGGTCTTGTGGTAAAGGGCAGTATATAAATACTGTAGTATATAAATATACTACAGTCCAAAATCCAGTCAGCAGCAGTGGAAGGAAGGCCATGTAACATTTGTGCCTTGCTGTAAAATTTTCATTATTTCAAACGTTCCAGTATGTCTAAGGGTTCCAGTTTATTATTATTATTATTAGATGTATATGACTAAAGCAATGCTTCCCTTGGATTACAGGCTGTTTTGTATTTCATAGAAAGAGGGATGATAATCCTCCCCAGCAAACTGAAGAGCTTTGTTCTGATCTTCAAGATTAAAGTCTGTGTATCCTAAATTATGATGCATATTTCCTACATGGCTCAGAGATGAAAGCAGTGCATTTGCATTTTTAACCTTGAAAAATCATTGGCATATCCAAGCCAGGAAGCAATGTGCTTGCATGATTAACATGAACATGGTCAAGGAAAGCATAGAAATTATTAGCAATCAAATTAGGAAAGAATCCTGTCTCATGCCAAGGAGATTCAGAATTTCACATTTGTTTATGCTTTTATGCAATGTTATAATTAGAGTACAGTAAATGTTTTTTATTTTAACCTGTGCTAATGTTAGAGAATTAAGGGAGAATGCTGTGTCTGGCCAGGGATTTTCAGATTTTTAAATTTGCCTATGTTTTTACATAATATATATGGCTATGTGCAAATTTTATGACAGAGGATGTGATGGTTGGACAATGTTCTCGAAACTACCAACATGAATTTGACGAAACTGCGGGAGGCAGTGGAAGTCAGGAGTGCCTGGTGTGCTCTGGTCCATGGGGTCACGAAGAGTCGGACATGACTAAATGACTAAACAACAACAAAAAGATATAATTTTATTTATAGATAATTTTTAATTTTATGTTTAATTTTTCTCACCTTCCCCCTTCATATGACAATGTGGTCCCTTTGCGGTATTCTGTCTGATGACTAGATACATACACATGCAAGTCCTGCTTTCTGAATGTTCACTATGTGAATATTCACTTCTGAACAAGAGGAATTAGTACTCCAACACACCACAGATTCAGCTATGAAAGCAGCCTGAGTTTGCCCACCTCTCTCTCTCTCTCTCTCTCTCAATTTTTATTAAATTTTCTGTTTTACAATTTAAAATACTAATTTTACATCCTTAAGATATCAGTGACTTCCCTTTTTCTCTTTCCATGGTTCATTTAACATATCATAAATCCCCTGCATGTTTTACAAAAAAACTATACCATTCAGTATTCCATCATTGCATCCATCAAAACTTGTTTATACTGTTGAATTTACCTTAATGCTGCCAGCATTTTCAGCTGTACACAATTATTTCCCATATATTCAATAAACGTTTCCCAATCTTCTTTAAACATAAGTTCTTCTTGTTCTCTTATTCTATATGTTAAGTCTGCGAGTTGTGCATATTCTGTTAACTTAAGTTGCCATTCTTCTTTAGTTGGGACCTCGATCACTTTCCATTTTGAAGGTAACAAAACACGGGCCGCAGTTGTAGCATACATAAATAACCTTTTTTGACACCTGGGAATTTCAGTCACCCCCTTACTTGTTTGTGTTTTCTTGGCCAAAGGCAGAAACCATATGGGAAGAGAGATCAAACAAATAAGCTTTTCCTTTGTGTCTCTTTTGCTGGTTGGCTGCAGCCATTTCAGGAAGAAACCATGTAGGGTTGGGGCGAGAGGTTGGACAAATCATGGGTTTGAATTGTTCCCATAGGAAAATCTGGAAATTATCAGCTTGTTATGCGAACACTCACCTAATGAACAATTTACGGGGAACACATTGCATTCAGAAAGCAGGACTTGCATGTACACCGATCTGATCTGATCTGATCTAGACTGGAGTCACAAAACAAAGGCAGCCAAAGCAGCCAAGTGATTTTACTGAAGTGAAGAGAGTTGCACTATGTTTCCCTATCTAATAACTTTGAACGGGAGTCATGCAGGTCTCTTTGGGCTCAATTCAGCCTCTTCCAGGGGATAGGCAATGATATATTATTTGCTTTTTTGCCACTTTGCAAACCCACTTTGAGATGGGCTGCTGCTAGGCAATTACCCCTGACCAAAGGCAGCTAAATTTTCCTTTCTAGGAGGCAGTGAGATGTGTATCTTTCACATAATTCTGGAAAGCCGGAGAATGAAATGCTTAAAACTGTCACATTATGTCAGGCCCACCTGCAAATTGTGCTACAAGCCAAGGATTCCTGCCTCGCACCTCCCAAGTAAACAGGGATGGCTGTCTTTGAAGCTGATCTCTTTAAGTCTCAGGAATCCCATGGTGCAAGAATGCATTTGCTATTCCTTACCAGCGAGGAGCAAAGATGAAGGATAAATGCAGCAACTGACAGCGTGTCGCGGGGAAAAGGGGGGCAAAGAAAACAATTGTTTTGTAAGGATGCTGGAGTAGTAAGAGAGGTGCGCTTTCAGCTCTGCTCCCACTTCACTGAGAGCACTTGTTCTCTGTTGAAGGAGGGTGGGGCAGAGGCCAGTATAAATTGTCTATGCATTATATAAAGTATGATGCAGAAGCACGGTTGTATGTGTGTTAAGATCTGCAAAAAGCTTCTTGATATAATGAGAATGATGGTGACCCTCACCCCAAACTTGTATAACAAAGTCAAAGACTGGTGGAGTCACTCAAATATAGAGCTGCTCCCACTGCACAGTAAATGTAGATGTGATCAGTGATGACGCAGGACTGATGAAGCTATCTGAGATGATGGGTAAGACAGGTCAACACATAGTCAGGCCGACAGGCATGCTATTAGCCAGCTGAGTGGCACCCATATCTCAAGCAATCTCAAAACTGTTGGAAATCAACAATAATTAAAGTTGCCTGGGAGAAATTTTGGAAGGGTCTAACAATGGCTGCTATTGACATGGGAAGAAAGTAGGAATCTAGGAAGGAATCATTGGTTCATCTAGCTGTGCATTGTTCACAATGCCACGTTATGGTTCTCCAGGGTTTCAGACAAGAGTCCTTCTCACCCCTACCTAGAGATGTTTTACTATGTTTTTATATCAGTCAGCATGGATTTCTGAAAAATAAGTCATGTCAGACTAACCTGATCTCGTTTTTTGACAGAATTACAAGCCTGGTAGATGAAGGGAACGCAGTGGATGTAGCCTACCTTGATTTCAGCAAGGCATTCGACAAGGTGCCCCATGATATTCTTGTAAAGAAGCTGGTAAAATGCGGACTTGACTATGCTACCACTCAGTGGATTTGTAACTGGCTGACTGACCGAACCCAAAGGGTGCTCATCAATGGTTCCTCTTCATCCTAGAGAAGAGTGACTAGTGGGGTGCCACAGGGTTCTGTCTTGGGCCCGGTCTTATTCAACATCTTTATCAACGACTTGGATGATGGACTCAAGGGCATCCTGATCAAATTTGCAGATGACACCAAACTGGGAGGGGTGGCTAACACCCCAGAGGACAGGATCACACTTCAAAACGACCTTGACAGATTAGAGAACTGGGCCAAAACAAACAAGATGAACTTTAACATGGAGAAATGTAAAGTATTGCACTTGGGCAAAAGAAATGAGAGGCACAAATACAAGATGGGTGACACCTGGCTTGAGAGCAGTACATGTGAAAAGGATCTAGGAGTCTTGGTTGACCACAAACTTGACATGAGCCAACAGTGTGACGCGGCAGCTAAAAAAGCCAATGCAATTCTGGGCTGCATCAATAGGAGTATAGCATCTAGATCAAGGGAAGCAATAGTGCCACTGTATTCTGCTCTGGTCAGACCTCACCTGGAGTACTGTGTCCAGTTCTGGGCACCACAGTTCAAGAAGGACACTGACAAACTGGAACGTGTCCAGAGGAGGGCAACCAAAATGGTCAAAGGTCTGGAAACGATGCCTTATAAGGAACGGCTAAGGGAGCTGGGCATGTTTAGCCTGGAGAAGAGGAGGTTAAGGGGTGATATGATAGCCATGTTCAAATATATAAAAGGATGTCATATAGAGGAGGGAGAAAGGTTGTTTTCTGCTGCTCCAGAGAAGCGGACACGGAGCAATGGATCCAAACTACAAGAAAGAAGATTCCACCTAAACATTAGGAAGAACTTCCTGACAGTAAGAGCTGTTCGACGGTGGAATTTGCTGCCAAGGAGTGTGGTGGAGTCTCCTACTTTGGAGGTCTTTAAGCAGAGGCTTGACAACCATATGTCAGGAGTGCTCTGATGGTGTTTCCTGCTTGGCAGGGGGTTGGACTCGATGGCCCTTGTGGTCTATTCCAACTCTATGATTCTATGTGCTGGAAATCACACAGAGTGGCTGGGAAACACAGATGGGCAGAGGAGGAGGAGGAGGAGGAGGAGGAGGAGGAGGAGGAGGAGGAGAAGAAGAAGAAGAAGAAGAAGAAGAAGAAGAAGAAGAAGAATTAACGACATTAGTCAACAACAAAAAAGTTTTAATATGTTTTGTTAAGGGCTTTCCACATTCACCCAAGTTTCAAAATGGCAGCAGTTAATTACCTTGAGTGCTCACCCCAAGCTCACTGCCCAGCTTCTCTCGCCAACCAATCAATAAGATCCCACTGAATCACAAATCTTTGACTTGTTCACGGCTTCTCTACAAACATGTTTCAGGCTGTATACGATGGAATCCTCAAGCCTCTCATGTCTGATTGGGGACTTTCTATTTGCTTCCGAGATAAAAGGATTTTTATTTGATCATACATTTTCTTCCAAGAATGAGTTTAACCTTCAAAGAGGGTCAAAATACAAAACCAAAAAACACTACTTAGAAAAAGAGAGGGGAAGCCTGCCTGCTGTTGTTTTGGAAAGCTGGATAAAGAATAGACAACTCAGAATTCCAGTATAAACAACTCAGTTTGACACAGAAATTATGCTAACATAGAGGTGAAACTATTACTCACGACTAATTGCACAGCAGATGTGAACACTTGTGACAGTTGCACAGTGGCTGTAACACAATTTCATTGTTCTACTTTCCTAGGTGGACAGTAAGTTCTGAAAGCAGTCATGATCAGATGTTTGAAATAAATGGAAGGGCATTAATTTTTTTGCACAATGAAATAACTAGCACTTAAAATGGTGCACCTGCAAATGCCTGTAAATAAATTTAAAAAGTCACCAAGTTTCAGGGGTGCAACAGGTTCAATTGTAGAAATTACATATAATTTGCAGCTCTGCGTCCAATCTTCGTCTCCCAGCTAGCCTTTCTTCCTAAAATAACACATCCCACCAGAGCAAGGACCTCTGCTCATGCAATGGGACTTCTCACACTCTCCTCCCCCAAATCATAGCCTGTTTGGGGCAATCCTAGAACAGATCTAGGGAGAAGGTGCAAGGGGAGGAAAGCCTTATTGTGCAAGGGGAAATCCTTGCACTAATCGGATGAGCTCTGCAGTGCTACTTTGGGTACAACCCTATGTTGCTACTTTAGGTTGACATTGTATCTTCCTTACATTCTAAAAGCAGGTTGTGCAACTATGCTAGCATCACATTGAAGTTCCTAAAAAGTTCCTAAAAATGCTCATAATATGGGAAGATCTTCAACCTGAAATTTGCAGAAGTTGCGCTCCCTGAATTCCACTTCTGCCAGGAGAACAGAAAACAACAACAACAACAAAAGTTACAACAGTTGGGGCTTCTCGGCAGTTCTGTTGCTGCCGTTTAGCAGAAGGAGGGGGCGTGAGTTGGTGGGGAGGTCAGCACTGTGTTCCCTTGTTTCCCTAGAAGTTTGTTTAGGTTTGCAGTCATAATATAATGTAAAACTTCTGTTCCGGATAAGTTCAACAAAGACTATATAAAAGACATTCTGGTTTTGCCTCAGGAAAGAATGTAAAGGCATGGCCTACTTTGAGATTCATTTTGATGACTCTTAACTCCAGGTTTCATGACATCTTTGACTGTCTTATCACAGTAGAAGGTTAATATGTGGCAATTGGTTCTCATTTTCAAAATGTTAATTCTGTCCATTAAAAACTGGACAATATCTAAATTAGAGGACTGTCTTTTTATATAAGAGCTCCTGAAAGCTTGGCCTGGGCTACCTCAGTTTCCAAGAAACATAACAAATACCCTGGAATTTCAATAAGCCTCCAAACCAAAACATTATTATACTGGCAAGTGTTCCACAGTGACTTTCGCTTTTCAATATTCATAAAGATCAAACCATTACAGCTTCAAAACATTAATTACCTAGTTGACAAGTCTGTGACAGGAATAAAGGCAAGTGTCACTCCAATGTGTTTGGAGGGGGAGGGAAACTAATAGATGATGACAAACCCTTTCCTGCCTGGATAGAAAAAGTTGTGCATTAACTCTACCCCAATTAATGCCAGTGACACAACTCAGGATCTGTGGGGAACTTGAGGGCGGCATTTACTTCTTTACTATGTGTCCCAGTGCTGGGCAGGACCAGAGGCAAAAGTGGCAACCGGCTGGGCTTAGTGAGATAGTCAGAGAGTGGGAGAGCCCCAGTTCTGAACATAGTTATCTGCATGATATCTGACACAGAAGGGTGGGGAGGAAGTAGCTCCCCACAAGGCTTGGCTTTCCTCTTTGCCCCAATTTTTTTCTCTCTCATTCAGAAATTTGGCATGTAGAACCAAAGGTCATGTATTTAAGTTCTGCGTAGCAAAGCACAGACAGATTTATAAATTTATGTGTGTATGTGACAAATTCCAGAGGGGCCGTCCTCTTAGGCTGCAAAAGATTGTGGTGGATTTCTTTGAAGTCATTTCAGAACCAAGTGGAAGGTGGGAAATCGCCTCCCATCTCACCCCTCCATCCTGAATTTTACCAGAACAAAGATGGCAACTCTAGCCGGGAGGTTCCTTGGAGTGGCAGTGGCTCTCCTTCTGATGCCAGCAGCTGTATCCAATTCTAGCCGTACTCAAAGTAGATCCCTTGAAGTTGATGGGTCTTAATAATTTAGGGCAATCAATTTCAGTGGGTCTGCTTTGAGTAAGACTAGCATTAGACCCAACTCCCGTTGGCCAATAATGCTAAGTCTCTCTCTACCTATCCTGCTAGGTTCATATGTGTGTGTCGCAGGGCAGGGGGAGGGCAAGCCTTTTATGGGCTCTGTGTGCCAGTTTCCCACTAGAGCCTTGTAAGCATTAATATCCACAGCACTTAAAGCAATCACATCCCAGTTTTATATGCCCTTCTGGTCAATCACGAATGTTACCTGTCACAGCTTGGTGACCCATAACATTTCAGTGCCATCCAGGATTGCCTCTCTTGACTGAACTAAGCACAAGTCCTAGAGGTTTTCTGTCAGGTGCCTTGAAAAGGCATCAAGACAGAAAATGAGTCTGGCAAAACAGCATTTCTGCTTGGGGCATTCGCAGAGGCTTTGCCGTAAAAGGAGAAATGTCCCCCTGTTTAGACAGAGAGAATATGCTGAGCAACGTTTTGCCATGAAATCAAAATTTAAGCTTTTAAAAAGAAGCAGGAATGTAGCAAATAACTGTGGGTATAGCTCAAGGGAGAAAAGGCTGAACTGGAATTCAGGCATTTGCCTCTGATACGAATGCATTCAGCTTGGACACCTCTTCCCATCTGCAATTTTACACAGTTGCTGTATTTATTACTGAGATAATGTATGCACAGGATTTAAAAACCTGTAAAAGTGCTCTAAAATTTGCTCAGTTTTGCATTGCACAATATATTGCATAAGTGTAGCACAGATACTGTGAATATGTGCAAAGTAGTAGTATCATCTTGATAGCTGAAGGGAATAGATTATGGTAGCTCAGGACTTGCATCCAGGGCTTCCCCCCCCCCAGCCGGAACTCACTGGAACTGAGTTCTGGCACCTCTCAGGTGGGCGCCATTGCCATTATAAGAGACAAGGGAGGTGTTCATGGTGAGTTCTGGCACCTCTTTCTCTGGAAAAATAGTGCTGGCTTGCATCTACTTCTTTTCAAACATCCAAAGCAGAGGGCAAAGGCCTAGTTTGGCCAGAAGCCTCCCTTGTCCATAGAAGTTGCTTTGGAGAGGGAAACAAGTACATTCCAGAATTCTGGGTTTGTCCAATTAAGACAGATTAATATGCAGCGAAGAGTTAAACTGTGGAACTCACTCCCATGGGAGGAAGTGATGGCCACCAACTCAGGAAGCTGTAAAAGAGGATTGGAGGAGAAAGCTATTGATGGCAGCTAGTCATGATGCCAACATTGTGCTGCATCTACAGCTAGAAGCAGTAATACTTCAGAATACCAGTTGCTGGAAACCACAGGAGGGGAGAGGGATTTTGTGCTCCTGCTTGCTGGTTTCCCACAGGTTGCCCACTGTGAGAACCAGGGGCTGGGATGGAAGACCCATTCTACTTGATCCAGCAGGCTCTTCTTATGTTCTTATGTTTTAAGTGCTCTGTTGCAGTGGTGCAACAAATCTCCATTTTTAAAAACGAAACAAGGAACCGTAAGACTTCTTGCAGTTAGGAAGTAACGGTAAAGGGTAAAGGGCCCCATACCCATTAGGTCCAGTTGTGGCCGACTCTGAGGTTGTGGCGCTCATCTCGCTTTATTGGCCGAGGGAGCCAGCGTACAGCTTCCGGGTCATGTGGCCAGCAGGACTAAGCCGCTTCTGGCGAACCAGAGCAGTGCACGGAAACGCCATTTACCTTCCTGCCGGAGCGGTACCTATTTATCTATTTGCACTTTGACGTGCTTTCGAACTGCTAGGTTGGCAGGAGCTGGGACCGAGCAACGGGAGCTCACCCCGTTGCAGGGATTCGAACCACCAACCTTCTGATCGACAAGTCCTAGGCTTTGTGGTTTAACCCACAGCGCCACCTGCGTCCCAGTGCAGTTAGGAAAGTGAGCAGGAAATGTGCTGCTGATGAGCACCCCAAAAGCAAATCAGGAGGAGTGCTCGCTGTTGTGTTACTGCCCTGCTGACAAATCAGAAGGAATGTTCAATGAAGGCCGAGTGCAGCCTGAACTCTGTGTAAGGTTTGTGCAAGCAAAGCAGGGTGGATGCACAATTAACAGGTCATCTGGACGAGCAGAGGATGGTTGAAAAACACAGCTGTGGAGAGGTGTAATTTCACAGAAAGCACCACCTGATTGCATCCGGTTATCAGCAACGTGTCTCATAATGATGTGCTTTTTTTTCTTCTTGGGCAAAACAAAACAAAAACAAGCATCTCTTGTGGGCAAAAGGGTAGCAGGAGATTAGAGTTGGTTCTACGAAAGTCCCAGTCCACAGTCATTGTTATCCCCCTTTAGTCCTCAGCGCAAAAGAACATTGCTCAGCTCTTGTGCTGACCTAAATGCTCCCTCCCCATTGATGGCACTTGAAATCTGCAAACAAACACCAGTGTTCATAGAACAGGAGGCAGGGGGAAAGTGTGAAAATTGCCAGAATAATGAATGATAGGAAGAAATATCTAAGGTTAATTTTGTCTATGCTGGAAATTCATAGAGGTGACCAAAGTGGTCCAAGACGATCTCTGTCACCCTGTGTTATTAAAACTGTGTCTTGTGGCCATGTTGCAAGGGGACATTTATGTGCCCCTCACATCCAGTTCTGTGAAATAATGTGTGGTAAAAGGCTGCTGCTTCCAGCCAAACAGCCTTACTTGGGATGCTGTTCATTTTCAATAAATCTTTGTTGTAGGACTACCTTGTGCTGCATCTTTTTATTTATGTCTTAAAGAAAATGGTAATCTGTACAGGCTCTTTCTAATGCTTGGCATCAAACACTAACACTGAAATCCTGTGCATGCTTACTTGTATGCAATGAGGTTTCCCAGGAATGTATATATAGGATTGCAGCCTAAAGTGTTTTTTAACGACTAGGCTATTACCATGGGGCCACCCTTGAAAGTTGTTCAGAAGCTCCGATTAGGTCAGGATTCTACAGCCAAATTTATTTACGGGGGAGCATTTACAGAAAGCATATAACACCTAGAAAAGGGTTGCCATTGGGTGCCATTATTTTTCTGGGGCAAATTATGGTTTGTGCTCAGGATGCACAAGAAACTGCCTTCTTCCAAAATCGTCAGCATATCCCATTTTCAGGCACCCCTCTCAACTGCATTGGCCAGTAAATTTAGCACCAGGGCTAAGCACAAACATACAAGCAGCGACACCCATGATTTTAGCCATTGCTCCTCAGACAGAAAATTAAAGCTCAAAGAGAGGGCATGAGTGGCTGCAGGAAAGCAACGTTAAATACTGATTCTAACTTATGATAGAGATGAGCTTCAATAAGGCAGATCAGGTTTGACAGTCATTTGGGATTTTACTTTTCTATATGATATGCATAATTGAATTTACATTGAATTCATATTCAGAGGCTAGAAAAGGAGTTTAGATAATCCCAAAATACAAATTCTAAGACTGGGGTCAATTCAGTAAAGACCTCATTTCTCTAAATCAACTGTACAAATACCGCAGAAGAGATAAAAGTAATCTTTCTACATTGACAATTTCTTTTCATTTGGCACCATGCTCTGAAAAACATCCAAAGTTCAAAGAAACTTTGTGAATTGGCTGATAGCTCTGGTGATCATTATGGCAATTACTCTTGTGGTTTTAGACACATAAAAAAAAAAGTTTCAGGAAAACGCATTGTAAACCTCATAATGGGAAATCACGTTGCTGAAAGACAGGACTCCACAGTGCCACCTGGTGTCACAGTGTTATAACGCAGTTAAAACACTTTTTTTGTTCATTAATGTAGCTGAGTCTAAGGAGAATCCTAAATGTGCTGTCTGGGCATTTGTAGTTACAGATAGGTAGCCGTGTTGGTCTGCCATAGTCAAAATAAAAAAATTCCTTCCAGTAGCACCTTAAAGACCAACTAACTTAGTTGGTCTTTAAGGTGCTACTGGTGGGCATTTGTAGTTGGACAAGGCCCGTATTAGAACCACCCCAAATATGGTAAGCTTTTGAGTTTTGCAGAATTCTTCAGAAAGCAAAGGGCAATGAAAGATTTAAAAACAAGAAAAGAAACAAAGTTAATCTGGGAGTCGTATCCATAAGGTTAGTTTGTAGACTCGGTATCAATATGGAGCTCACAGGCCTCCTCCCAGCCTGCGCTACCAATATCACATGACGTGTGAACAAGCCTCCTCCCAGCCAAGTGCTACAGATATCACACGGCATATATAGATTCTGGGACAAAGAAGCAATAATGGCTTCCCCCACCCTCCATCTCTGAAATACAGTGGTATCCTGTGTTACAAACATCTCAGGTTACAAACTCCGCTAATCTGGAAGAGTTACCTCAAGTTGAGAACTTTGCCCCAGGATGAGAACAGAAATCATGTGCCGGCGGTGCAGCAGCAGCAAGAGGCTCCATTAGCGAAAGCACGCCTCTAGTTAAGAACAGTTTCAGGTTAAGAACGGACCTCCGGAACAAATTAAGTACGTAATTAGAGGTACCACTGTATCAGAGTCTGGCTTGCAACCCAGATCTGTCCCACACCTTAAATGAAACATGGCAGGTTCTTGGGGTATCAGAGAGCAGACAGAAATTGAAACATGGCAGTCTTCAATTTTGCAAGGCCAGGAAATCATTTTGAACGGTATGCAGAAGACATTACCATTTAGCATTCATCGTCCTGCCAGCTGCTCTAAGTCCTGGGAGGAAATCTTCTGTTGGCACCATTGGAAAGGAGCTAATAGAAGTTTTGGAGGGAAATGGTTAATCAAGACTCTGGTGGGTAGGAAAAGGGTTGACCCCCCCCCCACCTGCGGCACAGTCCTACCCACACACCCCAGTCGGTGGCTGCATATAAATTCGAGTCATGCAATCAACCTCACATCGCTCATAGTTTGGCTTGAATCCCACTATCTGAATCTTGCCACAAACTTAATAGGTGAGCCATTATCTGTCAGCCTCTGCCCTTTTGATTTGCTGTGGGAACCAATAAGAGCTTAAGGAATGTTTGTCTCTTAAAAGTGCCCCATCTAAAGCCACATGTCTAACTGTGTAAAGTCTCGGGCCTAATATATGGGTTATTGATTGAACTGCTGCTTTCGTTCCCCTCAGGAACTCAGCCGTGGCAGGTAAGGGCAAAATTAGGCAATGAGGAAGAGGCACACCACACATGACACACTTTATCCATTCCCAACCGCCAAGGATTTAGTGCAAGGGTGCAAAATCGGCTTGTAAGCATGTTTTCCTGCACCCACTTACAATATTCCTTGGGAGGCTTGTAAACAATATTCGTACAAACATGCTTACACGACCCTTCAGATGTTCACACTAAATACACAAGGGTTGTAGTGGAGCAGGCATCCCCAGAGATACATGCTGGTGGGGGTGGATGCTGCAGCATGTACCTGGAGGGGTCAACAGGATTTTCTGGGCTCCGTACACTGTATATGGATTGGGCCCTCTGACCCACACACAAAACAAGAAGCAGATTTGTGTTTGTATTTGCTTTGTGTCATGCGGAAATTTGCATCCTCTTTTGCAGATGATGTGAAGGGCCACCAAATCCACACATATCATAAAACGTCTGACAGGCAGGATGTGAACAGGCAAAACTCTCCCTTATAATTGTATTTCCAGACTAGAAAAAGCTTGGCCTGGTTAATTTCTGTCTGCCTCACTGCTCTTAAAGGCACAGGAATCCTGCTTTTCCCCAATGCCAACTCTAAACCAAAGCCCAGGCTACAGTCCTATGCTCACTTACCTAGGAGTATGGCCCATTAAACACAAGGAGACTTACTTATGAGTATGTATGCCATATACTGTAAATTAACCTTGCAGTGACATCTTACAAGTGCCTGGTGCTTAGCTGCTACATAGAAGGAGATTTCACAGAAACAGAAAAGAACACTAAAGGGGAGGGGAAAATGGTAGCTCTTTAGGACCCCAGGGATTCCTTTCACCTGATGTCTAAACAATTCACTTGTCAATCACAGCTGACTTCATTTATTGGCTAAAAGCACTGAAATGCTGGAGAAGCTAGTCTTATCTCTCAGAAATAGCTTAGAAGGTTACCTGCACATTTTGATTTATAACTTTCTTTCTCTGACGGCTAGAAATTTGTGGGGTTTTTTAAATGTAAGAGTCTGGAGCTCCTATTGGTTGTGGGATCCAGTACATCAGAATCTGCTATAACTGCCTCTCAGTGTCCCTACACGTGCCGCCATCCCTCGACATACTTTTGCCTTCACATGTCCAGTTCCCAAACAAAGCCTGGTCTTTTCAGATTTATTGCGTCAACTAGATTCCTCTGCAGGCTTTGTTTGTTTTGTTTTCTGATTGAGGAGGAGGGGGCTGTCCCTATATCTGCACTGTAAAAAAAAAAAATCAATCGTAGATTAGCACGTACATCGGATTTAAAAGCATCTTGCTTCCTCTTCTTAGCACACATCTGCAACATTCAGACATGCACACAAACTGTACATTCCTGTGACAGAATGAAGTTGTAGTTCTTTACCAGAGGCCTATTTATTATAATTGATGTGGTTCCAATAGCATTCTGAGCTCCATGGACTTTTAAGTAGGCTCGACTGCTACCCATGTGGCTCATTGTTATATAAGTACTGTATCTTGCAATACAAAAAAATAATAATCTTTCTTTCTCATTGAACTAAAGAACTTGAACCTGGGAGTTGAGCAAATAGAATTTTGAGAAAGCAAAATAGGGGATGCAGATGCTTTGAACAGACAAAGAGCCACATATCTTTGTAACATAGCTGGAGATGGTATCTCATATCTGAATTCTTAACATCTTTCACAAAGAGATTTGGGGCAAGAGGAGGGAGGTATAGCACATATTTTTTGAGCCAGTCCTTGAAATTATGAGGTCCATTTGTGAATATGTGTCTGCGTTCAGAGAAATTTTGCTACCATATATTATACTGGACCAGAATAATTGGCAATTCAAGAACAACAAAGATACAGCTACAATACAGGCCTTTTACTGGTGCCTGAATTTCCTCGTTTTTCTCTTCCCTCCTAATACCTTTTTCTTTTATGAAATATCTTTTAGAAGTAAAGTTTGCAGGTAGACTGTATCTTTTATTATAATCTAGGCCACTCTGACAGCTTCTTTCTTTCTTTTGCTGGCGTGGGATAAAATTGCTTTAATAAATAAAACTCCATCCTCTTCCCAACATTACCAACAACATAAGGCATTCAGACTGCAATCCTAAAAAAAATTAATAGGCTCTAAGCACCACAGGCTCCAAACATAAATCATAAACCTATTATTGACTTCCATGGGTCTACTCTGAGTTGGACTAGCATTGTCTACAACCCTTGGTGTTCAAAACTAGATGAAGAACCACGTTTGCATCATACGCATATGATAGTTGCATACATTGGAACAGAAGGGAGTGCAGAAAAGGGAAAAAAAGAAAACCAACCTTGGAAAATAACTCAGAACCCCCTGCTATTGTTCTCTGTTGTTCTGAGCCAAAAGCCAAGAAAAAAAGGAAGCAGAACCAGCCCTAGTTTCTATTGAAGGGGGAGGCAGAAGGCAGAGATCCCTGCGGGACAGTTTGCTATCATACAAGTAAAAGGGAGGCTGGTAAATATGAACGAAATATGATCTCAAGTGGCATAATGACTTTGTTTATATAGTAACTTGATGTAAGTGTGCAGCAGCATAAAGAATGTCTCCACTTACTACTATGTTTTACCAAAAAGTGACATTGCACATGTAAAAATATCTGCATTTGCTATGCCAAGTTTTGCTTTTATGTCCTGGAGATGATTTGGGTAAAATAATGCAGGGCAATTCTTTATTCCCTGTGCCTCCCCCCACAACTCTTTTTCTTTCTTTCCCCAGTATTTCACAGCTATATTTCCCAGTCTGAAATCTGTCAGATTAATGCATCCTCTCATGCAGAGCTGCTAGTTTTTAATGCCTGTTGTTAAGGTATTACATGCAGATGCAGTCAGGAGCTGCCCACTTCTGTCTGCTGCTGCTGCTTACCAGCTTTTTAAAGGACAGAAATGTTAATTTCTGATCTTTCTTAAAAGTAAAATGGCATATTAACTTCTGAAAACTGTGAGGCACAGGGGTAAGTGCCCCCAGAATTGGATGTGAAGAGTTTTGTTCTGTTAGGAATTCCAGTTTGACACAGAGATAACTACATCCTTTCAAGGTTTTGGGGACTGGCTGCTCAGCAAGGTGAAGAAATTTGCTCCAAATGATCAAAATTAAGATCTTGACATTCATGAGAAATTATACGGATACTGAAATTGTCTCCTTCTTAGCCTATGTTCGTAATGAAATGTCTTTTGGCTGTTTGGTGGAACTAACTCATTGTTCTCCAGATGCTGTGAACTATAACTTGAAGCAACCTGCTGGAATGGCTATGCTTGATTCCTGCCAGGTGGGTTGCTGTTGTTTATTGCAAGGACAAGGTGCAAAATAGGGGGTGGGTTTGCAGGGGGGAATGCATCAGCAGAGCATCTCACCTCTCACCTTGCCATCTCACCTCTCCTCCTCCAGTTAAGTAGCAGCAACCCTCCTGCTAGAAAGCTAATGCAGTGGCTCAGCCCCATCCTGCAAGTGGCTTCTGACTACAGCTCAATCAGCCTAGTCCAGTGTGGCTATTTTACCTTCCCCTGGAGAGGCCACCCCCCCTCCAAGGCATGTGGTGAATAGCCCTGTACTGGTTAAAGTCCTTATTTACAGAGGTTAGTAATGGTTGACCCGTCTCTCTGTGATCCATCTCTCTGTAATCCGTCTCTCTGTGGGGAAGTTCAGTGGTTGAGCCTCTGTGTCAGGGACCGTGCTGAGGAGGGCTGCACTGAGGAGGAATGGTGGGAGCCACCCCCTTCCCCGGCTCCTGCATCTTCCCAGGAGCAGGACGACAGTATAGATTTGGAACAGTGGTTTGAAGAGGGGCATAGTTCAGAAGGCAGAAGCTGGGAAATACTGGGTGGGGAACAGCTAGGAGAAGAAACACTGGAAGAGAGAGGGTTAACAGATTCACAGTCGTTGGACACAATTCCTCCGCTCAGCCCAAGGTCAAGAAGAGCTCAGAAGGTCTCAGAACAGAAAGGCTCAGATTACAAGACGTAGGAGTGAGGTAGATTAATAGGGATGGAAGGGGTGTTAGCCTTAATTAGGAGCACCGCCATTCTGAGTAGATGCTTTCTTTTGTCCTTTGCCGTGTTTATTAAAGAAACTAACTGATAAGAATTCCTTTTGTTTGATCTGCTCATTTATGGCCATGGGGGAGGAAGCCAATTTCCTGAAGCTTGGCAATCTGCTTTTCTGGCAGACGGTCCCAGGCCCAATCCTTGACATCTCCAGGTGGGGCTGTTAGAGAAGCCCACCTTAAACCCTGGAGGGCTTTTGGCAGTCAGTGGACCAAAGCTAGGTGAGCTCAGTGTAAACATTAACCATATATTAAATCTGTTTAAAACATATAGCTAATTACAATAAAAGCAGCAGGCACCAATCCTTTCGTTCAAAGCACTCAATTCCCCAAAGCCTGTTGGAACAATAAATAATAATAATAATTTATTATTTATACCCTGCCCATCTGGCTGAGTTTCCCCAGCCACTCTGGGGAAGTCTTCCATCTGCTGGCAAAAAGAGGAGGGAAACCAGCCTAGCTTCTCTAGGGAGGGAGTTTCAGAGTCTGGGAGCATCCACCGTGAAGGGCCTCTCTTGAAGATCTTGAAACCTGGGCAGATTCATGAGGGAGTATGGTCTTTCAAGTAGCTTGGACCTCAGCAGTGCCTTTCCCCCAACCCCCACATTGTTGTGCTGTTCATGAGTTCAGCTGTAACTGAGTTCATGAGTTCGGCCCTTGGCACTGGACCTCGGCATCCGGGCAGAACGATGGGGGTGGAGACGCTCCTTCAGGTATACTGGGCCCTTTGTACAGTACTTGTAGGGGCAGCATCAACAGGATGAACAGGTGAACGGAAGGCAGTATGGTCATAGGTTGAAAAATGACTGTGGTATATAACATGGTAAACATGTTCTGTCTTTTAGTTTTATGCTGCAGATCTTGTTGTTTCAGCCGTCCACTTAAAAACATGCTATGTCAGAAATTCAGAAGGAGAGGGTTCGGTTGTCATAGAAATGCAGCCACAGGTAAATGTTCAGCACTTGAACTCCTGACTGTGGTGTATCTCTTAAAAGATTCAGGAGCTGTGCCGTCAGGAGGCATTCCTATCAACAGGAATTCAAACAGCTCCCAAGAATTTACACCTCTGTGAACCTTTTGCTTATTGAACCTTCTGAGAAACAAAAAAAGGGATGCCTTTTCTCAGCTTAAGATGCTGCACAAAACCATACCTGCTCATGCACCACTCTCCGTTCTACTCCCTTGCACTACTCTTAATTTACACCACCTCTTTGCTATTTTCAGCACCCACTGAAGATGTAATTGCTGGCTCTTGGCATTGAAGCTTTAGGATGAAAGGATGCTACCTGCTCTTCTCTTGTAGACTTTGTTGTTTTGACCATGTTTTATTTGCTCTCATGGAACTGTGCATTAAATGTGATTGTTTGTGGTTTCATGGTAGGTACTTGGCCCTGAAACTCATTGACAATGAGGGGAGGGCTAGAAATATTTAAATAAACAACATACACTAAATCTATTACCAGAAGTCCTTCTCTGGTGCTCGCCCCAAGAGAGCTGATCCTGCTCTCAGTACTGTGTCTTTCCAGTACCAGGGGAAGGCTTTTTTTTTTTTTTTGTCCACAGGCCTTTTGATATGTCAGTTGTGTTACTTTTCTATTTTGTTTTTCCTTCTGTTTTAATTATGCGCTGTGTGTTAAACCACAGAGCCTAGGGCTTGTCGATCAGAAGGTCGGCGGTTCGAATCCCCGTGACGAGGTGAGCTCCTGTTGCTCGGTCCCTGCTCCTGCCAACCTAGCAGTTCGAAAGCACGCCAAAGTGCAAGTAGATAAATAGGTACAGCTCCAGCGGGAAGGTAAACGGCGTTTCCGTGTGCTGCTCTGGTTCGCCAGAAGTGGCTTAGTCATGCTGGCCACGTGACCCGGAAGCTGTGCGCTGGCTCCCTCAGCCAATAAAGTGAGATGAGCAACGTAACCCCAGAGTCGTCTGTGACTAGACCTAATGGTCAGGGGTCCCTTTATCTTCATTTTATGATTATTATTTCATATGGTTTATGATACTGTAGTATCTATTCTGAAAGCTATGCCAGTTGGGCAGAGAATATTTTTTTTAAAAAATAAAAGTATGCATCTCACTAAGAGAACCAATCTTTTCACAGGACACTGCTCTGTCCATAAGTTGTAAAAATAAGCTTGGTTTGAAAAGAAGCCAAAGCACCTGGGGCTGTATCCAAGTAAGCCTTAATCAATGGCCATACCTAACTTAGTACTGATATCAGTGGTTCAACTTTGTGTAGGGTTTAGTTGGATGCAACCGTTGATTACTCAACAGTGGATGACATGCAAGTTCCAATTGCAGTAAAACGTCAGCTTGTGTATTATGAGGTCACAACTTGTGCATGTAACTGGCCTATCACAAATCTAGAACACACAAACACAAAACCCCTCCAGGAAATAGCTACCAAAACGAAGGACTATGGGGGTATTTATTAGTAGCCCATCATGTTTCAGCCAAAAGGGCTTCTTATGAGAGTCTGCATGACAGTGAGACCACAAACTTACATAGAATGCTTGAAGAATCATAGAATCCTTGAGCTGGAAGGGACCATGAGGGTAATCAAAACTCAACACATAGTCTCCCATCCAATTTGAAACCATACTGGACCCTGCTTAGCTTTGCAAATGTGCTAACAGTTTTATTGCTGCACCACTAGGAAAGTAATATGTAAGCAATGTTGCCTTGGTATTCCCGCCCCCAATTTGCGATGTGTCATTTACATGTACAAGTCATGACCTAATGATACAGTCATGCTGCATGTCTGAACCAGCCCTTAGAAGTGGAGCTACAGTCCCTTAAGGCTTATGTCTACCCCTTCATGTTTTGAATCCCAGCTCATCTGTTTAACGAGTCAAACAAAGACCTCTGCACTGAGGGAGAAATGTGTGGGCTTAATGCGTATTCACAGTTTCACAAACCATGGTTTAAAGAACCAGTAACAGTGCATCTGAACTGGGCCTGTTTTCAACCAGCATCTATTTACCTGTAATTGTAGAGTGTTGATTTCTACTGTGTAAGTCCTGTTGCAACAAATGCAAATCATAGGCAGATACTTAAGCGTAGGGTCCTGTCTCATTCCAAAGGTTCCTCTCTTCAGTCCTTCAGAACCTGGCACCCAGTTTGCTGTTAAATTTCCTATCATGCCACCTTGTCAATGGATGTTGAACTTAACACTTTGTTTGTCTTCCAGCGCTTGGCTCGGCATCACAATACTCATGTAAAGGCCATGTAACTGCAGTTTGTTCTAATTGGCTCTTTCATTGGACTAAATGCTGGGCTTGGTAGCAACTGGCAACACATGAAGGATGTGCTGTTTCTTAGTAACATTGCCCAGTGACTCCCAAACCCATTCTATAACAAGGCAGAAAAGCCAAAAATGGATTTCGTTTCCCTCGTGTTTGGCTTGATAATGTGGGTCTGGCTTCTGTGCATGGGCATGTTTTGCGATGATTAGAGGGACACAGCAAAGGAAGGGATCTCGCTGTTTCAACGAGTCAAGTATAAGGTGAAGAGCAATGAGGAAGGAAAGAAAAGGCCAATTTGTTTTCTCTTTCCTCATATGCTGAAAATCATTATATTTGTAAGAAGAATACTGAAACAGGCCATTAGTTGGAAATAAGAAGGAAAACAAATTGGGGGCACTCTTTCTTTCTACTTTATAGTAGGCAATGTTCATATTAAGAGTGCTAGACTGCAAGATGGCTTTTAGAAGGAAAGAAAGGATCCTTGTGCACAGTTCCCCAATCCACAAATTAGCCCCAAATACTCAACATGTAAAGCGATTTAGGTGGGAATCCAAACCCATTTACTTGACAGTAATAATAATAATAATAATTTATTATTTATACCCCGCCCATCTGGCTGGGCCTCCCCAGCCACTCTGGGCAGCTTCCATAAAAACCAAAAATACAGTAAAATATCACACGTTAAAAACTTCCCTGAACAGGGCTGCCTTAAGATGTCTTCTGAATGTCAGGTAGTTGTTTATCGCTTTGACATCTGCTGGAAGGGCGTTCCACAGGGCGGGCGCCACTACCGAGAAGGCCCTCTGCCTGGTTCCCTGTAGCTTTGCTTCTCGCAATGAGGGAACCGCCAGAAGGCCCTCAGCGCTGGACCTCAGTGTCCGGGCAGAATGATGGGGGTGGAGACACTCCTTCAGGTATACTGGACCGAGGCCGTTTAGGGCTTTAAAGGTCAGCACCAACACTTTGAATTGTGCTCGGAAACGTACTGGGAGCCAATGTAGGTCTTTCAAGACCGGTGTTATATGGTCTCGGCGGCCGCCCCCAGTCACCAGTCTAGCTGCCGCATGTAACCCCCATTGAACTCAATGGAACTTACAACTGAGTGAACATGTATAGGATTGTGTTGCCAGCCTCATCAGTAGTGACATCCTAATTTAGATACTGTTTAGACAGCCTAATTTCTTGGTTTAAAATCTTTTACTTTGGGTTCATGTTCCAGTGCGTATAAACTGGTTTCTGTAGAACCCTGGCCAGGTCTGTTGGGTGTCATCAGGCAACCGAGCCCAGAATATACCAGCGGACTGCAGTATTCTTTAACGCTTTCATAAAGGCATAAATATATTGATCGTTTTAAAATAGCATCAGCCATCAAAACAAATAAGACTTTTTCAAAAGATCCAAGAATTTGCATTAAAATGGCACAAAGACAACACCAGAATCAACGCCAGATAAGCTTACCTGGGCGTGTTCCCCAGTCAGGGTGCTACAATAGGAAAGGGCCCTTTCCACAAGTATCACCCACCTTATTTCAGACAGTGGGAGGTGTTTGAGGAAAGTTCATGCAGGAGGAAATGGCTGGATCCCAAACTATTTAGGGCCTTATGGGCAAAACAAACACCTTGGAATGTGCAGTAGCCAGTTGTTTCAACATTGACAAGATATGTTCCATTTGGTTCTCAACAAAGAAGAATGGATAAGCAAGGTGATGGACTATGCGGAATTGGCAAAGTTAACAGCCAAAATAAGAGGACCTAATGACGAATGTTTTATGGAAGAATACAAGCTTTTTTTGGATTGCTTAAATAAATACTGTACTATGATGAACGCGCAAGCAGGATTTAAACTATGAGCAACAGAAGGAATTAGAGATTATTATTTTGTTGTTATGGTATAATGGATAGAAGATAGAGTACAGCAAAGGGGGGGGAATAAAAACATCATGGAAAACAGGATGGGAAATTGACAAAAGAAAAGAAAAAACTATGTATTAGAGCACATATGTTAAACTTTTGAAAATTAAATAAATTAAATTTTAAAAGCGCTATGTTCTATTTGACTGAAGACCAGGAGTGTTGGGGAGGCTGCTATTCAGGAATTGTCTCAATTCTTGGAAATGCAGTTTAAAAACCACTGGCTTAAATCAAAACACTCCAGCTTAACTCATTTATGGACAGAAAAGGAGAGACGTATCATTTGCCAGGCTATTCTTACGAGCATAAGGAACAGACCTGTACATACCTGCAATGTTAATACAAAATGCCTGTGATTCTATAGCAACAGGATGTAACACAGGCATTTTTCAATGTTATAAATATTTTATTAGAATAAAAAAAATACATACAGATAACCATAGGATATACACACACAGCTAGGAGTTGAAGGGGAAATTGATAAAACTTTTCAATATGAAACAAAATACTCTGCACACATCTCATAGAGACAATAGAGCAAGGATTTAAATTCAAGAGGATGGTCATGACAATGGCAATACAAGAACATGATGTATAACTTTCTTATAGCAAGAATGACAGATTCACCTCTCATTGCATGAGTATGAATTACACAAAAAAGGAGTTTGTTCCCACCTATCGGAAAGTGTTTGGAAGCATCAGTAGTTTGCCATGTTGAAGAGCAAGTAACTATTTATGTTCTTTTACTATGTACAATATATACAGATTTTCCCAAGACACTGGGAAAAAGAGTGTGTTTTAAAGTTTGGGCTGTATGGTGATATATTATCTGAATGCATAATAAAATTTAGAGTGATATCTGAATTGTTCTATGGCTGACACCTGTCAGGAGTAAGTGTGGAAAAGAAATTTTGAGATGAAAATTGTGTAAACATTGAAACTGTAGTCATTCAAATGTACCAAGAATAGATTTCTCTCTATATATATATACCCATTGCTATGAAAATGTTGATTTAAAACAGTCCAGTTAATGATACTGACAAAAGTCTCTGCTGATAAATAAGAAAATGGCAGTGAAGCTGTTATCATCCAGGATCATTCTAAAAAGTGGATAAATTGCAGCAGGACCAATATTCAAAGAGCATCCAATGAACGAGACACAAAATGTAGCAGTGGTATATAGAAGGGCAACAGATTTAGGGCTGCATATTCAGATACACCACAAATAATTTAGGGCGATAATATTCCCTGGCTATAAGGCTCTGGTGCATTGCACCAAAAAGTGTGATGTTCTACTCTGGGCACTTCATCTGTGTTTATTTTTTATTTTATTTTTTAAAAAAATACAATGATAAATATGATGTATAGAGAAGAATGTCAAAATATAAGGAACTGGAGGAGTTATAGGTTACAAAGAAAGAATAAGGAAGCCTATCTTAAAGGGAGCTATGTAATGATATCTTATAGTGTATTGAACATATTAGGAAAAGTCTAAACTCATGCAACAGAAGGCTTTTCAGTTAGGGTCAAGATGCTGTAATTGTTGCATGGCTGAACAATATTAGAGCTACCAACTTCTAGCAGAATAGAAAGCGGAAGTAGGTCCGTATTAAGGGCTAGTGGTAATATTTTATTTGCCGTGTCTTTCTGTGGCGAACGCTCCTCTCTTGGCAGTAATACTTGCTGGGTGAAAAGACTGGAATCCAAGTAATACCTGATATTCCAGAACATTCTAGCAGCCCCTACACTAGGAGGTTTGATCGTTGTACTTTTTATAATGCTAAGCTAAAACTGCTGATTCGTAATTTCAAAGAGGGGCACTCTGTGCTGCACTAATGCAGACTGGTAGAAAAGGCCAAGGACCACTAAGTGCTCCAGGGTGAAAATAAGCCCTGGGCCTCTTGATACTCAAATTGTGATTCCAGTTGCTGGGCATCACAAGTGGGGAGGGTGCTCATGCTAGGGTCTTGATTTTGGGCTTCCCATGGGAATCTGGTTATGGCCTCTGTGAGGACAGGATGCTCAGCTAGACGGGCCCATTGGCCCAATCTAGGAGGCACTTCTTATGTGATGCTGTACAGACATACAATCCTTCAAAAACAAAATTCTAAGAGCTTCCATCAGTGCAGCATCTAGAAGAAAGTTTCCTCTTTTTTACGAAAAAAAGCTTAAAAACCATAAAGTACTTGACTGTTTAAATCTATTTTTTAAAAACAAAATAAGAACAAGCAGTTGAACATTCATGTAGATGGTACAAAAAAAAATGGGGGCAAGGGGGACTTTAAATAGTAAATTAGATATTTGTGGTGTTTAATTAGTAAGAAAAAAAAGGAAATAAAAGAAAAGGCCAGAATGATAGTTATCCAGTTACCATTCACCATTGTGAGGCTTTTAGAAAATAACTCAAAGTTTCCCATCAGATACTGCTGAAATACGGATTTGTTTTATCTTCCATCTGTGTGTATGTGTATGATTTTGTTGCAATTTACATTAAAATAATTCCGAGTTGCTTGGAAAATGGAACTCTCGCATCTTTTTTGTTTTGCAATGTGCATCCTCTTATTTTTGTCATTTCCGAAGCATGTAATGTGTAAAGTCCTTTGGTTCATTACATTTTAAGGCATTTTATATTCCTTTAGAAGGAACTGTTTAATATGTATATGGTTTGCTCTTTATTTTATTTTTTGAATGAAATTCATAGAAAGTGTTTAAAATCAATGGTAGCAGATCCATGCATAACCACCATTTGTAGTTGTTGCTATTGTTGTTTTAAAAAGCACTTTTAAAGTAAATTATTCACCTGGCCTTCACCTATCTGTGAAAATGCATCAACACAATACCACTTTAAAGATAAAGTATAGTGTTATTGACATACAGCTGGATAGGCCATTTAAGACTGCTGCCCCAGAACCTCTTGCATCCATACCTACAACAAATGGGAAAATATATGATTAGTTGGAAAGCAAAATAAAAAATACAACCAAAAAAAATACAACCATTTCTTTCGGCTCTCACTAGTGCCTACTGCTTTACATCATAGAAATCTCCCCAACTGCTCATCTCCAGAAGTGCCTTTCCATATGCCATAGCTTTATGCATTTACAGTGCAATGAACTGCATGTCTACTTAGTAGTAAAACCGATGGAATTCAATGAGCCTTTGTTTCAGGTAGCTGTGTATATATGCCCGGGACCCATTTGCATTTTCCCTTACTGACATTTTCTCATATCGGTATGGGACTATGCCCAGTGACATGGCATGTTTATTGCACACCAGCATGAAATCTGCTTGCTGAAGGCTGGTTTAGAACTATTTAAAATAAATAAAATCATAATAGATATTTATGTCTTGTAAAGTAGCACCAAATCCTCTGGAAAATGCAATCAACTGCATGTTTGTAGGCAGAATCCGAAACATGTTTCTAGGTTGGCTTGGGAGCAGCTGAGGTGTGAAAGAACATATAAAAAGGGGGTTCTTCTGAGATTGTAGAGCCAGTTGTTCTATTGGGACCACTGACTGGTAAGCTTCATTTGCAACGGACTATTTCCCATAGACCATTGTAAGGACAATGTTCCATTAGCTCCCAGGAGCTATTAAGAAATAGCTTTACATTTCCCCTGAATGACGTTATGCTGTCCAGCTATTTTATAGAGTCATTACCCTTAATCTTAGACAAACAATTGAGGAGTGATATATTGTATATACTTTAAAAACAATTGAAACAAATTAATATTTGGAATATTTATTCAGCTATCTCCAATTCTGAAAAACAGACTGAAAAATTAAAAACTGATTCTCCTACACATACTGCTGTCTAATTTACATGGTAATTTACTAGCTCAACTGAATGCAATTTGTCATGCATAGGAACATGAAGAATTTTAATTGGGTTCTTTTTCATAACATTAATGTGGTGCATAAATCCCCTACCCCACCCTTTTATTAATCAATGTAAACTCAGTTTTGAAAACAGCACTGCCCAACAACTTTTTGCAGAGTTCAAGTTAAATGGATTGCAACTGAGTTTTACCTGTATTTCTCTGCTGGGGTACAGCAGATTATAAACCACCAGCACCAATATCATCTATAACTTTTCCGTGCTGTTCACATGGTCCAATGCCTTCAGTTTGCTGATAGGATAGGCCTGTGTTGTTCCTATTTTTCCACTAGTCTCAATTTAAATCTAATAAGCAGTGGGCCTCCGTAGTCCATGTCATCTGCTTCCCTCCAAGATATTGACTTCACCAAATTATGTGCCTCTTCATCCATAATTCTGAGTTTAACATGTGTGATCCTGCATATTTTGTTGTGTCTTCAGCTTGTAAACTGCCTTGTATATACAGAAAGGCAGGATACAAATTGAAAGTGAAATGAAATTGAAATCTAAGCCTATATTTACAAGATTCCGTTGTATAATAACACCCTAGAATACAATTCTCAGAGTGGTTTGACAATCCTTTCCCAGGGAACTCTGAAAGCTGGATATGTGTGAGGGGAATAGGCGTCCCCTAACAGCTCTCAGCAGCCTTAAGAAACTGCAGCTCCCATACTTATTTGGGGAAAGTAATGACGATTTAACGTGGCACCATAGTGCTTCAAAGGTATGCTGTGAATGTGACCTTGCTTTGAAGCAATTTCATGACAAAGGGTTAAGTTAGTTTCTTCCCACCAAATGAAATTCATATCTCACATCAACTCTCAGTCTTTAAAGATAAACCATAATGTCCTACTTATGATGAAACTCCATTCATCAGCATCTAGTAAACATACTTGCTAGTTTAGGAATTTTAATCTGTTCGCTGCTAATGCCGTCTCCACCATCAGTCACTGCTTTCACTTCTATAATGTAGTCATCATTTAAAGGGAGCAGAAGTTCTGCAGATGTTCTGTTTGTCTTAAGGACACTGAGCTCGTTTTGACTGCTAGTCCGATACAAAATCTGAAATATGGAAAAGAAAGCTGATAATTTTAGGGATGTTATTTCATCTAGCATGATACATTTAATGTCATCTTAAGGTGGAAGGGGGACACACACACAAG
The DNA here is from genome assembly GCF_964188305.1 of Podarcis bocagei. NCBI lineage: Eukaryota > Metazoa > Chordata > Lepidosauria > Squamata > Lacertidae > Podarcis > Podarcis bocagei. Next base: position 36,415,296 of record NC_138126.1, read on the forward strand.
AAGAAGGGGGAGGCATAGCACACTACGGAATTCTACCTAATCTCTTCCAAGGCACTGAAAGTATACAGCATCAGTCAAGTACCTTTATCACAGCTTTGATCTAGAATGCAAGAATACACAACAACGAATACATAATATATTCTATTGAGTTTCTCAGTAATGGGGTCGTCTATAAATTATTACTCTATTTGGAGCTTGCCATTAGCTTGATCAATGACTCAAAGCAATAAATAGGGTCAGGATACTGGAGTGTCAAGCACACGAGAAAGTGAAGAATTATGGGCTACGTGGAGAGAAAGTTTGTATGTAGTAAGTCATTATTCTACCTTCGAATTAAACTGAGTATTTCTTGCTGGGTTTTTTAGAAAAAATAAATTCATGCAGTTATAACAACATCTGCGTTCCACTGCAATAAACCTCACAGCAAGATGCAATTAACAAATAAGTGATTTTGGCAAAGACTCTCCTCCTGCAAGAGAGGGGAGTGGTTGTGGTCGGGATCCGGACTCCGCCTCAAGCAGGGGGCGTTAGCCCCCTGCCTCCCACTCACCTGGCTGGTGCCCACGCCCACGGGCAGGCACCCAACCAGGTGCCTGTGAGGGGGCGTGTTTAGCAGCCTAAATTGCTGTGGCACCAGCCTTCCGGCCTCACTTTTCGTCGTCCCGTCGCGAGTCACCCACCCTCCACTCCCTTAGAGCTCAGGGTCTCGGTTTTCTTTTGGCCTTGCTATGGACCTTAGGTTGGTTGCCCTGGTTGTCTGGGGGGCCTGGTAGGAATTTTTCCATTTGGCACTAGGCTTTTTGTTTTTTTCGCCTACCTCGTAGCAATCGTCACAACTTTCGTGGTATTTGTGGGTAGGTTAGGCATTGGAATAATGTGTTGTGGTGTGTCAAAGGGCTAGGTGTGGCCATCGCCTGCGCCTTCAATTTTGGGTATTCCGTTAAAGGAATCCGGCGGTCGTGTACTCTGTCCGATGCCTGCGTGGCGGGAGGCCATGGCACGACCCTCGGTGACATCAGGGGAGAGCTTATAGTTGGATTAGCATCAACAGGCTCCACCTACTGGTGAATAAACCCCGCTGTTTTAGACTCACCCCTCTCTGAGGGGGTGGAATCAGCTGACGTAATCCAATGCCTAAGCCAATACCTTTTCACTTGCTGTAATCAATAAAGTTGTGGCCTTTTCTTGCCCATTAACCTTATATCACGTGCCCTTGTGTTTTCATTCCACTACGCGGGGATCGGGTCCTTGAACCACAATTGGGATTTCTAAGGCCATTCATGAGATACAGAAGTTCAGATTTTAGTGAAAATTCTCCCCCCCCTTTCTTTCTTTTTTTAAAAAAATTGTGCTGACAAAGCATAAGCTGAAAACTAACCTAAACCACATGTCACCTCCAATAAATTTGGAATACTCAAAAACAATATAATTAGTGTTATTAATAGTTAGAGAAAGACACCTGCGCACACTGGTTCTTTCCAGATCGCTTACTCTGTGGGTAATTCTCCAGTCAGATACTAAATCAGAAACTGGGATCGGGGTAAGATAGGATAGAGAGAGAAAGGTATGAAGTTGTGTGAAAATTTTGTGCAATGGTTACTCTTCTGGGCTTTGCGTGTTCCCAATCTGTTGCAGAATCAATTACCATGAATGGAGCAAACACATATGGCTGCAAGGCATCAAGCATGATAAACTGTATAATTTAAGGGCTAGTGCAGAAAATCTTGGGCATATAGTCCATAATGACCTGTGCAACTAATGGAACACACAATGATGTCCTTTCCAAATCTTTTTTTTCTTCAGCCAGAAGTGCAAATGCCTGGGATTTTCTGCACAAAATTGTACGGCTCTTTAAACAAAGGAAAACATTTTAAGTGGTTGTTTTCCCTGTTCTAGGCCTAATTCAATTGCTAATTAGAGCATTCGAAAGGGAGCCTGCTGTGAAGATACCGATGAATGTGTGCAGGAGCATTTGACACTGCCAAATAATTAATGCAATACAGGGGTCAGGAAACTTTTTCAGCAGGGGGCCGGTCCACTGTCCCTCAGACCTTGTGGGGGGCCGGACTATATTTTGAAAAAAATAATAATGAACGAATTCCTATGCCCCACAAATAACCCAGAGATGCATTTTAAATAAAAGCACACATTCCACTCATGTAAAAACACCAGGCAGGCCCCACAAATAACCCAGAGATGCATTTTGAATAAAAGGACACATTCTACTCATGTAAAAACATGCTGATTCCTGGACCGTCCGTGGGCCAGACTGAGAAGGCGATTAGGTCGGATCCTGCCTCCGGGCCTTAGTTTGCCTACCCATGATGTAGTATAACAGGCAGAGTGTTGGATGTTAGACTGGTGAAATGGATAAAAAAATATCCCTTAGAAATGATGATTACTCTGAAGCCACAAGCAAGTTACTTGCTGGTACTACTCTATGTGGTTTCATACACCGTACTGAGTGTGTGCAGTGTACTGAGGAAGGAAAAGCTCATAGGTTGTACTTGGCTCAAAGAGGGGACAAACGTAAAGATTTAAAAGGAGGTATGGGAATCCGAAGGGAAATAAGACACCCATACAAACTGGTAGTGCATTTTAGCAATGACGATCAAAATTACATGTATGGTCTGAAGGCACATAAGACCACCAGCTTGCTGGCGCAAAGGAGGTCTGGGTCTGGTCAGGGCCTGAATGGGAGACCAACTGCATGTCACCTTGGGCTCCATGAAGATGGAATATAAATGTAAGAAAATAAATAAATGAAGCAGCCAAATCCTATACAAGTTTCCTAAGAACTGAGGTTGTGGAGATATTAAGTCCTGGTTACTGACACATTTTCGTTTCGCCCTACATTTTATATTACAGGAGGGTTTTGGTGTTTTTTTTAATAAAAAAGATAATCAGTGGAAAAGGAGTATTTCCCAGCACTGATACAAACAGCCTGTTTCTAAGCAAGCATTCTGAACTGCAGTCTCGCTGGCTACTTACCTTATAACCAATGACTTCTGACTCATTTTCCATTGCATGCACCTGCTCCCAATTCAGCATGACCCTGGAGTCAGTAACGTTCCACACAACGTTTCCTGGAGGCTGGCTGGGTGCTTGAAATGCATAATGAAAACATGATTTTAATTTACTTGGCATTAGAGATTTATTACGTGCGAGCAAATAACAACCCAGGTAAATTGACTGTCATGACATGTTAGATGTAGGAGCACTTTCACAAAGAGCCATCTCATTTGTACTCTAGATTCATTTCTTAAAATATGGAGAGGCATGTAAATATAATTATGTTTTAAAATGACTTTGGACCTTCCATTAAATATCCTCAAAGAGAAGTGTCAGCATAAAACGCTGCAACTTTTTGTTGTTTTTTGTTTTGTTGTTGTTACATGTACTTCATTGGTGGGGGATCTGGTCATTCATTCATTCATTCATTCATTCATTCAACTTCTACACCACCCTATACACGGAGGTCTCATTCTCGCTGTAGTCCGTTCTGTTCTTTCTTAAGTGATTAGTAAAGGAACCCTACAAATTGCGACAAATAAGAGAGACCATTTTAAAGACTCAATCATACCATGACAGAACATTGTTTAGGTGGAATTTGCAATGGGGGTGCTTTTCAAAGTGTAACTATTAGATTTAAGAAAATAAAATGAAAAGTAAATTCAAAGCCAAAGAAAAACAAACTGTTATTTATTAAGCTGTCATTCTGGGTAGTAATGAGAACTGCTTAATTCAGTCAAGAGATGGTGAACCTGAATGTGTTTCTAACTGTTTAAAGTTAGTGTGCGCACTCACACAAATAAAGCATAAACGGTCCTATTAGCCCAATTTTGAAATTTCAACCAACATTTTAACCTCTGTTTAGAGATGTATTGAACATTTCAGTTTCCAGGAAATTTAGACATCACTGTTTCGTGACATTGTTCTCTGTTGGCTGCTGCTTTGGCAGCATTTTTATTAGCCTTCCTTTAATTAGACTTTATTAGGCTTCTTTCATCTCCTTGCATTATTCAGGTATGTGATTGCTGATCACGTAGCAAACATTTCCAACAGAATGTTGTGCAGCCAATCAGGTTGGTCTATGAGCTTATGTACACTGAGGGCAAACAAAGTCAATTGAGAGAGGTTAACAACTCAACAATAGCTGAATGCACTCCATGCAACAAAAATATTTAAGGGTGGGGCTGCTTTTTAGATACTGCCTAAACTGTTCAGAAAAACAAACACACACCACCACTATTTTCGGCTCGGTCCTATCCGGGTTTTCAGCCACAGAGCTTCTGTAACAAATCACTATCTCCTAAAACTGCAGGATAATTATATTAGTATCCGCTAAAGTGATAAATGGCTGAGCCTGGCTGTTGCGGCATTGATTTCAAAGCATGCTAATGATCTATGCTGTGGTTTGTTATACGTAATGTTCTCCTGGGGAAATGTGTATTGGTTGCTCAAGCTGCGAAGTGCAGGGCACGGCCGTAACTGTAGACAGAAGTGGCTCACTGCACTAACTTCCCGCTAGGTAGGTGGGTGGCTGTTGCTTACTGGGAGGGAGATGGGTGAGGCAGTGGGAAAGCCAGCATGGTGTAGTAATACTGGTGGAAGCATGGCTTCCCACTGCCCCGTACCTCCCCAATAAACACAAGTGACCAACCTGCTGGGGAGCTAGGCCAGTGGCTCTGCCCCATTTGTGATTGCAGACCTGTAGATTGCATATGGCAGGCCAACATTCTGGACCTTGTTTCTTGGCTGAGCAGAGTGAGGGTGATCTGAAAGTGGGGGATATGGACATCAGTCCCTTGTCGTGGTCATAATTAATTAATTAATTATGGCCACAACAAGGGCTATTAATAATTAATTAATTAATAATTTATTATTATTATTAATAGTCCTGCATGGAAGTGTTTTTCAACCTTAGCATTCAACATTTTTTTAAGGAAGGGGAAGCAAGCATGAAAGGGGAGCTTCCATTTTCCACAGTGCCTACTGCAGGGATGAGCAGGGGTGGGGAGAGATAACAATCAACTCTGTAGCATGTGCCCTTGACTTGCTTCAACCTTTATAAGATAAATAGGCGGTTTTCAATCTTACATTAGGATTATAATTAAAAAGACAAAGGTCATTGAAAATGATTTTACTTTTTCAATTACTACGGAACTGTAACATCATAACCTGAATAGCCGTGTTCAGCCGCAGGGGTCATTACTAGTTTCTCCTTGCTTAATTTCTACGAGCCTCTTCACTGGTTCCCAAATCTATATTGAAATATACATTTCCATCTCTCCACATCACATCAGAAAGTTGCAATTAGGAGAGAGCCTCAATTATTACGGACCCACTGTGCAATAATAGACTGTGATGAGAATGCTGAAACTCATGCTGAATCTGAGAGCGTCAGAAATTAAACTGGATTGGTTAGCTTCCCCCTGCCCCCAAGAATTCTAATAAGGCTAAATTCCTGAAATGATGACACAAAGTGAAATTTACCGGCATATCTGTGGGAACACCTAAGTAGTTCTGAAGAACTGATACTCTGTACTGGGCTCTACCTGATCTGCCAGCAGTAAAACCAAGTTTTAAAAGGCAAATTGGTGACTTCCCTCTCCCATGACCTCCCCACCCCAGTCCCCTGGAAGTTCTGCATATGGATGACCTGCCAATCTATCAATCACCAGGCAGCAACTTTAAAATCTGCACGTGATCACAGTGTGTGTATTGAGTGTGTGTGTAGCCGGCTAAAATTAGACAATCAATTTACTAAGTTTGTACACCATTCTCTTTTATATTTTATCTTACTTTATTTTACTGAACACTGCTTTGGTTTCTTTTGGCTGCAAGGCAGTTTATAAACCTTCAAATAAAATTTAAAAAATAAATGACCACTAGAGAGTAGAGTCCTGTGACCACCAGGGAGGGGAAGTATTTCAGATTTCTAAACTATAGATTTTGATGCTAATTCTAACCTCCATCTTAACACTATAATCTAATCCATCTGAGTTATACTTTATACAAATTTATGTTGAAGTTGAGTGGCAGTGAGAGCAGCACTAGATGCTCATTAGGTGGGAGTGCTTTTGGCACGGCGGGGTGGTGGTGGTGGGAGATGCCTTCATTTTTCCAGAGCCTTGGGAAAGGAGCCAATTTGTTTTTGATATATTGGAGGACAAAGTGGTTTATTTCTGAGATACTCAGAGTACCATACAGGGGCCATTTTCCCATTTCTAGTCAAATCAAGAGACAACAGTTCAAGGAGAATCCTGCATCTCACGTAGCAACAGTAAGATAGAGCCATGTTTCAATATGTACCACAACATTGCCACTATATTGAAGGCAAGTAATAGGAACGCCCCCCCCCCCGAGAGTTCCAATTATGCTAACAATAGTAGTAGTAGTAGTAACAGTAATAACAACAACCTCCTTGCTCTTACCTGTCCAAAGCTGGCAGAATACAGCAGGTGCAAATCCAAATATATTATGCATATCACCCATATCAGAATTGTATACATGCTCACTAGTCTGTGAAACAGTATCCTTCACTGTTGGATGTGTGTGTACACACACAAACACACACACACACACACACACACACACACACACACACACACACACAGCTACGCATATTCTTCAGCAGTGACAGGGTTCACAGCTTGAAAGACTTCCCTCTTCCTAAAGGAATCAGAACCAAACTCCAACGATACATGACTGATATGTAGCTCGAGAATCCCAAAGGTTTAAGTTATTGAGCAACAAATTGGTTACCGCCAGATTATCAGTATAAAAGGAATGTAGTTTCAGGTGCACAGAGAATGCTTTGATTTAAGTATATCGAAGCCCAGTTGCTTGCCTATATCTGAAAACAGTCCAAGCACTGCTCCCATTATGTACGAGTTGTGTTATTGTCTTCCCAGAAGACACAAAAAATAGATAAAAGGTCTATTATTGAAACTTCTTTGGTTAGCAAGCATGCTTCCAAAGCATCACAGAGTTTACGGTAGCATTATTAAAAGTTTATTTTGTTTTCCTTGCAAGAAAAGGAACCCCACTGTGACATTTTCCCCTCCTGCCCCTAGTGATGATACCTACGTGTTTTTTTTGTGGTAGCATTGACAGTGGCACTGAAAGGACCTGCTCCTGCACTGTTGTACGCTCGAACAGCTGTATAGTACACAAGGTTGCTCATCAGGTCTGTTATTCTTACTGATGTCTCATTTCCAATGGCTTTTATTCTGTTGGAAGACTGTTCTTTTCCACCATTATTCCAGTACCTCACCTAAAGGGTACAAAAAGTAAGCTACTTAGAACATATTGTTGACCTTGTTGCTTACTCTGATATAGCTGTTTATCACCTATTGCTTAGCAGGTCCAACTGTCTGAATGCAATTTTACTTTCAGACTATTATGGGAAATAGCACAGTATTGAAAGGGACCCCCCCATGTTTTTGTTTAAAACCCAGAGAAACAACTCTATTTTCATTTTCGTAGACGTTGCAGTTACTCAGCAGCTCTCTACCATTACATGGGCACACAACACTATTGCTATTAAGTATTGCAAATGTCAGTATCGAATTTTGTGCCTGGCTTGTTTTGTAGTCAGCTTAAACACCAGTTTACATAAAGTCATCGTGCACAAGCAATTTTACTACCTTTCCCAAAGCAGAAAGGAACACAACCATGGGTATTTAAATGCAACTGGGTTTTTATTAATGGAAACTGGGTACGGTGCTTATCTTTGCTGGAGAAACAGCAAGAGATGCTGTAGATACCAAGCAGGCATATACAGATAGCAAAAGCAGAGCTGGCTGCCAACTGATTTCCATTCTCAATGCAGTTTTAGTGAGCTTGCAGTAATTGATCTGGCATGAGGCCAGGAAATAAGGCAAAGCTCAAGTTTTACACATACAAAAAGTGGGAATAGTTACATTTGGCTTTTATACTCTCCCCCAGAACAGATTATTTGTGACTATGCCATGTGTTCGCCTAGATTCAGGAGCAGAAAGCTCCCTTTCTAGTTTCAAACAGCAGGCCTGTTTAGCAACTTCCCTTCCAAAATTTGGGGGAGAGAAAAAAGTACATCACCAGATGTTTGCATGACTCATTTTTCCATAAAGAAGCAAAGACAGAGCAGCTGATTTTAACAGCAAGCTTTGGCTTCCAGCAGGCAACTGAATAATTATTTGAAAGTAAAAAAAAACCCCGAACACCTTATCACAGTCATGTTAGCTTCTAGGAAAAGGAACATTTTCACAGGGTTTTATTTTTACCTCATAGCCCAGCAATCTTCCACTACTCATTTTCCAAGGAATGGAAACCCAGGAGACTTCAATTACAGAAGATGAGAGGCTGTTTGCAGATACACCAGAAGGTGCTATGGTGGGTTCTGCATTAGGAAACAAAAACAATAAGAAAACCCAGGGTGGAAGGGGAATCAGGAAAAACAAAGAAACTTAACGAACTCACTGGCCAACTAATTAACATGGCTTCACAGATACTAGCAAAGCAAATATTTATATTTCACTCATTGACATGGGAAATAACGACAGGTATGTAAGAGATGATTCAAAAACCCACCTTCTTCAGCAGAATACACTGTGGTCACGGGGCTAAATGGTCCTTCTCCTTTATTATTATACACACCAACCTTGACTTCATATGGTGAAAAGGGCAAGATGCTTTCGTTTCTGAAGACGTATCTGGGTGTGTCAGGTGATGTGACAACTGTCTGTATCCAGGTTGTAACGCCAAGAGGTCGGAAAGCTACGACATAGCCAAATCCTTCACCATTTTGTAATTCTTCAGGAACGGGCTAAGCCAAAAATTTGTAAATGAATAAAATACTAAAATAACAACAACAAAAAATTCAAGCTATGCAAACATTAAAAATCTAGTAAAAGAATTATTTGAGGTCTCATTTGTCTAATCAACGTTATGAGGAAGAGAAGCTTGACTCCTGAGGGATTTTATTAAATTAGCCAAAGGGGCAATGGGATCCAATTTAAGAAACCCAAGGGCACATTAGGAATGCATGTGCTAGCACATGTATTTAGCAGTATATCCCAAGGAAGTCTGCAGACCCGACTTACCATTAGGAGCACCTCATTCTTCCCCTGTACAATGGAAATACTGCAACATGATCTCACAGTGCCATTTCCAGCGACATTCTTACATTTTTACAAAGCATGCATATTGCTTGATTTAGCAAGTTTTTTTAATCACTAAATGTTTCACAGAGAGGACATTTAGTTCAGCCCCAGTATTCAGTGGCATGAATTCCATACAACATTAAGCCGAGTTATCATTGTCAGTCATTTATTAAGCACAGATGATTAATTAAGAGCCGCGCAGAATATAAAACAGATCAGGTCCCATTCCCTATCCAAACCAGTAACACAAAAAGCATAATAATCAACTACACAGAAAGTTAATATTATAATCTAATAAACACATGTGCAGTGCAAAAGAAAGATGACACAGGAAACCAACAAAGGGAGAGAAGCGATAACATCCGCTAGGTACAGTAAGAAAGTGTCTTGTTTGAAAAGGGTTTGAAAGATAGAGGGGAGTTAGCCTGATGGATGGCAAAAGAGAGATTATTACATTTACAAGGAAGAGAATAGGAAAAGGAACAAAGGTGGGAATTAGAAAAAAGAAATTATAAAGGGAAGAAAGGAGCACTAACTGAATGAAGATTGTAACCTGGGGAATAGGAATGAATGAAGCATAAAACAAAGCCACAACAGAAATACAATAAGCTTTATCCCTAAAGAGACCAAGGACTGGTGCATTCATTAGCCCTAAATGAACAAATTTCGAAGTGTGTTTACTCAGATGCAAGTCCCATTCAGTTCGACAGCAATTCCTAACTAGTTTTAGGATGACAATCTTAGTAAGAGACACCATGTTTGGGTTTCCACTATGTGGCAGCTTAGAAGGATGGAAGTTGGGTCTATTAAGGCAAATACATCCAGGATTTTACAGAGCATTGACTTAAGAAGCCTATTTCCAATGTCATCACTGTCATCAAAGGGATATACCACTAAGGGAAGTAATGGCAGGCCTTCGCACCCTTTCAATCTACAGGTTTCTCCTACTGGAGTATTTTTCAGATGGCCTCAGCCAGACTGGGATAAATCTGTGTGATTTTGTTTATGTGTCAGATAATCTTACAGGAAATCTCAGACCAAAACTCTGAAAACATATGCTATTTGTTGAGGACATAAAGTGATGAGAAGAGGTACTTTCAGTATCCAAGTAGCTGTTTTAATTTTTGTGTTAACTCTGAAAACCTATGAGACTATTATAATAATAAGCTTAGCTAAATATTGCTCTGATAATATTCTGGAAAGAGGCCAGGAAAAGCATACATATTAAGATGACAGAACAAGTCAGCTGTATCAGATAAATGAACGTTTATGTCAGTTATTGGGTAATTTTTTTACTGAGTTGATAATAAAAAAGGCAACTTTTGGGAAATAAATTCTAAGCAGAACACTTACATCCCATGTGATGACCAGTTCAGACCTGCTGCCACCTCCTCCACTCACTTCAGATGGTGGTACCTCAGGAACTGTACAGGGAAAACACACATTAGCTGCACATGAATATAACAGAAGGCGCATTAATTGAATGGTCCCAGAAATTCAGAGGTGAAACTGTATCAGTTCTATATCATGATAAAGAAATTTATTTAGATCCCTGCATAGTGAAGAAAGAGGGGTTCTTTTGTCTCATGGCATATATCTCTCTTGGCCCCAATTCTCCCTCTCCAGGATATTTACTATAATGTTGAGGGTTCAAGCAGGTCAATTCCTCTCTTTCTCTGCCCTCCTAGGCTTGCACCCTGCGGAGGTCACTTTGGTGCTGCTAACACAGCAATTTGACTTCACCCCTGGAGGTACACTCCATATTCACTCGAGACAGACAGATGCCATAAGTTTGTATTTACCGTATTTTTTGCTCCATAAGACGCACCTTTTTCCTGTTAAAATCTAAGGGGAAATGTCTGTGCGTCTTATGGAGTGAATGTGTGGTCCCTGGGGCTGGGGGGGGGGGGACACAGGCTTCCCTTGCCAGCCCCGACAAGCTCGGGGAGCTCCCCGATGTGCTCTTTGGGGCTGGCGGTGGCTTTCTCCAAAGGACAGAGCGAGGCTCTCTCACTTCCCCCACCTCCCGCAAAAGCCCCCAAGAGCCGCATTTTCCCCCCTTGAATTTCCCCCCCCCCAAAGTAGGTGCGCCTTATGGTCAGGTGCGCCTTATGGAGCGAAAAATACGGTATATGTTTCTGTGTTCATAGAGAGTCTCCAACTTATCTAAAAGCCACTATCTTATTTTGGAGTCACCAAAATGAGTGCTCAACAGTCAAAATTCATTATTAGTGGGAATAACCATTCTTAATATTCAGAAGTGAATTAAGTTTTTTTTTTTAACCTTACTAAGTCTCCTGAAAGAAGGGAACCCTTCTTCAGACAAAGTCTACAAAGTGCTGAGTATGTTCTATGAGTATTGCTTGACTGGCAGATTTCTCCCAGGTAGTGCTTGAATTCTTGTAGCTCAAAGACGGACAGAGCTGGTTTCTATGTTACATTTATGCTCAGTAATTTAAAAAAAGCTGCACAAAAATTAAGAAGGCCATTCTGAATTCTTATCATAGTAGAATTATGACATCCTGCTTTTCAGTGCTCTGCTGATTAAACTGCACAATCACATTCTAAGGAGAGAAAATATATGTATGTATTACAAAGAGGAAAGGAACCCCGTGAAGCATGTGCAAGCATTACATAAAGGTTGCAGTCACCTTGTCAGCGTGGGTGGCAGAGTCTCAGAAGAAGAAAAAACAATCGTTAAGCAATTTCTATCTGAGTGCTCCTGTTCAATACTCACACAAACCTACTTTATTCTCTACCATTTTTTAAAACTATATAAACAAGTTGTTTTGACTACTGCAAAGAATACTCTGATCTTCACTTGTATTCACAATTTTTCCACTTTCTAAACATCAATGGCAAAGCCGCAATACTGTGGAATAATTTTCTTATTCCTGTGTAGGCTTATTTCTCGCCTTTACCTAAAATATTCCAGGGCTGCACATCAAACACCACTATTTAGTGACCTTCTCCAGTAATCTCCAACCTGTGGTGACTGAAATTGGTTTTCCTTATCTTAGGATGTGAGGGTCCACAGTATATGCGCTTTGCTATGCCTCACCTAAGAATGTTCAGTGGTGCCAAAAGCAAAGCATTAGACATGCCAGCAAAAGCCATTCTGTCAAGCAGTGCTATGGCAACAACTTCTAGCAGAACAGATAGGTGACACTTTTTACGTTGGATGGAACAGAATTCAGGACTGCAGCAAGCACCCCACTGTTACAATTTGGCTTCTCTAGTTTATCATTTTGTACAAGGGAAAGGTTTTCAGTATATGCATTAATATGTAACTTCATGTAAAAGTTATCTGAGCACACAAGCACTTGTGTATTATAAATCTGGTTAGTCACTGAGTGCCAAGCACTCATCTCTTGAACTGCATAAAAACAGAAAAAAAATCAAATAATTTTACAAAAGTTTTAAAAAAATGTAAAGGTTTGAAAACCTGCTGCACTGAACTTGTATCAATTGAACCAAGCAAACAAACAAAAAACCCACTAACCTGCCTCTTCAGTTCTTACTTTTTCTGAGGGTAAACTAGGTTCTCCACCTCCAATTTTGTTACTGGCAACTATACGGAATTCATATTCAACCCAAGGGTTTAAGTCTACTGCAGTGGCTGTGAACGTCTTCCCATCAATGACATCAGGAACTGTAACAGAGTATTTTGAAAGAAATTGCAAATTCCTGGTTTCCTCCATAACAATAAAATATTAAAATGTAGTCTTCATAAACACTTCAAAAATATTTCCCTCTACCTGTTGTGACTCTTTGCCATCCCACTGAAAAGGGTGTCCTGGCCTGTATTGTATAACTAGCGATTGGGCTGTGATTATCTAAGCCCTCATGCCAAGTAAGCCGGGCTGTGGTAGCTGTTATTTCATCCACTTTTACACGTTCCGGTGGTCCAGGTGAGCCTAATGCAATAAGATATTAGATTTTTAAATTGGAAAGGTGTTATGAAGGCAGCACTTATTCTACAAATCTTTAAACACAGTGCCAGCTGATTTCTATTTTGCCAGCACTGTGGGGGGAAGAAAACAATTTAGATTGCAATAAAACTGCCATTTTTTACATTTACTAAACTCCTGCTTGGTTATTTTATAGTTGTAAAAGCAAGTTCTGAAACAGCAGTTTCACAAGCAGAGAGCAGATGATGTATTCTTCCGGGGACCTTTATTCAGCAACTTTTCACTACCTTTTCAAATCAGCGTCTTTTACTTTAGTCCTTGATGTCCTGCCTTAATCTGCTAATACATCTTTTTGGTTTGACAATTTGTTATCTAAAGCAGTTTTTGCCATGACGTTCGCTTGGTAGTCATTTCTCCCCTGCACAAAACCGCATCAGCACCCTGGACAGCAATTTAACCCTGAAAGCTTTCTTAAGCATTTCTGGAAATAAGGATTTTCTTCAGTTTACAAAATATACTACTGTCGTCTTCTTCTTCTTCTTCTTCTTCTTCTTCTTCTTCTTCTTCTTCTTCTTCTTAAATACACATTAAAATAAAAACACACACAGAGAACATCAAGTAAGAGCTAATACAATGTTATTTTGAAGTAAAATAGTGTAACCACGGATGAAGATTGTCACATTCACTTTAACACATAAAGACAAATTTCATTCAAATTAGTATTCATTTGTGAATTGATGTATACTTGCACAGTGATACCTTCCCCCTATCCCTTGTGCCCCCTAAACCTGTGCTGGGTCCCCCCCAAGCCTCCAGAAGATTTATTGCAGGAGTAGGCCTCATTCCATACACAAAACAACTTAGTTAAATCACATTCTATGTTTAAAATACAAGTATGCAGCTTGTAATCTATATATAAAAAAGAGAGAATCCTGGATAGTTGTCAAAATATATAATTTTAGGAACTTCCTTGATTCATTGCTAGAGACTAAGTAGCAATTGGGCTTTCAATAGCAATAAGTTGCTGTGTCTGCACCCCCCCCCCCCACTGCAACATATAAAGTGAATATGTGTATTGTGTACTGTTCATTTCCTCAGATCTCAGGAAGTAGGAGGAACATCTCAGAAACCTATGGGAAGCTAGAAAGAAACATTCAGAAACTATCTCCTACCACCACTAATTTAGCACTCTCTGACAGGGACATCAACCAGAGTTCCAACATACAGTCGCTCTCTTTCTGTCACTACTGCTGGTCCTGATAGATCTCAATGTACATGTTGAACCAGCAGGAAATCAACATGGCAAAAAGGAACACTTTCTTGAGGTTTGCAAGGCAGTGTCTGACACTTTAGATACAACAACAGAACTCTCAGACTCAATCTGGAAGCACCCTAAAAGGTGTTTACTTACGGCTAGGTAAGTAAGTAGCATTGCTCATACCTCGAACTATGAGATCTGCTGCAGATGACACACTATCCACTTCTGTCTTCACCATGCACACGTATTTTCCACTGTGTTTCAGTTGGATATTCCTAATCATTAAGTCTCCCGATGCACTCTGTTCAGATAAATATATATATTTAAAATTTATATTCAGTTAGCTTGCTTGTTCTTGGTTCAACAGCATTTGGTTTTTTTCAGGTAAAGAGAGAAAGAGAGGAAGCTGCCTGGTGCTGAGTCAGATCATTAGTCCATCTAGCTCACTACTGTTGACACGAGACTGGCAGCAGCTTACCAGAATTTCATACAGGAGCCCATCTCAGCCCTAACTGAAAATGTCAGGGGCTGAACCTGCAACCTTTTGCATGACAGCATGTGCTGTACGCACTGAGCTGCAACCTGTCCCCAAGAGGAAGAAACCAGCTTTGAAGTAACACTTCTATCAATAATTGCTTGCATGGAATGCAGTCTGTCTAGTGTGCACTAGCATGTGCATGCACAGCAGAGATAGAACAGAATATGACAGAGGAAGATGAAATTATTTTCAGTAGCTAGATTTGCTTCCCTGGGGAATTTTGAGAAAGCTGGAGGGGAATAATAAAAAGATGCCCTTTAAATTTAGATGAATAAAAGAACTGGGATTGTGGATGTGACCTGACTTCCTTTATGAACTGATCTGGACCCTGCAATCATCATCTGAAGCTCTTCTTCGTGCGCCTCCTCCACAAGAGGTCCAGAGGGCAGAAACACAACAATGGGGCTTTTCTGCTATGGCTTCCCGCTTGTGGAATGCTCTCCCCAGGGATGCTTGCCTGGCACCTTCATTCCACATCTTTAAACGCTAGGTGGAAACGTTCCTCTTCAACCAGGCCTTGGGCTGCTTAACATTCTATGGCCTTTTAAATGTGTTTGTGGGAGGGGTCTTATTGGTTTGTTTCTGTTTTATTGTGTATTTTGTGTTCTCATTTTGTATTTGTATTTCGTTGTGAACTGCCCTGTGATCCTCAAATGAAGGGCAGTATAGAAAGTTAAGGACGCGGGTGGCGCTGTGGGTAAAAGCCTCAGCGCCTAGGACTTGCCGATCGAAAGGTCGGCGGTTTGAATCCCCGTGGTGGGGTGCGCTCCCGTCGCTCGGTCCCAGCGCCTGCCAACCTAGCAGTTCGAAAGCACCCCCGGGTGCAAGTAGATAAATAGGGACCGCTTACTAGCGGGAAGGTAAACGGCGTTCCGTGTGCTGCGCTGGCTCGCCAGATGCAGCTTGTCACGCCGGCCACGTGACCCGGAAGTGTCTGCGGACAGCGCTGGCTCCTGGCCCCTAGAGTGAGATGAGCGCACAACCCTAGAGTCTGTCAAGACTGGCCCGTATGGGCAGGGGTACCTTTACTATAGAAAGTTAATAGTACAAATAATAAATAAAAATGTCAAGTACAAATGTAAGATGCTAGAAGCAAGCATACAACAAAACAATTCCAACCCCAGATTGGATTCTAAGTAAGGGTCAAAAGGTCCTAGATGTAAAGGGAGAAACTTTCATTTTAGTGGAAGAAACTCTGTCTAAGGATACCATGGCACTTTTTTTAAAAAAATAATATTTTTTTTTGAGATTTAAGATCCCCAACCAACACCCACCAACAAAACATCACATTTTGTTACATATGTCCTACTTTATGCTCCATAGAGCCGTTGACTTCCATCCTTCCCTTCCATCAGTTTTCCTATTCCATTCTATAATTATAGAATACCATGGGACTTTGAATTGGGAGTCCCAGTAGCCAAACTCTGGCTTCTTTCTGCCTGTGCAAGTAAGACAGAGGAGTAAGTACCCATGGTGGCTGGATGCCACCATGTACTATGGGCACAAAACACTTGTCACCTGCCATGCCCAGTCTGAGCCTTGTTAACTACATAACCAGCCAAGTTATCCATGGGGGTAATGGGTCTCTTATTATCCCAGGTCTTTGCTTCTTCTCTTTAGCCTGAGCAATTTAACCTTCTGCCTGCCATCTGACTCTGATATTATCTATGCCCCCAATTACTAGCTGAAACTAGCATCCAGCCCCAAATTGGGCAGACAGGTGCGCAGCAAATATAAAACTGACCTTATAAAAAAAAAGAAGCCAAATGACTTGAGTACTCATTGTTCTATCCAGAGATGTTTGTAATGAGGATCTCCTTAAAAAGAGAGCAGCTCTCAGAAGCATTAAAAATTCCAGTTCCAGTGACAGAAGGCTGACAAGTGGTTCTCTCTCTCTCTCTGTGTCTCATTTTTCAAACTTGCAAAACTTTATCTTCCTGAAGCACTGTGACTTCACACTTCAAGACATCACACTTTGTATGACCCTTAACAATGCATCAGTGTCAGATAGACACTTGTGTGTTTCTGTCAAATAAAATCATCTCACACTGTGCATGTATGCTTCTACAGGAAACCACCAGTAATTTATTTTGATTGTTCACAATCTATAACACCAACAATAAATAATGAAAGAAATGAAGAATAACAACTAAACAGAGGACAGGAGTTAGGCAAGCATTTTCTTTTCTAAGGCTACAAAAACAGCAGTGCATAAGAGCCAAAAATCAATCCCGTTAAGAGAGAGACAGAGAAGATAACAGGACGGCCCACTGAGAGCTTCTTAAGCACGAAGCCATGTTCATAAGAAAAAGAAATCCTGACTTTGTTGCAAAGAGTTTATTGGGTCTTTTTTGGACGGAGATTTCTCGTTTGTGGTGGGATGGTTGGGTAAGAGAGTTTTTATGAACCGATGGGAAGAGGGAATGTTAATTATTGTGCTTCTTTGTATTGCAGGAAAGATTTTGCGTTTTGGGGGTGGTGTGTGCACACTATGTGTGCTGCATTCATGTGTGGTGTGCATGCATGCATGTTAATGCACACACCTTGTCCACTTTTTGGGTCCACTCACCACTTACACAAGGACCTTGGAACACTGGCAATCAGGAAACACAATCCTCAGGCTCAAAAAAGTTCCCTAGATATGGTTTAGATGCTTTATTTTCCTTCTGTTTCCCTTATGATCTCAATCAGCTGCACTTTAATCTTTTGATTAAATTATTTTAAGTGGCCATTGCTTTCCAAAAATACAAAGTCACGTCTTATCTAAAAGAAAGTGTCTTAAAACAAATGTAGTATTTCTCCTTGCCAGTTTTTTGAAGTGACTAGCTTAACTGAAAACTTAAGTACCTGGTAATGATTAACTATTTCTATGTTTAATACAAGCTGGAATACCTTTAAAAAGTGTTGTATACAATTAATGGGAAAGAGTGTGATGTTTGGTGTGAAAAACTGCGGCTCAAAATTCTTCCAGAGAGCACAACATATAAATTCACACACCAGTGAGAACTGACAGTGTAAAGCAACCCTCAAGGCTAAGACACCCACATTCACCCTTTCCAGTGCGGTAATTTATTTGCTGAAATAAATCTTGCACTAAGTATAAATTTGCCTGTGGGATTGTCAAACCATATATATATAAGCTTGCGCACCTCTCCGATAACAAGTTTGAATAGACAAAACAATGCTGTATCTAATCACAGTGAACAATATCATGTTGGCAAGAGAGAGAGTGAAAGTTGAGTTCCAATATTAATCATTCACCGTATCACCAAGGATGCGCTACCAAAGCCTTAGCATTTTGTGTAACTCAGTATTGGGTATCATGAAAGCACTACAAAAATGGTGCAGCAACATGCTCTCAAGCTGTCAATGTTTCTTGGAATTCTGGCAGTTGGAGAGATTTCATTCACATCTTCAGCCAGTGAAATTAGATATGTGTTGCTGTGGTCAAGTCACAATGACAGGAAGGTCACCTTCCCTGACCGGCACTACGCTGACTCTTGAAACAGAAATCACCAGCAGTCTGGGTGGTACTAAAACCAGTAACCACACTGTAACCATTTCTAATACTGATGTCTACCCAGTTTCAGCTGATATTAGGCTTTCTGACACAGTGATATCTGAAGTGGCATACAGGCAGCATGTTGACAGTTCAGAAGCTGTGTGCATCATCCGTCAAGAGAATGGTAAGGCAATTTTTGTTTAATCCTTACTTGCTTGGACATCTGGGGTGGTGGTGGTGGTGGAGACTAGCTTACTACACACCAGGCAAAATGTAATATTTGAGGACTATACATACCTGCCTGCATGCGTGTGTGCTCTCTAGCCTGTCTCGTGTGTGCTTTTCTGAAGAAGTGTCACCTCAATTAGCATACGCTATCAAAGACCATCTGTAGTTCACTCCCACAGTACTGGAGAAATCTGGGCAAAACTTCTAATTTTAATCCCCTGCTTTTAAAGAGATGAGCTCACCTCACCTAGGAAAGGAAGTACACCTGTGCATAAGTTGGACTGGATTTAACTAGTTACAAATGTTCCAGAGCAGACATCTAAAGGAATAAAGCTCTGGAGTAGGGCTGTGTGGTGTTAGGTTTTCAACATCACGATGCATCACCAGCAAAACATCGCGGTTTGGCGATAAACTGCAATGTTGAAACAAGCTGACAAGGTGCTGGGAGAAACTACCTCAGCTCTCGTGGCGGGGCCTGAGGCGCTTTCAGCCCAGCATGTGGCAGGCTGGGGACAATGCGTGCAAGTAGGAGCGGGATCGGGGCTGCTCAGAGCCCCTGTGGCACCTGAAGGCAGCCAGACGGAACAGAGGCTGGGGTTGGGGAAGGTGGAAGCAGCCCAGCAGCTGCATCTGAGTGCGCCTTTAAACCTTGCCAGGCAGTGCTCCTTTAAACTTCTCCATTGAGGGGAAGGCAGCCGGGAACCCCTCAATGGAAAAGTGTGACGGAGCCTGCACCCCCCAGCTGAGCAGACGCGATCCAGCTTCTGTTCCCGTGCAAGCAGGAGCTGGGTTCGGGCTCCATCAGCTGGGAAGCAGGAACACTTGTTACAGAGCCCCCCTCCGCAGTTGGCTTGTGCAAGCTGGTGGTGGGTTGGAGGCTCCATAAAACTGCTTGGCTGAGACAAGGGCAGTGGTGTGCTCCTCAGCCAAGCAGTTTAAAGAAGTGGGGGAACCAGCTGTATCTCCCTCTGCCAGTATGAGGGGCAGACCATGGTGGCGGTTTCACTCAGCAGTATTTCGCTGGTGAAACCGCCACTGCTTGAGTCCTTCTGCCTCCAGCACCGGCAGATTTTGTTCCTCCAGTGCCCAGTGTGCTGAAGAAAAGAGGACTCAGAAGCAGCAGCAGTTTCACCAGCGATATACTGCTGAGTGAAACTGTCATTGTGGTCTGCCCATCAAAGCTGTCCTGGGTGATATACTGACATATTGCCCAGGTCTACTGTGGAGTGGAATTCAACGTCACCCTCTACCAATCATTCTGTTTGCACAAGCATTGCAGCTTGCTAGGTGAAATGACCCCCTTCCCTTTCCCCCCGTTCTTGGGGTTCGCTTGACTCCCCAAGAGTCAATTTCAGAGGGTGCGTGTGTGTGCAAAGCCCTGTTGTGCAAGCGAAAGTCCTTGCGCAGGGTTTTTTAGACCCTGTGGGCCCATAAGTGCAACCCATTCACTTTCCTATATCTTTATTTCAGAGGTGGTGCTGAAATACAGTGGGGCTTAGAAGCTGGGACAACATGTTCAACTTGCTAAGTTTCTGCCACATGTCAAGCAGCGATCACTTGATCTGTCTTTATGTCTAAGCGTCCAAGCCTCTCAGTAGCTTCTCTCTCTTTGAAATTCCAGCCCTCTTTCCCTCAGTAGCTTCATGGCATACGTGCTCTGAAAAGCTACCCTGCTCTCAAGCAATGCAGTTCTAAAAGTCAATGAGGCAGCGCTGGCTAGAACTGAAAGCCTAGCGTAATAGGATGCGGTCACACAAGCTGATCCCAAGACTACTTCTTTTGGCTTGAAAAGACCTGCAGTACTTACTAGTTGCAGAAGATGGGTACTGCATCTCAGGTGCTAGAAACCAGGGTGAGAAGTTTAACTAGGCAGGAGACAATAAGCTGTGTCTCATTCTGAAAGAACACTCTCTGTCTCAGCCCCTGTCAGCTAATCGTTAAGACGTCACCCTTTAAAATAAAAGCTGAATAAAACAATTCTAACGAACAATGCTTAACACTGGGGTAGGACACCCGGCCACCTGAAAAGAGGCCAGGTTTTGTTTGGAATGGTCTAAGTTATGTATGATGGTAATGTGATTTCCCTGCCCCTCCCCGCCTCCCAGTTCTTCAAGGCCTCAAGGGGTGCTGTGCTGGAGAGGTTTCCAAAACCTCTGCTTTGTTTGTTTGTTTTAAAAGAGGTGGGAGGGAATTGACTGCTGGCAGACTGGAAGTGAAAAAAGTTGGCCCACGCACGTATGTGGAACACTACATGCCGTGCTTTGGATTCCTGGCATTAGCAATTAGTGGAATAAAGCTGTATAGTACCAACACTGCATTTTATCACAATCCAGTCTTATAATTAGATATAACTTCATTATAATTTTAGTCTTTTTCATTTGGAAAAAAAGGAAAAACGATAGTTTCATTATAACAAGAGGAGAGTTCATTCTTGACTGCTGTTTTACCTGGGAGCGGGGCTACTGTTGGTGCCACAGTGTTGCCAGAAAGTTTATTTTTATTTTTTTAAACCATTTTTATTGATTTTCTTTTCTGATAACAAATATCCAATATCATTACTTAACATTCATTTTCCAATTCCCCCCCTCCCTGTGACTTCCCCAACTTCTGGTTTATTACATCAAATGTTGCATTCTGCTGTTTGTACATAATACTATGTTATCACCTGTTATATTTCTTGTTCTCTGTAAATAAAATTGTAAATGTTTATTTAAATCCTGCCAACGAGTCCATTTTTTTTGGTTTTTGTTTCTGCAAATAAGTTGTAAAAGTGTGGCCAGAAAGTTTAAATCTCTCTGCTCCTTTTCCCACTGCCCCAATTTGGATTGGCCCCCAGCTGAATGTAGCAAAAGAAAAGCAGAAAAAAGCATAATGTTTAGGAAAGGGGGGGGGGGAGAGACACAATCATGTGATTCATGTCAGGTCCAATTTAGCCTTAAACTTTATAGGGGAATATAGCACACAATTCCATGGGTACTTGGACTCTCTTATTTATTCATAAAATTATTTATAAATTTGCATTTTGATCCAAAAGCACACCAGCCAAGCAACACACAATTCAAAAACTGTAATTGAAAGCAATATTAGGAGGAACAGATTAGGAACAAGAAAAATGCACATGTAAAGAGAAAGGGCAGAATTAAAAGCTACAAAGAACAAGTAAGTTTTAATAGCTTGCCTAAAACTAAAGAAGAAGCCACTCTAACCTTCCTAGGGAGGGAGTTCCACAGCTGGTATATCACTGGCAAAGCCCCTGCCCAATGTTCTCTGCAATTAGCCTCACTTTGGCTGCATTTGCTTGTCATGCTAAGCCATGGCTTGGCACAAATGTGCTGGTTCCCAAGGAGGAGACTGCACCTTCTCAGGCATTTTTAGGCCACTTACTGTGCCATCTTAACCCAGGATTGTGGTTTAAGGTCCCTCTTCCTCAAACGTGATTTGTAGTCAAGGATTGTCCCAAGGTTATAGGTTGTGCTTAAGAAGATAGCTTAACTATGATCCCTTAGAGGTGGTCCTGGGCTAATCTAAAAACTTGGAGAGGATCATAGTGGGTGTGAGCAACTATTAAGGAGGCAGAACATTCAGGAAATCATGACAAGCCATTCTCTGGTTTACTGTGACATGAAAACCGGACCTTTGTGGCAGAGATGCCAAAGCAGATCATAAATTACAAGAAGGTTTTTATGGTAGGAGTCATCCTAGACATAACAGGAGCAGCTATATCTTCCAGGGACGGGAGGTGTTATGTTCAAACCCAAAAAAGGGTATATAAATGAGTGGAGCAAAATAATATCCTGGCAAAATGGATGGGCTATTGCAAAAGAGAATATGTAAATTCAATCCACTTGTAAGTACATTTCTACAACTAATAAAAAGGTGAGATTTATTTTGCAGAAATTCCTCTACCGTCGAATCCATTAATAATATACAGCAAACCCCACACTATCATTAGCAGTTTAATGGTTATGTATTGTTTTTGTCATTAAAAAGCTACAAATGTACTAAGTTTAGTAAAATCATTTTTTGCCCTTTCCAGATGACCATTATAGTTAACGATAACAACCAGAAGATAAATAAATACTTTACAACTTACCCCACCTACTCTCTCAAAATGAGATGCATCTTTTCTGAAGTCAGTCAATGCGCTGTTAAAATACCATGTAAAACTAATGTCCAGCAGTGGATCGTGCTGAACTTGACAGGGCAAGATAACACTTTCCCCTACTGAAACATCCATGTTTGAAGGTGCCAGAGTTATCCGAGTTGGTTCTGTGGAGAACAGGCAGAGTCAGTTTCAGCTCTCTGAATTACTGTTCTACTTTCCTGCATAGTTGTTGTTGATTTTTAAGTATAATTTTGTATACAACACACACACACACACAAAACTGAGTCAAACACTTAAGTACAGTTTCCCTGCCTCAAAGATTTTCCAAACTCCAATCAAGCATCTTTCAGGAATGCTAGAAAACATCTCAAAAGTAGAGAGGAAATACGATGAAACCGGAAACTGTGCAAAATCTGCCTTTGAAACAAGAATGCACTGTGAAAAAATATAAGCATAAACATACTGCAGAAATAAAAACCTAAGGAATGAGGACTGAGCAGAATGACAACCAGAGGATATGGAATGCACTTTTTTATGTATTATGAAAAAAAGCATTTAAAATCTCCAGTACTGTCCTTGACACAAACCCAATTTTCCTGCTTTTTGTGTAATGGAATTGTCACATATATTTTCAAAGCAAAAATTTGTTCCATTTCAAAACGGTAAACCTGTTCCCTCTCCACAAATGCATGGTCAAGTATAGACTAAGATTAAGGAAACAGAGATTTCATATGGCTGTCCATGGAGACTATCAGAAAGTTTCATAGAAAAAGCTGAAATGTCACCATATAAAAAACTCTGAAAGATAGAGAATTCAATATAAACAGTCTAATATATAAAACCATTTTCCTATGAGCTTTGCAAGAGCGCTGATTACATATTTCACATGGATTGTGCATGCAGTACTAATTGAAAGTAAACTGAAAATTTAAAACTGGAATGTCTGTTTCACAAATTTCTCAGTTCATACAATTTGCTACTGATAGACAATTAGCTATCTAATTACCTGTAACTAATAAGCTAGTTGAACTACTAGCTTTTCCAAACTGGTTCTCTGCCAGGCAAGTATAACTTCCAGCATCTGATTTACTCACATTAGCTATTCGGAGGCCTCCATCTTTTAATAGTGAAATTCTAAAAATAAGAGAGATGGGGAAAAAAGAGTGTAGCTTTGCAAAAAGAAATATGTGTATTCTTTAAATGCTTTAATTGCAACACATACACACACAGCTCCCTAATGTTCTTAAGAGAAAGTGAAATAATACATTCTATTCCAACCTCCTCTGACTACAGAGTAAGAAAAGTATGTGGCAGCTTCATCAACCCTACATTTACAAGCCTTGGAGATGCTGTGCCTATGTGAAGTGAAAACACAGCAAAACAGCAACCCAAAACCTTTAAAATTCTCCAACTATTGAAAAAGTTATAAAGAGAGGAGCAGTCCGGGTCAGCCTTTCTCAACATGCACTACAACTCCTATTGTAGTGGAATGGCCAGGGGTCAGGGATGATGAGACTTGAAGTTCAAGAACAGCTGGGGACCCAAGGCTGAGAAAGGCTGGTCTGGATAATAGGAATTTCAGATGATGTATTCTGGACTGTACTAGTGAGTAGAGCTTCCTGAACAAACTAAATAAACCCCTGGATTAGTGTTCTTTAGAGCCACCTTCTAGTGCCTTCCAGACCTTGTTGGACAACAACACACGTCATCCTTTCCAAGAGACAGCGTACTTATACTCAGGTCCTGCTACTGGGATTCCCACTGGCATCTAGTTAAACACAGTGAGAACAGAGTGTTGGATGACAAGGACCACTCTTCTTATGTTCTTATTCCTGGCCATTGACCATGCTGGCTGGGCTAATGGGAGCTGAGTCCATCAACTTCTGGGATACACCGGGCTACTTTACAGAGTCAGAAAAGACCACTATCACAGGATTGTTCCACACAGGAGGGGGAAAGGCTTTGCACACAGTGGCTATGAGTCGGTAATGGATATTACTATAAAGCTACAGATGAGAAGGATTTTTATTTTTATTTTTTGAAAGAAGGTAAGACTGTCAAGGGAGGAAGAGGCATCGGAGAAATCAAGGGAGGAAATGAAGGGAAATTAAAGCCCACAATTTATGGCATATTCCAGTTTGGAATAATCATAGCATACAATACCTGGATATATAAGTACACTGGACAAAGCAACTGTGCGGCACTGAACAGGGAGCACCGGGCCCTTTTGTCTTGTTAACTGCAAATACTTTACAAGCAGCAGTCAGATACATATATTCAAGAAGGGAAAATGTTATGTATAAGGTGTATGATTAATGCACAATCCTCTAAAAGGTGAATGAAATGGTAATGCAAGCCGAAAATATATGACTTCAAAAATTAGTTTAAATTCTGTCCTTTTAGCTCTATCTTGGAGCAACAAAAAACGTTAAAATTAATCAGTCCTCCGAGAAAATAATAATTATGTAACCCTTTAGTATGGATGAGTTCAAGCTGGGAGTTGCTTTTAGAAGAGCAATGGCATGAGATAATACTTCCTCAGCTCATTTCCATCTCTGCTTTACAGTGTTTACCCAATGGTGGAACAGAAAGTTCTTGAAAATAACTCCAGAATAATAAAGGGAGCTTAAGGGGTTTGGGATTTATTATTTCTAACATTTATATCTTGCTGTTCCTCTAAGGACCTCATGGCAGAGTGCAGAGCTCTCCCCCATCCTAGTTTATCATTCTCGGATAGTGACTGGCCCCAGTTCTCATCCAGCACTCAGCTGCACCATGCAGGGTTGTAAGAAAGCAATAAATTCAGGCTACAAATGGATGTAATAGGAAAGCACATACTTCAGCCATGCTGCAAGCTGCAAGAGTGCCTTCACAACAAGCAGAGACTGGTTCAGAGTCTTTGCTGGCTTCTTCACAGGACTACTACTGCCTCCTCTAGCTGTGTCCCCCCTCCAGTGTTTGAGACTCTATGCCTCTAAACACCAGTTGCTGGAAATCACATGTAGGGAGAGGGCTGTTAGACTCAAATCCTGCTTATGAGCTTCCCATAGGCATCTGGTCACCCAGTTTGGGAACAGAATGCTAGACTAAAGGATGAAGTGGTAGTGGAGGAGGCTGCAGTAGTGGGGAGTGAATGGGATAAAACCATTAAAAGCACTATATACAGTGGTTCCTCGGTTTTCGAACATCTCCGTTGATGAACATTTCGGTTTTTGAACACTGTAAACCCAGAAGTAAATGCTTCCGTTTTTGAACTCGCCTCAGAAGTTGAACATGAAGCGCGGCTTCTGTATTGAGTTTTCAGTATTGAGTTTTCCGTTTTGAGGCTTCTGTATTGAGTTTTCGGTTTTTGAATGTTTGGGAACTTGAATGGTGTTCCAGAATAGATTACGTTTGAAAACTGACAGTGGTACCTCGGGTTAAGTACTTAATTCGCTCCGGAGGTCCGTTCTTAACCTGAAACTGTTCTTAACCTGAAGCACCACTTTAGCTAATGGGGCCTCCCGCTGCCGCCGAGCCGCCGGAGCACGATTTCTGTTCTCATCCTGAAGCAAAGTTCTTAACCCGAGGTAATATTTCTGGGTTAGCGGAGTCTGTAACCTGAAGCGTATGTAAGCCGAGGTACCACTGTATTGCACTTTCCAGACTAATGCACAGATTCAACTAAAGCTGGAAGCAGTACGAGTCCCACTAGTGCAAAAGGGCTTTCCTGCTCTTCTCCCCTTGCACAGGTCTAGGGGGTTGTGAGAATGCCCAGAACAATAAGTGGTGGAAGAAGGGGAGATTGTATGGCAAGCAGAAACATTTGCAATGATGGAGTCATCTCCTTAGTGCTCCTTTGAATTCCACCCCAAATTTATATTAAGTATTCTTCTTTTCCTTCCAGGTGAATTGATTAAAATTTGGAAAAAAACAGATAAACTTACCTTGGGACTAGATCTACCTCTCATGCTACTAGTTAGCTATCTGTACATTAAATCTGTGCTACAAAATTTGTCTTTGCTCTCAAGGGCACCTCTGAAAGCTGCTTATGAATGGAACTGAAAAACGACTGATGCATTTCATAAGCACCACAGATTATAGCAGTATGTGGTTGGTTGGTGCTATACAGTCTCAAATTCCATTTTTAGAGGATTCTAGTGGTTCACATCTATCGGCTTTGCCACGTCAATGCAAAACAATGTTGACAGCAGCACTGAGTTGGCACAGAAAGAAGACCTGGCATATTACACCAATGCCTATTGTTTAATTAAAATAAAAAATGTAGAGTACTTTGAGGTACTTGGAAGTCAAACATGTGTCTGAATTGATAATGTATTTTTCAACTGCCTATATTTAAGTATCACCCTTTTTGATATACACAAAGCAAATCAATGGCAGAAAGAATGTATTCTAAAAAAGGCCTTTATTAGCAAAGAAACCTGCCACAAGCCAGCTATCTAAGCTGATTTACAAAGAAGACATTGACATATCTGCTATCAACAACCCTTCCTGCTTGAAAAAGAAGCCAGTCCAATTGTAAATGTTTGATGACTTAAGAGAGAAAATAACCCACATAGTCTAATATGGCACTCATTTAAAAATGGCTGGAAATTGCCTAGTTTTTATGCTTCACTTATAAATGAAAGACATGGATTACGGTACGGTTCTCTCTTTATCAATACACTACTGAAATGTCTAGTACTTAAAGAGCTCTGCCTATTCTTTCAGATATTAGACTTCAATTTTAAGCAGCTATAAGTGGACTGTTGGTAGACTTTGAAGGGG
This sequence comes from Podarcis bocagei, assembly GCF_964188305.1. Classification (NCBI taxonomy): domain Eukaryota; kingdom Metazoa; phylum Chordata; class Lepidosauria; order Squamata; family Lacertidae; genus Podarcis; species Podarcis bocagei. The sequence goes on from NC_138126.1 coordinate 36,442,754, forward strand.
GTGCAAACACTGATGAAACTGTAATAAATGCTTAACATTTGCAGAAAGTTGAACTGCGGCCTCACTAACTACCAGGATCAAAATGCCTCTCCTCCCCCGTAATAACATGCTTATCAAGTATACAGGCACATCAGCAAACATATATAATCAGAAATCTTTCTCCCTTTCTTTCAGAAGGAACAGATTTTCAATATGAACCTTCCTAAATAATTATAGCAGGATGGCTGAAATAAATATGGGACCAAAATATCAATGGTTCCTAAAGATCCTTGATTTAAGCTAAAGTTTATGGATTTGAACATATGCTGTCATGTTAGCTGCAATGGGACGAAACAAAACATGTTTAATCAAATTGTTCAAGTTTAACTGGGATGTCAATGAGGCACCATGAATAATTGCTTCTATCTGTTTGATATGTAAGAACATTTGGGAAGATGGATGAAACCAACTCAGAAGACAGCAGAAATGACTTTTATAATACAGTCGTACCTTGGAAGTCGAACGGAATCTGTTCTGGAAGTCCATTCGACTTCCAAAATGTTTGGAAACCAAAGGATGGCTTCTATTGGCTGCAGGAAGTTCGGCATCCCCCAAAAAGTTAGAAAACTGGAACACTCACTTCTGGGTTTCAATCGTTCAGGAGCCGAAACGTACGAGTACTAAGGCGTTCAACAACCAAGGTATGACTGTATAAGAAATCAAAGAGTAGCATACTGATGCTCAAAAGTAATTGGCTTTTTCTTTTTTGCTATCATCCAACTTTTTTGAACTATTTCACAGACACCAGAGGAAAATATTTCAGGAGAAACCTTGCTTTGCATACTAGAATTAAACAGAATACAGAGTACCTTAATAGGAATTTCATCTTGTTATTAGGTGCCTGCAAAGTAATAATGGACTATAAATAGAATCTTGTGAGACAGTTATTGAATATGGCTGTACAATAAGATTATATATGTTCCTAAAACTGCCAGTGAAACAGCAACTTCTCTCTCTGTGTAATAGAGATAGAATGGTTTTGCAACATGATAAAAAGTATATGCATCTGTTTTCACAGCATTTTATCTACTGGGGGGATATTGTAAGTATAGAAGGTCTAGAAACCAAGGCAAGGCATTATATTATATATCAACACGAGAATCTACACTGTCAAAATCCACAGCTCTGACACTGTGGAATTATAGGTCAGAACTATTATCTTTATAAGAGCCCAAGGGACTTGGTGGATCAAACCAGAGGTGCCTTTAGCTAGCACAGCATTCTGTTTCCAGCTGTGCTACCTAAAGCAACGACTGTGAAAGCAGAGCAGAGTGAATGGTTCCACAAGAGCATAAGGAGAAGAACAAAGAAGAACAAAGGTCCACCAAGTCACCATTTCTGCTACAATAGTGGAAGCTCACAAATAAGACATTAAGGGAACAAATGTGTCCTGATTTAAATTCTAAGTATTTGGTATTTTGGGGCATGCTGCTGCCTCTGACAGCTGTTCTTCTTCTTCTTCTTCTTCTTCTTCTTCTTCTTCTTCTTCTTCTTCTTCATCATCATCATCATCATCATCATCACACTTTTACAAAGCCGTAAGATGTTTTCTATTTTTGTGTATGTGGCAGGAGTGGAGAAGGGAAGCAGAATGGCTCTCTTGCGCAACCAGTTTCTGTTACTGTAAAACATAGGGTTCCAGAGGACTATGCATGTAGCACTATATGTGAACCAAGTCTTTTTAAACTGCTCTTTCCCATAGCAGCCTTTCATGCTCCCTAGGTATCCCATCTTGAAGATGGGGGCATCCTCTGTAGCAGCATTTGATGTGACCCCGGGAAACCACCGCTGGAACAGAAAACCTGCAACATTCTTTTTGTATCCATTGATTTCTAGTTCGTCATAGTTTTGAGACTGTAAAGGTAAAGGTAAAGGGACCCCTGGCCATTAGGTCCAGTCGTGGCCGACTCTGTGGTTGCGGCGCTCATCTCGCTTTATTGGCCAAGGGAGCCGGCGTACAGCTTCCGGGTCATGTGGCCAGCATAACTAAGCCGCTTCTGGCGAACCAGAGCAGCGCACGGAAACGCCGTTTACCTTCCCGCCAGAGTGGTACCTATTTATCTACTTGCACTTTGACGTGCTTTTGAACTGCTAGGTTGGCACGAGCTAGGACCAAACAACAGGAGCTCACCCCGTCGCAGGGATTCGAACCGCCAACCTTCTGATCGGCAAGTCCTAGGCTCTGTGGTTTAACCCACAGCGCCACCCGCATCCCTTTTGAGACTGTAGCTCAGTTCATATACAGATACTGAATAGCACAAGAATATGCTTAAAGGGGACTGTATTATGAGGCAAGTTTGAATGACTCACTCAAAAAAGAGAGGAAGCACCTCCCATTTTTCTCACCCACTAGCTCCGTCTCTCTCCAGTCTGAGAATGAGCCACATGATGCTTTCACCTTAACAGCCTACCCCTAATTCAGATGGTACAGAGAAATGTGACTGGATATTATCTGAATATTGATATATATTCCACTGGGCAACAGCTTTCAGAGGCTTCCTGGAGATGGGGGCACTTCTTCAATGGTTCCAGTACTACCTCCAAGGTTATTTCAAGAAAGCAGTTATGGAAGGCTAATCTTTGGCATTATAGGACTTGTCCTATTGTGTCCCACAAGGTTCCATCTTGTCCCCCATGCTATTTAGCACCTCCTGCCTTCCTGAGACACTCCAGAAGGATACCATGGTCGACAGTATCAAAAGCTGCCAAGAGACTGAGGAGAATAAGCAGAAAGCACTCTCCCCATCTCTCTCCCAATAAATGCTGTCAACTAGGACGACCAAGGCAGTTTCAGTGCCATGAAACCAGGCTGAAATGGATCCAAGTAATCAAGTTTCCTCCAAGCATGCCTGAAACTGGAACCCCCACCCCACCTTCTTCAGTACATTGACCCAAAGGTCAGCATAATACTGTATGAAGAAAGTACAAGTTGGAGCAAGGGGCAGGGATTATGTGCTCTCCAGATTTTAATAGTGCTTTGCCCTATAAATTAGCTTCCCTGAAGAAACTTCCAGCGTAGCTATATATTAGTAGAAGCTCAAAATATCACTTGAAAAAGTTGATCTAATCTCCACCTCATCTTCCACCAAGGAAGCAGTCTTGTGTGTGGGTAAAGCAAGAAGCTTATAGAAGTGCAAGTACTGTTTTCCTGCATTCTATGAAGAAATGTAAAGTTAGGACAGAGCTAGGGAGCCTTCCTGCTGGGATGGAGATCAGTCCATCACCCAAAACAATGGGGTTTACACAGCCCTTCAGATCATCCACTTCAAAGAAGCGAAAGAATTAGAGTACTTCCATCAAAATGTACACAGTTTTATTCTGCTTTGAACACACTTCACTTTTAATTAAGTAGCTAATCCTGGGTTAATCTAATACATTCATTTCATAAGCCACTGCAAGATTTAGGTCAGAAATTCAGCTGCTGTATTTTTAAGAAACAACTTCTCTCTGGGTTTCTTTCCTAGCCAAAGCAATGATGCAAGCTCAAGCGGGGGCATACGGCTAGACAAACAACACTTCATAAAAATAACTGTGTTTTGACAATGGAATGTTAAAAGCAGATGTGTCTCTGGAAACGGGTCAATTCAGTGGCTTTCAACTTGCTGAATAGCTTCTGCATATTTTACCTTCTTCCTTATTTCTTGATAGATGCAATTGAATTGGACACTGCCAGTGTAACATAAGCTGCAGTTCGCTTACCAGCATGTAAATCCCACTGGACTCTATAGGGATTACTTCTGAGTAAACTTTTAGAGGATTGTGCTGCTCTTGGAAGCCCCGGGGATGTATCTAAGTTATTGCACTTTTACTTGAACAACAAGTAACAATATTTGTTCCACCCCAGCTCCCAGCCCACACATGCCAAAATCTGCCCTGGGAGTGGTGCAGGGGCTTGCAGAGAAGGGTTGAATACTGTTACATTAGCAAAATTTGTTCTACTCATGTGATGACTTAGTTGGATAGCTCATGGATAAGAAGTAGCAATTAATCACAGGTAGGTTTCCTTATGATCAGAGTATTGCAAATTCTTCTTAGAAGACCAAATATAGTATAATGGCTATGGTCATAGAAATTGATAGATGGCTTTATAAAAGCTGTGTTGGCCTCTGGTTTCATCTTTCAGTTCCTGGTCTAAATTGCTCTCCCTACAGAAAATAGAACAATTTTTATTTATTTATTTTTTAAAAAAACCACACAATGTATGACCATAATGGCTAGGGAAGGATTCCAGTGAAGTGTTTTATGAATAGCTTTTTCCTGGTGCACTGCAAAAGGCAAGTCAGCATAGAAATGTCTGAGATAAAATAAATAAATAAAAAGAATTGATAAACCATTTCCCCTACACTAGGATACTCGTACCAAAGACAAAAGACACGGATGCAGTAAAAGCAACATTACTTCTGCATTTCCTTATTGCTTTTGCCTTTCCAGAGTAAAACCATTTGGTTGCTAGTCATAATGAAGGACATGTCAACGCTTGTCAAAGAGAATAAGGGAACATAAGAATAATCGGTAGTTTTCTGCATAGATAACTCTACTCGAAACAAATAACCTAACTTGCAACTATGAATGCTGATGCTATGCGAATCTTTTCATGAGAAATTACCTTAATTGGCTGAAATAACTCTTGTGGTATATTTCAAAATCATTTCTCATGCTCTCCATTCATAGTGCGTAGTACCACGACTGACAATTATTTATACTGGATTCCCCCCCCCCCCCACTTATCTCAATCCTTTCAGTAATCTGGCACATTAAGAACAATTGTTATGTCCCATCTTTCCTTCAACAATCCCAATGAAACACTTCTGGATAACAACAAACTTGTCAGTTTGGTTCCAAACAGAACACTCTAGTCGCTCCACAATGTTGGTTCAACCATACCATATGCTAATGGTAATATGTCAACATAAGCTCCTTGCTGCCTTAAATGCACTGCTTTTCATTTGTTCCTAGTAATGGAAGCTATAGTTAGGTAAATATTAAGCTTCTGATAATGCTTTTTCTGTACCTAGAGATTCCCATACAATTAGTCTTCCTCAGACTAAATCAGTCTTGAGTTCTTCCTACTCACAGTTCATAGGGATGCCTTTGCAATTTTTTTTGAATCTTCACCTGCCATCCCTTAGTCTCTTTATATCACTGAGCTAGGATGATCGGGACAGTGTGCAGCATTCAAGGTCTAAGGGCATTAAAATCAATTTATGTAACAACAGAAGGAGATTTCCAGTATTATTTTCTATCTCGTTCTTCATTTCTCAGTTCACTTTGTTTTGACTGCTGCTGCTGCAGAATGAGCACATATCTCCATTGAACTCTCCACAAGTGATGCTCCAGTCTAAGCTGTTACAGGTTAATTTATTACAACCTAGTCCTGTACATGAGTAGTTCAATTTTTCCCTTCCAACACACATTTCCTTGCATTTGTCAGCATTGATTCTGAACTGTCAAGGTGCTGCTAGGCTGCCTGGCTTTATTAGCTCCCTTGGCACCACTTTGACTCTCCAGAATAATTTGTATCATCTGCTGATTTGCTATGGCGTTGCAACTTCTTCACAATGCATTTTATTTAGAAAACAACAGGAGGCGACCCATTGTTAAGCACCAGTCATTTCTTAACATGAATCTCTACCATGTATTCTTCATTTTATGTGCATGCCTCACTTTTCAAATATTGCTTATGATGACACTATGGCGCAAATCAAATCTCCAGAGACAATGACAACGTCTGATCAGTTTTGTGCTAAAGGCCAATTTGTGCTAAAACGCCCAACTGTTGGAAAAGGGCGTGAGTTTGTATGAAATGATATTACGCCTGCAGTATTACCTGAGTACGTCACCTTTTTCTCAACATATAGCTTCTACTGTATTTCCCCCCTCTAATTTCCACAATCAGCTGTGCACTCTCTCCCTGTCACACACAGTGCATGGAACAAAACTTTACAAACTTCAGGCCAGTTATATTCTGTCACCTAGACAGTATCTTGGTGACACAATTTAGTATTTGGGGATATACAGATATTCATGATGTTGCATTTTCAGTATTGATATTGTTGTTCTAGTGGTGTTGACAGTTATCCCTAACTTTCCTCATGTTCAGATCTATCCAATTTAGTTGAGATTGAAAAAAAGGTATCTAAATGCATCAAGTCTTGCACAAGATAGATGGAAACATAGTGTTGGTCAGCACTGAACTGAACATTTCAATGGGATGTGCATCCTTATTTGCATTAGAAGCTGTATTCCCGACTAGATCAAGGCATCATGCATTTGCTGGCCTAGTGCTGTGCTGAACCACACTGAGTTGTGTGTTTTTTAAAAGAACTTCTCTTCCTGTGGAAGTATTTCCCCATATTTGGGGGAATGTTTAAAAAAAAGGCGGAATGGGGCAAGATTTGTGTACTTGCCTTAGGAACTGAATGAGGCATCTGAGGACTCTTCAGTTTTGCTTCAAACATTGCAACAACAACCACCCATTGCTCTTTGCTGATAAAATTCCAACCTGGCAAGGCTTCCTGGAGCAATGCTGTCAAGTTGTTATACCTCATTTGATGCTACAATTTCCTACCTAGTGACCCCCTTTCTTCAAATTCAGCTGAAAATGTCCTTCATCTGAGAAGCCTTTGTCTTAATTCCCTAGGTCTCACGCTCAAGTGAAACAAAGCCCAGGTACATGTTCTGCATTTGCTCACATCCATTCCCCGCCTTTCCTATTGCTTACTTTCCACTATTCTTTCTCCTGCTCATGACTAACTGAATTTAGATTATAAGCTTCCTGGGGCATAAAGTATTTTTGTTTTTGTTTGCTTAGGAACATACTTCAATTTCACTTTACTGGTCAGGTATACAGCCTAACCCCCACTGCAAACTCACAAAAGTATGTTTACTCAGGAAAAAAATCAGTCAGACTTCTTCCTTAGTAGAGTGTGTAGGATTCCACCTCCAGCCTTCGTATTATAAGCAGGGGCTATTTAGCTATTAAGGCCTTTGCTCCTTTTTTGTAACCCTGGTATCTTCAGTTCCTATCTTTTAAAATTCCTTGATGTTGCAATCTATGTGCGTTTGTGTGTTGTGTTTATATATTACATTACAACAAGCACACACCCTATCTCATGTATTTTGCGAGGCAGGCTGTTGTCTATGAAATACCACTTCACAAGAAATCACTCTCTGAAGTGGTGCAACACTTCTGTAGCTACTGTTCTTAACCATATAATCAGAAGACCGAATGTATGTGCAGTGTATCTGCTGGGGAACTGGGGAGACAGGATTTTGTTTCAGTGGCCTTGAATGTTACTCTGGTGGATCCAAAAAGGGGGAAAAGAGAAGCTCAATTACTTTTACAAAATCTGTGTTTGCATGTTTGCTACCTAGTTTAGATTAGTGCATATTATTATTATTATTATTATTATTATTATTATTATTATTATTATTGTTATTATTATTATTCTTCAGGATAGGGACTAAGAATAATAGTTTAAATTGTAGTATGGAAGCACTCATGATTCACATAATACCTTTCATTTTCTTGGAGCAGCTCACCTCCCTTTTTCCAAGTAGTCGTCGCTTTAGGGGAAGATTTCGGCTTGCAGTCAAAATGAGCTGTGCTGCCAATTAAAAGCTGAATCAGCTTCTTCATCGGGCTTTTAGAGAAGTCAGGAGCAGAGGCTAGCAGTGGAAAAAAGGAATATTAACTATGAAACACAACTTTCTCTGCCATGGCCTCAGTGGATCCCACGAGTTAAAATAGGCCCGTTTTTCATTTAACCACCGAAGAATCGGAATTACCATTCCACATTATCGCACATTAAATTGTCATTGAATTCAGCTGGAATTAAACGCATACTTTATTTTCATTTCATTGAACCAGATGAACCAGATTTCATTCAACCAGATGCCTGCAGGAAGCTTACATGCAGAGTACATCTTTCTTCCACCAGTTTCTCCCAGCAACTGCTATCCAGAGAAACTAGCTTTTCTGAATGTAATTTGATTTCAGAAACTGCATAAGGATACAACTCTTAGCATGTCAGGATGTGGGTTACAATGGGATAATGCTGATGACTGCTTCATTTTACCAGTCTGGTGGCGATGAAGAAACACATACTATAGTGTTGTTACTAGTAGGACTGGGAAGGGCCCCAAAACAATTGGTATAGGCTTCAGGTGGAGTTCAAAATGATCGTTTCTTCCAAAATAATATCAGAGTTCTTCATGGCTAATCAGCAGGTGACAGCGTTGCTTTGATTAGATCAGGAACATGAGGAAGACTTAACATTAACGATTTTGGGATGTGCTAAGGCAATGGACAGAAGGCAAAAGCACTTCCTTGTTCATTTCAGCAGAGGATTTTGGCAGGAAGCTTTCAAGTGCATTTAGGGCTTGGTTTGCGAGTTCTTTGCCAGCCAACCATTTTGGAAAATATGGAACCTCTTCAGCCAAGGTGCTAATGAAGGAACACAAAATGGAAGCAGAACAGGCCTCCTTGGAATACACAGCTTAGGATAACTTCAAAGAGCAGAAGGGCAATGCTAAAATGATGCCATGTGAGCTGACCTTTAGTTTGATTTTGGGCTCATATTTAAGTGAGTTTTTATTTTATTTTTGCAAATTTATCGAGTGCCACAATATCAGAGAACTGCTTTTGGCACACACGAAAACTCTCAAACTAATAACCTTGCAATCAACCTCAAACCATTAGCAGGCTCCACTTGGCTTCCTCATGCTCTTCAGTACAAATAGAGCAGGTTATATTACAAGTGACAAATGGAGTGAGACAACTGGCCAAATATAGCCCATGTGTGGTTCCAACTACACAGTTCTGCTAGCATAACAATTTTGGGCTGTGCAGTGGAACTTCCCTGCCGTTCTCTCTCCCAGCATGGCCCCTAAATCTGTTGTGAGTGAGATTTAGGGGTTGCACAGGGAAAGGAGAGAATTGAGAACTTGCACTGGCTGGATACGATACGACCCCACGTGCTGTATATAGCTGTGAGGATAGTTTGCTGTGTGACCTTTGTGAATCGTAACAATGAACAGGTGCTGGTAACTATTTAGAAATGCTTAAAAGGAAACTGCACGAGGTGGTCGTCAAAGCTTCTCTCAACTGCCTTATCAGTGAAAAAGGGTGCTTGTTATTAGAATTCTGTGGAAGCGCCGAGAGTCAAGCACTCAGCCTTGATGAGTGTTTGCCATTTGTTTTCAAAAGCAAGTTGGCATAACCTCAGTAACTGGCCCCTGTCTCCATAATCAAGGAAGGGGTCACAGGAACCCATCTTATTGCTTTTTAAATGACATTGCTCTCCCAGGAATACCAGGGCCGTGATGCAGAAGGTCAGCACACCTGAGTAATGTGCTGAACCGAAGTTGCTTCCAGATCGTGTGATTAGTTTTAATCTCTGGGACTGCATCCAAGCCTTTGTCTCTGCTCTCCCCCTAATTAATAATTTATCTTGGTGTCCTCGTTTTAAAGCAGTGAAAGATTGGGCTGTAAAACACACCAGGCTTCATCTTCCACCCCCGCACCCATCTAGCACATCCTCTAGATGCAGGTGAGTAAAGTATTGCAGCACCACAATTAGATGTTGCTTTGCTGCGATGAGAAAACAACAACAACACCCCAAGTTTTGCCACTTGTTTTTTTCTTAAGGCAATCATTCTGACAACTACATGGCATGGAAATACATATTTAGTAACAGTGGCACAATGGATTGGTGCATCTGGCTGTTAATCAGTGGCTGGTGGTTTCAGCCACCCAGGGATGACTGTGGGCAGGTTTCCTGCATTGCAGGGGGTTGGACTGGATGACCCACGGGGTCCCTTCCAACCCAACAATTCTATGAAAGAGATAGGAAATTTTAGACCTACCTACAACTCTGAGATCAGCGCTGGAATATATTGTCCCGTGTTTGTTTTCTGCAATACACTGGTAAATGCCAGAATCTGTCAAGTTGAGGTTTGTTATGATCAAAGCCCCATTTTCGATTTGTATTCTTCCCTGGACAGCAAAAGCAAAAGTTAGAAATGTATATGCCTTTAAATGACTGGTAAAACAGACACAGGAAGCTATTTTGACTGCACAACTATACCCCATGCTTTTATCAAATCTCATTTGAAGAGTTTAAACGTAGCTTAACTGATGCTTGAGTCAACTGTGAAGTTTCTGGCATGCTCTGACCAAAGAGAGTAGCACAACAGTAATAACAGTAATAATGGCCTTTATGAGCTACAAGGCTTTATGTGCTATCCAGCAGATATAAGCCTCAAACTGGAACACCAGCTTTGAAAATCCTCTTTTGAATTCTGAGAAAATTGAGTTGGATTTGATTGTCAATGTGCCCTATTCCTAACAATCCTGGGGATCAACTCACTTTAATTTTGGTGCTTACAAGCATGCCTACTTCTATAAAACGGTTTTGCAGCCTGGCATGGGGTGGGGGTTCAATTCTGCTCCTTCGGAATGTCAAGTCATATTACAACGCCAGAGACTGGGTGTAGTGTTTTGAGAAAGAAACAGAGGTCTTGTTCACCTTGAACAGGGTATATATACATGAAGCATGAATTCAGACCGTAGATGGAAGTTTATATCATTGCTTATTGAATATGCAAATAATAATGTTATATGCTATCACATTCAGCAATCAGTTTATCACAATTTATGCACACTTGAATAAAAAGAAAGAAACCTAAGAACTTATAATTTATCTTTAGAGGCACTTAGAGAACATCAATCAGGCTTGACTGTAATAGCACTGGTTTTTTGCCTGATCATCTGGGCAGCAGGACTTAGCCCCCTTGGCCTGTATCACATTTCCACCATCACTTTTGTGGTCCATGATTCTCACTTAGGAATGATTTTTTTAAGCCACGGAGGGATTCATTTTGCAGTTGTGAAAAAGAAAGAATACTAACATGACTAGAAGAGAAATTAGTAATAGAGCCTTACAAATCACACTAAAATCCTTACAAATCACTCCCCACTAGTAATAGCAATGAAGAAGAATACAATACAATGTGATAGAAGAAGATATGACTAAAGAGACTTTTGAAGTCTGGCAATCTCATCAGCAGATGTAAACATCCTCCAATGCCTAGGAGATTAAAAACAGTATTTGCCTTGCATAAAGATATAACAGAGATGGTGTTAGGTAAGCTCCCCTGGGGAGTAAGTTTCAAAGACAGGATCCCACCATAGAAAAGGCCCTCTCCTGTATCACTCCCTGCCTCACCTTCAAAGGTGCATAGAGGTGAGAAATAATTATAACCAATGCTTTCGACTCTGATCCTTTCAGCTACTGCTGGCAAAATAAAGTTAGGAGTCTTATTTCTCAGGTCATCCAGTCTGTGAACAAAGGCACGAAGAAACTGCTCATCATATTGGGGAACTTTACACTTTAGCCCACTTAATTTATCTGCAATTATTAGGCTTCTAAAATCCATAATCTCAAACTCATTAACTTTCTCAGGGAACTTTTTTTTATTTGCCAGTTCAATTTTGTAATCAATATATGCTCTTAAAATGCCCATTTAATTTAAAAATATTGCTTTCCATGTTTTCATAGGCTGGAGAGATCCAGGATTATCTTCAAATTCAGAGTCTATAGACTATAGAGTCCCCTCCTCCTACATCCTTTTGCAGACCTAACATAAATCTGTGTACAGTTTTCTCCCCCCCCCCCCCCGAATCACCTCCTATTAAGTTACTGATGTTCATCTATAGGTAAAGGTAAAGGATGCCTGGACGGTTAAATCCAGTCTAAGGCGACTATGGGGTGCGGCGCTCATCTCGCTTTTCAGGCCGAGGGAGGCGGCGTTTGTCCACAGACAGCTTTCAGGGTTATGTGGCCAGCATGACTGAACTGCTTCTGATGCAAAGTGACACTGTGACGAGTGCCAGAGCGCACAGAAATGCCGTTTACCTTCCCATCGCAGTGGTACCTATTCATCTACTTGCACTGGTGTCCTTTCAAACTGCTACGTTGGCAGAAGCTGGCACAGAGCAATGGGAGCTCACCACCATCATGGGGATTCGAACCGCCGACCTTCCGATAGGCAAGCCGAAGAGGCTCAGTGGTTTAGACCACAGCACCACCTGTGTCCTCCATACATGTATATAGAATCTTGAACTAGCACTAGATACAACCCTAGGCTCAGATTCAGCGTTCTCTGACTGCCAGCGGGAGGGTTGTTGTGCTAACAGAAGGGCAAGAATAATGGGGGCACAATATGAAATCCTGCACAACAGCTATGCGTGCAGAAAGCTTGTTGTGCAACAGATTGCACAATAGGAAGTATCAGAATTAAAGCAAAACCAAGCAAATTGTTGTGCAACCAGCCATGAGTACCATTCCACTAGTGCAAAAAAATCTGCTAGTGCTAAGGGACTTTAACTTAGCGCTATACCAAATTCCTCTCTTAGTTATTTATCACCCTACTACTCAGTTAGTTATCACTGTACTTGGTCTACTAGGAATCTTGTCCAACTGAACAACAGTTGCCTAACAAATGCTGATCCTGAAACCAGCAACTAGGAATGTGCAAAAGTGATATACAGTGGTACCTCAGTTTATGAACTTAATCCGTTCCGGAAGTCCATTCTTAAACCAAAGCTGTTCTTAAACCGAGGTACCACTGTAGTATACATCAAAGAAAGTTGATATTCTCAGTCTCACACAGGTAGATGATACTGCGAGACAACAAACATCTGTTAGACTATGTAATTTTCATAGTAACTGCCTGCCAATAAATTTTCTGTCCTCCCCTGCCTTCCCCATCTACTGCTTTTGTCTATTCAGCAAGGAGAAGGGGAAGCTGACTGTTGGCAAAACGACACTTCTCAATAGATTTGATTTCTTGTGCATTTATGTGCAACCTTTCCATTTGATTTGCATAAGTGAGCAACATAAGCAGTGCAGAAATGATTATATATGAGGGAAGCCAGGAGACAATCTCTCACCCTGCAATGTGATACAGGATGAAAACGACTTCCATTAAGCCTGGAGGCACCCTTCTTTGTAGGATAGATAACCTGGCTAACTGCTCATGTAAATGTAAGAACCATGAGTTGTATACAATGCTAGTCCTACACAGGATAGACCCGCTGAAATTAATAGACATGACTGACAGGCTCATTAATTTTAATGGATCTGCTCTGAGTTGTTTATTTATCACATTTATAAACAGACTCGGATTAGCATTACATACAGTACAACCCAAGCAATTCACAGTAATTTTAAGAATAGGCAGAAATGATGGGCGCACAACCTTCATGTGCCAACACCACCATGTACATTGGCAGTGCAGTTTAGCCCATGTGCCAAAGAATAAATCCTCTTAAGCATAATTTGCTATTGGTAAACAATTAACTGTAGGAGCTATTTGAGGCATAACATTATCCTTTGTCAGCTCGTTTTGAGTTACTTGCGCAGAGTCCATGGTCTACATATATGCAAGAATGCCTACCCCACCCCCTGCCCAAAGAAAGAACAGCCACCATTACCTCCAATGCCAGAGGCTCTCCATTTCTCAGCCACCTGTAGGATGGCTTGGGCTTGCCACTCGCTCTGCATTCCCAGTATAAGTTGTCCTCCACCGCAGCTTCAAAATCTTTTATGAGTTGAACCCAGTGAGGCTTTGCTTTAAAGGAGAGCAAAAGGATAAGAAAGCCTTAATAAAGAGGGGTATTGTTCTTCAAGAAGGTGGTAACAGAAGCATGTTTGGAAAGCAGCTGACCAACAGTAAATGCAGGGAATGTTCTGAACCAAAAAAATAAAATAAAGTTCCTTAAATGATACATTAATGTCACATTGTGTTTTTACTTAGGCCTGTTAACACGACTAACGTTACGGCGGCAGGTGCTGATTTCGATGCCATGCCTCACTGACGCATAAACAGCCAGGAGGAAAGTTTCCATATAGAGGAGAGTACGCAGCCATGAAATTTCCTCACCCAGCAAAATAGTTCCTTGGATCTTTGATTTATTGAGCCTTTTAAGTCATTTTTTTCAGACGCCAACTATTTATCCACACCCAAAGAACTGTTATGTAAAAGTGATGTGAACATGCTGATGCTTTTGTTCCACTACATAATATGGGGTGACTATGGCAGGCTTCATGCCCACATAAGGTAGTCACAATACAATGCACACCCAGGAACAGACAACAGCTAACAGAAGCAGCACTGATAGGCAATACCACAGTATGCCTGGAAATAAGGATGTTGCGGAACAGCAATACGCCTACATCACCCAGGCACAGAAGGCATTAATCAAAGCATGGTGGTAGCCAAATGAGCTCATGATATAACACAATCCAGTACACTCTGACAATGTATAACTAGGCCATTGGAAAAGAGACTGCTGTGCTTCTCATTGTACAAGAAGGACCAACATAGAAAACTAGAGGCTTCTCAGGAGAAGGATACAAGTCTTACTGTGGAACCCATGCATACATGTTCACAACTCCTGCAAGAAGAATGAAAACTATAATAGCAAACCCAGGGAAGGGTAACACTGTGATTTGTCCAGTAGCTCAGTGGGAAAGGAGAGTGCAGCAGTGAACATGAACCATGGGTCTGAGTCCCAACTTAGATAAATGCACAGATGAAGGCAATGCCTACATCATGGGAAGTGGGGGGAGGCAGATGAACCAGAACCAGAAGCAATGTCCCCTGCTCCAGAAAGCCAGGTTTAGAGAAGAGGGGGGGGGGGATATGTGTCTGGTGTGCCAAAGGGTACCATTGTGGGTGAGTGGTTCTGTCAGGAAGAGATCTATCTGCCCACAAAGATGTACTGTGATAGCAACCCACAATAACTAGCACATGGAGCTATAACTCTACAACAGTAACTGCTTATCCTGTTCATGGGCCAAAGAAGCCTTGTAGTCTCACCACTCATCCCTGTATGTATTTTATTTATACTGAGATTTTCATTGTACCTTTCTAATGTGTATAGCTACTCAAGGTACCTTTGCAATGGTTAACATTAACATTCCATAATAAAAACCATATCAGCGTGTATAGAGACAGATCTGTCTTCCCCATTTGAAATTTATACCTCTGGTGCTATAGCAAAAATTGGCTACATGCTCAGTCCTATCCCCTTTGTGGTTCAACCTTGGGGTGAATTATCTGGGGTTCTCCAATGATTCTGATGGGAATGTTCAAAGCTATACCAGTTATTCTGCAGGTTTAAGATTTATATGCATGTTGAGAAAAAGATCCTAAATGAACATGGAATTCTAATTTAAGTCTGTTCCTCTCCAGGTCACATCCTAATTTTCCTCTGTGATGTGGTTGAGTCCTGAAGGTTGTATTTTTCCTCTACTACCACATTGTCGTAATTTTTCCTGCCAGTGCAGAATTGTGCTTTGTGCGCACAGGAGAATTAGTAGTCCTGACCAGTGGGCATAACTCACAGACAGGATTACTCTGGCAATGTCTTAGAGCTCTGCTAAAACTCTTCTAATATCTAATTTCTGTAACCCTGGAGAATGCAGCTGATGCTCAACCTTCACTATCCTAGTCTAGGGTGCCCTTGACTCAATAGCTACATTTGCAATTGCGCAAATTTATTACCTCTTTCTCCTTCCTCAGCCTCTGCTCTACTACAATCAAACAGGAGGAGAATGCAAGCCCATAGATTTTGGGTATTAATTTTCTTGTACTTTTTAATATCAGTGGGAAAACCTGTAATTCCATCACATTTCAAATGCATCATAAAGTAAACCTTTAAATAATGCTGCAATGATGAAGCTTTTAAGTTTATGGAGCATAGAACTTATGCTTAAATGCCTATGTTTGTAATTAAACTTTTTAGGAAAGAACATTTTTGCTATTGCATCTCCACTGTTTTACCACAATAGTCTATAATCTTCAGGAAGTATCATGACTTCAGCACAGTATATGGGTCCA
Source organism: Podarcis bocagei (assembly GCF_964188305.1). Lineage (NCBI taxonomy): Eukaryota > Metazoa > Chordata > Lepidosauria > Squamata > Lacertidae > Podarcis > Podarcis bocagei. The sequence goes on from NC_138126.1 coordinate 36,458,702, forward strand.
AGCATTAGTTTTTGCCCTTTAGCACAGCTGAAGCCATATAATAGGGCTCTAGGAGTCAGTGACCATGATCTATTTTAACTTTTCATTGAAATTTTGTGACCTCACTATTCCAGAGCTAAACATAGAAAGACATACAGAGCTCCTTACGCTCCTGCTATTGTCGGGAATGTGCAACTGAGGTTAGCAGGAGCTGATCCGGAGAGAAGCAGTATAAGGGTAAACTAGAGCCAGAACTGGGAAGGGCCAATGAACTAAGAAGCACAGTCTTGAAGCACGGAGCAGAAGCCAACTGAACTATTTACTATTACAACTCATTGTTTTTGTTTAGTCGTTTAGTCATGTCCGACTCTTCGTGACCCCATGGACTAGAGCATGCCAGGCACTCCTGTCTTCCACTGCCTCCTGAAGTTTGGTCAGACTCATGTTTGTAGCTTCAAGAACACTGTCCAACCATCTCGTCCTCTGCTGTCCCCTTCTCCTTGTGCCCTCCATCTTTCCCAACATTTCCAGGGAGTCTTCTCTTCTCATGAGGTGGCCAAAGTATTGGAGCCTCAGCTTCAGGATCTGCCCTTCCAGTGTGCATTCAGGGCTGATTTCCTTAAGAATGGATAGGTTTGATTTTCTTGCAGTCCACGGGACTCTCAAGAGTCTCCTCCAGCACCATAATTCAAAAGCATCAATTCTTCGGCTATCAGCCTTCTTTATGGTCCCGCTCTCACTTCCATACATCACTACTGGGAAATTTTTGTCCCCCTTCATGGATCATTGCCTTGCCGTGGCGAAGGGGCTTGAATAACTCAGAGAAGCTATGAGCTATGCCGTGCAGGGCCACCCAAGATGGACAGGTCATAGTGGAGAGTTTTGACCAAACGTGATCCACCTGGAGGAGGAACCGGCAAGCCACTCCAGTATCCCTGCCAAGAAAACTCCATGGACAAAGACAACAGGCATTGCAACCAAACTGAAAACTATGGAGAGACCTGGTCTGAAAAGAGATATTGGATTCTTGTCTCATTACACATGCTAAAGCTATTTTTGGTCATCTGCATACTATCCCTTGCTTTTTCCTGTAGGACTAATTGCAGTTGTTAACTGTCGTTAACAGTCGTCAACAGGTTTACCATACCTATTGAGCCAATCACCCACCACCTACTACACTTCTGAGAAATACCCCACCCCACCAGTGACTAACGTTGGCACCAGTGACTAACAGTGCAATCCTATACAAGTCTACTTACCGTAGTAGTAAGCCATGCTGAGCTGAGTAAGCACATGTAGGATTGGAGACTAAGGCATAGGGTTACAGTACAAAGGAGAAATCCTATACCAGGACAAGTGGGTTAGGATCCAGCAGGTCTCCAGCTGAGCTGGGAGGTTTCTGACACAGCCAGGCTATGCTGACTTCACTCTTTCATCTTCGGCTCAGCTGGGCACAACCTATCCCATCCCAGTGGCTCTCAAACTTGCATAAGATATGGAAAACAGGTGTGGCATGGGAGGACCAGAGAAGCAGGTCTTAAGCTGGATCCCAAACCTATTCAGCTCAGTCACATGATCTGGCAACCTCGCACCCAGCAAAATGGTGGCTTAAATGGTGATATAACTGAAACACTATTTGAAAGGCTTGTTTTTTTCTTCTCTGCTTAGGCTGGCTCAACCAAGAGTAACTCCACTCCTGAACAGAGTTCAGAACTTCTGATGGATGGAGTTTGGACCTGGCATCACTTTACACCAGCTTAATTTACATCAGCTTGTTTTAAGCCAACTTGCTCCCTCAGATTTGAAAGTTTAGCAGTAGCGTTTGTGAATCTTTCTGTAATGTGATGTTGGAAATTCTGTATGAAGAAATATAGCAAACTAATTGACTGTAGCAACTGAATCCTTAGATATCTGAAGCTGGCATTTTATTCTTTTGATGCAAAGGTCATAGCTTCCCAGTTGTCCCACAAGCTGTCCATACCGTACTATGTCTTAGAAGCCATTCTTTGTTTTTGTATCCAGTTGTCTGATTCCCCCCCCCCCTAGATTCCTTTTGTGAATCTTAAGGGCACTGTTGCCCTCCTTTGCTCTCTTTTTTAACATAATCGTTGCTTTGAGAGAAGTTGCTATGAGATAAGAAGCAATATAATGTAAGAAATAGATGCAGAATACCAAGATAACCTCTTGTGCATTTTAAAGTATGAACACACTGAACGCCAAGAGACTATATTGCTGTTTTCTTAATATAAAACTCTTTTGCAAGCTGACAATTTTTGTTTAAAAAAAAGTCCCCAGGAAAGGCATTTCTTTATTGTAGAAATAGCAAATTAAGGAATGTTTCACTTCCCATTGCAAAGGCTAAACAATGCACACAGGCAGCACACAAGAAATGCTGTCCCAAAAATCTTTGTGATATATATTATTCCATAAGGGAATAAAACACTACAGTTTGCTATGTATTGTATATATTAAATAATAAATAAGAGTACAGTCCTTCATAGCCTTATATTTGCTGCTGGGAGAGACTAAGGTCTGTCAATTGTGGGCCCCTCCTGCAGCTGCAGAGACAGCATGGTGGATTGAACGCTACCGTCAATGGTTTTCTTGTCATTAGTAAATGGCATAGAATATTGACTAGGATGTATGTTGAAGGGGTGTTACGGTGACAGCCACAACACTGCTGGATCTGTTATCATGCGGGGAGCCTGATTTGGAATCCTCAGCTGGCACAGCAAAAACAAAAAAGCAAAGTAAAAAATGCCACAGAATGATAACCTTTGCAAACTGACAGGGATTCAGGTGCAGTTGTCAAATCTGCTAGTCCACCGCTGCTTCTAGACACTTGTGACAATTAGGTTTGAGATGAAAAACAGGTTGTTCATCTGCTGGCTTCCACTGTTGGAGGCAGTATCCCTCTGAATGTCAGTTTCTGGAAATCACAAATGGGTTGGTGCCCTTAGTTCCTGCTTGGGGGCTTCTCACACGCATCTGGTTGGCCACTGTGAGAACAGGATTCTAGATGAGATGAACCACTGGCCTGATCCAGCAGTGTTCTAAGTGCCAGATTTACGTATATGCTAAACAAGCTATAGCTTAGGGCCCCACTCTCTTAGGGGCCCCCCAAAAAATTGAAGGAAAAAAACACTGGATGTACATTTCCAAAATATATGATAAAAAACAAATAAAATAAAACCTATACACAGCAACAGTGTTTTGTGTTGTGTAGGCTCCTATGATGTAAGTAATGGGCCCCGTCTGCTAGCCTTCTCCCTAAAATATCACTGGTTTGCTCATTTCTATATATAGGGTGCCTACATTCTTCATGGACTGGTTGCATGGCAACATGTGCAAATGGCTATTAGGTCCTTAAATACCATATAATAATAAATAATAATAATAAATTTTTATTTATACCCCGCCCTCCCCAGCCAATACCGGGCTCAGGGCGGCTAACAACCAATAATAAAAACAAGTTGATTAAAATACAATTTAAAAGATTAAGATACAACATTAAAACATTAGGGTGCAATCTCTTCATAGGAGGAGAAAGGAAAAAGAAAGAGGGGGAGGGAATCAAACTGATTTTAAGCCAAAGGCCAGGTGGAACAACTCTGTCTTACAGGCCCTGCGGAAAGAAATCAGATCCTGCAGGGCCCTAGTCTCATGAGACAGAGCGTTCCACCAGGCCGGAGCCAGTGTTGAGAAGGCCCTGGCTCTGGTTGAGGCTAATCTAACTTCCTTAGGGCCCAGGACCTCTAAGATGTTGCTACATTTGGACCTTAAGGTCCTCCGTGGGGCATACCAGGAGAGGCGGTCCCGTAGGTATAGCATATAAGGTAAAGGGACCCCTGACCATTAGGTCCAGTCGTGACCAACTTTGGGGTTCCAGTGCTCATCTCGCTTTATTGGCCAAGGGAGCCGGCGTACAGCTTCCGAGTCATGTGGCCAGCATGACTAAGCTGCTTCTGGCAAACCAGAGCAGCGCATGGAAACACCGTTTACCTTCCCGCCAGAGTGGTACCTATTTATCTACTTGCCCTTTGACGTGCTTTTGAACTGCTAGGTTGGCAGGAGCTAGGACCAAACAAAGGAGCTCACCCCGTCGCAGGGATTCGAACCGCCAACCTTCTGATCGGCAAGTCCTAGGCTCTGTGGTTTAACCCACAGCGCCACCTGCTGGTATAGCATATATTCAGCACAAAAACAGCAACAATTTGTTGTTGACAAAGGACAGCTGGACATATAAAAAGCCTCATCTGGCTTGGGGCGGGGCCTGGGGCCTCATAAGGACTGTGTGCTGCTTGCGGCCTGCTGCCCAGGAAGACTCCCTGAGTGAGTGCTTGTGGGCCCTGCTTTTGCCACTTACCATCTGGCTTGGGGCGGGGCCTGGGGCCTCATAAGGACTGCGTGCTGCTTGCGGCCTGCTGCCCAGGAAGACTCCCTGAGTGAGTGCTTGTGGGCCCTGCTTTTGCCACTTACCATCTGGCTTGGGGCGGGGCCTGGGGCCTCATAAGGACTGCGTGCTGCTTGCGGCCTGCTGCCCAGGAAGACTCCCTGAGTGAGTGCTTGTGGGCCCTGCTTTTGCCACTTACCATCTGGCTTGGGGCGGGGCCTGGGGCCTCACAAGGACTGCGTGCTGCTTGCGGCCTGCTGCCCAGGAAGACTCCCTGAGTGAGTGCTTGTGGGCCCTGCTTTTGCCACTTACCATCTGGCCTGGGGCGGGGCCTGGGGCCTCATAAGGACTGCGTGCTGCTTGCGGCCTGCTGCCCAGGAAGACTCCCTGAGTGAGTGCTTGTGGGCCCTGCTTTTGCCACTTACCATCTGGCCTGGGGCGGGGCCTGAAGCCTCACAAGGACTGCGTGCTGCTTGCGGCCTGCTGCCCAGGAAGACTCCCTGAGTGAGTGCTTGTGGGCCCTGCTTTTGCCACTTACCATCTGGCCTGGGGCGGGGCCTGAAGCCTCACAAGGACTGCGTGCTGCTTGCTGCCTGCTGCCCAGGAGGAGTCCCCTGAGTGAGTGCCTGAGGGCCCTGCTCCTCCCTGCCACTTACCACCTGGCCCGGGGCGGGGCCTGACAGGCCTCACTAGGACAGTTGTTACTGCCGGAGAGGCACAGAGTGTTTTTAAAATGTTTTTTAAAAATTTTCTTTGGATTTTTTGTATGTGGGGGGTGGGGGTGGGATGGATGTTTGGTTGGGCTTGGGGAATTATTATTTTTTTTATTTTGATGTTTTTGTAATTTTTACAATTTTTTTGTTTGTATTGTTTTATTGGTTTTGTTTGTTTGTTTAAGGTGTTATTTTGTTTTTAGGGGGAGGGTTCAGGGCTGCCGGGGAGTGGGCCCCAGCCCACAAAATGGCTGGGGCATGTTCCACAGGGGGGGATGCACTGGGACAACCGATCTCAGTGATCACGGGTAGGAGGAGGAGTTACGCTAAGACCAGACCATGTCATTACAGAGGAGGCAGGTTTAGTCGTTGTCTGAGGACTATCCCTGCCTCCGGGTCTGGTCCTGTCCGGATGGATACTAGAATCAGCAAGGGATACCCACGTGACCTGAAGGTGCTGCTGTGCAATGCCAGGTCAATGATTCGTAAGACCACTGCCATCCATGACTTGATCATGGATGGAGGATTTGACCTGGCATGTGTAACAGAGACTTGGTTGGATGAAGCAGATGGGCCTGTCCTTGCCGCTGCTTGTCCACCAGGTTTCTCTTACGCACAGCAACCCAGGTCACGTGGGCGTGGAGGGGGGGTTGCAGTGATTTTTAGGAAGTCATTAGTTTGCACCAGGCGTCCTATTGGGAAGACCCAGTTTTCTGAGTGCATGTTCTGGAAGTTGGGCAATAGGGGCAGTACAGGATTCCTTTTGGTGTACCGACCTCCCCGCTGCACCAAGGATTCCCTGCCCGAGCTGCTTCAGGTCGTGGCGGATGCTCTCCTGGAGACACCTAGCCTGGTCGTCCTAGGGGATTTTAACATCCATGCCGACACGACCTTACAAGGGGCCGCTCGGGACTTCGTGGAAAGCATGGCCTCCATGGGGCTGTCCCTGAATAAGTCTGGCCCAACCCATAGCCGTGGACATGCCTTGGACCTGGTGTTTACCTCTATGGATGTTGGTGATCTGACACTAAGTAAAAGCGAAATGAAAGAAGTGCCATGGTCAGATCACTTCCTGGTGCAACTGGACTTCTCTGCGACCCAACCCCTCTGCAGGGAGGTGGGACCAATTCGGATGGTCCGCCCCCGCCACTTAATGGATCCAAATGGTTTCCAGAGAGTGGTAGGGGATGCTTTATCCCATGTTGATGGCCTTTCAGCCGATTCCCTGGTGGCCCGCTGGAATGTGGAGTTAACCAGGGCTATTGACTGTTTGGCTCCGAAGCGCCCTCTCCGATTGCATGGAGCCCGGACAGCCCCGTGGTTTTCCACGGATCTGAGGGCAATGAAACAATCGTTGAGACGGCTAGAGCGCCGGTGGCGGATAACTCATTCCGAATCTGACCGGACACAGGTTAGAGCTCAACGTCGAGCCTACCAAGTGGCGATAGCGACGGCGAAGAAGAATTTCTTCACCGCCTCTATTGCATCTGCAGAAAACAGCAGCAGGAGACTTTTTCAGGTGGTTCACAATTTAGCGGAACCACCTGCAACATCGGGGCCCAGTACGGGCCACATGTTCTCCTGCAATGATTTTGCAAAGTTTTTTGCAGATAAAATCGCCCAGATTCGGGAAGAAGTAGACTCCACCGTGGGAGCAGGGCCGGGGCGGGAGAGTGCTAGAGTTCTGTCTAGTCAAGTTGAGTGGGATCAATTTCAATCTGTTACCTCCGAGGATGTGGACAGGCTGCTTGGACGAGTGAAACCAACCACCTGTCTCCTGGATCCTTGCCCATCCTGGCTTATAAAAGCTAGCCGGGAAGGACTGGGCGATGGGCTTCGTGGGGTGGTGAATGCTTCCCTCCGTGAAGGAGCCTTCCCAGACCCGCTGAAAGAGGCGGTTATTAAACCGCTTCTTAAAAAACCATCTTTAGATGCGGCCACGATGGCCAACTATCGCCCAGTCTCAAATCTTCCATTCCTGGGCAAGGTGATTGAGCGAGTGGTTGCTGAACAACTCCAGGCACGCCTGGAAGAAGCGGACCATTTGGATCCCTTCCAGTCGGGATTCAGGCCTCATCATGGGACTGAAACTGCCTTGGTCGCACTGGTTGATGATCTCCGGCGGGCTAGGGACAAAGGTGAGAGCTGTTTCCTAGTTCTGCTGGATCTCTCAGCGGCGTTTGATACCATCGACCATAGCATCCTTCTGGACCGTCTTGAGGGGCTGGGAGCTGGGGGCACTGTTATACAGTGGTTCCGCTCCTTCCTCCTGGGCCATGTTCAGAAAGTGGTGGTGGGGGATGAGTGTTCAGACCCTTGGGCCCTCACTTGTGGGGTGCCTCAGGGTTCTGTCCTCTCCCCCATGCTTTTTAACATCTATATGAAGCCGCTGGGAGAGATCATCAGGAGGTTTGGGCTGGGTGTTCATCAGTATGCGGATGACACCCAGCTCTACCTCTCTTTTAAATCAGAACCAGTGAAGGCGGTGAAGGTCCTGTGTGAGTGTCTGGAGGCGGTTGGAGGATGGATGGCAGCTAACAGATTGAGGTTGAATCCTGACAAGACAGAAGTACTGTTTTTGGGGGACAGGAGGCGGGCAGGTGTGGAGGATTCCCTGGTCCTGAATGGGGTAACTGTGCCCCTGAAGGACCAGGTGCGCAGCCTGGGAGTCATTTTGGACTCACAGCTGTCCATGGAGGCACAGGTCAAATCTGTGTCCAGGGCAGCTGTTTACCAGCTCCATCTGGTACGTAGGCTGAGACCCTATCTGCCTGCGGACTGTCTCGCCAGAGTGGTGCATGCTCTGGTTATCTCCCGCTTGGACTACTGCAATGCGCTCTACGTGGGGCTACCTTTGAAGGTGACGCGGAAACTACAACTAATCCAGAATGCGGCAGCTAGACTGGTGACTGGGAGCGGCCGCCGAGACCATATAACACCGGTCTTGAAAGACCTGCATTGGCTCCCAGTACGTTTCCGAGCACAATTCAAAGTGTTGGTGCTGACCTTTAAAGCCCTAAACGGCCTCGGTCCAGTATACCTGAAGGAGCGTCTCCACCCCCATCAGTCTGCCCGGACGCTGAGGTCCAGCGCCGAGGGCCTTCTGGCGGCTCCCTCACTGCGAGAAGCAAAGCTACAGGGAACCAGGCAGAGGGCCTTCTCGGTAGTGGCGCCCGCCCTGTGGAACACCCTTCCAGCAGATGTCAAAGCGATAAACAACTATCTGACATTCAGGAGACATCTTAAGGCAGCCCTGTTCAGGGAAGTTTTTAACGTGTGACATTTTACTGTATTTTTGGTTTTTATGGAAGCCGCCCAGAGTGGCTGGGGAGGCCCAGCCAGATGGGCGGGGTATAAATAATAAATTATTATTATTATTATTATTATTATTATTATTATTATTATTATTATTATTATTACTATTATTATTATTATTATTATTACCTTCAGTAGCTTAGGGCCTCATCAAACCTAAATCTGGCCCTGAGTGTTATTCTTATGTTCTTACACTGGTTAAAATAACAGATCATACAGTAAGTATGCTGTGCAGTGGCAATGATGATGTACCAGCAGCAGCAACAAGAAGAAACAACACGTGCTCATGTGCGCACCCACACATCTATAATTTGGCTGTATGTGAAGCTTTCCATACCGTATAGTGCCCCAACCATTCAGATGGTCCATCAAATATGTTTGGGTTGGGTGGGATTCAGTTGCTATGCTAGCCATAAATAACCACCTCATATGTTAAAGTAATACAGAGTATATATTATCAGTTCTCCACTGTAATCCATGTGACAGGATTAACCAGTTGTATTTAATCTTTCCTGCTTTGACATTTGCCTGGGTGACGCTTATAGAATGCTAACTGGTTTATAGTTAGAAAATGTCTACTTATAATTAAGGTTTTCATCCTTTTCTGCACACTGGGAGATTTTTTCTTCTTCTTTTGATTAATATATCTTTTCCATAATTGAGGGTGTTATCACCTTGTGACTCAAAATATGAACTTGTCACAATGTGGGAGATATCACAGCTTAGAAATCTTATGAATAAGCTAAACCATTTGCACGTTTATCTTCCAATAAAGTAGCAACATCAACTTTTCTGAACTTCCTGTCAGACGTTATTCCAGGAAACAGCACATGTCATATTTAAGACCTTTTAGATACCACCAGGTTTCCAGAAATCACTAAAACACTGTCACTGACTGTTTTTTGTTCTTCTTGTTGTTATTTACTGGAAATAATTTCCTATGAACCAGGGATCAACCAAATGTAACGGAGAGCAAATTGCTCAAATATAGACTTGAAAAGGAATGCAGATCTCTGCAGTGGAATCTGGACTATAACTTCCTCATTGTAATCACACCAGACACAGCTTCCACTGAGACAAAACAAAAAGATAACCTGCTCATTGGTAGAGATTAAAACATATATACTTAAAGGATATTATCAAAACTGGGGTTATTTTTTCAATATGATCACCGTAGACATCATTATATAGAAAAGCACTTTTCATGTACAAGTTCTCATATACAGATACCAAGTACGAAAGATACTGGCTCCCGATGCTTTGTAAAGAAATATGGACATAAAAGTGTCCCAATAGCCATTTCTGTGATGGAGAAAGTCTTTTTGCAGTGAGAGGAATAATCCTCAACAGAGGAAATGTTTCACCATTGGAGAAAGCCCCATTAGGGAGTAATACAAACCCAAGATTCACTAGTCTTATCCCCTTTGCTTAGTCATGTGGCCTGGCAACCTAGCAGAATATATGCCAGCAAAAAGGGTTTTAGTTTATTTTAAAGGTCTGCTTTTCCTTAATCCAGCTCAGCCAGCAGTAGTCCTGCTCCTGTTCGGACTTGGTGTACTCTATACTGGCTGCCCACACTGATAATTGTCCCATTAGAGGAAGTTTCACACTGACTGTCGGGAGAAGGAAATTCTGTTGAAAGCAAAAATAAGAGCAATGGAAGCAGAGACCAACAGCGATCAATGTCATCTTAAAACTATGTTTGAAACCGATAACAAAACTTTTAAGAGTCCAGTCTCTTTTAAAAACTTGCATATTAGAAGCCTACACAAAGAGCTGTGTTTCAGTTGGCACCTAGAAGCTAACAAGGAAAGTGCTAGGTGAAATAGACCGGGGAAGGGCTTTCTGCAAGCAGTTCACCCCAACTATATTCCTGTGATCCTAGAGGGCAGTGAACTATAGCCAATATATTTTTCCTGGTTCTCATCATAATGTACATAATGCCCCATCACCCTTTGGGGGGTTTGATTTAGGAAAGCTCTATGATGTGAGATTAACAAACTGAGATCCCTGTGTAAATAGATTCAGGTAGGTAGCCGTGTTGGTCTGACGCAGTCAAAATAAAAAAATAAAAAAAATGTCCAGTAGCACCTTATAAACCAGCTAAGTTTGTTCTTGGTATAAGCTTTCGTGTGCATGCACACTTCTTCAGATACACTGAAACAGAAGTCACCAGACCCTTATATATAGTGGGAGGGTGGGGTGGGGTTTTTCTCAGGAGGGTAGTAGGAGATGGGTGATTGGCTCAATGGGTATGGTAAACCTGTTGACCGACTGCTAACGACTGCAATTAGTCCTACAGGAAAAAGGAAGGGATAGTATGCAGATGATTAGCATATGTAATGAGACAGGAATCCAATATCTCTATTAAGACCAGGTCTCTCCATAGTTTTCAGTTTAGTGATAAATTGTAAGTCCCACTGAATGGCAGCTGGGCTTTGTTCTGACTTATACAACTGCATCACATTAAAATTGGACAAGGTACCCCTGACCATTAGGTCCAGCTGCGGACGATCTGGGGTTGCGTTCATCTTGCTCTATAGGCCGAGGGAGCCGGCATTTGTCCGCAGACAGCTTCCGGGTCATGTGGCCAGCATGACTAAGCTATTTCAATGTTTTTTCGATATAAAGACAGTTTTCTTACCGTAATATGTCAAGCGCCCCCTGGCAACATTTTTCCCTCTAGAGTTCTCAGTAATGCACTCATAGAGACCAGCATCTTCTTGTTGGAAATTTGGAATTTCAATCATGCCATTGGATTTCCTCAACATTACTTTGCTTGGAAATGGCATCCCATCAGCTCTTCTCCAGTTAATCCGAGGTACTGGGCTGCAGAAACCAAATGCAATGAAGGCTTTTGAAGATAATTTTAAAAGAACTGATTAAAAATGAAACAAAATATTGCAGCATATGAAGGAATTAATAATATTTGGTACTTTAAAACAACACCAACACAACATTGTGATAATTTATTCTAGAGTACCTGTTACACTTTCATTGACCGGGAATCTAGAACTTGATACTCAGTCATTATCTAAGATTGAGACATAGTCAAGTGAGCCAAGACTTCATTGCAGTCGGATGGATACATTAATCCTAGGTAGGATTGACAGACACTCTAGGTCCAAAAGCATAAATATGTGTTATTGTTTTAGTCTTTTGGTCTCTGGAAATTCTCAGGAGGTATTCTAATTTCAGTTCTAATTCTATCATCACGGGAATCAGATTTTTTTGGGGGGGGGGGAATCCATGGGTCAAAGTGAAATTTAGCCCAAATTTTGCAGACTCCCATAGTTAATGTTTTCTCAATTAAACACTATAATCCTAGCTCAGGAGGTTGCCAAATACGTGTTTGTGAACAGTCATACCACCTTAGAATCAATGTGGGATAGTAGTTAGTGCTACAGCAGGACATGGGAGACCATGGTTCAATCCCCACTCAGACATGAAACTCACTGGGTGACCTTGAGCCAGTCATTCACTCTCAGCATAACTTACTTCACAGGTGAGAATAGAATGGGGAGGAGGCAAAGTATGTACTTATTTGTTTTAAACAAGGCAGCTGAAAAATCTTATTAATGTATCACATGTGCAATAATAGTGAGAAGTTGTTTAGTTTATAACTGGACACAAAGATTGTAACTATTTATATGCAACTAAAAAAAATGACATATTTAAAAGATCTCACACCATCCATTTAACGTACAACATAACTTTTCTGTTTCCAGCTATTGCAATATGGACAAATAGGAATACAAACTTACTTTCCAAGGGCAAAGCATTCCAGCTTTACTATCGAACCTTTAGCAGCTGGAAGTGATTCAGGAAACTGAACTTCTATTTTGGGTTCGTATTCCCCCATTACTCCTGTTATTCCAGAAAAGGAAAAAAGTGATTAGGGAAGGAGGCTTGTATCATTGAGCCCCAGGGAACAACTATGCAATAAGACTTCTTTGGATATTTTAAAAAAGGGATTTATTATTTATTACTTCTCTTAGCTTCCTAGTAGTCTTCTGGTTGACAACTGTCATTTGGTTGACAATTCCTAGAAGCCACTCTTGCCTTTGGGTTCTTTCAATATACTTCATCAGAATCACCACTTAACAGTATCCTACATGATGACATTACACCCCAAAATAAAGGAAAGTATAAGATCCATAACTAGCAAGGCAAAGGCAACATAAATATTTTTGTTAGAGATAAATTATGCATTGAAAAAGTGTGTATTCCAAAGATAATAATAATAATAATAATAATAATAATAATAATAATAATAATTTATTATTTATACCCCGCCCATCTGGCTGGGCCTCCCCAGCCACTCTGGGCGGCTTCCATAAAAACCAAAAATACAGTAAAATGTCACACGTTAAAAACTTCCCTGAACAGGGCTGCCTTAAGATGTCTCCTGAATGTCAGATAGTTGTTTATCGCTTTGACATCTGCTGGAAGGGTGTTCCACAGGGCGGGCGCCACTACCGAGAAGGCCCTCTGCCTGGTTCCCTGTAGCTTTGCTTCTCGCAGTGAGGGAACCGCCAGAAGGCCCTCGGCGCTGGACCTCAGCGTCCGGGCAGACTGATGGGGGTGGAGACGCTCCTTCAGGTATACTGGACCGAGGCCGTTTAGGGCTTTAAAGGTCAGCACCAACACTTTGAATTGTGCTCGGAAACGTACTGGGAGCCAATGCAAGTCTTTCAAGACCGGTGTTATATGGTCTCGGCGGCCACTCCCAGTAAAGAATTAGAAACCATTGAGTATTACACTAAGCAACTGTTAGTTGCTACATTACATAAGCATAAACTCATACATACCATCAGTACGCAGCACTAAAGGTGTCGGCGAGCCAAGAACTTTGGCATTTGTTACGGTACTTGTCACAACACATGTATAATTTCCTACATCAGATGGCTCTACTTTGGCTATGTAGAGATGCCCAGTTTCCTGAGAAACAAATCGACGACTGTCTTCTTGCACAAATGATGGATATTCATTGAAGATCCAAGCATAAGAATGCTCTGAAAGTCAATAAATGAAAATACACATTAAATGAGAAGCAGATGAATCCCAAGGTTGTTTGCTTGCATACAGTTATGGGAAAGAACCCATACCTAGTAGGAATAATATAGCACCATATGCATATGATTTCACCCATAATTATTCACATCTCTAAAGCAACAACAGCTTTTGGGTGCTTTTCTAGAACAAGGGTGTGACTTTAAGAAAACAGTCACACACGTATATATTTGACTCCATATTACTTCACTTGGGACTCGGCACTTAGGGCAAGTTGTTAGATTATAGGAGAAGTGGATTTGGTTCCATCCCTTGTCCATTCTGGCAATTCTAAGATGATAAGAAGGGCCAAAAATGTGGCACTGGCGAGAGACTTCCGGTCGGTGCCAGCGCTTAATGGCGGTCCTGCCTCCGAGCTCCGGAGAAGGACTGCTTCGCAAGTTCGGGTCTTACCCGCTACGGCGAGCGGGGGACCCCTAAAATCCCAGGCGCTGAAGCCTGAGAACAAGGAGACTCGGTGGGCACCATTTGCGCCCCCCGGTACCGTGAAAGAGCCTTTTTAAAGGCTACGGATCGACATCGGGAGTGAGCGCGGTGCTGAGAGTCGCTACCCAGCCTGCGAAGTGAAGCCGCGTCGCCATTAGCGGAGAGCGCCGATTCCTTCCTGAAAAGAAATTTGGACTGAATTCCCGTGAGTAGGAACTGAAAAACAATTGGGAAACTTTAGAAATTGAGCTGAAAGCGGGGGGTTAAATCAAGGAAGTCTGCCTCCCCCCGACTGCATGAAATTTAAAGCAGCGGAACTTTAAACTTGCATCCGATGAAACTTGCTTTCTAAGTAACTGAACCGGGCACGGGGATTTTGGATCTCCCCTCTAGCTAGCAGGGCAGAGGGGAGACGAATGAGACTGTAAATCTGCAAGATCTATTTCAAGCAAAATCCTCTGCTGTCTCGCTCTAAAAGCACGAAACGGTCTGCCTTCTCAGAGCAATAGCTCATTGAACCGACTTTGCCCACAAAGTAATACTATGATACTGTGATACAAAGTTTATACAGTGATTGGCCACAGTGTAATACAAGGGGAAACAACATAGACTGTGAAACTGTGAAACTGTGAAACTGTGGCAATTTGCAGCTACAAGTTTATAGCAATATTGACTCTGACTGTAAAATCCTTCTTTTTTACACCTTTGGACATTCTCCTTTGTTCTTGTATTTGAACTTTTTACTTTATGGCCATTTTGATTTGCTCCCCCTAGAGGGTAATGAATGTTTGACACGGCCCAGGACAGTGGAATTTCCCAGCAGAACAGCTCCCGTGGGAAGTGACCTTGACATGAGTGGTACACAGGAAGAGATTGTCACAAGAGCTAAAATAAGACAACAACAACAACAGCTGCAACAGCAGTCGTCAAAGAAAAGAGGCTCAATTTCAGCTGCAGCTCCAGGACCAGCAGGAATAACAGAACAGGAAAAAGCAGCAGCTGCCTCTATGGAAGCGGTGACAGATGCCTTGCTTAAGATAAATCAAACTCTGGAGTCTTTGACAAAACAAACTTCAGAAAATACGCAAAAATTAACAGAGATATCAGCAAGATTAAATCAGAATACAGAATCTATCAACAAACTGGTAGAGGAAAACGCAACCACACGCCAAATTGCCGAGGATGCGAAAGCTGCTGCTGGAGAGACGCAGGAGAGACTAGAACCGATTGCCAAAAAGGTCTATGAGCACGATGCAACTTTGGCCTTATGGGACTTACAGAGAAAAGAGAGAAACTTAAAACTAAGGTTGGTTCCAGAGAATGAGAGAGACAATCTCGCGGAATATCTGACACGGGAGTTTGTGGGCTGTTGGGATTTGGAGGAAGACGAATTTAAAATCACAACAGCTTTTAGACTGGGCAAAAAACAGGACAGAAAGACCCCGAGAGACTGCTTGATCACACTCAGATCCAAGGAAGAAAGAGACAAAATACTAGGATTACACTTTCAAAAGGCCCTTCAAATTGGTAACTCAACTGTACAGATCTTTAAAGACATCCCAAAATACATCCTGGACTTAAGAAACTTCTACAAGGATTTGGCCCTCTTGCTAAAGAAAAACAACATCCGTTTTAGGTGGGAATTCCCACAAGGACTGTCATTTGACTATAAATTAAAAAAGGTGAAAATAAAGACAATCCAAGATAAAGATAAATTTCTGGCAAGACACCAGGAGGACCTCCAGAAGGGGACTGTGGACGTACTGGCAGAACAGAGGAGAGCACTAGACATTCTCAACCTTTCGATTGGACAGAAACCATTACCATCAGAAGAAGAGCAACAACTTGGAGCTGTTGGAGGAGCTATAAGAAAACAATAAGATGGCTCTACAATTCCTTAGCTGGAATTGTAATGGACTGAATGGGCCTTTGAAGAGAAGACAAGTATTTCACATTTTGAACAGAGAACAATTGGATTTGATATGCCTACAAGAAACACACATAACCAGAGCCCATAGGAGACTACTTACAAACAAAAGGCTAGGACAAGAATTTGTTTCATCAGATAAAGTTAAGAAAAGAGGAGTTGTAATATATGTGAAAGAAAAATGGGCCCCAAAAATGATTTTTAAAGATGAACAAGGGAGATATTTGGCAGTGGAGATACAAGTACAAGGAGAAAAACTGTTAGTTGTTGGAATTTATGCACCAAACGAAGGCAAATCTGACTTCTTTAAGAGACTTCATGAAACCCTTACGGACTATCTGGACTATAATATGATAATGATGGGAGACATGAATGGCGTGGTCTCTACGAATATGGATAAGTCACAAAGACTAACAATCACTAAGGAAGGGAGACTGCCTAAGACTTTCTTTGAAATGACTGAAAACATGGACTTGATAGATATATGGAGAGTAAGGAACCCTCTGGAGAGAGAGGGAACCTTTTTCTCCCAAGCAATGCTGACCTGGACCAGAATCGATCAAATCTGGATTACTAGTGGTATGGCTCCAAAGATTAAGAAGGTAGAAATCTGCCCAAAAACTTGCTCCGACCATAACGCCGTGAAGATGGAAATGAAACTAACATCAACTGGTCAATTTAGATGGAGAATGAATGACACCCTCTTTCGAGACAAGGAAATTCTTACGAAGGCCCAAAAAACTTTAAAAGACTATTTTGAAATAAATTTGAGGGCTGACGTTGAGAAAAGAGTGATCTGGGACGCAAGTAAAGCCGTGATGCGAGGCTTCTTGATTCAACAAAACTCAATAAAGAAGAAAAAACAGAATGAGAAAAAAGAAAAGATTTTGGAAAAGATAAAGGAAGGAGAGAAAAAACTAAGAGCAAAGCCAAAGTCCCAGGAGATTTTAAGAGAGATTAAGCTATATCAGTCACAATATATGGAATTGATGAACCTAGAGATTGAATGGAAGATAAAACAGATGAAGCAAAAGACATTCGAATCGGCAAACAAATGTGGTAAACTTCTGGCATGGCAATTGAAGAAAAGGCAGAAATTAAATACAGTCACAAGTCTAGAAGTGGATGGAAAGAACATATCTAAACCTAATGAGATTAGAAACTGTTTTTTAGGCTATTTTAAAAAGCTTTATACCCAAGGCCCGCAAAATGAAGAAGATATAGACAAATTCCTTGGAAAATTTGGATTACAAAAAATCTCTCATCAAAACAAGATTGATTTGAACCAGAGAATATCAGAGCAAGAGATAGAGGCTGCCATTCAGAATATGCAACTAGGCAAATCTCCAGGACCAGATGGGCTGACTTCAAGATACTACAAATCACTGAAGGAATGGTTGATTCAACCACTGAAAGAAGTCTGTAATGAGATCCTTGAGGGAAAAAGGGCACCTGAATCGTGGAAAGAAGCATATATTTCACTCATACCAAAGACAGAGACTGAAAAGACTCAATTGAAGAACTACCGCCCAATATCTTTACTCAATGTGGATTACAAAATTTTTGCAGACATTCTGGCAAAAAGACTTAAAAGAGTGTTGATGGAGAAGATTCATAGGGACCAGGCAGGCTTTCTCCCTAAAAGACACCTGGCAGACAATGTTAGAAATGTGATAGACATTTTGGAAAAGCTAGAGGTGAATATAAACACCAAAGCAGTATTGATCTTTGTGGACGCGGAGAAAGCCTTTGATAATATTTCCTGGAGCTTTATGTTAAAGAATCTTCAGGGGATGGGGGTAGGTAAAGGTTTTGAGAATGGTATGGCTGCAATATATTCTGAACAAAAAGCTAAATTGATTGTAAATAATGTAGTGACGGAGGAACTTAAGATAGAGAAAGGAACACGACAAGGGTGTCCAATCTCCCCATTACTTTTTATTTCAGTCCTGGAGGTGTTGCTGAATATGATAAGGGAAGACCAGCAGGTCAAGGGTGTCCAGGTCGGAGCTAAACATTACAAGTTAAGAGCGTTTGCAGATGACCTAGTATTGACTTTGCAAGAGCCAAACGCTAGTACGAAAAAGGTGTTAGAAATAATACAACAGTTTGGCCAGGTAGCTGGATTCAAGCTGAATAAACAAAAAACCAAAGTCTTAGGCAAAAATCTAACAGATGCAGAAAAGGAGAAGTTCCAAGAGGAGACAGGGTTGACATTGGTCAAGAAGGTGAAATATCTAGGGGTCTATTTGACATCAAAAAATGTGAATTTGTATAAAGACAACTATGAAAAATGTTGGTCGGAAATTAAAAAAGACCTAGAAATTTGGTCAAATTTGAAACTGTCAATGCTAGGCCGAATCGCTGTGATTAAAATGAATGTATTGCCTAGAATGTTGTTTTTGTTTCAGACCTTGCAGATCCTGGATAAGATGGAATGTTTTAAGAGGTGGCAGAAAGATATTTCAAAATTTGTCTGGCAGGGCAAAAAGCCCAGAATTAAATTTAAAATACTGACAGATGCGAAGGAAAGAGGGGGATTTGCCCTGCCGGACTTGAAATTGTATTATGAGGCAGCAGCATTTTGCTGGCTGAAAGAATGGATGCTCCTCGAAAATACAGACATCTTAGATCTGGAAGGTTTCAACAACTCTTTTGGTTGGCACGCATATTTATGGTATGATAAAGTTAACAGTATTTTCAAGAATCACATTGTTAGAAAAGCATTGTTTAATGTTTGGAGAAGATACAAAGACCTTTTGGAAAACAAAACCCCTAGATGGGTCTCACCAGTGGAGGCCAAAGCAGTGAAGAAACTCAATATGGAGGTCGGATGGCCGAAGTATTGGGAAATTTTGGAACAAGATGGAGATAAGTTGAGATTGCAAAGCTATGAGAAACTGAAGCATAAGGTACAAAATTGGTTTCAGTATCATCAAATAGTGGAATTTTTCAAACAGGACAGGAAAATTGGTTTCCAGATGGAAAAATCAAAATTAGAAACTGAACTGCTAGAACCTAATACTAAGAATTTATCCAGAATGTATAATTTGTTGCTGAAATGGAATACACAGGAGGAAACAGTCAAATCAGCCATGATTAAATGGGCACAGGATGTTGGTCATAACATTATGTCAGATGACTGGGAATGGTTATGGAACACCGGTATTAAATTTACGGCATGTAATGCCTTAAAGGAAAACATTATGAAAATGGTGTACAGGTGGTACATGACCCCAGTCAAGCTGGCAAAAATTTATCATTTGCCCGATAACAAATGTTGGAAATGTAAAGAGACTGAAGGTACCTTCTACCACCTTTGGTGGACATGCCCGAAGATTAAGGCTTTCTGGGAAAAGATCTATAATGAAATGAAAAAGGTACTTAAATGTACTTTTCCTAAAAAGCCAGAGGCCTTTCTCCTGGGCATTGTCGGCCAATTGGTGTCGAAGAAGGACCGAACTTTCTTTATGTATGCTACAACAGCAGCAAGAATCCTCATCGCAAAGTATTGGAAGACACAAGATTTACCCACTCTGGAAGAATGGCAGATGAAAGTGATGGACTATATGACATTGGCTGAGATGACAGGCAGAATCCGTGACCAACGAAAAGAGACGGTGGAAGAAGAATGGAGAAAATTTAAAAGTTACCTTAAGGACTACTATAAACTTAATGAATGTTAATGTGCTGTGGTTTTTAGAAACAAAGGGATACAGTGATATAAGATCAGAACATAGAGAGGACTAAGTTGACAGAGGTTGAAAAGTAACAATTGGGAGTTGCTACAAAACTCTGGACATTGGGATGCAGAAAGGGGAGGTATGGGGAAGTCCCAGAAAAGAGGTTTATGAAAATATGTTATGAATTTATACATGTATGTTTGTTCTTTCTGTGTTTGTTTGTCTTTAAAAATTCTGAAAAACCAATAAAAATTTTATAAAAAAAAAAAAAAAAATGTGGCACTGGCATGTCACATGTCACAAATTTCAGTAACCATAATCCAGTGCAGTTGCACACGCAAAGGTTCATTAGGATTTGCAGCATGCAACTTGGTACTGGACTGCCAATGTCATCTAGTCAATTTGAAGTAGTATGGCAATGGGAATAGATCCGATAAGAACTGCGGTTACTATGTAATTTAGTTTTATAGATCACAGTTTATGGACAGAATATGGGTGTGTGTATCAAAAGCCATTTCCTATAGGAGCTGGTATGCTATCTTTCTTGAAGCTCATATGCATGAATAAGGTTTTTAAAACATGGTTTCAAAGGTAGATATAATTTTCATCTTTAAAAAACAAGTAGATGAATATAAAAGCCTTTGCAGCTTCTATAGCAACTGATTTCAGTTAATTATAATCTAACTGACCTGCCTAGTAGTCATTAACACATCTTGCCAAACTTCCTCACTGCCTTTACAAATCTTGCCTGTGTGTAACCTAGTAATTTACAAGTGGGCCTGGGAAATTATTTTCATGCAGCTACAGAAAAAGAAAATTACTGAATGGTATTAGTATTGCTTTGCCAAGAAATAAGAGAACAGAAAGGTTAATTCACACTATGTAAAATGTTGCACAAAACTAAAAACAAACTAATGCAAATTATTGAAATATTTATGGTATCTGTTAACAACTGAAAGAAGTTCAAAATTTGATCGCTTTTCCAATTATCTTTAATTGCCCTTTATTAAACTATAAAGTTATACCATTATGTAAGCTAGAAAAAAAGCTAACAATGGCAAACAAGTAGATTCCTGGTAATTTAAAAGAGTTTCTAATTATGCATTTCTTAAATTTATAGCCTGCCTTTTCACCCAAAGGTCCACAAGACGTCTAACAGTAAAACTAAAACTAAAATACAGAATATCAGAAACGAAGAAGCCAGGTAAATCAATCATACTAATAAAAACTAATTCTATCTGAACAAATTGCAGCATACAGCGGTACCTTGGGTTAAGTACTTAATTTGTTCCGGAGGTCCGTACGTAACCTGAAACTGTTCTTTACCTGAAGCACCACTTTAGCTAATGGGGCCTCCTGCTGCTGCTGCACCGCCGCTGCACGATTTCTGTTCTTATCCTGAAGCAAAGTTCTTAACCCGAGGTACTATTTCTGGGTTAGCGGAGTCTGTAACCTGAAGCGTATGTAACCCGAGCTACCACTGTATTCACAATGTCCACAATAACTCAGTTGATG
Organism: Podarcis bocagei; assembly: GCF_964188305.1. Taxonomy (NCBI): domain Eukaryota; kingdom Metazoa; phylum Chordata; class Lepidosauria; order Squamata; family Lacertidae; genus Podarcis; species Podarcis bocagei. The sequence continues at coordinate 36,479,726 of NC_138126.1, forward strand.
ATGAAGATATTTAAACCATGGGCAAGTTCATATGGTGATAGACTCAGAATACAGTTTTTCAGATCCCAAGTGGGCCTGTAGGTCATAATCAGCACTTTTTGAATGAACCACAGGACATGGATCAGTAAGGCATGAAACTGTTGCAACATGGGAGACACCTGCTTTCTAAAGCCAACTTTGATGCACTCTGAGCCAGCTGAAGTTTCTGAACCTGCATCAAACAAGTTTATTAAGAGGAAGAGAGACAGAGGAAGAGGGGACCCATTTTCCCCACCTGGTGGAATCATAGTAGAGTTGGAAGGGACTCCCAAGGGTAATCTGGTCCAATCCTCTGCAATGCAGGAATCCTGTCCACAGCTGCCTCTGTGTGGCTATTAGCAAAACAATCATTTCTGTTCATAAAACTTTGCATCAGCTCCACATATCTAAAATAAAGTTTGTTTACAATCTCCATCAAGCTGATAGCCATGATACTGTCTGTAATCAGCAAAATCAGTTGCTTTAGCACTTCTGGATGAGATGAGACACCGGAGAAATTGCTGATTCACCTCCATCAGTGATGCAAGTTATCTTGTAAGCAGAAGGCAAGTTGACATGATTCATATGAAAATATTCACAAATTTAAAGGTGTTATTGCTTTTATGTTAAGGGAAGACACAAAAGCAGTTCATGTTAATGATGTCATCTGGGTAACTTATATAAACAAGATCATGGTAATCAGGAAGAAAATTGAGTTGTAAAGCTGTCACTCAAAGTCAGAGGTTTACTTGGACTTTTGTTTATCAGTTAAAACCCATAATATTTACATTCCCATGTTAGGGTAAGATAGTAGTAGCTCTGCGTTAAGACCTGTCAATTCTTATCTAGAAAATGAAATGCACAAATGTAGAACTTATCTATAAGAAACAGATGTGTCCATGTCCAATCATCTTCTAATTATTTAAGAACATTTAAATAACAGAATAATAAGAATATAAGCCCAAATTTATGGGATTCTTTGCTTATGTTAAATATTAATTCAACATGATGCAATCTTTAGAAATTGCACAAATATGCTCTAAGTTCTAAACAAATTAGCTTTCTTCCATCTTAAGCTCCTTGCCTGTAAACCTTCCAGCTGGAACAGGGGTGGGCAAGATTACTTTCTCCTAGAAATACTACCCTGCTGAAATTCTAAGAGGTAAACATTTGTATAAGAAATGTATTGTAACTATTATTTATTATCCTAGTCTATTTTATATTTTGATGTCTAGGCTTTACTGGAAAAGCATACATTTATAATAAAAACTGAAATTGGCATGAAAAGAGCCTTACTTACTAATTCTTGCTACTATGGATCAAGAATTGAACACACCAAAACAGCTCTAAGTGAAACTGCTTAACTGTCTTAATCAGATGTAGGTGGCTAACAAGTAGCCTAAACCTTCCCAACTATTAAACAATACATTAAGGAAAGTTTAGTACTTAACAAATAACCAACATTGTTTCAACATGTAATAGCTGCAAAATCAGTGATATTCCCAGTGCACTGTGAAGGCCTTCCAGGAAAATTGGATCAAACCAACTCAAGCAACTGTGACAAGTAGTGACTTCTGGCACCCAGGTATAGATTCTGAATCAACCGCAGCATACAAACTGAGTGAAATTCGAGCATAACAAGATGAGAAAGGCTGTGCCTGCAAATAATCCACTACAGCTTGGATCAACTGCACCCATAAGCAAAGAGTTGCAGTAAACAATACCCAGCGCCCCCACTCAAGAAAACAGATACAGCACTAAGAACAGTCTAACAAGGAAGAAATGTGTTGAGGAGCAAACATAGGTTTCCATCATTCCTCCCTGGCTTTCCCACAATATTTATGTCTGTATGTGGTTCCTCAAACTTTGGGACAGCTTGTTCTGGCATTTTTCCTTCTCTTTTTTAAAGCAGGATTTAGCAGTATCATTTAGGTAACAAAGTTTTAAAATGAATATCTCAATTGGAACAATTGTCGCATGTGCTAACAGCGTTCAAAAAGTTTGGACAGAGATTAACATGGTGACATGTCCAATTTGCTGTGTTCACTTAAATTAACCACCCTTTAACGAGACTATTCTTCAATATCATCTTCATTATTAATTGAGGGCAAATTAGTTCTTACAACGTAACAGCTCCCACTTGTTTTCCTTGCACTTTTTGCAATTTATCTCACTGACAATCCCATTTGTGTCACAAAACCTTCTACTTACAGTAAATTCAAATTCCTAAACTATTATTCTAATTCTTAGTCAAGGTAGGTAAGCTTATGAAGCAAGACTACTTCATATTCATAGCAGAAGATTGGGACATTTTAGGTGGCCAAAAGGTAGGAATGCAAATCTGAGTAATTCCTGCGCTTAGGAAAGAGCACAGCAACTTTAGCCCCGACCTGCACCCTGAGGCAGTGAGAGGTAAAGGCTGTTTCCTCCACAGCCAGTTCCATAAAACATTTGTTAATTGGACATGACACTCACAGAGTGCAAATGCAATAATAGTTGGTTATTTCTTCTCTATTTCTTCAATCACAAAATATTAGATGAGCATATTTAAACCCGATTTAGAATATATTTTCCCATTTCCACATTTCTCAAGGCTGTTAACAGGGCTTGACTTCTGTTTTAATTTTGCAGAAGTCTTGGTTCTTTTTACTAAATAACACTAGAATGCAATGTTAAAGGCTGGTACTGCTTAATTTTCTTACACTAGCAGAACAATCGTTCCAGGCTGTGGGATGTTTGGATTCAGCAGAGGCATCATATTGCTCAGCTCTCTGGACTAAGGAGGCCTCCTGCCAAGCAGTGAGGTGGGTGGCAGGCTGGTGTGGCATTGATGTATAGGTCATTTCTAATATTGGGCTATTTTATATTTCAGTGTCTATATTTTATTGAGAAAGTACAGATTTATAATAAAAAAAATGGATTCAAGGAATCTTCCTTACTGATTCTCGCTACTACAAAACAATAATTGATCACACCATAATTTTATGAGTAATCTCTGTTGCAAAACTTTCTGTTGTTGACAACGAGAAATAAAAATATGCACAGGATTACAGCCTTAATCAAATGTTCATTGCACTTTAAAACAGAGTGCAACATTCCGTCTGTAACCATCTGCAATAACTTAATTTTGTATTGGTGAAATCAAAGCAAAATTGCATTGTTTCCTAAATAAAACTGTAGTAAACAACCTCTCATGTGACTTTTGTTTCATATATTACACACACACACCCTTTTCTAGTGAGATTACTAAATAAATAATAAAGCTTCTCTTGTCAATTACATTTCTTCAGTTGATTTCCTATTAAACATAGAAATAATTTGTTTTAGTAATATCCTGGGATATACATTCCTTCACTTCAGCTAGATGTTTTTGAACTTTTTTCAGGCCCAAAGCTGCATAAGGAGTGGAGATTTGACATACACTATTCAACAGTATTTTTTTTTCCAGAACTCCATTTTTATTTCTTTTTAAAAATTTATCTTTTACCTAATCAGCTTACAGCCTGCTCTTCCTTGAGGCTTGAAGTGACACATTTGGGGTTGCAGGCAGTCTCTTATCCAGGCACAGATTAGGATCAGGACCCTGTTTTGAATACTATAACATAGTCTGTGAGAGTCTTCTGGAGACATGGTGGAAAGAGTGATCAGATGCTGAGGGGGAGGAAATAGGGGAGTTGGAGATAGACCAATCCCAGAAAGGGTCTGATCCATGTTGGCTGTGGGTTTTTGTGTTAATCTCTGAAATTACAACCCAGCACCTTCTTTCTGACCCCCTGCTGGTCAATGAACCCCATAGTTCAATGCACCCCATAGTCCATCACAAATAACTTGTGTCACTCCTCTTAACCCTTGCAAGCCTGGAAGTCGCTCAAAGCTGGAAAACCATGGGAGCGCATTCTAAGGACAGGTAGTGGTCTTGAGTGTTGGACACAGCACTTTCAGAACACATAAACTAGCATCCTACTTAAGGGAATTGTTAAAGATAATCTTATATTCTTGTAGTCATGGCTGGGAATCAGCTTTTCTCTCTTGGGTGATTTAGTACAGTGTTTTGCTTGTAGGTTAATGCACTGTTGCGTCTGTGGTCCTGTGTTATGATAACATGTTTTATTAAAATTAATAAAAAAGAGTGCTCGCTTCAGAAGCACATACACTAAAATTGGAACAATAAAGAGACGATTAGCATGGCCCCTGCACAAAAAAACAAAATGATTTGGACTCCTTGGCAGGTTTTGAATAAACATCCACAAATTTATTTGTTGAATATATGATAGATAAGGCAATGATATGTACAATTTTACAAAATACAAAGGATAATATGTGTAAAGAAACCAAAGAGACAAGCTAAGGAAAGTCCGGGGGGGGGGGGGGAGGGAGAGGAGGGGATAAAAAAGGGAAAAATATGTAAATGGATTGATAAGCTGGTTGTTAAAATTTTTCTATATATATATTTTAAAAAAGACAAAAAAGAAAAATAAGAGAAGTGGAAAAGGGTAGATGCTACCTGTGACATCTCTCTCTCACACACACCCACACACCCACACCCTGCTAGTCTAGTGACAAATGCACATAGCAGACCAGGTGAGTGACTTAATGCAAGCAGAATTGTATGATACATTTCAGAAATGCAGTAGTTGGGCAGACATAACAAAAGTGCATGAACCAAATATTACTTTGTTAGTGAATGGGAAATCAAAATGGTATTCCTCTGCTGCCTTGTTCAGGACAATTCCACTACTTTAGTAACTCTGCTAAATCTACTTCAAGATGCTCAGCTAGATGTAAAATCCGGTTATCTCCAAATAACTGTTAAACAGGCATATGGATGCAAATTTTATACATGTGATTCAATTCTTGCACATATTTTTTTAAAAAAAAAACATGCTAAACAGCAGTACACTGAAAAATACAGATCAACCTTGACAGTTCTTGTGCCTACAGATCCACCCACTTTTTTGTTTTCTGCATTAACACCTAATTAGGAAACTGAGCAGATGTTTTCTTGATGAATAGTATAAAATCTGTGAAATTAATTAGTGAAACAACATATAATATTTGTAAACTTACAACAGCCTATGTGTAACTGGGCTAATTGAGAGAACAGAGTTGAGCATGGATGCTTTAAGTATGTCCAGTGTGCAGTAATGGCTGAAGTGAAATTACCGTACTTTTCGCTCTATATGACGCACTTTTCCCCCTCCAAAAATTAAGGGGAAATGTGTGTGCGTCCTATGGAGCGAATGCAGGCTCCTTGGCTTCAGCGATAGCAACGCAAACCCTCTGAAGCGCAGAGGGAGCACTCCCTCCGCGCTCCGGAGGCTTTGCATTGCTTTCGCTGAAGCCTGGAGAGTGAGAGGGGTCGGTGCGCACTGACCCCTCTCGCTCTCCAGGCTTAAGGGATAGCCGCCTGAAGCCTTCAGAGCGCAGCGCGAGTTCCCGCTGCGTTCCGGAGGCTTTGGGTTCCTTTCGCTGAAGCCAGGAGAGTCTTGCTTTCCTGGCTTCAGCAAAAGGAACCTGAAGCCTGCGGAGCGCAGCGGGAACTCATGCTGCGCTCCGAAGGCTTCAGGGATCTTCGGGGCTGACGGTGGGGGAAAGCAGCGCTTCCCCCGCCAGCCCCAAAGAGCAGGTCAAAAGGAACCCGAAGCCTCCGGAGCCCAACGGGAACTCCCGCCGCGCTCCTGAGGCTTCGGGTTGCCTTCACTGAAGCCTGGAGAGCGAGAGGGGTCAGTGCGCAGCGACCCCTCTTGCTCTCCAGGCTTCCAAGGTAGCCACCTGAAGCCTCCAGAGCGCAGCAGGAACTCCTGTTGCGCTCTGGAGGCTTCGGGTGAAGGCACCTTGTTTTAGAGGGGGAGAACAAGAAAAAAAAAATCTCCCCCTCTCTGCGCAGCGGCTCTTCAGAGAAGCGGCAGGAGAAATGGAAGGGGCTCCGTTTCTCCTGACGCTTCACTGAAAGGGCGCTGAGCAGAGAGGGGGAGAATTTTTTTCTTCTTATAGAGCGAAAAATGCGGTACTTACATTACATTATTCCCACCAGTTCTCTTTTTAACCTGTTTGCGATAACCCAGCTCACTGAGTTCTGGATTTTTATGAGTGGCAGGCCTCAATCCAAAACTAAATCCTGTCTACCTTCAGTCCTTGCTCCGTATTTCTTTTGTCATGTTAATGGCCCTGGCGTGGAAAGGAAGCTTAGCCTGCATTTTTCCACTAGCCTGGCATCTTCCCTTCAATACTCCCAAAATCAGCTAAATTAATTTCTAACATTCACAGACCTTAACAGTTATGGGTGCCCTTGCACCCCCAAACTCTGTTGCCCCTGATCTGTAACAGCACTTATGAAGGTGCCAGGTGAAAACCAGGGCTTTATAACCAGGGCTTTGACTGATTAAACAATCTACAACCTTTTAAATGTGTTTAAAGGGGAAGGGGGTCCTTTTGTTTGATTTTTGGTTATTTATTTTGGGTTTTTTTATTTTGTAATTTTATGTTCTGAACTGCCCTGTGATCTTTGAATGCAGGGCAATACATAGCTGAACCCTTGATTTTTATTTCCTTATGTGATTTTTCTGCTGCAACATTGCTTTTTTTTAATGAAGCTATTGTTCCCTGCCATGAGCTCTTTAGAGTAAAGCTGAGCTATAAATATTTTAATTAATTAATTAAACAAAACATTTTGGTTAGAAAAAGTGTCAGCATTGGAATTAATCAAGTATGAGGATTGTTGTTGTTTTTCGCAGTGTGTGTTTGTGTGTCTCCATTTTATCCTCACAGAAATCTTATGAGTGAGGCTAGCCTGAGAAAATACCCCTGAACTTCCACAGGCATGTAATGATATTTGTCTTTCCACATTTAAATGTAGTTTATGACAGATGTTGCAGAAGTTGGACTTAGAATTAACCATATGCAATGTTGTTTTCTTTGCCGTTGCCTTATTTGTCAAAAATGCATTCAACCTTCAAATGCAAATGCATATGAAATGGTTTAGAAACGTGGACAATTCATATTTTAGATCTATGTTAAATTGTACCAGAAATTAACAATGAGCCTGGAAGCAAAATTCCATTTCCCCTCTGAAATGCTTACAATACCATTTTGATTTGAAACAGATGCAAATCATTAATCTTTTTGGCATAAAAGGTTAATTATTTAGCAGATAAAATCCAAAAAGGTGACTTTCCAGCTTGATGCGGGGATGAAAATGCATGTCACCTCTTCAGAAAACCAGAACAAGGAAAGTTATGAGAGCAATTACCTACATAATGTGCAGTAAAATGTGGAAAATTTAACTCCAAGAGGGCTGGCAAATTCTCTGCTGAAGCAAAGAGGAATCTTCCTAATGTTTTGTTTCCACCTACAGTCAAATGGATAACATAATTCAAATCCAAAACTGGATATTGAAAGGAGACACAACACACTCATTCGTGCTATATCTAGGGCTCCATCCATATAGCTGCTACTTGATTTTCCCAAATCTGTTTAGTACAGGAGTGGGGAACCTCAGGCAAATACATCCCTCCGGGTTTCTATATCTGGCCTTCGGCATTCTCCACGGGCCATACACCCCTCTCCAACCAGCCCTCCTTGAGTGTTTTTGCCTGGGTAGAATGTGTTCTTGAACTCTTAAAATGCCTCCCCTTGTTTGCCTGGATGGAGGATAGAGGGAATGTAGAGTTTGTGTAGAAAGTAGCCTATTGTGCAAAGATAAAATAGGCATCGATTGCTCCATCCACTTTTCTGTCTGGCTCGGCCAACCACTGCCATGCGGCCCCTGGAAAGTTGCCCAGGGGAGAATGTGACCCTTGCACTGGAAAAGGTTATTCACTCCTGGTGTAGCAGCTCAGATTTTTTTTTTTTTTTTTTTTTTTTTGTAGGGTAGAAACTAAAGCAAGGCAATAATATGAAAGTCATGTTTGCTTCAGGAGAAGTTAAAATATTAAACAGAGAATAGTACGGCAATCACTGTTACTTGTGGAGCAGAAGCACCAACTGCATCTACCATTTCTTTGTGGACTGTACTATTCACAGTAATTCTCTTAAGGTGCAATCCTATACACAAGAAGTTGGTGTAAAGCAAGGCAGTATAAGTTAAGCCCCAAACCCCATTCAGCAGAAGGGCTGCTGCTGTTCTGACTACACTCGGCAGAGGGAAAGCAAGCCTTTAAAATAGTGTCCTATGTGGGGTGAACAGCTCATGTGAACAAGCTAAATTGGCTTAGGATGCAACCTAAGTCTGGTCCTGCCCCCAGAATACCCTCTTTTGGAGCCTTATACTGGCCTCGGTTCAGCCAGATTCAACTCAGCCAAGATGAGCAACTTATGCCAGCTTATCTGTGGCTGAGCTGGACTTGACATTGGCTGCACTGGAGATCCACTGCATCCTAAACTGCAGATCTTGCCATTAATTTGCCCCTTAAGATGCCTTCTAGAGTAGCCCTCTAGAAGGCATCTTACACAGGGCATCTTCACTTGGTCATAATTTGTCAATAACCAGGTAAACCTGGTGAATTTTGAAGGCTGCCCTGTGTATCCTTGGAAATGTTAAGTTCATGGCATTGTCCTTGATTTTCTCTCCCCGTTCCCCAGAGTTACTTTTCTCTTTCATTTCTCAGGCAAAGTAGCGTTCATTTGGGTAAACAAGAGAAATCGCGAGGGTAAAGATTACAGGCATCATAACAGGAGGAAAAGTGGAAGAATTTTGCACTTGTGCAACATCTGTCAAAAACTGGAAAACTGCCAGCATCTGCTCTTTAAAAAACAAGAAAAAAACTATTCAGACATATATGAAATTTGATGGTTAGTTAGTCATTTGTTTCAAATTAAACTTTGGTAACATCATTTTCTGTTTTAACAGCACTGCTGAGGGAAAAGGAAAAAAAGTAAATCTCCAAGGAGAGATGGGACTTCTGCCCTTGTAATAAAAAGAAGTGTTACTTAGCTGACAAGTTAAATGTTGCCTATTGCTATGAGTGAAGCCGGGATTCTAAATGGAATAGTCCAGCAAAACTACTTTTACACATTTGGGCAGAACTAACGAACAAAATGTCCATTTAGTTTCCCCTGTAGCTGTGAGGATATGACGGATTAATTCCTTTTTATCTTATTCCTGAGCTAATTGTTTCAGACTAACAATGTCGTTCAAAGTGCTATGACTCTGATCATTTTTTATCTTATTCTGAATGTATAAAGTGAAAAAATGCTTTGGGAAGCAATTTTAAAAATACATTTCCATTAACCATATCCCATTTCAAATGACAAATGGATCTTTTAATCAACTCCCAAGAACTTTGCAGTCAATTGCTTTGAACATTTTTTAACAACACTGTTGTGTCTTTAATATTGTATAAATTGCCTCCTGTCTATAATGATTTTTTTAATTATTAAAAGACAAAAGTTATTCTAATTTCTTAGGTAAAAGAAATGAGACAACTTATGAACATAAAGCTATGTAAGCATTATAAAATATACCTAAGGGTAAATGTTTAGTGTTTAAAATAGTATTTAACAGAATTTACCATTCTTTTCTTAAAACTAATCTCTCTTTTGTGGGCTGCAGTGTTAATGTTGTGAAAGGCCTCGTTAAAATGCAACATATATTATATACTCTGAATTTTCATTCAGAGTATTATGTTCAGAGCCCAAATGGTGATGCCATGTTATATACAACAGGCACAATCCTCTAGACAGTATATACACTCTGAACTTTATTGTAGGCCTTTGATTCAAGGCAGCCCATTTAATTTTTAGAGCAGGAGCAAACTACTTCTGTAAAGTGGTTTATGAGGATGGAACCATTCATTCATTCATTCACATATTCAACCTATTCCCTGTCTGTCGCCATTTAGATAAATTCAATACAGGTTAAAAACAGAGATAAATCAAGTAAAATTACACTAAATCCAATACAAATATATTGGGGCTGGTTACAACCCATAGAAAAAGAACAGGGGGGTTAAACTATTTTCTCACAGTCCTGTCTCTGAATCGAGAAAGTTGGAAAAGAGTTTAATGAGTTTGAGCTTGCATTAACCCCTTGTTACAGTTTATGATATCTTAACTTTACACACAAATCCTGTGGAAAGTTTTGAAAGAAAATAAAAGAATATGGCATTATCAGGGATGGAGATCTGCAGCCTACTGCAGAGTCAAATCTTCCCCCTCTACTTTTCATGCCTTCCATAATTCCTGTTGATATGGTCAACAGCCCTTAGATGTCCAGCATCACGACCACTGGCATGGCAATTCCAATGGTTATGGCTTATATGAGGTACATTCACAAGGAGGTAACATAATTATAACTGGAGATTTTGGGCATCAAATGCATGAATTTGTGGCAGGTAGTTTTTTACTTTTTCAGAATAATGTGAAGTCAGCTCAGACTTTTCCCTCTCCAAAAATACCTTCTTCACATTCCACCATCTTTTGTTGAGTTACAAAACTGATGGGAACTGAAATTGTCAGATTCTTTTCAGAGTTACTGCTCACAATACTACGCAGGATGAGTAGTATGCCAAACGCACTGTATGCCAAACAAACTCTTCACATTGTAGTGGAAATGATTTACTCAGCAAGTTTCTTCCAGGACGTATGATACAAAGACTGTAAGAAGTGATACACAGGGCCCCTTGTGAAGTAACACTGCTCTGCTGTAAAACAGTGAAAACTGACAGGGAGGTTTGTAACAGCGAGCATAACCTCACAGCCTCCTTGTTAAAATGCACAGGGGATTTACAAGTTCCCACAAGTATATCTACAGCAATTCCTTAACTGTCTGTTTCAGGACAGAACTGCCAGTTTTACATAGTGTCCCAAAGGAAAACCAAAAGGAAAGTTGAAGTTCAGTCAATGAACTCAGGCCTCTGAGGAATACAATAACTTGTTGCTACATATACAAAATATTACAGCAAATGTGAGGTCAGAATCTTTGGTAGGAGACCAAAATTTTTTTTCCCCCAGAACTCTGAGGGCAGTTTTCAAAAAGGCATCACTCCTTACAGTGTGTACACTCATCCACTGTTTACCTCTCATACATAGGTTTTACACACCCCAAACCTGCAGTCTGTTTAACCAGAGATAAGTGAACAAAAGATATGAACGTATACACCAATGAAAATTATTAGCGTCTTTCACAACACTTTCAACTCTGTGTCGAGATATGAAAAACCTATATTAAAAAATCAATTGTTGTGACATTGATGAAACTCAATTACCTAGTACAATTTACTTACTTTGTAAAGCCAGTTTAAATAGGATATTATTTCCTTCGAAGTTCTTCCACAGCTTGGAATGTAAAACAAAGGTCTGCACATGCAGAGGTAATTATTTTAAAGTGCATTGCAACTGGAGGCTCAGATGTCCTTGGTGGCTAGGAGTGCCTATTTCCAGCTCCAGCTCGTTCACCAGTGATGGTCTCTTTTGGAAAGAGAGGACTTGGCCATTGTACTCTGGTACAATGGTACCAATCTGGTAACTTTCTGATTGGATTATTGCCTCTATACAGTACAGTGGTACCTTGCAAGACGAATGCCTCGGAAGACGAAAAACTCGCAAGACGAAAGAGTTTTTCGTTTTTTGAGTTGCTTCGCAAGACGAATTTCCCTATGGGCTTGCTTCGCAATACGAAAACGTCTTGCAAGTTTGTTTCCTTTTTCTTAAAACCGCTTGAAGAGGTGCAGTTGCGACTTGACCATGCTTCGCAAGATGAAAAATTCGCAAGACGAAAAAACTCGCAGAACGAATTAATTTCGTCTTGCGAGGCACCACTGTATTAGGCTATCCCCAAAGACCACTCTGAAGCTTCAGGTGGACCAAAATGCAGTGAGCAGGGTTCCATTTTGAACTTCTTTTAACCCACGTATTACAAGAGCTGCATTGGTTGCCAATTTATCTCTGGGCCCAATTCAAGGTGTTCAAAGCCTTAAATGACAGACGCCTCAAATATCTTAAGCACCATCTCCTTCCCTGCAGACCCTCTTAGGTGTTATGATCGACAAAGGAGGGCTTTTAGGTAGTTCCAATACCCAAAGAACTACAGGGAGTGGCGGCCCTTGAGAGCACCTAAACTGGCAGCAGATAAATTGTAGAATTTCCTCCTCACAGAGGCGAGTCTGGCCGTCTTCACTGTATTGTTTTGGTCAGGTACTAAAGATGAACCTCTTTACCCTCAGCCTTTGATAGCTGAGATGTGTTTTCATGTCTACCTCTATTCTTGGATTTAAACTGCATTTGTTCTTATTTAAATTGCATTGCTTTTTCATTTAAATACTGTTATCTGATTTTAAATTATACAACCATGCTATTGTAACTAGCCCTTCACTTTACACTGAAGGGCAGATAATAAATCACAAACTAAAATAATTCAATAGTTCAATTTGTAGACATGACTTACTGCTCAAGAGGTGCTAAGTAAACAGCTGCAGCGGGAAACTTTAAAGACTTCAAAAATTGATAGGCAGGCCCAGGGAAGCTATCAAGGGGTTAAAAGGCTTTGTAGCCCAGGAGCTTATCTGATGAAGCTCTAGAAACCTCCCCAGTGCAAGGGCCAATATCATGTGCAAAAGCTTTTATTACAGGTTCTGCATTATTTCCCCATAGTTATGGCTTATTTGTCACTTGGCTAATCACAAACAGACAAAAACGTATCAGTTTAATAAAGTGAAACCAATATTACAAGTCAGTTTAGTATTTTTGGAGGAAAGACACCCCCAAAAGTTCTTCAAAACACACATACTTGAGATTTCAAAATTAACGGAATACACCCATCATTAGATACTGGTTGCCTTCTTTTCTTCGACAGATATCCTGACCAATACCTGTCAAATATCAAATAGTTATTGGAGAGTTTCGTTTTCAAAAAGGAGGGGGGAACTATCTTCAAATTGTCTCTTCCTGCACAAGCATTTCAGTGAACAAACAGCTTTCTAGTGTGGGTGTTAGTAAGATTCCATCTGTAGATTACGAAATGATTCTCACCTTTCACCATGTATTTTTTTTTTTTGGATTGCAGTGCTTAGTAATATCATCCTGCTTTTTTGTATCAGCTTCTGTTTGGCACCTCACACAAGAGTTTTCTGAAGAAGTCCAAAGCTTAAAAGTCAGTGCACATATTCACACATGATGTTATTAGGTAGATGATTGACAGCCATCTATCTATAGGAACACATGGCAAAAAGATATGCCACTGTTTGTTGCTTATAGATAACTCCCCAAAACATTTTAAAAGGCAAGTGGAATTTGTATTAGGGATACTTATGCTCTAAATATGTTAATGGAAACCTAGGGCACAAAGCACTAAGTATTAGAATGGATTCACTTAAACTAACTCAGGCCCACTGACTTAAGTGTCAAAAGCAAGTGCACTTGATATAGAATGATTGGCACTTAACATAGAGGACTGGCAATTACAGCTCTAGTGGCCTGCATGTTTCAAAACATTCATGCAATTAAACTCTATCTTATTTAATTTCAAAGGGGGGAAAACCTGTCAAAAATGAAAGGATCAAATGAAAGAGAAGAGACAAAGATGGAGAAATCAGAATGCTGGAAGACCATTTAAAACCAAGACAATATAGGCTCAGCTAGAATGTATACAGGAAGTTAGGAAAGTACAAGCAAGCTGAAGAGTACACCAATCTCCACCTGCTGATTTTTGCTGCTGAGACAAGATGAGCCATGGGAAAAAAACCTGCAGGTTGAACACTAACACCAGCAGTGTTTCCACATGCAGTATCCAGCGTCAGGCTGCTATGGGGGTGAAGTGGGGCAGGGCGGCAGATAACAGCTTCCCATGCATCTGTTGAGGTTCCTTTAATTGCTGTTAAGGAAAATCTGGTGCATGTGCTTCCCTTATCTTGCAGGTCTTGTGATTTAGTGTTTGAAGGTCGCTGACCTGACAACCAGCCAAGTAGGTCACTGTGACCTGGCAACTGGTGTGGTCATTCTTGGGTATATTAAGAGGGGGCTATACATTGCCTCTTTGCTTCACTGCAAGGAAGCTCTGCCAGATTGATACTGAACTCTGTGCTGTATGTATGCTTTGAGGTGCCCTTGCTTTGCATTTGAAGCCTGCACCTTCTACTGGGGATCTAGTGGAAGGCTGTATATAGTGAAACTGCCTTAAGGCTTTGGACCTGTCAGTAAAGGACTGAAATCACTGGAGAGTTGGAGTCGGTCTCAATTTCTTCCAGCACAAAACTCCACTGCCATGAAGCTACACGCTTGGGAAGCTGCACTCGTTTGGCACATGCCATAAGCCAACACCTACATGGGCCCATTCCTCTGGGATGGGCCCAGTGCAACCCTGGAGCTGCAAAGTTAACAAGCAGCAGCATCTGATGGCCAGAGATAGCCAGCAGGGCTTAAGATAAGGCTTTTGAAACAGAACTTTGCCCTGCTGTTTCTGCCAAGGGTTTGGTACTGCTCTCTTCCTATAAACCAGCAAGGGGCCAAACACCCCTTATTCAGGAGATGAGACTGGGCTGGGCGTGAGACACTGCTGTTTCCACTTCCTACTTACAGGCTTCCACTTCCTGCTGGAAAGAGGATGTTGAATAAACACACAAGACGTAACCGGCTGTACTTTTGAATAAATAAGGTATACTATTCATTGTATCAAATTGTAGATTTCAACGGAAGTTTCATAAAGTTCAACAAAAAAAGCAGAAGGCCCAGTAGATCAGTTCATTCTCTAGTCAGTTCATGCATAAGGTCCATACATGTATAAGTGTCTCTTCTACCTGTCTGTTCATAGAGTCCAATAATCCACATGAAGGGTTGTTACAGTTCCACAGAATCCTTTCACAAGTCTAAAACAAGGATTTCCGGAATATTAGCCTTGTTTCGCCATCCTAGGCTTCATCAGTAGAACAGGCTCATATGTAATATTACAGGATAGTGGATCTTATAGCATATATATGACTTGGTACAAGGCAGCTTCCTATATTTCTGTCTTGGAAGTTGTGAAATGGAAGGGTGGCTATAAAAGTTTAAAATGAACCAACCAATAAAGGCTGTACTTGGTGCCTGAACTGACACTAAGTACACCAAGTTTCAGTTACGAAACAAAGCCTACTTCATTATCTATAGGTTTTCTCCAAATATCCCATTAAGTTGTCATCAATGTTTTTCACTTTACAACTTGCAGGAGACTGTAGCTCATTACAAACGTTGTCAATAAAACAACCTGTGACAATTTAAACTATACCAAATGAAGTAGGTCATGTCACTTTAATTATTCTTTATCAGCATTTGCCTTACACTCCTGAAAGATAAAATTTGTTTGGCACTCCTGAAAGATAAAACACAGACCAGGTTCTGTAGAAATCAATATATTGGTGCCTAATATAGTGGGGGAAAGATTTAGTGGGGAGAAAGATTATCTTAAACAACCACACTAAGAAAATCAGCTGTGATTGCTGTCTATGTTATGATTGGGTAACATGAAGATGCTGCTGGACTGCAATTCCTATCACCCTTGATCATCCATCATACTGGTTGGGGGTGATGGATGTAGGCCTATCAACATCTGAAGGGTCACAGGTTTCCCACCCCTGGCCTATATTATATGTTGGCATCCATCTCTCTTGAGAGACAATGAAGCGTGCCTCCAGGGGTGAAGTCAAACAGCTGTATTAGGAACAGAGAAGGTACAAGTGTGGGCAGTGTGGATGTAAGTCCTGGGTTGCCCAGATGACAAGAACTCCCTCTTGGTCTCACTGATACGGTCCAAAGGAAAGCAGAGCAATATGTTTGGCAACAGCTTGGCTGCAGGAGTTGCTGGAAGGAGGCGTACAAGGTGCCATCCAACTGCCCTAGGGACAGGACTCTGGATTTGTGTAGGGTTTACTCCTTAGGCTTTTCTTCTCCTGAAGATTTGTTATTTTATTTATTATATGTATTGTATCTTATAAGCTTACAATGACTGAGAAAACTTGCAGATATTGGGGGGCGGGGGAAATTGTATCACAGAATATCCCACAAAGCCTTGTGTCTGTTGTATTGCACAAATGGACTTCTGTTTGTGGAGCGAATAACAGCTTATTTCTGAACTTTACTCATGCAAGCCATGTTCCCAAATGAGCAGTGCAACACGTGATGAGCAAACATTCCTTTAACAACGCTGCAGCAGCTGCCATGAACAAGGACGTACGGTATATTTTGTTCACAGAGGTGCATCAGCACAGTTGTGTGAGCTTCTGCCTCATACGCTACTCCAAATCATAAACCAATTTACAATAAAGTGACTTTTAATATAAACTGACCAGGATATTGCCAACTATATATTTTTCACGATACGTTTTCACACTTTGTGATCAAAAATAAAGTAAAATAAAATGCTGCACTAGCAGACCTGTTTTGATCTTGATGTGGTGTTCAATAATTCACTATGTCTGGCTTGAATTCTGTTACTTAGTGGCATGGAATAATCTTATGGTCCCCATGGTAAATATAATTTAAGAAAAACGTATTATGCTTAAAAAGAAAACATTTGATGTCCATATGTTTGGAAATCTCACCTAAGCTATTTTTAGATATGTGGTCCTGACTAATGTGCAAAAAAAAAGAAACAGAAAACCAGTGAGCACTTTTTAAGACGCTAAGCTTCTGTAGGCCTTAAAATCCATTATGACTTTTAGAGTGTAATCCAAACTCCCTTCCCCCAACAGCTGGTGGGGTTTTGCAGAATATTTGGGCTACCCCAATATCTGTAGCCCTGCCACGCTTGGCAGCCATGATGGAAGATGGGAAGGGAAAGACAAGCAGACCAACCCAGGCCTGATTGCTTTGCCAGCTACAGGCTGGTGCAGCAATCAACCCCATTGCCAACACAGGACCAGCTCCGGATCTAGTGGATCCAAGGCTGGCTCAGCCCACCCCACTCCTGGAATGCCCAGTTTCAGGGCTTTTTGCTGGGTTCTGTCTGTGGATAGGTCACTGACAAAACTCTTGCCTGTCCATTCAGCAGGCAGAAGGTGGGAGCACAAAAAAAAGGGGGGAAGCCTCATTCTTTTTGCTAGATTTGCCACTGCTTGTTTTGAAGTGGTGGCAAGCATTTTAGATTCAAGTAATCTGAAGGGGGAAACAGAGTTTGCATTTCTGAAACCAGTAAGAATAAACTTAATAAACTTATTTAGATGAAAGCCCCTGTCCCCCCCCCCTCACGAAAAAGGAATAACTAGCACAGGGCCTCCCAAGCCAGTTTTGCACCACAGCATTGAGGAGGGGGCTTAAAGCCCCCCCCTTTAATCCCAATCCAAAATGTCCCATTCCACCTATTTACAATGGGAGGAAATTTCCCACCCCCTTCAATTCCATCTATTTGTTTATTTAATAAAAATCAGCACACAAGGACGAAAGACACAAATGATGCCAAATTAGGTCATGCCTAATTTGATTCTGAAATGCATGCTTTCAGAGCAGCATAGGCCAATGCAAACACCGATAGTCTGACTTCATAGCATGAATAACATTTCCTCCTGAATATACTGCAACCATTCAGTATTTGTCTTTATTTTTCTTACTGCCAGAGAAGAGTACTAATATTTCCAAACATTTCTTACCTCCAGAATGAGTTGATGGCCCACACAGCAGAACAACCCCTTGTCCTTCTCGTACAGACACAGTGCTTCTCATTTTTGTCTTTAAGTTTTCAAGATCTGTTTATTTTATTTTTCCAAAAGAAGGGAAATAAACGTGTTAGCAAACAGATATCAACAAAAGGAGCAAGGTTTTTGTTTCAGTACCTTTTGTCCTAAAAATGGTAGTTTCCCCATTAATTTCAATGAGATAATTGGTCATGGGGAGCCAATTCCATATGAAATGCTTCTACAGAATGTCCATTATTACCAGCGGTGTTTCCAAGGTTCATCAGTCATTGTTTCGGTATAAGAGCAAACCTCAGCAAGTCACAACGCTTGCCTTTCCTCCTTCCCGCTTCCGCTCATTCACTTATTTAGCTAGGTGCGGCAGGATGTGGTGATGGTAGTGGCAAAGCGGTAAGGGAGTCTCTCCTTCCTCCCCTTCTTCCTTCTCCCTACCACCTAGAACACTGCTATGACATCATTCTGGGCACCTGGAGCTTCCCCAGAACACTTAATATTAACATATTAACATATTATATTAACATGTTAACATATTAACATCAGGAACCCAGGAAAATTACTGTACTTATCCGAATATAAGACAAGCTTTTTTTACTCTAAAATAATATTCAAAATCGGGGCTCGTCTTATACATGGATAGTGCAGAGGAGGGATGGGCGATTGGTTGCAGCCGCGAGCAGGAGCTTGTCAGTGGCGATTGGGTAGCTGATTGGTGGCTGCAACAAGATATGCCTTAGATTGGCTGTTGCTGCGGCGACTGGGTGGGTGATTTTTGGATGTGGCAAGGGCGTGCGCTTGCCGGCTGCTGCTGGTGAGCGGGCAGACGCCTCTTTGCTTCTGTGACACGTGCGATTGGCAGCGTTTGTCAGTCTGGTGAGTGATTTTTGGCATTCCTCCCCCCAAAAAGCTCAACAACTCTGGGCCATCTCCCCCCATTTTTTAAAATTTGAGTCAGTGGTACAGTGGTACCTTGGGTTACATACGCTTCAGGTTACACACTCCACTAACCCAGAAATAGTGCTTCAGGTTAAGAACAGAAATTGGGCTTCGGTGGCGCAGCAGCAGCAGGAGGCCCCATTAGCTAAAGTGGTGCTTCAGGTTAAGAACAGTTTCAGGTTAAGTACGGACCTCTGGAACGAATTAAGTACTTAACCTGAGGTACCACTGTATTTCCTGGGCATACTGCAGTTTAGTTGCTTTCCTGCTATGGTTGGGAATGGTTTTATGTCTGCTTATATTTTAATATTGTATCCAACAAGTTCTACTTGGGAGTAGACCCACTGAAATTAACATGGGCCAGCCAGGTCTATTAACTTCAGTGGGTCTACTCTGAGTAGGACTAGCACTGCATACAACAATGTGTCATTTTAGAGAGAGAGCGCACACATATGCATTTTAAAAAGTTATAATGCTTTAACATAAATTAGTATAGGATACAAGCGGGGGTGGGGAGTAGGACAGGCCAGATATAAATTGATAGGGGAAAAATAAGTTATTTCAAAATATGGACTATGGTGCTCAGCTGAACAGCCTAGGCACTCATAAGGATTAAAGGACCAAGCCAGCTATTTTCCTAAAATACCTCTAGTGCATTTCTCATCTAGATGTCTCCATATATACTGCACATTCCCCATGTTTATTGGGGCATGTCACCCCACCATAGATACACTCATACAGCCTCTGTTTTCTCCAAATTATAAGCTAGAGTAAAGGGAGGTACATTCAATTCAGTCAGGTCAGAGAACTGCCAGGCAGCAACAGTTTCAACAGCCTGTATTTTTGTTTACAGTTATATAAAGCATAGCTACTCAGGTACAGATGTTCAATGATGCACCCAAAGGACACTTCAAAGTAAACTATCTTTCCAACAACACATAATGAAAATGGTGGAGTGACCAAAAATAGTTATTCTGTGCAATGTAAAGTCTTTCCCAACATTTTTTAAAAAGCAACAGCAGATGTTCACCGAAGCCACTTAAACAACAGTAATTTGGCATTTCAATGCCTCATTATTCTAAAGAACAAACTGTTGAATGCAATCACACCACTGCTGGTGTACTGCAACCTCATCCAGTTATTTTAAAGCTTTTAGAATAGCTAACTAAATAAATAACACATAAATAACACACTTGTGAGCTCTTGATAATAGGGTTAGTAAAATGCAAAGCATTACTAGTGTAATATATCATTTTAGCAAGCACTCTTAATTCCTTCATAGTTGCAGGTTTCATCTGGAATGCACAAATGCACAAAGCAAAGATGGAAACATATTTGATTATTTTTGATTCTTTAATACCTATTTTTCTATTAAAAATATCTCTAACCGGTACAGAAAACAGAAGCAACAACGGACAACTTATTATTATTTTATTTCTTTAATTTGTATGCCACCCTATACCCAGAGGTCTCAGGGCGGTTCACAGTACAAAATCAAAATATAAAACCACAAAATACACAATCAAAATAAAAACAACCTGATTTGCCCCAACCCGCCCCCTCCAATTTTAAAGGGCATAGGATGTCAATTAACTCAACCCAAGGCCTGGATAAAAAGGAATGTTTTTGGCTGGTGCCTAAAGGTATATAATGAAAATATTAGAAATATACACAGTTACATATAAAAAGCAATGTTGAAACAAAGTTACGAATATATAAAAATTGGTATCAATTCATTTTCCTTCTAAAACTCTCCCTCTTGGCCTTTGGGTTCTCACCCTGGGTCCAACAAACTCTTAGCTCACCCACAAAAGTCTGACAATGAAAAGAGTACCTGGAAACAGTGGACCTCACCCTAGTCTCTCACTCTAGACTTGCTTTTTATGGGCAGGTGGATGGGACTTCCTCAGGCTGCCCACAGCTGTGTCCAATTCAGCTGCACTCTCCACACCCAGTTCCAGGTACAGCAGGTTTGTTGAGTTTCCCAAAGGATGGGAAGAGGACCTCATTCCACTCACAGCTCTTTCTTCACCCTCTGTCCTCTCCTCCTCCCCCAGCTGCCTGTGATTCCCTGATCAAACTTTTGTACCTGTGTGCAACTGTCCTAGTTTCCCCCTTCTGTGCAGGGCAGTGTTTCTTTCCAAATACACATTTCCCTAAGGATGTTGTCATGCTGCAATTTGCATGGTCACCGACAGGTGACACTGTAAATTACAGCAAGATGACAAACTAGGGTCTCAGACCTGCTGGGTTATCACAGCAGCATCAGAAGGAGGAGGAACCAGAGGCAGACTGGCTAATAGGTGGTTGAGGCTGGTGAGCAGCAGAAGCCAGGAAGTGGAAGTTGGGAGAAGTCTAAAAGGAGAGGGTTGGGTTGTTTTGGAGAGCTTGGGGAGGGGAAGTGTTGGAAAAGAGAATGGGGAGGGAGCAGCTTTGGAGAGGAGTATAGGGAGCAGGTAGTTTTGTCAAGGACTATGGGAGGGGCTTCTATTAAGCCTTTGGAGATGGAAGGTGTGGCTTTGGTGAGAAGCCCCCTTGAGATGAGTCTCATTGGCATCTTCCCAACACTGGGCAACCTGCAATATCCAGCATGCCCTTCCCCATACCCAAACTCCCTCTCTGTCCAATGCGGCAGTCACAGTCCTTGCAAAATGCGAGAATAATAATAATAATAATAATAAATTTTATTTATATCCCGCCCTCCCCAGCCGAAGCCGGGCTCTGGGCGGCTAACAACAATAAAACAGTACAAAAGTACAGCATAAACAACACTCTAAAATCATTCATTATAAAACTTTCCAAAATGTCTGATGTTTCCGGGGGGGGGGGGGGAATCACTGAAAGGTGGTCACTTTTCTTGGGATGTACAGTGGTACCTCTGGTTACGTACTTAATTCATTCCAGAGGTCCGTTCTTAACCTGAAACTGTTCTTAACCTGAAGCACCACTTTAGCTAATGGGGCCTCCCACTGCTACCGCGTTGCTGCCGCACGATTTCTGTTCTCATCCTGAAGCAAAGTTCTTAACCCGAGGTACTATTTCTGGGTTAGCGGAGTCTGTAACCTGAAGCGTATGTAACCTGAAGCATATGTAACCCGAGATACCACTGTATCTAACTAGCAAACTAAATAATAAGTAGAACTATGGTGTGTAACCATGTTGTAACAGCAGAATATTTTTTTATAGAATGGTGTCCTCTTACAGATGTATGACTAAAAATATATTATTATTTTAGCTCCAGCTCAGTTTTGGAATAAGGTGTTTGCTGAGATCAAACAAACAACTGCTCTATCTTTCCACCTGGAAATTCAACCTGTATATGGAAACTGAATGGGACTTGAAAAGTAAATACAGTGGTACCCCGCAAGACGAATGCCTCGCAAGACGGAAAACCCGCAAGACGAAAGGGTTTTCTGTTTTGGAGGCGCTTCGCAAGACGAATTTCCCTATGGGCTTGCATCGCAAGACGAAAGCCCATAGGGAAATGCTGGCGGTCGGGAGCAAAGACTTTCGCCCACAGCCGGCCTTCAGAAGAGGACCTCTTCTGAAGGCCGGCGGAGGGCAAAAGTCTTTGCTCCACCCCCTGCCTTCCCCCCGCCTGCCCCGGGCGATCTTAAAATGCTGGCGGGCGGGAGCGAAGCGTTCGCTGCCGACCCCCAGCATTTTAAAATCTCCCCCTGTCCCGGGGAGATTTTAAAATGCTGGGGGTCGGGAGCGAAGCGTTCGCTGTCGACCCCCAGCATTTTAAAATCTCCCCGGGACACCTGCCCCAGCCGCCGGGCTTCGTAGCGCTGCTGCGAAGCCGGGCGGGGGGGGGGAACACCTGCCCCAGCCGCCGGGCTTCGTAGCGCTGCTGCGAAGCCGGGCGGGGGGGAACACCTGCCCCAGCCGCCGGGCTTCGTAGCGCTGCTGCGAAGCCGGGCGGGGGGGGGGAACACCTGCGCAGGGGTTGATGGAGAAGAGGGGGAAACCTTGTAACGTAAGCAGAAGTCTGTTGCAACATCAAGTGGGCCTCACTGAATGTCACCCAGTAATAATACAGTGGTGCCTCGCAAGACGAAAAGAATCCGTTCTGTGATTCTCTTTGTCTAGCGGTTTTTTCGTCTTGTGAAGCAAGCCCATTGACGGATTAGCGAATTAGCGCTATTAGCGGCTTATCGGATCAGCTGATAAGCGGCTTAGAAAAAGGGGGGAGGAAAAAAACCCCGCAGGAACTCGCAAGACATTTTCGTCTTGCGAAGCAAGCCCATAGGAGATTCGTTTTGCGAAGCACCTCCAAAACGGAAAACTCTTTCGTCTAGCGAGTTTTCCGTCTTGCGAGGCACCACTGTAGTCATAATAAATTACAGCTTCTGGAGATCTAGAACCGATTTGTGGCTAACAAGATTTCCTTGATGGTGCTGGGGCTTTCTGAAACAGTGGGAATGGTTTGATAGTGAAACAACTAGTCTCTTCTTCAAGTACGGAAGCAGTTCTGTCCATAATGGAAAACAAGTGTATCTTTTTCCATATGGCAAATGATGGAAGATATGCCTAAATATGAGCAGTGATTTAAGATTGTAATTTCAGGGAAAATAATTCTGAAGTGGTAAAAACTGTTCATTATCAGCAATGGTGCTTAGGTAGGTGTGTGTTTCTTCTTTTATAAAAATTGAATGACTGGGCTGAAAACCAAGGTCCTAAAACCGGATTCTCGAAAAGAGATAGAGATGTTATTGCTATTTTACAGCTTGGAAAATTGAAGGACATTTAAAATTAACAACAACCGAAGAAAGAAGCTGTATACGTTCCAAGATTCTGAAATAGTAATTTCATTTCCTTTTCCATCATAGCATATATATCCACTTTACATTTCCTTTAGTACCGAATTTGGTATTGCTTATTTAGAATGCATATGCCAGTGTTATGAAATAGCACACAAAAATGGGATTCAGTTGCTTGAAGACAGCATCTTATTTTACATGAGAAGCAGGCACAAATGTGTTTATCTTTTAAACTGCAGCATAAATGGCAAAAATAGGCGTCATACTCTATTAAGGTTTACATATTCCTACTTGGTGAACTTGCAAAGAGAGTAGTAAATGCTGTGTACAACTCAAAACACAGTCACCTGGTTTGTGCAAAAACTTCTGTTTTCAGAATGGAACTTCCTCTCCCTTCCTCTGTATGCTCCCCAAATTTGTTACGGAGGGTTAGGGTAACCCCTACAACAAATTTGTGGTGAGTACAGAGAAGAGAAGTTCTGATCTGCAAGGGGAAGTCCTTGCACTAACTTGATGACTTGGTCAGATATAACCTTATGGTAGACCTATTCAGAGTAAAAGGTAAAGGTACCCCTGCCTGTACTCTAGGGTTGTGCGCCCATCTCACTCAAGAGGCCGGGAGCCAGCGCTGTCCGAAGACACTTCCGGGTCACGTGGCCAGCGTGACAAGCTGCATCTGGCGAGCCAGCGCAGCACACGGAAACGCTGTTTACCTTCCCGCTAGAAAGCGGTCCCTATTTATCTACTTGCACCTGGGGTGCTTTCGAACTGCTAGGTTGGCAGACCTATTCAGAGTAGACACATTCAATTAATTGATTTGATAAACTAAGGTCCATTAATTTTAATGAATTTACTCTGAGAAAAACTTAGTTGATCATTGCCAGAAAATCTGCAGGAAGCTAAACAATGTTCTCTCACTGCCAATGAAAACTAATAAATGAATAGAAAGAGAACCTACCCACGTGATGCTGCAGTGAAAAACTTTCACATACACTATGTAAAAGAATGAAAGTGTACCACACCCCTCTCTTCTCCCCTGTTAAGTTGTGGGTGAACATATCAGACGACACAGCGATTCTTCAAACAGCTCTTGTTTATTCACAGGCCAGAACAGAACTGAAGGGTTCAGCCAGCCTGCTTATATAGAGCTCCACTAGAATGCAACAGTAACCATTTTCTGTAACCATCCAATCACTGAAAGTCACTTTTGACCCCTTATTTGCATATGTGGACCTGAACTATCTACAGTATCCCCCTGCTGGCCCAGGGTGAGAACTTCATTACATAACATCCCCCAACCTTTATACCATCTACAACATTAATGTCTCACACTGAATATAACCAAGAAAGGACTTTGTTATCTGAAATCAGAGATGATGTATACATTTTTGTAACCCAAGATAATCTTAATAAAAACTATTTTAAAAGAATACTTAAAGATTGGGAGAACAGCAGAGAAGAAGCAGGTCCTATAACATTGTAGGCAATACAAAATAAATAGAAGTTTTCACATTTTAGGATCTTTTATTCCAGTCTATATTTTTCATCTCCATTCCTTTAAAAAGTGATATTTTTTTTTGGCGACTTTTTCCATAACATATGTTGTGTCACATATTCCAGTTATAGACGATGGTGTGTCTCCTTTTTCATTTCGTTATCCCAGTACATTTCTGAGCACAATTCAAGGTGTTGGTGCTGACCTTTAAAGCCCTAAATGGCCTCAGTCCTGTATACCTGAAGGAATGTCTCCACCCCCATCATCCAGCCCGGACACTGAGGTCCAGCACCGAGGGCCTTCTGGCGGTTCCCTCCCTGGGAGAAGTGAGGTTACAGGGAACCAAGCAGAGGGCCTTCTCGGTAGTGGCGCCTGTCCTGTGGAACACCCTCCCAGCAGATGTCAAGGCAATAAACAACTATTTTACTTTTAAAAGTCAACAGAAGGCGGCCCTGTTTAGGGAAGTTTTTAATGCCTGATGCTGTGTTGTTTTTAATATTCAGTGGGGTATAAATAATTTATTATTATTATTGTTATTGTTATTATTATTATTATTATTATTATTATTATTATTATTATTATTATTATTATTATTCCATTTGTCTTTCTGCTCCAGTCCTTTTCCACTTTTCCCCATTCCACAAATTGTCCTCTACCAGGACCTTCCATGAAGCAGGAGTCACATAAACCTCTGAATGCATTGTGCCTCTTTCTTTCACATGGCATCTTGGGGAATGCAGTTCTGAATGTGAAGCACTTAGGTGATAGCTTGTTTGTCATTTTCAGGGCATTTTGCTTCTGTGGAAGAAGTACAAGGTGGTGCACATGTCCCAATTCCATGTACAGAAGCCACCCCAGCATTTTAATCTGACTGGTGATGGGACAGCATCCTTCACCTTACCTGTGGGCAACAGGATAGCCTATGAGGTGCAGGACCGACCATATGGAAAATACAGCTGTTTTCCAGCATGTTCCTGCCACTGGGTCTTCTCCAGCATCTGTTCTCTGGAGCGGCCACCTCATTCTGCATAATAGTAGGGCTGTGCCTGACTATTTTGCATTATAGGTTGACGTGTTGCTGCAGATGGCAATGGCAATGGCGGTGAACCTCTGCCTTTTGCTATGGTGGAAGTGGCTGCTCAGTCACCATATCCTCACAGCGAGGAAATGGAAAAGTAGATTGCTGCTTGTGTCGTGCAACTGTGAAAAGGCTCGGAGCCCTATATGAGAATCAGGGAATGTGAGCAACCCTGCCTGCTAGCTTGGGTAGTTAAACATGAAATAATAAAGTGTAAAATAATGAAATAAAGCAGAGCAAATGGAGAATAAATTGTTGAATGAATTGTGGAAAGGGCAGATGGGGGCTTCCAAGTGAGATGCCCATTTATTCACATAGGCAAGGCAAGGCAAACTGAAGACCTGGAAATTGGCACACCAGAAAGAAATCTATTTCTGCTACAGTAGTCTGTATATGCTGATCCTTGGAATGGAATTTTAAGTGAAGATCAGAAATACATCAAAATGGAGGCACAGTGACCTCTTAATCAGCATCTCGAAGGTCTACAAAAGTTGTTGCTGATGTTTTTAAGAGGCCTATTAAATTGGAAATGCCTC
This sequence comes from Podarcis bocagei, assembly GCF_964188305.1. NCBI lineage: Eukaryota > Metazoa > Chordata > Lepidosauria > Squamata > Lacertidae > Podarcis > Podarcis bocagei. Next base: position 36,506,146 of record NC_138126.1, read on the forward strand.
TCTTTTTTAGGCTGCCCTAGCTGGCACCTAAAACGGCATCCTTTATTTCCAACTAATATAGAGATAACCTGTGCACCTGATTAGAGACAAGGTAACCTTACTTGACAAAGGCATGACACTGACTACATAGAAGGATTCACTAGCTTACAAAGCATTTACCAACACACACACACACAAAAACAAAACAAAACAAAATCCAGTCTGGTCTGATGCCTAGAGGGAGGGTGATCTGTATGCACAACCACCTTTATGCAGCTAGATGAAAGCAACATAAAAAGCAAACAAATACCTTCAAATGCTAATGAGCTGTGGCACAGCAGTTTTCCTGGAAAGCATTCTGCATAAATAAATATTATGGGCCCAGTGTTATTTACAGCAACATTTTGTTACATACTTCTGATGCGGCGGAGCCCAAGAGGCAAAGCACATAATCTTGTTTCTATTACAAGTTTGGCAATTCATTGCAGGGTGGGCGAGTTAATAATTATTATTTATAAAGTATCTCCCAAACTAAATCTAATGCTAATATACTTCTATAAAAGCAACTGTTAAAAATATCAAGCCTTGTCCCCATAATTATAATCTAGAGAACTGGATGAGATGTATTGGACACAAATGAAAGGAAAGAAGAGAGCTGAATCAATGCATTAATACCCTAAACAAATAAGGAAGGAAGGGATGATTAAACACTGTTTAAAAACCAAAACTCATGGAGATACAGTGGGACCTTGGTTCTTGAACTTAATCCGTTCCGGGAGTCCGTTCGACTCCCGAAATGGTTCAAAAACCAAGGCACAGCTTCTGATTGGCTGGAGGATCTTCCTGCACTCAATCGGAAGCCACGGAAGCCGCATCGGACGTTCAGCTGCCAAAAACTGTTTGCAAACTGGTGTACTCACTTCTGGGTTTGCAGTGTTTGGGAGCCGATTTGTTTGGGAGCCAAACCGTCTGGGAACCAAGGTAGCATTGTAAATGGAAGTTCACTAGAGCCCTGCTAGATCTGTCAACTACATGCTTCTAGGAAGCAGGATATTAATGCAACAGCATTTCCCCCACTTGGGCTCTCCAATATTTGGAGGTCAGAGGCATACCATTTATGATACAGGAGGGAGTACACAGCCATAATGACTAGTAGCCATTAAGGGTCTTATCCTCCATGTGTGAATCTAACCTTCTTTTAATGTGTAAAAGTTGGTGGCCAGCAATACATTTTGTGGTACAGAATTCCACAGTTTAATTATCTGTGTATCTTCTTTTAGTGTCTTGAAGTGTCTAACGTTCAGCTTCACTGGATGATTCTGAGTTTAAATATTGTGAGAGAGGAAGAAAAACCTCTGTCTTTACCTTCTTTACTCATAATTTACTCTTTCCTCAAACTAAAGAGCCCCTTTCCTCACTGGATAGTTTAACAACAATAGCATTAAAAGTTCAGTTAGAAAAAAATCAGAAATATCAGAAGACATTTGGAATAACTTCAAAATTTGCTTTAGGGCTTCAGTGAGCGCACACTTGATATATGAATGAAAAATATCTTCCAAAATGTGCATAGAAAACATTTTAGAAATGTAGGCAAGAGGTTTGCACAGGTAATCCTTCTGCTGCTTGAACAGTAAATCGTCTGCCTTACCAGTAACATTTCTTCCTTCTCAACTCTAATTGGTTCGCAATTATGAAATTGGATTGCAGGAATTGAATTGCAGTGTGAAATGTCAAATTGCATTGTATCTCATGCAGATTTATAATTCAGCAGAGACAGGTATGGCACCACACCACATTCCTTTTGCAGCTCCTCATTAGCATCCCAGTTAGCTGTTGAAAGAAGCTTGCCTTGATGACCAACAATCCCTTTAAACAAACACAGCAAGTCGAACTCACACAGCTTAACTGTTTTGCCCATTATCAGCTAAAGCAGAAGTGTACAATAAACAAGTTGATGTTGTTTTTGCTCTCTTTTCATCAGTACATTCACAGCAGTTTACAAAAGAAGTGTTCACGGCATGGGGTAAACATTGGCTAAGCAATATACTTTACTTTTTAAGCTATTTAACGTTATCAGAACATACTTCATTCCAGCCCTGGAAATGAAATGGATTGATGATGCATGACGTAAAACAAATTAGATTTTATATTTCCTCTTTTGTTGCCTTTCCCCCCCTGTTTGAACTTGAGTTTACAATCCTGACTGGTTCCAAAGTTTTCCAGTTCTAACAGACATTTATGGTGAATCAAAGACATCTTGGATTAACTGCAGAATTCTGAGAAGGGAAAGGATGGCATCTAGATTGAGAAAATGGGCACAAGCTTATACATATCGCACCTTAATAAACTGGGCCTATATGTTGCAGTGTTCATCACTGTACAATTCCTCATTCTGAATCTCATCTCTCATCCATTTCTGAAGCTGGGATTTTTTCTTTTTGAAGTATTTACAATATGCTTGAGATTTTACTATTTTGAAGCAAAAGTGCTGGTTTACTCATGTCTCTCTCTCTTTCTCTCTCTCTCTCTCTCTCTCTCTCTGCAGTTTATACCCTGACTGTATCATTAAAATATATATCCTAATGGATTGCACCAAGTAAACAAATACCAATCTTTAAAATAATTTCCTTAACGAAACATAAAACAGACCAACCAGCTGTAAAACAGTCAGATCTAAAGCAGCACTTTCAAATTTATTAACATTAAAAGTCTGGGCAGAAAAACAAAAGATTTTAGCATGGCAGAGTCTACCACAGAAAAGTCACTTTGATTAAGATTTAGTTTATTAAAGTGTGTGACATCAGGACGTTGGGAGGAACTGGCTGTTCCAAAATATAGCAGATAAAGGGATGATCCCACTCAACTCGAGAAACAAAACAGAACTCTGCAGAAAGCTGTAACAGAAGAAGCATGGTGCAGAACAATGGTCTACCTGAACCACCTTCTAAAACCAATTTGCAAAGCTGGAAGAAAATCATTGGAACAGAATAGCCCCAATTTCTGTCTCAGTCAGTCAGTGCAGAAGCATACCAGGTCAGTATATCAAAAGGCACAGGAATATCCAGTGAATTAGCAGTCCTCTATTGTTCACATAGTGGATCAAATTAATAAATGTCATTGATAATGCCTGGGCTTGTACAGCCGCAACCCCCTCATCTTGTCCCAGAGGGAAAGAACTTCATTACTAGCTTCATGATACCAACAACTCAGTTTAGTAAGAATACTTTACCCAGTAATTTATCTGGTGAAATGAAAACATGATTCCTGCACTGTTAGATTGCATAATGGTATTCAATTTTACATTATAGTGTGAATATATATAAACTCAGACAAACTGAAGCATATCATATCATATCCTATCACATCATAATGCAATGTCTACACAACAAGATTGTTGATTTGATACCATAAGCAAGATTTTATGAAGGCCTAGCAAGAAAGCTTGTTCTCTATTGTAATTATGAACACCAATTTAAATAAATGAGTTTTAAAACACTCAAATTGGTTTCAAGAATATCTGGATTAAAAGTATGTCCCATTTAAACTAACCAATTTAAATTGACTAAATAGTTATAGAAGCCATAAGAGATAATGAGAAAATAATTCAACACTACCCCAAACCACGAAGCATAGCAATAGCATTGTAAGGCAGTTTACAGGGAACTTACATTAACTGAAAAACAGAAACAATGGGAAGCTGTTTATACCCCATTGAAAAGGAGAGAAATAAACTAAAGTTAAGGAATGGCAGCAAAGTTTAAAAGTTAATATTAACTTTCCTTCACTCAAGAGGAAACTGCCTCCACTATGCAGTAAAGATATAAAAGGTATGTGAAATGAGATTTTCAATGCTCAAAGACATTGAAGACTACCAGGTTGTTGGGAATCTCAAAAGGGTAGCACTCAGGTGTTCCTTTGTGGACTCCCATGGACACCTGGTTGGCAAGTGAGTAACCTGAAGTAACTAGATGGGCCTTTGGCCTGATCCAACATTGCTTGTTCTCATGGAAGTTGTTTGCATTCGCTGGCATTACATTGGATATTGCTTAATCAGACAGCTGTGGAAACTGTCTGATAGCTAAACCTTTTAACCAAGACAGGTCAAGGGAGAATTGCAGTCACACTTCTGATAAAATAACACCACACATGAATGAAAGCAAAATTAGGGTAAAGACTGTCAAGACTGTGAAAAGGTCCAACAGATGACAGCAGAGGCCGTCTTTGGACAAACTTTTAACGTATCATGAACATTAAATTGGATAATTTACATGCTTTCTGTGGTTGCAAAAATGTGTTTGAATAAGAAGTTGCATCTTGCCAAAGCAACTATTTCTGGTGAGAGAGAGAAAAAATAAAGCAAAAAGAACCCATGAGGCATCTAGATGTTCCAACAATACAATTCATGGTGGAGATTTGTTTGATCTATTCATTAGTTTCTAACTATTGATGTTTCTTCTATAAAAGACACAGTGCTACCAAGAAGGTTTGCACAGTGAGAGACAAGTACATAACAAAATAAAACACTCCAGAGATCAAAAATCTTTCTATTGCCGTCGAAACAGATTCCTTAAGTAATTAATCTACTATATACCGACTGATCTCTAGCGTAAGCTAAATTGCTCCATGCTGGGTAGTGTAATCCTCAGAAGCATACTGTTAACAGCTATTTAATAAAAAGCCTTGAGCTACAGAAAGCAAAAATATTGTTACATAAAAAAGAATGAAGATGCCTTAGCACATAGTGCTAGGCAAGGCATCAGCAGAGAGAGGAAAGCACAGCATGCACTGTATCTTGTCAAAAGCCTGTGAAAATAATGCTCCAGACAATTCAGAGTATGCATAAGCAATGTAGTAGCCCTAGTTAGAACAAATCTAGCACATTTTCTATGTGAAACTAATGCATATGCTGGCCAGTGTAACTCCAATTCACACTCATTTTTACCTATTAGAATTGGTATATAATATGTAGTCACAAACAATGAACATTATCACATTATTTAAAAAGAAGCCATTATAGCAGTCGAACATTCTAAAACTGAATATTCTAAAATTGTTGCCTACAGAAATATTTTTCTTTAACTTTTTAGCATTCAAATAATTAGGTAAACATTGTTTTCTTCAGAACAGTTTTATGCTATTTTCCTCTTTTTTCCAATGTTGTCCTACCCTAAGGAATTACTTGTTCAAATAACAACACATGGGTAGGAAAAGCCCTCCTGGATCATGGCAAAACCCATTTATTCCACTATACTGTTCTCACAGGGCTGAACTAGATGCCTACAGGAAGCCTGAATTTCACAATGATGAGAAAGGGGGGGGGGAATGGATGCATTAACATTTTTCCACACCCTCAATAATATTTTACATCTCAAACATGTCAAGCCCCCTCATAATTTGCTTGCCCTTTTATGCCCCTATTCCAGCTCTACATTATCCATTTGAGGTGAGGCAGCCGGAACACTACACTCTATTCCAAGTAGGGTCCCACTTTCAATATTGATAGCTTTATTTTCAATTCCTTTCCTAATGATCCCTAACTTGGTTTTTAAAAAAAAAATTACAACTGCTACAGTGTGGGTCACATTTTCATAAAGCTAGCTACTTTTCATTCAAGATCACCTGTTTCTTGGTCAGTCACTGCCAGCGGAGACCCTGCCAGTGTAGATGTAAAGTTGAGAATTTTTGCCCCACCATGGATCAATTCACACTTTCTTACAATGAAATGCATTTTATTTTAATGACATTTCCCCAGCTTGGAAAGACCATTTTTGAAACTTTCGTAGTACAGTAGTACCTCCGGTTACGTAATAGTCTGGTTATGTAAACTTCAGGATGCGAAAGCGGCAAACCCGGAAGTATTTTACCAGGTTTCGCTGTGAGCGCATGCACAGAAAGGGTCGTCAGGTTGTGGAAACCTCAGGATCTGACTGGACCTCCGGAACGGATCCTGTCCGCAGCCAGGGGTACCATTGTATTACCATATTGATTAATTTTGTGTCATCTGCAAACTTGGGCACCTCACTGCTCATCCCTACCTCGAGATCATTTATAAACAAAAGACATTAGATCCAATGCAGATCTTTTGGGGATCCCACATCTTACATTCGTCCATTGAAAGAACTGTCCATTTATTCCTTCTCTCTAGTTTCTTTTCCTTAAACAGTTACTGATCCATAAGAAGATAAGTCCTCCCATCACATGACTAATCAGTAGTCTTTGGTGGGGAAACTCTGGTCAAAAGCTTTCCTGCAAGGAAAATTGTACTTTTAAAAAAACAACAAAAAACCCTGAATTGCTCTTTTCCACATGCCTGTTGGCCCTTCAGTTCAGTAAGGTCTGTGAGAGAAGACTTACCTTTGCTTAAGCCACGTTAATTCTTTTCCAAAAAGACCCCCAAATGCTTGATAAGTTTTTCTTTAATCATTATTTACACTATTTTTTACTTTATTTTTTTAATACCAAGTTTATAAATAGTACACACAGAGCTGATGCTATCCTAACCAGCTTGTAATATTCTATATCTACCCTGGCTCCACTTTTTTTTTTAAAAAAAAATGGTGTTATATTGGGTACTTTCCAGACCTTATGTTATGGAGGATGATCTTAGAGACAAATTGCGCATATTTGTTAGCTGATAAAGATAGGCTGTTTAACAGATCTACAGAATAAATACATATTCGCTCATATTTTACACACAGTCAATGTCTATGTATACTTTCTCAACCTGGCACTCTCCAGATGTTTTAAACAACAACCCCGTCATCCATGACCATTAGCCATCCATGCATCCTTAGGCTGATTGGAATTGTAGTCCAAAATATCAGATGTAAGGGTACTAGACTGGGAAGCTGGACATCACAGGCAAACAATTCCTTTTTCTTATCTTCACAGCAATCTTGAGTCTGAAAGAATTGACTTTTCTGAATTGCGCACATGGATATTCATTTTCTAAACACATTTCTGAAAACTGCAGGTGCCAAATGGCTCATTTGGTCATTGGAGGAGTATACACCAGTCATAACAAGAACAAAAACATTATTCCATTTTAAAGAAGGTGGATAATGTGAATGCTCTGTTCAGAGTTGCACAGCAAAACTATGGTGGGACAAACTATTACATGATTCTACATGTATGATTCAGACTTGTATGTGCTCACACTGAAATTTAAACTTTTTTTGGAATGGCACAAAATACATATTAGACTCTTCCAGATTAGATATAGATATATTTGAAGTAGCTAATGAGTCAAGAAAACCAATGTTCCAATTACAAACCATGCCAGGATTCCATTCTCTACACAATATGAAGTCTCTGTCTACTTTAAGGTTTCTCCATTTCTATTTTTTTAAACAAACAAACTAGGCTTTGATTAATTATGATGCATCGAAAGGTCACTGTTCCAATGTTCAGAAGTATTGTTCAAAAGTACTAGTCAACTGCAAGAACTATTGATGTACAGAGACAATGCTATTCTAAAAAAATTTTAATGCTCTACTTAGTATTTAGTTAAATGGGTAATTTCCCCCTCTCCAGCAGAAACAACTCATGTTCAAGGGTAATACATTGCCTATTCACTGAAAATAAAAGCAAAATGTATAAAAGGATCAAAGAAATTAAGCTTCCAGGTACATCAAAGACACACAGAAAGATAAAAATTTGTACTTCCAGCTGCCCTGTTACGTTGAGGGAATCACCACTCTAGTTTCACAGCAGGCCATATTCTCAGTGCTTGTGGCATTGCGATGGTTGCTAATTAGTCCAGCCTTATTTTTCACTTTAGGCACAAATAAACTCAAAACTCTGTTTTAAGTAGCTAGCACTGGGATAAGTAGCTAGCACTGTGAGAACTAATATTCAATGAAAACCAAAACATAATTATATATCTAGGTGTCAACAGTGCTCCCAAGGAACATATAAAGGAAGAGCCATCAGCAAATCTCAGACATTGTTAAGTACCAATACATTTTAGGACTCCCTAGCATTCATTTAAAAAACAAACAAAACTCTGACAAGCACAGTGATAATATTTGGCCTAATTTGAAATAAGACTTTTAGAACAAGCAAATAATTAAATACTTAATATATTTTCCCATTTTATTTCAATATGTTCAAGTAAAGTATCAATTGTACAATATAAAAATTTGAAGGTACAAAGATTATAAAATTGTATGGGTCTTTTATCAGTAGAGCTACCCTGACTGGTTGGGCAAAGGAGTGATTGCCAAAAGGCTCACAGATACAGTTCGTAATGTTAGGGTTTGGAACTGGTTTTAATGGACCATTATGTAATTCTTTTGTTGTTTAGTCGTTTAGTTGTGTCCGACTCTTCGTGACCCCATGGACCAGAGCACGCCAGGCACTCCTGTCTTCCACTGCCTCCCGCAGTTTGGTCAGACTCATGCTGGTAGCTTCAAGAACACCGTCCAACCATTTCGTCCTCTGTCATCCCCTTCTCCTTGTGCCCTCAATCTTTATATCTATTAAAACCAGTGTTCCTTAAGAAGGGTTCCTTGGCGATTGTGCTCCCTCAATCAATATTTGAGGAAACCATGTTCTTTCACTGGGGTTATTATTTCTGATTTGGGGGGAAATAACATTTCTGGAGCACTTGTTTCTGTTTTGGTCACCCCTTGTAAAAATTATACACCACACTGCTATTAATATTGACCTGTCACAGTCTGAGCTTTTCATATTATGCTGTCTTCAATTTAGTTTGCAAAGTGATTCATGACTCAAATTATTAAAACAGTGTACAGTCGTACCTCTACTTACATATCCCTCTGGATATGGAACCTTCGGGTTATGGCCATGGCAAACCTGGAAGTGTATACTTCCAGGTTTCGCTGCACACACATGCGAAGAAGTGCTCTGTACACCTTGAACATGCACAGAAGCGCTCAATTGTACCGCATGTGTAGAAGCGCACCTCTACATAATTTTCAGGATGTGAACGGAACAAATTAAGTTCGTATCTGGAGGGTCCACTGTAACTGGACCTTTGGACTTTATCTTAGGTGTTGCATGCATTAAATCTAAAATAAAATGCATAGTAGTGAATAAGGAGCAATGTTTGGTGACAATGTTTTCTGGACTGGGGTATTCCTATGTGTAATCAGGTTTACCAATTAACAGTGAAATCCTGTACATGTCTACTTATTCAATGGGATTTATTCCCCTGTAAACATATATAGATTTGTATTCTATTTGTTCATAGGCATCTGAATAGACTGGATCATTGTGATATTGTATAGAATGTTTGTTGAATGGGTGTTGTAATAGTACTCTATCAATAAATGGCTTTATAAAATTGGAACAATTGTTAAAATGGAAAGGTTAATAGCATATGTGCATGAGCTAAGTAACACTTTCAGGTGTTCTGAGAAATCTTGGTCTTTCTTCAGGAGTTTTATGAAAACAAGGAATTTAGATAAACTTTTCATGAATTGTTAATTAATTTGGATTTATTATTCACTATGGCTTTTACTTGTGTGCATAAATGCATAGAAAAATAAAAATGAAGCATTTTAAAAAAGGCGGGGAAGTCTGAAAGGGTTGTTTATCTATTTGCATTTCATATGGCTTTAGCCAGCCAGTCAAAGCCACTCCTGGTGACAGTTCCTAGAGGCCACAGGTGAGAGCTGAATGCAGAGCAGGGACCAAAGGTGGTAACTACCCCAGAAGCAGCAGTACAGGTCCCTCACCAGAAGCAATACACCTCCCTTAACATACCATACACCCCAATTTGAGAAGATGGAACAGAAGAACAGAAGACCATGAGCTGGTGGATAAAGCAATGGCTCATCTACTCTATCATCCTGTTCTCACAGCCGCCAACCAGATGCCTGTAGGAAGACTGCAAGCTGAACCTCAGGACAACAGAACTCTGCCCACCTTTGTTTCCCTGCAACTAGTATTCAGAGGCATAATGTCTCCGATGGTGGACACATAACGCAGCCATGGTGGCTAGTAGACATTGATAGCTTTATCCTACATGAGTTCATCTGCTCCTCTTTTTTATTGTTTTACTATTATGATTATGATGATTATTAATACCCTGCCCATCTGGCTGGGTTTTCCCAGATGTAAAGTCATACAAGTTGGTTGTCATCACCAACTCCTGTGAGAGTGTATTTGTACAGGTAAATGGCGTTTCTGTGTGCTCTGACACTCGTCACAGTGTCCAGTTGTGCCAGAAGCGATTTAGTCGTGTTGGCCACATGACCTGGAAAGCTGTCTGTGGACGAACGTCGGCTCCCTTGGCCTGAAAGTGAGATGAGCGCTGCAACCCCATAGTCGCCTTTGACTGGACATAACCGTCCAGGGTCCTGGAGGTCCAGTGTGGTGTAGTGGTTAAGAGCGGTAGATTCGTAATCTGGGGAACTGGGTTCGCGTCTCCGCTCCTCCACATGCAGCTGCTGGGTGACCTTGGGCCAGTTACGCTTCTTTGAAGTCTCTCAGCCCCACTCACCTCACAGAGTGTTTGTTGTGGGGGAGGAAGGGAAAGGAGAATGTTAGCCGCTTTTAGATTCCTTCGGGTAGAGATAAAGTGGGATATCAAATCCAAACTCTTCTTTACCTTTTTTTTACCTTTTGCATTTGCACAATGAATCACTTCTACTTTTTTAAAAAAATCAGAATCTGTTTGTTTTTTGATTTAAAAAATTCTGTGTTGCGCAAAAAGTGATAATTTAACAAACAGGATATTTGAGTTGTTAACACCATGCTTTCTTTAAACATCTACATAAATTTTCGTGTTCAGTATTTCCATTATTTATTAAGACTACACTGCACTTTAACATGTGACATTATTTGGAAGAATATTACGTTTTATAATATACATCAGGCACCTGCTACACTAGAGAGGCACTCATTTTCCTCTTTGTAAATATGCAAGGAATGCTTTAGGAAGCATATCATAGATAAGGTAATTGAGGGTACAGAATAAAAATGCTTACCAAAGGCAAATGAAAATTGGCATTATTTAAACCAAACACTGAATGTTTTCCTCTTAAATATGGAAAGATTAGGAAAGTTTGTATCTTTCTGCTTTGTGTCAACTGATAGTGATACACAAGACAGTCTTGTATATCATTTTGTATATTTGTCTGTAGTTTGTGGGTATGGTTTGTAGATTTGTTTACAATAATCATCAAGATTTGGAATTGTTATTTTGAGATAACCATTCTTGTTTAAAACAAAAATCATTCCCAAGTGTTTTAACCACAGTTCCTGACTGGTTGGAAAAACAAAACAAAACCTTGCTATTCAATTTCCGTGGAGCATGATACTTTCAGCATTATTTTTTACAGTGATAAATCTTCGATTGACTAAAGAAATACAGCACATACAAAAGGTCAAGAGTGGAGAGAATGCAGTAAAATGCACACCAGTTAGGCGTCTCCCTCATTTCAGCTAATACAGAAAGTAAAGAGTATGCACTATCAATTATGGGTGAAAATATACCAAATATTTTTTAGACATTGGCTTAAGATATGCAGAATTTTAACATAAGCAATAAACCTTTATCGAGAATATACTAGGGTCATCTTTTGTTTATGAAAACTGTGATGATGGATCAACGTATTTCTCAAACTATATTCTGGAGATAAGGTCCCACCAGCTGTACACAACTTTCATTATTCATAAAATGTGGCCCTTGTTCAACTTTATTCCACAGTCCAGTTAAAAATGGATATATTATGGGTTTATCAGACACACTGCCAATTTTATGTAAGTTTACTCAAAAGAAAATCCAATGAGGTTTATGTAACGTATGTAATGTCCAAAAGCAAAAACATTACAGTTAAGGTCTTCTAGTTTTAGATATTTGTTAAAGCCAATTCATTGAAGTTAATGCTGTTTTACATTCATTCATTAAATTCAGCTGAAGATAGATGTGGGTGGGTGGGGAGGGGGAATGAGAGAACCAGAATAAACTACATGATGTAAATAGCTCTCTTCACAACGCTTTCTTTCAGGGGCAACAATTTCTGTTCTTTTTTCCAGCTGCCTCCATTTTTAAAATGTCACAGTTAAGTATGCATAGAATAAAAATTTTACAGTAAGATTCTTACACCAAATTGGTCAACAGCAAAAATAAAACTAAAAATTGTGTATTCTTATTCACTTACAAGGCTAAAGCCCCCGCAGTGCTGAAAATATGAACTGAATAACATGGCACTTAACTTGCCTTTGTTGCCTTCTTGAATGAAGAGATTCTTAATTGGCTGCATTTGTTCAGTAGATAAAATTCAGAGAGTCTCAAGACAAACCTGCCCTTTGAGAGTTTTAATTAGATGTGTCATTGGATCTCTATCATGTCCCCACACCCCCGCCATGCCCAGAAGTTTTATTCATAGGTTAATTAGGACATCGTCTCAGCAGGACTGAAGAGGGTATTAGAAGGACAGCATACTGAATGGAAATATGAGCAAAATTCAAAAGCATCCTTCTGTGTTAAGGGAAAAATTTGAACCTACATTGATATCTGCCCCTCATCCCTCTGGCTTGCATTATACTTCAAAGGAAAACAGGAATTACAAACCCTTCCCAAAGTCCTTAATAAGCCTGACAATTTCACTTTAGTGCCAAGAACTTTATTTAATATGAAAGAGGTCTAATAAATGAATTGTTTACTGTCACAAGGAAGCCCTAGACACCGTGATTAGCCTAAGCAACAATTGTCTATCAGGGACTTTTTCTGGTTTTGGAACTGTATCACTGAAAGATAAAGGGTTTGTTTTGTAGATTAGCTACAAAATCTTGAAAGAATGAAAAAAGGAGGCCTTTCAAATTTTAAATGGCTTTCACATGAGATGTGCCTTCTCCTCTTTGATTTTTGAGTATGAAAGTGCAACTGAGAACAGAGGCAGGGGACTTCTGGTTCTGGTATCTGTTCATCTCTTTTAGGACGTGAAACTAAATATTTAACTTTTTTTTTTTTACACATGTGGACACTGATGTTACTCTGTGGGCAATGGCACCTCCACTTAGTTGACTCCTTCCCCCAGCTCAGTGCAAAAGTGACTTGGACTTCAGCGTCCCTTTGTATTTTACTGCTGTTTCAGTGCATTGGTATTTTATTGCTGTTAGCCACCATGAACACCATTTGGTAGAAAGAAGGGATACAGTCATATGTCGGAAGTCGAACTGAATCTGTTCTGGAAGTCCGTTCAACTTCCAAAACATTCGAAAACCAAAGCACAGCCAAAGCAAAGCCCCAGAAACCCCGTCGGCTGTTCGGCTTCCAAAAATAGTTCATAAACCAGAACAGTCACTTCCGGGTTTCTGATGTTCAGAAGCCAAAACGTTCAGGAACCAAGCTGTTTGACTTCCAAAGTACAACTGTACAGTATAATTTTTACTTGGGAACCATTGTCTTCTGCCAGGTGTATTATCATTTAGAAAACTAGGCAACTGCTTTGGTCAGTTATATTTAGAGAGTATCATACTCAATAATAAATCTTCTGACTCATGGAACAAATGATTGATGAATTCTGGATTGATGTTTCTGGAGTAAAATTGGGGCGGTAGTGGCCCAGAAAATCTGTCTCTTTTATAGTATTAGAAACACTTGCACATCTTTCTCTGGCAATTACTGCTCAGACTTAATTTGTTATGTTTTCAAAGGAAAAAAATTAAATATGCAAATTCCAAGCATTCATCTCTTGGGGGCTGTTTATATTTCCATTACTTCCAGTAAAAGCAATAGTGAACACAACAGTAGTTAATTAGAAAGCGAGCTATAAAAGAAACGAATGGCTTTTTATTTTAGAATGGCATTCCTTCATACATTTTAAAAGATTGGCATATTGTGCACATGAAAAGATTGATGGGAAAACGGTCTTAAAGGCAGTTTTCTATGCTTTAGTCAAGTCCCTAGGGGCATGTTCTTTCCCTACATGCAAATAACAATAGGTGAACATATCTAGTCATTACTTTACGAACTTTTAAGAAAGACGGAATTCAGTAAATATCTTAATATAACTCTATTAAGTGTCAAAGCATATTTGTGATAAGTTTTCAAAAGTGGCATTTCTTTTAACTGTGTCTCACTTTCACTTACATAGAAACATGCTTTTATGAATGAGTTGCCATAAAAAGTGACCAAAAAAATTGTTATTGTTTTGCTGTTTGCTTGAAAGATTACCAGAGGACTGGCTGTGTTAGTCCCTTGCAGCAAAAATTTAATTCATGAGGTGGAATTCAACATAATGCTCTCCCAGTCATTCCATCTGCACAAGCATTTCCGCTTGCCACACTGAACGACCCCCCCATCTCCTCCCTTGGGTGTTGTTCTAAGGGGTCTCCTGACCTCCAGCCCCAAGCAATTTGCAGGTGGCATGGGGGCACATAGCAGGAACAGGGCAGGGGAAGGCCCCATTGCACAAGGGCGAGTTCTAGCTCAGGACTTCTGCTGAAAGAACTGGTGAGGTGAACCTCTCCCACGGTAACCATTGCAGGTGTACTGGTTAATATAGTACTATTGGATTGTATCTGACTAAATCAAAATCTAGAATAGATCTACTGAAATCAGTGAACTGGTTAGCTGTCCATTCATTTCAAGAGGTTGATATCAACCCAATAGGTAGTAGTCAACTAATTTTTTACTCAGAGTAGACCCACTGACATTAACGAAGATGACTAAGTTCCGTCCATTAATTTCTACAGGTAAAACATAGTTAAATACCACCCTATGGGTGGAATTCATTATAGTGCTAAGGTGACTGTTCTATTAGTGCAAGCCCAATAGAATGATCTCCCCTTTACTCTCCCCACATGCCGTTCTGGGTCCCCCCCCCCCAGCGCTCCAGAGTCAGAGGAGGGGGACACGGGAGGAGAAAGGAGAAAGCCCATTGTGCCAGCAGGAATCCTTGTGCTGACTTCTGCTAGAGGAACAGGGTAAATGAATCCAGCCCCATGCCATTGTGTGAAAAAAATATTTTATTTTGCCTATCATGAACCTATTGTGCATGAGCTTCCTTTGCTAGCCCAGCATCCCAGACTGTGATAAATAAATCTTCAGAAATGCAAGGTATCCTTTTCTGCCCTAAAAAGTGCTAATCCACCCAGCACTGATGCTTCGGTGGTGTCAATTTATATTGCATTAAAGTTTTTAACCTCGTTGTGAATGAACAACAGTTTGTTAAACAATGGCAAGCAGCTATGAACAACCAGGTGCTCCTGTATCCACAAATATTTAGTATTCAAGCAGTACAACACACTTTACATATATTTTATAGGCTGCATGACTTATGCTGTATCGATTCGGCCTTGTCAGTTTGGCTGTGCACATTTGTTCAGTATTTGCTTAAAAGAAGAATACGGGTGATTCTGTTTGTAATGTACATAGCTCACTCATATATATATATATATATATATATATACCGGTGAGTAAAATCGGAATTTTATTATAGTGGCAGATGCAATAAATAAAAGAGCAATTTCAACACATAATTAAATCTCCCAGAGAAGATGAGATCTGACTAGATGCTTGGTCCCCCCACCAAAACTTTATGTCTTTTTAGGAAATGCTTTCCACATTGAGTGCGCTGGCTAGGAATCCACATGAAAGTACAGTACACTGCAGTGTTTGGGGACAAATTCTAGGGGACGCAGGCTTTGGGGGCACCACTGTTTGTCCATATGAAGTGAGAGTGTGACCTAGTACACATCTGTTACTCCCTTGCAGCAGCACATTGCAGAGGAAGATCATTAATGATGGGCATACCTTTGTTCAGTAAGTTTTTTCACCATTATCGATCATCTCTAAGGGTCTCTTCTAAAGGACCTAGTGAGAAAACTGCTGAGCTACACAAAAACTGCAGCTATAACAAGCTTCAGTGAAATGGAGGTCTCATCTAAAAATACTACATTAAGCTACTTTTTCTTAAAAGGAAAGCCATATTTCTCGAAGACAGTCTGTAAGATAGTGATTAAGCAGAGCAACAGCAGGAAGATCTAAAACCATCTAAGCCATCACCACGGCTTACAGCGGGAAATCCAAAAATGAAATTATATGCTATAAAGTACTTTCTTCTGTCTGGAATGAATCAGGCCCTATATACTACTATGCATAATCAAAATACCATTTCTATGTAATTTCTAGTGGCCCTGTGCATTAGTGCACTACTACCGACTGAGGTCTACCATGTTGGAGAACTCTCTATGGGTGAAAAAGAAAGTGAGGGGAAACTGATGGGAAAGCAGAGCAGAAAGGGTGCTATACTAATTTAGAATTGGCCTGATGTAGCACTGCAATGATTCTGAGCACCCAATAAACAAGGGGTAACTAGCATGGTGTTCTCCAGATCCTGTTGGAGTGCGCCTCCCATTGGCCATGACTACTGGCCATGTTGGCTATGGCTGATAGGAACAACAATATCTGAAGGGCCACAGGTTACCCACTACAAGTAAATATTTTCCAGATGGGTCATCACTTTGAGTGCAAAGGATATAAAAGAGGGATAGCAACACAATAAATAAACAAAGTCTTATATTATCATTACAATTTCAAGTCAGACCACAGAAATTCACCGATTACCACTGAAAGCATTCAGGATCTTCACGAACCAGGAAATTGGTATGTGATCTGTGTGTGATGGGGCATTGTTTTTGGTGCAAAACCTTGTACTTACCTGGTGCAGAATATGCATTTGCCTAGATTGTTATGCTTTTAAGCAACCAATAAGAATAGATTGGTGCCTCCCTTGTAAGTTCTCGTACAGCTTGTAATGTGAAACAAGGTTCCGCATCTACAAGTGCACGCTTTTACTTTAAACACATATATTTTTATCCAAGTCCTCAGGGCTAATTGCAACTCACATAGCGCTAAACCCACACTTCACAATCGTATCACCTGAGCAATAGCTGAGAAACTCCAGACCCTTGTTTCAGGGATAGCACATATCTTCAGAAACTATGCGATACAGTCATCTAGGAATTTTCTCTCTTTAGGATACAGGGTGCTGACGGGAGGAAGGTGTAACATATCTGAATACTTGTTCTACCCCCAAAACTACAGTCTGTTTGATAGAAAACAAGCACATAAGGGGAAGGGGAAGCTAAAAATATGTTAGCTTTTTGCATGTTGAAACATCCAAACATATGGTTCCACATCTGAAATAGTGCAGTCCCAGTTAGGTTGCACACCTGAAACTGGATCAAGTCTTTTACTTGTTATTTTTTTAGAACTATCAAGCTATTTTATGTCTTCTTTTAAAACACACACACACAATTTTACTTTTAAAGAAGATTATTTGTACTGTCCAATCTTGTCTGTTTTCACAGAAACAACAGTACTAGGATACTGGCATTTATGTGGTTCAGTCCTCTGCTTTGTTCTTTAGAAAGAATTTCACACTAAATGCAGTGCAGAAAAGAGATCAATACTTCTATTTACTCACAAAGAGAAAAATCATCCAACTGCCTTTCTATTATTATGTAATGTCTTGAGTGTTCAGAAGGTGAAAACCAATAAGGTCATTGTGCACTTTACTGAGAAGACTGCATTAATCATCACTATAAACCCTTTTCTTTTCATCTGTACCTTTGAAATCTCTAATATGATTTCTCCTTTTATAGGCCACTCTCTTCTTCTGGCTGTACAGAAAGAGCAACTGAGGATCAATTTAGATGCAACTAAAAGAAAGTTTTCTTTATCAACTGCCTGTCTTTAAATACTAATAGCTTTTTTTAAAAAAACAAACAACCCCAAAAACATTTATGGGAATTGAAATGTTCAGCAATTTCATGAATTAATTGAAAGGGGAAAGTGTGAGAAGGCAAACGATCTGAACTAAAAGCTGCAGCAAACTGCATGCTCCAGTTCTAGAATTAATTTTAGATTGTGCCTAGATAAATGGAATTCAAGAGCAGTGGAACAAAGGGCAGGCTGGATCCACAGAACAACAAAGAAACAGAGGAAATATACTATACTATACTATACTATACTATACTATACTATACTATACTATACTATACTAATGCTTACAACTTGGCAGGAATTACACTACAGTCGTACCTTGGAAGTAGAACTTCCAAAACGTTCGAAAACCAAAGCACGGCTTCTGATTGGCTGCAGGAAGTTCCTGCAGCCAATCGGAAGCCGTGGAAGCCCTGTCGGACGTTCGGCTTCCAAAAATAGTTTGCAAACCGGAGCACTCATTTCTGGATTTGCAGCATTTGGGAGCCAAAATGTTCGAGAACTAAGCTGTTTGAAAACCAAGGTATGACTGTACTGATATTATGTTATGCAAAGCTTGAAGTGTGTACCAGGCACCAGCCATATCCAGGAGCAATGTTCAGGCAAATATGAGTGTATAGGTTAAACATGAAGACACCTTTTATAGGTTACAGCTAGTGATGTTAGGTGAGAATATTCTGCGGTGAATATTCTCGAGAATATTCTCTGCTAGAAAATTCTCCGGAGAATATTCTCCACAAACTGTAAATTCTATTGTAAGAACCAGTTTTACAACCCACATATAAAAAATCTAGTAAATAATAAGTCAATCTCTTATATTGCCAGTGTAAGAAATGAATAATTTTTTTTTTTATCTAGTTACATTACTGGGCATTGTGTTATTCACCATTGGCAGTTCTGAAATGTGAGCTACAGAAAACAGTTTTAGTTTTAAAAATGCTTTTCATTTAATTTGATGAACCTTTGAATTCATATGTATTTCAACTATATGTAATAGCCTTTTTTCTATTTTGGTGTGACCTTATTCTTAGCAATTCTATACCCTTGGCCATACAGTGTGATTTTTTAATACAGAAAGTAGCTTTAATGCTTTATACATTTAAAGTACCTAGGCCGATACAATTATGTGAGGTGTAACAGCATGTGAGGTAGCCTTGATTTAAACAACTGACATTTCTATATTTTTATTTAGTGCCAGTAACTGGTTTTTGCAGTGCCATTCAATGATACAAGGTGCCTGATGTTATGTAACTTGTCATTACTGATTATTTGTGTTTTATTTTAAACTTTATATTGATTTTATTAGTGTTGCACTGAAAATACTGTACCATGTAGATATGCTCATTAAAGAACATACTCATGTAGTGGACCTGAGGGTTTTTTTTTAATTCTGAATGCACACGCTGAAAGAGGAAGCTCTGGGTCACGTTCATGGTCATAAATAGGTCCCTTGAACCGTTTGAACTACGTCCCATTGGCCAGATTGTACCCAGCTTCGAGGGACCTACCTATCGGGTGTTGTGGCTTACCAATTGTACCCACCCACAACACAGGGTGTTGGTTGTCCAGGTCTCACCACAATATGTGCCCTCTTTAAGGGAGGACCCTATCTACCACCAGATCAAAAGTTGTGACAAATTCATAGTACTGCAACCCAACCTGCTCAGCAATTGCTATGGAAAAGGTGAAAACATCACGGCCCAGGTCTATTTTGGTAGTGAGTTACGTTTCTTCCTGTCCCGGTTACTTACTAGCCAAAGACAGCTCAACCAGAGGAAGTGGACAATGGCAATGTGCTGCTGCAGCCCACAACCTGTGCTGGTATTTATAGCTGGGCATGGACCACAGGAAGCAACTGCAAGTTCAGTGTCTCAGCTGATCTACTCATAATGAAACATGTGTGCTTAATATGACCACGAGGGGGAAATTGGTTCTATATCTCCATGTCCTCTAAACAACTCCAATGATAAGATGCTTGATTTATTACCCAAAGAAGGTTGGATTAGCATTCCTATAGCTTACCCATCTATATGATACCCTCACCAGTTCCAGTTCTGGTTAAGTGTATGCAGAACTGGCTGGCTACTGGATACCTAATGCTGAAAGACAGCCATAATGACAAAAAAATTGGTGGAGTTTAGTGGCACAGCCGTGCTGTAGAGACCGGAGAATTTCCACCTACCTATTAAACAATATTGCTACTATTTTTCTTACCTAGCTAAGACATTTGTCAGGGATTCCAGAAGACATCTCAAGCAACACATAACGTCCCCCCCCCTTACTAGGCACTTATTAGCCTGCAGAGTTATTCCTTATTCTACTACCTCCATTTTTCCCTCCTGAATTTTCGCACTCAGCTGTGCCCTATATCTTAAAAGTAATTCCAAGTCCAACTAGCCAGGGAATGGTACTGTGCAGTTTGTGAAGCATATGTGCACACCTTAACTGTTATATAAATAATTAATAGAAGCAATAAGGAAGCCGGGCATGTAGAACAAATTAATCCCTTATGCTTCCAGGGGATGGATGGATACATGGCTACAAATTCATCCTTGTTGACACAAGTTTTATTTTTAGAAGTAGAATGTGACACACACACACACACACACACACACACACACACACAGAGAGAGAGAGAGAGAGAGAGAGAGAGAGAGAGAGAGAACTTCTAATATTTCAAATGAGACTCTTCTCTGAGTCACAGCTGAATTAATGACACTATGGTGCCAATAGCTGTTGGCTTTCGGCTGCTGGGATTAGGGAATAAAATGCATTGTTTCATTTGTTGGTGTCACAGCACTTCCCTAGGATGATAAAAACGCTTTAAGCCAGATTCTCACATATGTGACCATGACAAAAATAAATAACAGCAATGCACCTGTGATTATTACCTGGCGAACCTCTCTCCTGACCTGAATGTAAAAACCCAGGAAACGTTAGCTTTCACTAAAACTCTGGAACATAAGACTATCATTAGTTAGGGCCCACATCCTGAAGAAACCATTTTTAGAACTGAGAAATTTTAACAAATGAAAATAGAACCTAATAATCAGGCTTAACTATAGTTGGCACAGAATTACCACATATGTCAGATTTTTCCAAATCCTTAACACTGAAAGGTTCCTGGTATTCATCAGATCATGGGAGAATTTCCTAACTTTCCTAACTGAAAACCTTAAATGGGAGAAATCAATGTTGCGTAATTGTGATCGGAAACCAGTTTGAAGTTGGTTGGAGGTGGTTTTTTTGCAATAAAGTGGTACACATTTTTCATGAAATAAATAAATAATATCTCCAAATGAGATTTTCAGTTACACAGCCCAGGATGGAGATCATGGTCCAAGAATGCATACTGCCAGTACTTTTTTGTGATGGTACAGTGGTACCTCGGGTTAAGTACTTAATTCGTTCTGGAGGTCCGTTCTTAACCTGAAACTGTTCTTAACCTGAAGCACCACTTTAGCTAATGGGGTCTCCTGCTGCCACTGCGCTGCCGCTGCGCGATTTCTGATTTCATGCTGAAGCAAAGTTCTTAATCCGAGGTACTATTTCTGGGTTAGCGGCGCCTGTAACCTGAAGCTTCTGTAACCTGAAGCATCTGTAACCCGAGGTACCACTGTACTCACTAGTACAGAGTACCAGCATCTCTTACTAACTTATGTATTTATTATTGCCAAATTCAATCCTTTTGTGTCGGCACCCACAGCACTCTGATCATGTTATAAGTAGCAATGCCTCTTTTTTAAACAAACAAACAGCACTGTGGAATGAAGCAACGTCTCAACAGCCAGTGTAATTATATACATTATGGGTCTGCCTCTTGACCCTTTAAGTAGAAGCTGCCATGGGAAAACATCATTAGCTATTATTGAATTAAGAAGCATTGAGTTGCACTTGACTTCTAAAGATTACAACAAGGGACAGGGGAAAGGGGGGTGAGGGGGGGAAGTGGGGTGAGCCAGATGGCATCCCAGAGTGAGGGAAAAGAGGATACCTTAGCTGCATTATATTTGTAAAGGAGGGTACTGTGAGGGAATTTATGAATTTGATAGAATTATTCGTGATTTTATTTATTTATTTTAAAAATGCACATCCCCTCCATCTAATGCAGTCCCATTAATTGGAAGGGCCTTAAAACAAGGAAAAAACCACAATCCATAACAAAGCAACATAAACCAGTCTCAGGGGAAAGTTTAAAAACTCCAGGCTTAGCAGATAAAAACGCCCTGTATACAGTTCAACAAATAAAAACAGGGACCTTTTCACCAATTGACGGAAAACATCAATGGAAGGGGCAAATTGTATGTGACACATCCAGTTGTGTCATAGACAGGACATAGGAGGCAGGCAAGCTGGCTGGTATGTGAGGATGCAGCCCCTAAGGTATCCTGGAACCACACTCAATAATATCCTTGCTTCTGCATTCTAGACCAACTCAAATTTCCAAAGACACTTCCAAGGTAGCTTCATATGCAGCCCATCGTAATAAGTCAATCAGGATGTGAGAAGCATGTGGACTGTGGCCAGTCCAAATTTATTTATTTATTTAGGAATGGGTACAGCTGGTACACCATTTTAAGCTAGGCAAATTCTTTCTTGACCATAGCCACATAGCGGCTGGGGAAACCCAGCCAGATGAGTGGGATATAAATAATAAATTTATTATTACAGTGGTACCTTGGTTCTCAAATGCCTTGGTACTCAAACAACTTGGAACCCAAACACTGCAAACCCGGAAGCAAGTGTTTGCGAACTTTTTTTTTGGAAGCCGAACATGCTCCATTTGGAGTGTTATGCTTCTGATTTGAGTCCCACAGTTCTGTTTTGAGTGTTACGCTGAGGTCTGTCTGTTTTTGCTATTTATTTTGTGTTTTTGTGGCTTTTTTGTTTTGTTTTTGTGACTGTGTGGAACTGCTGTTTAGGGGGCTGTTTTTAAAAGTCTGGCACGGATTAATCCATTTTGCATTACTTTATACGGGAAAGCGCACCTTGCTTTGGTTTTGGAATGGACTTCCAGAACGGATTAAGTTTGAGAACACTACTACTACTACTACTACTACTACTACTACTACTACTATTAAATGTATTCTTGACCAGTTTATATTCTGGAACTGGCAAAACACAGCACTATGGGGCCCTTGCCATTTACCGGTATGTACATAAACTAATATATAAGGTACAGGTTGATAACAACAGGTTGATAACAACATCAACTGACATCAACTCAAGACATGGCCTATGTTAGGCCCAGGCTGTTCTGAGTAAATGCAGCAGAAATAAGGCGAGTGACTTCCTGGAAACATTACCAGATCCTAGTAAGTTCACCACCTGAGTTTTCAGGAGGAAACCAAGACAGACCAGAAAATTCAGAGCTAAATTTAATTTATTCATAATTCAGTGCAATTGATGGTTACAAAAAAATCAGATAGTGTTCTAGTATAAATCATTAATTACTGCTTTTATAATTCTACTGTGCTTCATATACATATATGACTAGTTAAAGCCCTGAAGGTCTCTGACATAATTAGGAAACCTATTAAATTGATGCATTTCAAACTTCCAGTTGCAAACTGGGCAAGTGCTATCTGTAGTATGTATTCCTTCAAGATGATGAACAGGTTACTTCCAAATTCTATTGCAGGAAGGAAATGGATGCAATTCTTTTTCATCATAAAATCAATAGACCATACTAGGAAAAGTTCCTGGGTGTATATAAAGCCCTCCTTTCTCCAAAGCATCTTTTCATTTTGCAGTTGTAAAGCTTCTTCAGAGCCTCAGAATACAATACTGCATATCCACATTTTCTGCTTAAATAATTATATTCAAAGTCAGGCCACCCACAAGCACCTTGGGGCTTTTCTAGCAGCCAGGTTGCAATCAGGTAGACTGCTTGATTTTTGGAACAAGTATCCCATTAGGAGACTCTGGCAGAAAGACAGCGCTTGCTGCTTCACAGCTACTCTGTCAAATCATACATTTCTATAGTTCTGGTGTGTATCTTGTTAGCTATAATGGCAATGTCAATAGTACTATCAAGCCAGGCAAGCCAGGCACACGGCATGTACTGCTTGTGTCTTTTCACAAATGTCATTTCGTCTCCTTCACTTTCCCTTAGAAATGGAACACAAGCAGATATTTCTTCCCCTGTAATTTTCATCACCATAGTGGCTGCGCTGCAGTGATTCAAGGCTACACAGTGAGAAAAAAACAGTAGCTGTCAGCAGCACCTTGCTCTCTATTCAAGGGTTTGGCCTATTGCTGAAATGAAAAGGCAGCTGATTAGTTTTCAGTCATCACCAATAATTTACCTGCAGATGAAGAAATAGATGGTACTGTGGAGTTGTCATGCAACAGATTTCTCTTTGTTTGGTGCGCACCATAAAGACTGATTGAACAGATTTTGCTGTGCTGACACAGTTTTCCTTCTAGAGTTAAATGCACATACAATGATGAACTTTTAAATGTGTATCTTTCCCTCACATCCAGCAGAAATTGTCATTCCTTCTGGAAGACAGCACCATGAATCCCTTTATTGCTGCCTTCTTCCATTTCTTACTCATTGATTATTTCTAGCTTTCACTGGAAATCTTGTCCAGAGTGGAGAGCTCTGTACAGAGGTCTTGGGAATTTTGTGAGTGTTAAATGGCTCCTCATACAAGGTGACTGCTGTTAGCACCTGCAGTGATCATGGAGCCCAAGAAAGTAAAATCTCTCACTGCCTACATTTCTTCCCCTTCTTTTTGCCAGGAGGTGATGGGACCAGTGGCCAAGATCTTCGTTTTTTTGATGTTGAACTTCAGAACATATTTTGCGCTCTCCTCTTTCACCCTCATGAAAAGGTTCTTTAATTCCTCCTCACTTTCAGCCATCAAGGTTGTGTCATCTGCATATCTGAGATTGTTGAGATTTCTTCCGGCGATCTTAATTCCGGCTTGGCATTCATCCAATCCAGCCTTTCACATATAAGTGTTATATATATATAAGGGTGACAATACTCCTCGTCATACTCCTTTCCCAATTTTGAACCAATAGTTATTCCGTATCCAGTTCTAACTGTAGCTTCTTGTCCCACATAGAGATTTCTCAGGAGACAGATGAGGTGATCAGGCACTCCCATTTCTTTTCTATACTTGCCATAGCTTGCTGTGGGCGACACAGTCAAAGGCTTTTGCATAGTCAATGAAGCAGAAGTAGATGTTTTTCTGGAACTCTCTAGCTTTCTCCATAATCCTGTGCATGTTTGCAATTTGGTCTCTGGTTCCTCTGCCCCTTTGAAATCCAGCTTGCACTTCTGGGAGTTCTCAGTCCACATGGATCACTTCATGGATCCTTCATGGATCACTGCCTTGATGTGGCGAAGGGACTTGAATAACTCAGAGAAGCTATGAGCTATGCTGTGCAGGGCCACCCAAGATGGACAGGTCATAGTGGAGAGTTTTGACCAAACATGATCCACCTGGAGCAGGAACCGGCAACCCACTCCACTATCCCTGCCAAAAAACTCCATGGACAAAGACAACAGGCATGCCAGTACAATTCTGGCATAAGGAACCCAGTCTGCCCTGAGCCGACCCTAAAACTTCTCAGCGACTGCCATTGGACTTCATTCAGCATCATCTTCTTCCCTTCAGCCTCAATGACTTTCCCACAACCATTAAAAAATCTCAACCAACTCTTACTTGAACTGATGCCAAAAGAACTCAACGCGGCTTGTCCCTTACACAACCATGTAAATGTTCTATATACCACAGAAAGAAACCCAGTCTCTGTCTCTCTCTCTCTAATGCATAAGGTCTGCTATTTAGAAACAAATGTGTGGAGCCATGATGGCTGCTCACATGGAGGTAAGCTTCCTATGCCTCAGTACCACCACCACAACCCCACCCAGGAACTGGCAGTAACACTGTGGCAGTTGAGCAACACTTTGCATCACCTCTCCACCTCTACTGACTATGCCTCTAAATGCCATTTCCTGGGAATCTCAAGTGAGGAGAGTGCTGCTGTATTCTGGACCTGCTCGAGGACTTCCCATATAGACACCTTGCTGGGCACCGTGAGAACAGCATGCTGGGCTTAGATGCCCCTCTGGTGTGATCCAGCAAGGCCATTCTCAAACTCTCTTGAAAAAAGAGATACACTGCACTGTCCAAAAGAAGCATTATACACATTTATGAAATGCAAGATTCCTTAGGGATTGTTCTCGGAACTCCCATGATGAGCCCATGAGTTCCTATTATGTCTTTATCATTACAAAATGATTGGCTATATTCAATGAATTTCAACTATGTTTTGCAAAACTTATAATGTCCATTTCTGCTAACTGGCACAAAGCCATTAGTTTTTAATTTGTTTTTTAAACAAAACAAAACACCGTGATTAGTATCTTAGGATTCCACAGTGGTGTACAAGAAAAATAAAGCCATGCAATAATTACTGTATTTACTTGAGTCTAATGCACCACTGAATCTAATGTGCACCTCAGTTTTCAGAACCTTGAAACCAAAAAAGTATTTGCTGGCGAGCATAAATGTGCCACCGAATGTAATGCGCACCTTAATTTTCACAAAGCCTCTCCTCCCTACAGAGGGGAGGAGTTGTGAGCAGGAGCCGTTTCCGGCATTGGCAGGGGGCGTTCCAGCCTCCTGCCCAGCTGGCCTGGCTGCCGCGCCATGCCCCAAACCAACCAACCAACCAGGTGGAGGCTTGGGGGCGGGGTTTTGCCGCTCAAACATGGCCGCGGCAGCACTTCCCTTTCATTCTGCTGCTGGTTTTCGTCCCACTGGTGGTTAACCCTTGTTAGACTCACCCCTTCCTGAGAGGGTGGAGTCACGCTCTGTTGTTTTATCCAATGCCTAAGTCAATACCTCTCACATGCTGTAATCAATAAAGTTGTGGCCTTTTTATCCCATTAACCTAATATACTGTGTCCATGTGTCTTTCTTATCCCCAAGCGGGTGACGGGTCCTTGAATCACAACGTAATTTGGCCAAAAACAGTGAGCATTAGATTCGAGTACATACATAATAAAACAGGTCACACCAACCAACACCAGCAGCCAGAATTGGGTAAGCAAGGGTAAATCTTCTGTACATGCCAAATGTATAGAATAGCCAGTGCTTTTCTTGGCGACACAGCCAGCTGCAAGTGTGAGCAATCTGTTTCCCTTTTCAATATGCAATTGACTTTATGGTTGATCCTTTTACACATGTTTTGTTCAAAGAAATCTAACAAACAAATCCCCAAAGGGCTGTAGCAAAATGGGGAAACAACAGATTAAAGAAGTACTACAAACCGTGTTGTTTTATAAACGCAATAAATTAACCTCCAGAACTCATTCACCCAGGACATAATTGATGTCATCACCTCAGGAAATGTGTATTTTTTTGGGGGGAGGGGGATGATTAGACTCAATGAAAGAGCTAAAGAATATTCACTAGCTATTCCTCGTTGTATCTAATAAAAAATAGAGGATGAAATACATTATTAGTAATTATTGAGATATATACTGTAGAACCATTACCTAGCTCAATCTCAATTACTCATTTCACTTAATATGCTCTATGTTTCATAGGCTCATGTTGTAGTAACAGCTATCTGAGGCTCAAACTACACAATTGTTTAAAAATGCAAGTTGGCCCTGATCACATTTCCCCCCAAGTCTTTTATTCTGGAGCCGGGGTGGGGTGGGGGTGGAATAAAGAGATCTTCCTGCAGAGAGTGCTGAGAAGAAAAGAGCTACCGGTAATCTTCACCCACCAGCTACAATCTACAAGATCTATCCCCACCCTACAATTTGGCTTGAAATAAGTGTTTTGAAGGGAAAAAGACCCCTAATTGCAATGACAGAGAGGTGGTGTGGGAGGTCATAACTGGAAAGAATTAACTTCCCTACACCGCCCCCCATTTATTACAATAAAATTGCCCCTTCTCCACTACAATTAGGTTTTAAAGAGGCCTTTTATAAACTCCAGTAGAAGGCTTTTTTTCGAGCGTAATTGTTCTAGTGCTTTTTTTTTGGGGGGGGGGTATCTTCCTAGAGCCTGCAGGTAGGGAAGGAAGGAAGGCTAACTTTTCTGTCTGCAGCTGCACTCTACATTGATATCACTGCACCCCTCCCAACTAAATTTGCTAAACTTTTTTTTCCACACCCAATTGCTGGCAAGGAGCAGGGGAAATGAGCACACAGGTGTTTATGTGTGGCTGCTGTGTGTACACTCTCTTTTCCATGGAATTTATGATCACCCCACCCCATACACAGGTGGTCAAAAAAAAAACAACCCAGCAAAAAGAGTGTAAGACATGTTAACTATTAGAACCACACATTTTATACTAACTCAAACAGCTGTTGTAAAGCAGTGGGTGGTGCCCATGAACCCTATTAATTCTATATAGTTTTACCTTTCGTTAGAGCCGAAGCTTAACATTAGCAGTGACACACAATCAGTTGAAC
The DNA here is from genome assembly GCF_964188305.1 of Podarcis bocagei. NCBI lineage: Eukaryota > Metazoa > Chordata > Lepidosauria > Squamata > Lacertidae > Podarcis > Podarcis bocagei. The sequence goes on from NC_138126.1 coordinate 36,534,279, forward strand.
CAGTGAAAAGTCAGTGAAACATTTGATTTACTGGTGCTGTAGAACCCATTATCCACTTCTGAGTGTTGCAGCCTTGCAGACTGAAGTGGCGGTGTATTCAAGGTTGCATTTAAAACAAAATAAGCGTCAAAAACTCATCCAAATTCTCAAGTCAAGGGATCTCCTTTATCCTTCCTATTAAGATCTAAATGATAAACCGAAAGCAATTCAAGACAGAAAATAAACCATCAGCAAAGCTAATTTCAAATAAGTCCATCTGTTAGAACATAAAGGAGGTCAAGGTTTATAAGCGAAGACCAGCAACATCTCCATTTCCCCAGAATTGAGCTGATCGCATCACAAAAGGTCTGATAGAACTTGGAAAAACATTGCTTATTATTTCAGTTTATTGGCTGTGGGATGCTTATGTATCCATTTTAAAGCACACCATCTCATCACACGACAACCCACCATTCTGAGAAAACTGTTGTTGTTGTTTTAAAAAATAATATATTCCATAGCACTATGTCCAGTCGTACCTTGTAAGTTGAACAGAATCCATTCCAGAAGTCCATTCAACTTCCAAAACGTTTGGAAAAGAAGGTGTGGCTTCTGATTGGTTGCAGGAAGCTCCTGCAGCCAATTGGAAGCCACGGAATCCGCATCGGACATTCAGGTTCCAAAGAACGTTTGCAAACCGGAACACTCACTTCTGGGTTTGCGGCGTTCGGGAGCCAAAACGTTCGAGTCGCAAGGCGCTCGACTTCTGAGGTATGACTGTATTAAGAATCTTTGGCAGTCAGTGGTAATATTTTTCCTTTGTTCCCCTTCTGCTGAGACTCAGCTGTGGCTCACTGGATGCACTTCTTCACTGTGAGATAAACAACTGTGGCTGTTTCTACCCACTCCCTTTCACCTAACCTTGAAGTAAGGTGAGGAGGAAATGCTGCTGAAATGAGGAGCAATATTTGTATATCATTTGATTTCAATGGGCTTTGAGGATTTCTCATGAAGTCAATAGATCGTTGATTAATTTTGATTAGATTGGTCCTTCACAAATTAAGCAATTTGGGCTAGCTGGCACATGTGTGCAGAGCAACAGACCAAGCAGGGACTATTTCTTTCTGAGTTGGGCTAACCTAGAGGCAGAGCAGTTTTGCTAACTGTTAAGGAATACATGCCAGTGATTCATGATCAATTGTTTGTTTTTAATTAATTTTTATTTAATCTTGTAAAAGACAAGGCTACAAATCATAAACAACAAACACGTTGTCCCCAGAAAGTAATAAAAATCCCCAGAAAGTAATAAAAGTAAATAAACTACATAAGATATAAAACAAAGGTTGCTGTTCAGCCTGATTATTCTGTCTGTCCACAGTGTGTGGCACAGAGCCCCCCCCCCCCCAAGTTCCTGGTCAGTGATATTTGACATCAAGGCTTTTTGTTCTTAAAGAGTTCCATAAACTTCCATATGTTGTTGGTGTACTTGGGGAGTCTGTTGCGTCATTTATATATTTAATAGACTCAAACCAGACCAGATCTTTTGGTAGCTTTTAAATTTAATAACAATGATGATGATGATGATGATGATGATGATGCTTTGCATTAGCTCTTCTGACATAGCTAAAATCCAGACTTTGTCATGCCAGATTTCCACCGTGACTTTATCCATGTACTGCATTTCCAGAAGTGTCTGGTGGTCATTCTAGCTGCTATTAGAAAGTAGCCAATTTTGTACATTCCAAATTTTGACTATCCTAGATTATCTTTTGCAATCAGATCTGGATTAGATAGCAAATGATAGTTTATTTCAACAATTTTGAATAGCAAACATGTAATCCGAATACTCTATAACGTCTAATGGCCTAACATTATGTAAGGATACAGAAAATAGCAGTGGAACTGTTCTTCAGTACAGGTGGCGACCATTTTGCACAGGGGTTCCGTTTCCGCCGCCCCCATACACACGGTGGAGCATGCATAAGCACGCCCCACCCCACTACACCCTCTGATTCTTCCTTCCTCCAGGTCCTAAAAGACCCGAGCATGTTAGTTGTTTAATCCTTCATGCTACTTTTGGAGCACAATCTGACAGAACAATCGTTTGCATGTTTACTTAAAATAAAGTCCAATGGGGCTTATTCCCTGATAAATGAGTAACAGGATTGCAGTCTTCATTTGTTTTAGGAGTTTTGATTTTATCTGCCTCATTTCCACCACCACTACTCGCAAAGTTTTCTACAAGCCATATTTTATTATTGAAACTGACAATGAATTAATAACCTAAAATGTTTTTATCAATGCATAATTTGTAAAAAGTATTAATTAAAATTACCATCTGCAAGAGACAATATTATTCAAATTAAATCTCTTGTACCTCAAATGCTTGTGGCTCATTTTCTTGGCATTATATTAGTCACTGTAAATTATGCATTTCATACCAAGGCTAATCTGATTAATAGGCTTGTATTACCAGCTATGACTAGTACGGTGTTATATGAATACTGGAAGGGACTTCACTGCTCTCAATAGATAATAAAACCTTATTTATGAAGACCTCATAAAACATTTTCATTATAGACTCCAGTAGCAATTTATATAGTCTAATTTGTGATGCATCTCTGAAGGGGAAGCTTGATTCCCAAAAGGGCAGGGAAATGAACTTGAGTCCTGAAGGGACCAGAACATTGGAAATATATTCTACTTTTGCTGTGCAAGTTACTTAAACATTTAACTGTTCAATGTAACTTTGAAGCAGGTAAGTTAAGAAAACTGAACATTTTAGCTCATAGTACATTTGTGAATTTCAAGCTAGGGATCAAATCCTACTGCTGAAGATCCCCCAGCTGCTCCCTTCCTCACAAGTTATACATTTTGCTCTTAAAACTCCCAAACATGTATGTCTTGCATAGGCGCCGACTCCATGGGGCTTGAGGGGGCCCGAGCCCCCTCAAAAATTCGTTTGGGGGGGCTCAGCCCCCCCAATAATCTCGGGCGGCGGTGGGCGCGTCCGCGGCTTTTATAGGGCGCCCGGCGCGCACCAGCTCGATAACGGGCACCGGCGCGGCGGGGGGCGCCGGGCCGGGGGAGGGGGGCGGCCGGCCTGTCTCCTTGGCAACCCCATTGAGCAGCGCCGGCTCCCCCGGGAGGGCCATCCCCCCGCGCCGCCGATCGCCAACACCGCCGACGCTGTGGCTGCCCGAGCCCGAGCCCGAGCCCGAGCCCGAGCCCGACCCGGAGCCCGACCCCGAGCCCGAGCCTGAGCCCGAGCCCAAGCCCGTCAGTCAGTCAGTCAGGAAGGAAGGAAGGAAGGAGAAATGAGGAGGGAGACGAGGGAGGAAAATTGCGCGCAGGGTGAAGAAAGGAGAAGGGCGAACGAGACGAGCTTCCAACCCAAAAAAGGGCTGGAAGACTGGGAGGATGCAGGATCGGGAAAGAAAGCGACGCCTTCCCCGCCCGCGACGTCGCCCGCTTGTCATTGGCAGCGCAGCGGGCGCCCAGAGGGGCTGGGCACCAGCGCAGGGCCGCTCCGCAGCCGCGGAGGACAGCTGCGCGGCTAGCAAGGTGTGCCGCGTAGAGCGCGGCCCTTGTGTGGCCCGGTGGCCAGGCAAGCTCGGGCGGGGACCCCCATGCGAATCTAAGACGGGAGAAGAGGGCAGAGCAAAGGGGGTCCCTTCCCCAACCTCCGGCTCTGAGACTTCCCTGCGCCCCAGAAAAGCGAAAGGATTTTCTCTCTTTTTATATATATATAAATATTTTATTAAGTTTTCAAATACAAAGTTAGAAACATACACTGAAGAAAAAAGTAAAAGAACAAGAAAAAGAAAAAAGAAAAAGAAGAAAAGAAAACCAACCATTCAACACATTTTTTATATAACTAACTGGACTTCCTCGCATCTCCCTTACCCTGCATTCTTTATAATAAAGATATCAGCAAATTATTACCTTGTTTCGTACTTTTCAAATACTATACCTCTAAATTTAACATACTTTTCATCAGTTACTTATATCTTAAATTAAACATAGTATTACCTTAGATTTTGACCTTTTCTTACTTAAAATATAATTTCCTGTTTCCCAAATTTAATTGCTGAAGCTATAGTTTCCGAATCGTGTAAATTTTTAACATTCATACAACTTATATTGTTTTTGTAAATAGTCCTTAAATTTTTTCCAGTCCTCTTCCGTTGTTTCTTCTCCCAAATCTCGGATTCTGCCAGTCATTTCAGCCAGTTCCATATAGTCCATCAATTGCGTCTGCCACTCTTCCAGTGTGGGCAAATCTTGTGTCTTCCAATATTTTGCGATAAGTATTCTTGCTGCTGTAGTTGCATACATAAAGAAAGTTCTATCCTTCTTTAACACTTTCTGGCCAACAATGCCCAAGAGGAAGGCCTCTGGTTTCTTGGGAAAGGTATACTTAAATACCTTTTTTAACTCATTATAGATCATTTCCCAGAAGGTCTTCACTTTTGGACAAGTCCACCAGAGGTGAAAGAATGTCCCTTCAGCCTCCTTACATTTCCAACATTTATTATCAGACAGGTGATATATTTTTGCAAGCTTGACTGGGGTCATGTACCACCTATAAATCATTTTCATAATATTTTCCTTCAAGGCTTTACATGCCGTGAATTTCATTCCGGTGGTCCATAACCTTTCCCAGTCCTCAAACATGATGTTATACCCAATATCCTGAGCCCATTTTATCATGGCTGATTTGACTGTCTCATCCTGAGTGATTTTCTCTTCAACCTGCCCTCCATCCTCTTGCAGAAAACTCTTTGCCTGCCCTGCCCGTATCTCGTTTTTGCTTTTTAATTCCACACACGCACCCTTCGGACTTCGTGGCAATCGGGCGCGCGGGTGCGTTTCCTAAGAGAGTGAGGACCCCCGCCTCCTCCCCACCTGCTCCCTCGCCAGCCAGCCAGCCGCGCGCCCTAGCCGGAGAGCCCCGGCCATCCCCGTCGCGCAATCGGCTGGATCTCCCTTCAGCAGGCCGTGCTCACAACTCGGCCCAGGGACCCCCAGCAGCGGATCTCCGGCTCAGCTGAAGAATCCGGCAACAAGCCCCCTCCTCCCCAATCGCTCCGCCGAAATACGCTCCAAAACCCCCCAGATAGGCCACCGGCCGCCAAGTCTAGTGGCGCCCTGAGCGAGGGTCTCTCCCCAACACCGCCACCTCGAACTGCGTTCTCCTGGCTACCCGAGCGAACCAGCGGCAGGACCCCGGTATGGGCCCCCCCAATATTTTTTATAAGTCGGCGCCCCTGATGTCTTGCTGTTAATGGTGAATTACATAAGATCTGCTATTACATTATGTAATTGCCACTAAGCCATTCTTACGCATTTTGAATCATTATACCATCTTCTCTAAAGCTGAGTTGGCATATTAGAAGAACAACAGTTCTGCAAAGCTATTTCTATCCCAGTGAATTCAGAATCCCAAATAATACATCTAGAATAAATTGCCGTTGCAGCTTATTCTTAATCCTGAGAATTGTAATTATCCCATGACAACAAAAACAAGAGCTCAAATAAGCTTCTTTAAATATGACCTCAAAAAGGCACAAATTATTGCATATTTTATTTGGAGGCATAAAGCCCTACAATAGATGGACAAAAAAAGTCCTCAAGAGTCCTTCCCTAGATCATGCCAGCCAAACAACTCAGCAGAATAGGATGGGCAGAGACCACCTTAGCTGTGACCCTGCCTTGAAGGCTTTTTCTTACCTGGCCTGGGTGGCTGAGGCCCTGACTGACTCCAGCTACAAAAGTGGAGGCTGCTAAACAGACATTTGGGCTGTTTAGGGGTGTTATTGTTCTTTAGATTAAACCAGATCAGGTGGCTGTATTCACCCCTTAATTCAATCTGAGACCAAAGCATGGTTTTCTGTCTTTCCTACTTTTAAATATAGAAATACAGGATAGAAATGATTTAAAGTAAATACCAAATAATGAATCACGCCAAAGGATTCATACAGCAATGTTACAACGGCTAAGTACAATGGGAAAGCCAGACTTGAGGAAAACTAGTCTAGTATTTGGTCCATGTCTATAAGGACTCAGCTACATTGGCAAAGAAAAAAACGCTTTATATGTATTATATATGCATTATAACACTGTGACACCAGATGGTGCAGTGGAGTTCTGTTTTCGCCAACCCGATTTCTCATACAAAGTTTACAACGTGTTTAACTAAAACACTTCTTTGATCCAGCCTAGGTTCAGTATTAGAAAGAATCGTCTTCTGTAATCAAATGCAGCTCACTAAAAGAGGCCTTGACATTAGGCACTTTCGCAATGTTTATTTAGAAAGCAGCAAACTTAAAGCAGTGCCTTAAATGAATGAGGTTGTTTTTAAAAATACAGTGAAAAGTCCTATTGGAAACTGGAGCAGCACATCCTCTTAATTGCAGGTTTCTCATGGTACAGTGTGGGGCAATTATAACAAAAGGTATACTTTAATATCCATTAACATCCTAGAAATGTCCACAGAAAGGATGAAAGCAGGGTTCAACTGTCCCGCAACATAAAATCAGGGTTCTGAATCATTCCTTACATTGATAAAATGTGCACATGTACATCAGTTTGCGTATTAGAAACTGCCCCACTATGAGCCACAGTTGCTCTTCAAACACTCCCAGGTATCTTGAGGATTTGGCAGGGAAGCTGGGTAAGACAGATGATTTAGGGAAGTGCTGGGTGAGATCCCATGGACAGTAATACTAAAAGGAAAGGGAGTTCATGATGGCTGGGAGTTTGTTAAGAGGGAGATAGTAAAAGCACAACGTCAGGCAATACCAATGAGACGGAAACATGGAAGGTGCCTAAAGAAGCCAGGGTGGCTATCTAAAGAACTTTTAACTGAGTTAAGATTAAAAAAGGATGTGTACAAAAAATGGAAAAGGGGGGAAACCACCAAAGAGGAATTCAAACAAATAGCCAGCACATGTAGACACAAAGTCAGAAAAGCTAAAGCACAGAATGAACTCAGGCTTGCTAGAGAGGTTAAAAGCAACAAAAAAAAGGCTTTTATGGGTATGTCTGTAGCAAAAGGAAGAACAAAGAAACAGTGGGGTCACTCAGAGGAGAAGATGGTGAAATGCAAACAGGAGACACAGAAAGGGCTGAACTCCTCAATGCCTTCTTTACCTCAGTCTAAAGAAAACAATGCCCGACCTGAAGAATTTGGAGCATATGATTCAGCAGAGGAAACACAGCCCAGAATAACTAAGGAGATAGTACAAGAATACTTGGCTAGTTTAGATGTATTCAAGTCTCCAGGGCCAGATGAACTGCATCCAAGAGTATTAAAAGAACTGGCAGATGTGATCTCAGAACCACTGGCAGTCATCTTTGAGAATTCCTGGAGAACAGGCGAAGTCCCGGCAGACTGGAGGAGGGCAAATGTTGTCCCTATTTTCAAAAAGGGGAAAAGAGAGGACCCAAATAATTACCGCCCAGTCAGTCTGACATCAATACCAGGGAAGATTCTGGAGCAGATCATTAAGCAAACAGTCTGTGAGCACCTAGAAAGGAATGCTGTGATCACCAATAGTCAGCATGGATTTCTGAAAAATAAGTCATGTCAGACTAACCTGATCTCGTTTTTTGACAGAATTACAAGCCTGGTAGATGACGGGAACGCAGTGGATGTAGCCTACCTTGATTTCAGCAAGGCATTTGACAAGGTGCCCCACGATATTCTTGTAAAGAAGCTGGTAAAATGCGCTCTTGACTATGCTACCACTCAGTGGATTTGTAACTGGCTGACTGACCGAACCCAAAGGGTGCTCATCAATGGTTCCTCTTCATCCTGGAGAAGAGTGACTAGTGGGGTGCCACAGGGTTCTGTCTTGGGCCCGGTCTTATTCAACATCTTTATCAACGACTTGGATGATGGACTCAAGGGCATCCTGATCAAATTTGCAGATGACACCAAACTGGGAGGGGTGGCTAACACCCCAGAGGACAGGATCACACTTCAAAACGACCTTGACAGATTAGAGAACTGGGCCAAAACAAACAAGATGAACTTTAACAGGGAGAAATGTAAAGTATTGCACTTGGGCAAAAAAAATGAGAGGCACATATACAAGATGGGTGACACCTGGCTTGAGAGCAGTACATGTGAAAAGGATCTAAGAGTCTTGGTTGACCACAAACTTGACATGAGCCAACAGTGTGACGCAGCAGCTAAAAAAGCCAATGCAATTCTGGGCTGCATCAATAGGAGTATAGCATCTAGATCAAGGGAAGTAATAGTGCCACTGTATTCTGCTCTGATCAGACCTCACCTGGAGTACTGTGTCCAGTTCTGGGCCCCACAGTTCAAGAAGGACACTGACAAACTGGAACGTGTCCAGAGGAGGGCAACCAAAATGGTCAATGGCCTGGAAACGATGCCTTATGAGGAACGGCTAAGGGAGCTGGGCATGTTTAGCCTGGAGAAGAGGAGGTTAAGGGGTGGTATGATAGCCATGTTCAAATATATAAAAGGATGTCATACAGAGGAGGGAGAAAGGTTGTTTTCTGCTGCTCCAGAGAAGCGGACACGGAGCAATGGATCCAAACTACAAGAAAGAAGATTCCACCAAAACATTAGGAGGAACTTTCTGACAGTAAGAGCTGTTCGACAGTGGAATTTGCTGCCAAGGAGTGTGGTGGAGTCTCCTTCTTTGGAGGTCTTTAAGCAGAGGCTTGACAACCATATGTCAGGAGTGCTCTGATGGTGTTTCCTGCTTGGCAGGGGGTTGGACTCAATGGCCCTTGTGGTCTATTCCAACTCTATGATTCTATGATTCTATGTGTCACTATCACCAGTGTATTATTTCTCTCCAATTTCCTTCTTACGTCAAATCCACAAAATGGGCAGGGAAGGGAAAAGCAAATATTGGGAGCTGCAGACAACTTCTTACACTCCCCAGGAGAACGATCAAGATTTTAAAACCAAGAGTGAACTTCTATCAATTGCCAGGTATATGAAAGCATTAGCAATCCAGAGCTGCATATACAAAATAATGCCCTTACCTTCTGTCTTAACTGATTTTTAAAACTATCAATCCTTTGGTTATCTACTCATGATCTATTTATTATGTGCTTTACTGAGAAGTATTCTTTGAAAGGTGCAAAAAATATGTCCATTTATTCTTCTTTGACAAACATACAAGTGGTATCAATAGGATGGTCAAAGGGCAATTAATTCATATTACTTTATATGTTCATACCCAGAAGAATTGCCTTGGACAAAACAGAACTTTGCTCTCAGTTACAGAAATTCATTCATTGTACTATAAATAACTTGAGCATTGTTGCTAAACCAAAATGTGATCTATTACTGGAGAGACATGAAAATATACTGCTTGTATTTACATAAGGAACAGTGCCTAATGAAAAACAAGAATAGTAAAATGTGGCCTAAACATATGAATGCGTGCTTCAATCACAACCTTTCTTTAAAAATCTACTTAGACTGCATAGTGTGTAGGAAATTTGACTATTCCTCCTTACAATGAATTATAGTGCTTACTTTCAATAGAAAAATCTTATAATTCTGTTTTAATTCATGTCAGTATTATACCTTTATACAAGAATGCCAACTAGATCGTGAAGCAAACTTCGTATCACATGCACATACATATACATACACACACAATTTGAAGGAAGAATGAATTTGAGGAAATATACAAGTAGATTGTGAGATTAACTATACAATTAGATTAAAGATCGCTGTGTTCAGATGGTACAATCCTGCAGGAGTCCTATTTGGATTGGGTGGTCAAATCAAACTCCTGCACCTAGCAGGATTGAACCCTCTTGCTTTGGGGTGGGGAGAGACACAGCATTTGCTACCCCCACCATCTGAAAGGCTGTTCCTAGACAGTTAAACCACGTATTAAGTTTTCAGAGGCGGAATTCAAGTTTTCAGAATTTCTTTCTAATGCCTTGCTCCACACCTTAAACCAAGTAGGTACAGTCTTCAACACAGATTATTCTTAACAGTCAAGCCATTATGTGTGCAATCTTAGTGCTCTTTCACTCAGCTGCAGTTTCTCATTTTATAATTTCTAAAATTTTGGCCCAGATCCCATTAACGATTTTCTGTTTGCAGCAGCCTTTTAATGTTTTAGAATAGAACAAGCATCTTTTTTTTTCTCCTTGAAACTATTCTCATTCGAGATGGGGAAAACATTAGCCAGAAAATATGTGCAATACATGTTCAGAAGCAGAACCAATAGCTTAAACCGAACTGTCATTTTTAAAAAACCCTGCAAAAAAAGCTTACATTCAAACATGATGAAACAGACACCGTGAAATGCACCATACAGTCAAACTTCCAGTACAGCTAGAATGCCTTTCTGATATAAAAGCTCAGAGCTGTATCAGGATCTCTCTCGCAGCTTTCCAAGCAGTTCCCTCCTTCCTACATCTCAAGGGGCTTCCCCACTTATTGAAAATTGAGAAACGTTGTCTTTTCTTTTACCCTTTGCACTTTCAAGATGTTTATAATCTCACTCATAGCCTTCAAAATCCTTTAGGGGCAAGAACTGTTATGAGAACAATTAGAACAAACAAACAGAGCAAATTGGTGGCTAAACAATGTGTGTGGAAGTGTATGAGTAAGGTCTCATTTTGCCCTTGTCGCTACAGAGAAGCACTTAGGCTTGCTGAAGCTCCCAGGCGTAACTACTTGCAACAACTATAGCCCTTCCCTTCATTTTGCTCATTCAGTGAAGGAAGCTGCAGACAAAATCAGGAATTCCAACACCTCTCAAAGGCAAGTATAACAATACCGTAAAGTTAGGCACAGCAGGGAACCTGAATGGCATCAGTAAAGGTGCAAGTGTTGCGAGCAACTCTCTATCAAACTGGGGGTGAAAGGTGAGTGAAAAGTCTCCTCACACAATGTTGGAGAACCACCCATAGGGATGAAATATGCCATCCCAAATCAGACCATTGGTTCACCTAGCTCAGTACTGTTCACACCAACCGGCAGTGACTCTCCAGGGTTTCAGGCAGCTGCTTTTCCCAGTTCTACCTGGAGATGTCAAGGACCGAACCTGGAACCCTTCACAAGCTAAGCATGTGCTCTACTGTCCTCCTCGTATTTAGATATTGCCAACTTCATGTTGACAAAGTGTTTGCTATTGAAAACCTCAAGTCCCATGACTTGATGGATGTGGACACTGAGGAACTGCAGCATGAGTTCAAACAGTGCTCAGAGCCCCCAGTGACACAATGGCTTGGTGCATCTTGGTGCATCTTGCTGTTAACCAGAAGGGTGGTGGTTTGAGCCAAACCAGGGGTTGTTGTGGACTCTGCAGGGGGTTGGACTAGATGGCTCTTGGGGTCTCTTCCAACTCTACAATTCTATGATTATATGAACTGTTGGAATTGAGCTGATTTTTATAAGCACGGTACATCATCTCCATCTATTTTTAGTGATCGCAGGATTGTTGTCCTCATATGAATGAAGTATATATATGTGGCCTTTCATAACTTGAGTTCAGCTTGTGACGTCTGAGAAGGTGTATGTCATCTCCCTTCACTGTACGATGCACAGTAGTTTAGTGCACAAGGCAGTGTTTGCAACAGATCTGTATGGTTTCGTTTTTATACCTTTGTTATTTGTTGAGGACCTCATGCAATGTTAAACAAATCATCTGGAGACAGCTTTCTAAGACCTTCTTAATGAAATTCAGTGGTTCCTTACTAGCAACAGAGAAGGAGTCTGTTTTAATTGTATTTATACATGGTATTTGGTGGTTTCAACCTGATCAACCTTTGCTTTCTTCAGTCTACTTCTTCCATTAAGCACTGGCTTATATCTTAGCCTTTTTCTTAGTTAATTTCTCTTCCCTCCCCAACAAAAAAGCAAACAATATGCAAAATTATATGCAAAGATACGGTTAATACATGTGATAAATTCAAACTCCACATGGCACTGTAGTCTGCTGAATAGTTTTATACTATAGATAACACAACTTTTTTACACAGTGATATGCATTGCTGTATGTACTGGTTTATGTGCTGATTAAATTAGGAAACTTGAGAATGTATATGTATGTAATATGATAGGGGGTTAGCAGGGGAGGTGCTTCCCTTTGGGTGGGTCTCCCTCATGGATCTTGGCAATCTGATGTCTGCACAAAAGCTCAGCTGGATAGGGTTGCTGCTGGGCCACAGCACCCCAGGTTGCCTATGGGGCTCATCCGATTGGCCTGTGCTAGTGGACCTGGCAACTGGGCAGGACTGGAACATCAGCCAACTGGAGTGCTGCCCAACGACAGGATCCCTGCTCTATGCCACACTATTCTTACTGCTCCAAAACCAAAATAAAGTTGTTCCTTGAGTGGATTATTGCTTCTAGACCCTGCACCCTGAGTGCACTAAATTCCACTCAGCTCCTTATTCCTTATGCTTTTTAGAAAAATCATACCATCAGTGAACGATACTCCGGTTTTGCTCATGGTTAAGAATTCTCAAAATGGATAGATTGAACCACCACTGAGCTGTGCAGAAATCATTTTGTAATGGTGAAAGCCTTTGCCAAACTTTCAAACAATTTTGTTGCTGCTGTACCACTTGGGTATTTATGCTGATTTGTCTGCTTATTTGCATTGGATGTCATATTTTAAATATACATTCTTATTTATTCAGTATGTTGGTGTTCATTTTAATGCACACATCTAGGTTTATCACCACCACATATTTTTCTTTGTGACTTTTAGGGAATGGCCCTCCTTCTTTTGAATGTCGGTGTTTGCAAGCTGCATGTAATAACCAACACAGGAAAATGAAGTTGTTTTTATACTCCATTAATGTTCCAAATTTATAATGCACTTATTTTTAATGGACTGAAAAGTTTAGCTTTACTGTTGCAACATTTTATTTTGAAAGGAATGATTCAGTTGCAGCTCTAATTTAGAAATTATAGATAAACATATATCCTCACCTCCAAGGCAGCCAACAAAGGAAAGCAGGAACATCTGTTTCCATAGTAACAACATCTTCAGCTGCCAAAAGTTAGAAGTTCTTGTCCAGCCTCAAATGAACAGTACACTTAAGTCTTCCACACAGAACCTTTAATCTGTTAAAACAACATGAATACACAAATAATTTAATTATAGGATTCACCACATGAAAAGCATGTTATCTGTCACATGAACTTTTTAATGGAAGGAAGATTGATGCTCCCTCATGGCCATAAAAAATTATTCACTCTTCAATTCAGGCACGGTAAAAAAACTATACTTAGAATTAGCGAATTACACACTGTGCCAGCTAGCAATCAAGTAATCTTCTTTCTTTGGGAGTGCTGTTCTTGCTGTGGTTTCAATAAGCAGTGTTGGTGTGTTCCAAAATCTACTTTATCTTGCCAGTGTCAAAGGACCACCTGAGAGGAGTCTCATCTTAAATGTGGGAAATGGTAGACATAGAGGTTATTCCAGGCAGTTCCAACTGGACCCAGAAGGAGTTCAAACAAGACCCAAAGGTGCATGCAGAAGGTATCAGGTTCAATCCCTGGAATCTCCAGGTTGGTCTGGGAAGGCCCCCTGCCTGAAAGACTGGTAAGCCTCTACCAGTGAATGTAGGCAATAACTGAGCTAGATGGATTAATGTCTCTAATTTAGAATAAGGTTATTTCCTATGATCCTAACATAATATTATATTAATTACTATATCTGCACTGGAATTCCAGTGACCTGGATAGCATCTCTGACTACAAAAGGAAAATAATCTAGATGTGTATGCAAATTCATTCTCAAATTTAGAAAAATAAATAAATGAATAATTGCCGTAAAGCAATACTCTCAAGCACAGCAATGGTTCAGTCAAACAAATACCAGAATTTTAAAGTGCACACAGTAATCCCATCAACAGACCTACTCAAGCTTTCTTAAACCTTAGACCGAACTCCACAGAGAAATCACATGCTTTACAACTACAGCTCCTTCACAGATAATAGCCACAGCTCTTTCACCCACAGGCACATGGTAGATTTCCTCAACGTTCATATGTATTTGTGGGTTTTCATCAGCTTGATTTGCTTCTTCTTTCCTCTCCTCAGACATTTTGAAATGCACCTCACCTTCGCTCGCTCCATCCAGCCCCTAACAGATGAAAGCATCTTTCCTATTTCTCCACCAGCAGGAACCATCAATGGTATTACTAAATTCTGCCTGGTGACACAATCTGGATATACAATAAAGAGCATATGAAAGGCAGCCAGGAAACAAGTCTTCCTCCTGGTACTTATGCAGCTCAGCATTATAAGAATTACCGTATCTTCATTTGGAGATCAAAACAGGCTTTCTTTAAAAAACAACCCAAAAACTAATGTTGCCATGTTAGCCCAACAGATCTCCATGAACCTTAATGCCTGGCTACAGTACAGGGGTGGAAATATGCCATTTCCTTTATATTTCATACCTGAGGCTAGTTTAAATGATTAGGTTTATTCAAAGAAACAACTATGTTAAAAACCAGTTGTGTTAGCCAAATTGCAGTGTTCTGTAAGAACTGGCTAATGTGCCTAATATATTTGACACTTCCATGACTTTCGTTGCATTACAAAAAATACCAATATGAGATTTTTTAAATATGTATGTATGTATTGGATGTCTGTGGGCTGAAGAGAAATAAATTTGTGGACTGTTAAGTCCCAACAGTTCTCACCGCCTTTTACATCTTTTAATCCACTACAAACTGATGCTTTCATGCACTGGAAATCTCAACAGTCATATAAACTTCTCAGTGAAAGTCATTAAACAAAGGGGAAAGCCACATCCAGGGAAAATGCAGAGAGCATTGTTAGTTTTAATTGTACTCAAATGTCGGGTTTAAAAGGGGTGCATGTGGAAATTTGCTAAGGCTTTAAGGCAGCACTCCCCTGTTGCAGAATTCTTGCATCTTATCTTAGAAAAAGAGCCACAATGTGAATTTGAGTTGGAGTATTAATAATCTTGCCATTTAAACTCAGTCAGGTACAGTACTTTTGCGGGGGGTTTTTTTTTAAAAAAGGCAAAGCTTGTATTGCTGTTCCATTTGTATAACTGAGTCTGCTCTATAATACCTTAGAGGGAAACAAAAATTTCATCATTATTCAATTACTCCTTGAAGAAACAGGAGTATTATCACCATGACACAGAGGTCACAAGTGCACGAAGAGATTATATTACAAAAGTAATGAAAAATTATGTTTCCAATTATATTCTGGCATGATTATTCAGCTCGTGAAAATATAGGTGTTTGCCTCAGACTATTCAATGATACTGTTTGAGGTCTCTGAACTTTTCAAAGTGAAATATATTTCATATATTCTATAAAGCAGATTACCAGCTTTTAAAATGCAGAAAATAAATGTCTTGGGATTCTCCCCAAGCATTTATCTCAGCATCAAATTGTACAGCAATTACACAATATATACTAGGACATTTCCTAAAATTTACATGGGTTGCAATCTTTAACCAATATCTGAACTCTTTCAGATGCTTTGAAATACACTGTCATCCACAGTCTCACCCAAAAAACTGAAATTATTTTATATATTTATTTCTAAAATTAATGTCCTGAATGCTAGCTGATAGCAGCTTACAAAAGTCATTAATACATACATACATACATACATACATACATACGGTAAAATAACCAAATTATTGACACACAATCAGGATTACACATTAGGTTGGACATAGACATTAAAACTGATCTTTAGAATTGTACCCAAACTCTAAAACTACAGAAGTATGGATTTTTCTTTCTGCGTCTCACTTCATTCTAAGGCAACTCTCTTCGTCTGCCAACACTCTAAAACTACAGCTGATGGCAAATATGCATAGATGGTCGATAAGTTTTCATTCATTCATTTATTTAATAAAATTTATACACCCCTTGATTGCAACCCCCCCTCAAAGCAGTTTACAAAAGATAAAACAGCAAAATCAATAAAAAATTACAACCATACAGGAAAACATGCTAAAGTTATGCTACTAAAACAGATTCTCAACTTTCTAAGCATCTGGGTAGGCTTGTCTAAACAGGAATGTTTTTAGCAGGTGACGGATAGGAGTACAGTGAAGGCATCTGCTTGATCTCAACAGGCAGAGAGTTCTAAAGTGCAGGTGCTGCCACACTAAATGACTGAGTTCTTACAAAAGTGGAACGGGTATAATGTGGCATCTATAGAACTGCCAATTCTGCTGTTCTAAGCAGTTGAGTGATTTTACTTTCTTGGGCTCCATGATCACTGCAGGTGGTGACAGCAGTCACAAAATTAAAAGACGCCTGCTTCTTGGGAGAAAAGTGACAACAAACCTAGACAACATCTTAAAAAGCAGAGACATGACCTTGCCGACAAAGGTCCGTATAGCTACAGCTATGGTTTTCCCAGTAGTGATGTATGGCAGTGAGAGCTGGACCATAAAGAAGGCTCATCGCCGAAGAATTGATGCTTTTGAATTATGGTGCTGGAGGAGACTTTTGAGAGTCCCATGGACTGCAAGAAGATCAAACCTATCTAGTCTTAAGGAAATCAGCCCTGAGTGCTCACTGGAAGGACAGATCCTGAAGCTGAGACTCCAATACTTTGGCCACCTCGTGAGAAGAGAAGACTCCCTGGAAAAGACCCAGATGTTGGGAAATATTGAGGGCACAAGGAGAAGGGGACGACAGAGGATGAGATGGTTGGACAGTGTTCTTGAAGCTACCAGCATGAGTTTGACCAAACTGCGGGAGGCAGTGGAAGACAGAAGTGCCTGGTGTGCTCTGGTCCATGGGGTCATGAAGTTGTCAGCATCGCCCTAGAGCCAGTGCGCCAACTGGACTCATGTACCTCAGCCCCGACTGGGCTAGGCAAGCTGGAAAGCACCGCCAGAGACCTCCTTCTCACAGGAACAGGTCACAGTGCTGTGGACTCACAGCTCAGAGCTGAGAGCACCGGATTCACTGTCTCAATAATACAGTCATTGCGCAGCAGAGTTTTGCAGAGTCTTGCAGAGTATAAACCACTCGGAGAGCAGCTCTGTAGAATATCTTCCTTTTATTCTGTAACTACAACTATGATACAAAACTATATACAGAGCTGAGTATTCTAAGCATAAATCAATGCTACACTGAGAGTCTGCAGCTGCACTTAGCAGCAATCTTATCTCTAGAATCTCTAACACTCTCGCTTTCTCCGATACACTGACTGACTGTCTCTCACTCACACACACACTCACACACAAAAGACCCTGATGTTGGGAAATATTGAGGGCACAAGGAGAAGGGGACGACAGAGGATGAGATGGTTGGACAGTGTTCTTGAAGCTACCAGCATGAGTTTGACCAAACTGCGGGAGGCAGTGGAAGACAGAAGTGCCTGGCGTGCTCTGGTCCATAGGGTCATGAAGTATCGGACATGACTAAATGACTAAACAACAACAAGCAGTTGAGTGGGCACATTTAGGGCAAGGCAATCTCAAGGGTAAATTTGTAGGTTCATTAGGACTTAAATAACAAAACAAACAAACAAACTGGAAAATGATTTGGAATTATGGAAAACTGAACTTAGGAAAACTAGACTTAAGAGTGGGGGGGGGGAGAAACTGTGAAAAAACAATAGCTTCAGATACAGAGCAAAACCGACAAAGTCTTTAAGAAGACCCCCATAACCTGAGGTACCACTGTACTAATAATGCCTCCATCCCATCCATTTATCAATCTTCAAGCAGTCCATTGCCAAGTCCAAACACTGATTCAGCACTAGCATAGCTTCACCTGACTCGGAGAATGAAGAGAATAGAGTTCAGCGTCATCAGCATACTGATGGTACCCGTTCTACAAACCCTCAAGTGAACTCACTCAAAAGCTTCAGTGAGATCAGCAGAGAGGAACCTCAAACCCTGCTGGCAACCAGAACTCTCCCCATGTCACGAACCTAACCTCAAGTATCATAGCCTGGCTGAGGTATGTCCTTGAACTCTGATTACGCCTCTTTCTGGATGGAGGACAGAGTAGGGTATGTGAGTGTGTGTAGTCTACAAAGCTAAAGTATGCATTCATTGTTCCACCCACTTTTGCTTCTGGCCCCACCCACCACTGGCATGTGGCTGAAAAAGGTTCCTTAGCCTGAAAGAAATGTTAGAAAGCAAAGGAGTTAAAACAGAACCTAGATGGATGCCATCGTATGGGTAGAATGGAGTTAAGCAGAACCCATCACTGGTATGTTCTTTAACCAACTCTGCAAACCCACAATATCTTTATGCCTTCTTCCGCCTAGAAACAGATCTTTCTGCAAATCACAATGCAAACCTCCCCTGTCTTGATATCTTGATCTTGACAAGAAGTGAGGTTTTTTTTTATCGGTTCCACTAAAAAATACAAACAATTCTAACATATTACACATGTAATATTATATGCATATACACTCTTAAATGAGCAGCACAGAAATAGATACATATGTAAATACTTATTTTTGCGCATCATCTTGCATATTGATTGCATATAAGGAATTACGATGCACACAAAGAAACATGACGCATGAGTGGTTCGGACATAAGGAGGCACTCAGTGCAACAGATGGCCTGATGCAGGCAAAGCTTGACTGGTTCAAAACTGCCAGATTCTGTGTAGAAATCCATTCAAAACAAATTCATCCTCTGCCCACAATCCACAGAGATAGCCCAGTAGGATACCATGGTCAATGGTATCAAAACTGCAGAGACACGCTTCTCCGTCTTTGTCCAGACATATGTCATTCATGAGGGCAACCAAGGCTGTTTCATTGCCAAACCCAAGCCCAAACCTACCGTAATTTGAAAAGAGTCTGGACTAAATCATCTGTTTTCACCAAGAACGCCCCAAACTGGACGACCACCACCCTATCATGCTGTTGGTACGGGACAGGTTAATTCAAGTGTCACTCTAAAAATAAAAGCAAATACATTTAAACATGTAGCTCAGTTGGTAGAGCATGAGACTCTTAATCTCAGGGGTGTGGGTGAGCTCCAAGTTGGGCAAAATATTCCTGCATTGTAGGGGGGTGGACTAGATGACCCACGTGTTCCCTTTCAATTCTACAACTCCATTAATCTATGCTATGGAAATGCCCCAGGCCAAAAACACCACCACCCTATAAATTTGTTTAGTCTTATTGATGCAGCCTGGAATCCACAGGAACTCTTCACTGTTGAAGGTTTCTGTTTTGTCCAGACATGTTATTACAGAACTGTCAAGACAAAACCTCTTCAATCCTCCATGGGACTTATCCTATAACATTATTGTCCAGCTATTATTCTGGCACTGTCCTTGAGGGAGAACATTATCTATCTTTTTTTCTTTCTTTTTACAAATAGTAGTAGTGGCAGAACTGAGGTTTACATGTTACTTCTGGGTACTTTTGCCCATAGAGACCCAGAGTTCAATATGCTTGGAGAAATCTCTCTTGTGCTCCCATCCTCTTTCCTAATCCATCTTCCTTCTCTCCTAATGCCTGTTTGAGCAGACAGCATTGCAATTTCTTTTGAAATTGGTATTTTCAATAGCTAGATGACATCTGCACTCTGACATATATATTTTAGACATGGCCATTGTTTAAATAACTATTTTAAAGGAGCCAGGAGCTTTTAACACAATGGATGATGCAGCCCATTTTAAAGTTAACAAGAAAAAAAAGTATACACATTTAAAGTGCAATCCCTAACCATGTCTACTCAGAAGTCCTATTGAACGGGGGGGGGGGGGGGAGTTCAAAAAACAACCACCAGGATTAACAAAGGACTGGAGCAACCCATCAGTGAAGGATATAATAGAATGTATGTGCAATGTGGAGAAACTAGAAAAAGAGAGAATTTATTATGCCTCTCTTTTAATGTGAGAAACAATGAAGCCAAGTGGTAGAAGACTATTGATAGACAAGAGGAAGTACTTATTTATACAGTTCATAATGTGAGTCTTTACAAGATGAGATGATTTTATAAGGGGGGGTAGACAAATTCATGGATAATACGGCTGAAGAAGGGTATTATATCCATATCCTTCCTGTGAGAATCCTATAGGCATCAGGCTGGCCATCATGGGAAATATGATGCTTTACAGGACAGGCATTTGGTCTAACCTAACAGGTCTTTTGGCACACGCTTGGCGCTGTGGGTTAAACCACAGAGCCTAGGACTTGCCGATCAGAAGGTCGGCGGTTCAAATCCCCATGACGGGGTGAGCTCCCATTGCTCGGTCACAAGTCTTGCAAATGTCCAGTTTGGAAGGGTATGGTAATAATTGTCACCAATATCTAATCAATGTATTTGTGGGCAGGATGTGCTGTTAACATTTTAAAGTTTTGTGGGCTTGTTTGCAAGGCTGAAGACACACAGATCTGGACCCATAAGCCCCCACTTCCCGCTCCTTGTTCTCTTGTGACAACAAACTTCTTTAGGAGCAAAGGAAGCTGCCCTATAACAAGTCAGGCGATTGGTCCATGTAGCTTGATACCGCTGATTGGCAGTGGCTCTCCAGGGGTTTCAGGCAGAAGTCTCCCAAAGTTCTACCAAGAGATGCTACCTCTTCAACCTGGGACCTTTTGCATGCACTCCTACTGAGCTACAGATCCTCCTGTTTCAAAGAGAAGCCAAGTATGCAGAATTTTGGATGGCTGGCTCTTGCAAAAATCACAGGCACTTCTTCCTTGCTTTATTTTTATTTTTAAAGGAAGTCTAAAAATACAACAGACTAGATATTATTAAAAACAACAACAATCTGCCTGAAGCATAGGGAAAACCCTACAGCTGAGTTGGAAGCACTACAGGGACATATTTTCAGCCTTTGTCTTAATTAGAGGTGCAATCTGAAATGGAATTATCTTCACTGTGAAGCCTCTGACAGACTTGCTTTGTCTTCATCTCTAAAAGGTTATTGTCATAATTAAGTCTGGATTATGAAACCCAAATTACTGATTCCACGCTGAAAGTCAAAATCCACAATTACCAGTGAAATCGTGCTCATGTAATTACCAATTACACTATCTTGGTAAATTGTTTCATTTCACTCACAACAACAGGTATTTCTGCACCATCCTGCTAATCACCAAGACATAAAAATGCCTTTTCTTATCTTGAGAATCCCAGCTACTTGAGACTCTTTTACTGTTTAAATAACTGTTAATGCTAAATTAATTTGTACTCACATAACGGCTTGATTTTAATCATCTATACTATTTTCTGTTTATAGAGACGTTCATGACTTGTTTTATGATTACATGCTAAAACGATCCACAAGCTCTCCCATTTACACATATATTTCCAAGACATCTGCAGCATCATTTCATTTTTATTTCCCTTTCATTTCAGCCACTAAATGAACTCTTCCTCAAAATTACTGGTGACTTCCTTGAACGTTAATATGCTTGCTTTTGCCCAAGATTTTATAAAACCATAATATGCCTATCATTCCATATACAGCAGAAATTTAAATGTTGTTACATTTACCAGTCACCCCAGTGATAATTTTTTACTTTTAGGTTGTTGTTGTCGTTTGGTATTTTAGAACAAAACTAACTGCAGTGCAAAAAGTTTGTAAAGTTTATGTTGCTTCACTCTCTTTACCATAAATACCAAGTTGTTTCATTACACTCATAGCCCTCCACTACATATTATTGTTGAACTTCAAAATGATTATTAGATTTTTAGATGTCTGTGGCTTTCATTTTTTTAAAAAAGTACAGGGTGGGATTCAATAAAATTTTACTCAAAGTAGGTGAATTGACATTAATGAGCACGGCTAAGTCCCATTTATTTCAAGGGTATACTCTAAGTAAAACACAGTTGAATACCACCCAAAGTTGTGAGTTATCATGATGAAAGCACATCATGATAGTATTCCATGAATGCTCAGAAACAAGACAGCAAGATTTGCAAATAAGGCCTGTGGTTTGAGGACTGTGCCTTTATACATATTTTAGGTCTATGGAGGAGCTAGTTGCAAGCCACTTTATTAGGCAAATAAGTACTGTGTGTTCCTTGGGTTCAGTCCTGTAGTGTTGTGTTAACTGTCTTGGAGGATCTTGTTAAATATTGAGGATCTTGTTTAAGATGGAAAGGCGTACAAGTATTTTAATTAAGAAATACTTCCCCATAATTCCCACCATATGGGATTTGGCATACCAATTTTAGACTGTGAATAAGCTTTTATGTATTTATTAAAAACATGTGTCTCCCACCTCAAAAGAGGCACTGAAGATGGCCTATTTCATTTATATACAAACATCAAAAAAGAACCAATACAGTGGTGCCTCGCAAGACGAAATTAATCCGTTCCGCGAGCCTCTTCGTCTAGCGGTTTTTTCGTCTTGCGAAGCAACCCTATTAGCGGCTTAGCGGATTAGCGCTATTAGCGGTTTAGCGGCTATTAAAGGCTTAGCGGCTATTAAAGGCTTAGCGGCTATTAAAGGCTTAGCGGATTAGCGGCTAAAAGGCTATTAGCGGCTTAGAAAAAGGGGGGGAAGCGAAAAAAAATCGGAACACTTGTAAGACGTTTTCGTCTTGCAAAGCAAGCCCATAGGGAAAATCGTCTTGCGAAGCAGCTCAAAAACAGAAAACCCTTTCATCTAGCGGGTTTTCCGTCTTGCAAGGCATTCGTCTTGCGGGGCACCACTGTATTGTTCTTTAGTTTATACAAACAACAAACTTACAAGAACCAACAAGTAGGAACCAGGTGATAAACTACAAGAAACTAACAGAAAGAGAAGACCAGGCAAAAAGATCCAAATCTGGCCAAATACTATCTGAACAACAGGCCAAACACCTACCAGAGCCAAAAAGTTTGAAGTTTGTCATGCAAGATACACCGGCTGAAATTCCATCTTCTACTTATCTTTTGCAATTCCCTCCTATAAAAGAGATTCATGACCTGGAGCATGGAAGGCAGATTAAGAGTATATGGGTAAAAACTGCAGAAGAAGGAAACAGCAGTGACTTTATTGTGGGTGTCTGCTATAGACCTCCAAGAAACACAGAAGATTTTGATTATGTTTTTCCTAGAGCAGATTACCAAACATTCAGAGAGAGATATAGCAGTCCTGGGAGGCTTCAGCTACCCCCATATCTGCTGGAACTCAAACTCTGCCAAGATTGCATGGTCCAACAAATTCCTCCATTGCCTTGCTAACAATTTCATTTCCCAGAAGGTGGAAGAAGCAACAAGGGGGTCATTAATACGACCAAATCTGCAAAGTAAATGGAAATACATATTGAAAAGTAGTGCTGCTTTTCTGTGCTTTTAAAGCACATAATCTGCAATGGTATCATACAATTAACAGATCTTCTGGGAAATGGACCTTATAAAAGTGTTCTCCTGTTGTCCAAGTTCACTTCGACTAGAACAGCAATGTTTTCTTTTCTTTGCGTAAACCCATTATGAGAAAAGTTGAGAATGCCTTGTAAATTAATAGTTGTAAATTAATTCTATATCAATCCTATCTGGCCGCTATTCGCTGCCACTTTGTCTCTCTGTTTGGTGGCTACGGCAACATTTATATCTGCTTATGGCTTAATTCTCTTTCCTAGAGTGATTCCAGAGAATCGGGGATCACTTGTGAAATGATAACATCACAATTAACCAATTAGATTTGTGTATACAAATCTAATTGTGTATACAACATCAATGAGGGGAAAGAAGTCAATGATAATGAAGGCAATGCTTTCTGCTGGATGAACCAGCTAATTAGATCATCAATTGCTCTCTGCACCTTCATCCAGATTGCTGCAAAATCCTGTGGATTACTTAAAAAGTGGGGGAGAGTGCTTTTCCTTGTGAAAATTGTTATGAAAAGCAACCCATATTTTGGCCTAGCCCTAAAATTGCACCGACCTTTGAACCCTGGAGGCAAATATAATAAGAAAATAAGATAAATGTGTTACAGTAAAATGCTTATCTGTAAACAGTGCTAATATGCAAGTGTTGTATCCTGCTAAATTAAACACAGAAATATCACCAGTCACTTACGAAAAACAGGCTGGTTTTGAGAAATACTGCATGCGGTATATGATGAAGGGCCAATGCTAATTGCATGCTAGGCAAAACAATGTCAGTGCCAGAAGAAACAGAGAAAGGACAAAGAAAGGAAGAGAATGCCAGGCACTTTGGCTCCTTGGAGGTCTCATTAGATCTTTGCACTTCATCTGTGCAACAGTATTGCTTACTAGAAAGCAGCCTTCGCAGGTAGAAGTTGCTGAGCTGCCTGTGGCTGATCCTATCCCAGGAGGAAACTCTGCAGTACACAGGGAACCTCAATTAAGCTGAACAGTAAAGAAAAAGGAAGAAAAGAAATAGTAATAGAATATAGCCCTTAAAAAAATTGTACTTGTTTGGGGGGTGTAATGAATATAGGGGTTGCTTGTGCGTAAGTTGCCACCACTCCTGGCTATGTTGCCTTGTTAAACCTTTTCTGTCTGGACAGCCCTTCACTTCGTGGCTGCCTCAGTCACTAGCAGAATCCGTCAGTGGGTGTTTCTTAAACCTTTTCCAGCATAGAAGCTGTTTGACGCCAAGTCTCCTCCTACTCTCCCTGCGCGGAAGTCTTCTCCGCAGAGAGGGTGTGGGTAGTGGAGGACCCGTGCTCTCCCCGCTGGTGTCCGGCGAGGAGTCCTGGAGCCCTCTCGCCGATTCCCCCATCTGCCCCCCTTTACCCCTGGTGTTGTGCTGATTTCCTTCCCCAGCTGATGAGCTGCCTCTCTCCCTGCTGGGTCCCTCTCCAGCATCACTTGGGAGCCTTCCCTCCGCCTCTGGCTCCGATGTCAGTTCCCTGACAGGGGGAAATTTTTTTAATAAGGTTTGGTTATCATTTCAGAAAGATTAAGAATCATTTATTCTAACTTGGTATTCTAACTACTAAATCAGGGACTACTTTCCAGTCCTATGACTTTATCAGTTACCTATTGCCAATATGTTTGTTCCTCCCAATAGATATAATTCAGAATACTTCGGTGCCATTATAAACTGCCCTAGGCATCTATATGATACAAACAACATTAGATCGGTAGGCCTGCTCTAGAAAAAAACAGAATATTGGCTGTGCTTCTAGAAAGGCTACTAACGGCACATTGATCATTTTCAAATATAGTACATATATATTTCCTCTGAATGTCCTTATTTGCCAAGTAAGAGTAGTGATCATTCAGCTAGATAATGTGAGCAATAGTTTCTATATCATACTTTCCCACATTATTGCAGTTTTTCAAATTAATAAAATAACGTGTGATTTTAACTTGATTACTTGATTATGTCAAGACGGCGAGGGAACAGGCTGTCCTCTGGTGAAGATCAAGTGACACCATTACATATAGAGGATTCCCCCAAATCCAGAGACCACATAGGGCAATCCCAATGCTTGATATTACATATCTTGGGTGATATTATTCCCGGACTTCAGTTACTGAATACCATACTCCTTATTTAGGCTATCAGTAAACCGCCCTGTGATCCTCAGGTGAAGGGAAGTATATAAATTTAATAAATGATAATAAAAATAATATCTACCCCACTGGGATTCTCGTTTTCTTAAAACATCTTGCTCATACCGCATGAAGAATCCTACTGATATTCATTATATAGAAGTTCATTCATTGCCCTTCCCTCCGCACTTTTGCAAACCTACTTCCCCACTGAGTGATTCTTTTCATTGAAAAAGAGTATTTGGTATTTGGAACAGTGATTCTTTTTTATACACCAACCTGGCTTCATGGGGTTAGCTAAAGCAATTTGTCAAGAGCTCATTCTTCTTCGTGATTTTAAAAGAAACTATATTATCCATAATATATGGATAATAATGTTCTGCATTTTCTCAATGTGATTTCCCAAAAGGAATTTGGTCTTCTCTACCCATAAGTGACAAATCTCATTGTACTAAACACACATACCAAAAAAAATCATACAAGCCTGAATTGCAAGTGAGGCACTATTCAAAGGACTATTCCATTTTTAACTTCACAGTATGAAAATCAAAGGTGAGTTTATTCAAAATTCAAAAAAATGTGCAAGGGTTGTTCCTTCACCAGAACATTAATTTGAGCTCTTGCCTCTCAACTCCGTCAACTTCATTTCATCCCACAATGCCAAAAAATTAAACAGAAACTCCATGGGGTAGGAGTGTGTCATTTTTGTTCATACTATAAAGCACAATACATGTTCAGCCAATCAAGTAGAAAGGAGATTTATTTTTACCATTTTTGTATTTTAAACATATAGTCAAGGGCCATATAGTTTTCTCTCTGAATTTTTTTTAGCAAGAGCATTTTTGCCAGCATTTTTTGAAAACTTAAAAAAATATTTTAAGCATTCAAGAGAACTGCCTGATTGCTTTTAAAAACATATACAACAGTCCATATTGTGCAAACATTATAAAACGCATAAACATCTATAGAAACATAAGACCACATCAGTAAAGCATAAGGAAAATGTGGTTGCTTCAATGCCAAATCACAACTTGGGCTGTGTGTCTTCTCTCTTTCTCATAATAAGCTTCTAATTGTCTATATCATGGGTAGCCAATCCTTCTACCATCCTTAGGTGGCATCTTCCAAAGTCCAAACAGTGATAGGGAACCTGTGGATATCCAGATATTACTAGAATGATACTTTCATTATCCCTGACCCTGACTACTGGCTGTGTTCATGGGAGCCGATCTTCCCTAACACTGGTCTATATAAAAGGCAAAAAGATGCACAAAATAACAGCAGGTGTGTTTGTGTTTGTGAATTAGTCAATGACTGAAGCCACAAAGTGTTAATCTTAGCTGGCGAGGCCGTCATCAGCACACACACATTAGCGACTGGAAGTCTCCATCACTACTGTACACTTTATTTGCAGCATCTTTATAAAAGGAAAAAGGAAAAAAAGAATTGTATATATATATTTGGTTTCTGCAAAAATACAGTGCTGCTTTAGTTCTTCATTGTATTACAAACGGTACCCGTTCCTCAGCAGCACAAACACAAGATGTGCACAAGAAGCCAGTGTGGTGTAGCGGTTAAGAGCGGTAGACTCGTAATCTGGTGAACGGGGTTCGCGTCTCCACTCCTCCACATGCAGCTGCTGGGTGACCTTGGGCCAGTCACACTTCTCTGAAGTCTCTCAGCCTCACTCACCTCACAGAGTGTTTGTTGTGGGGGAGGAAGGGAAAGGAGAATGTTAGCCGCTTTGAGACTCCTTAGGGTAGTGATAAAGCGGGATATCAAATCCAAACTCTTCTTCTTCTTCTTGTGAAGATTTATTTGCAATTGCTTCTAACTTCTATGATTACAAAAAGGAGAGGGGAGGGAAAGATGCACATCACTATTCTTTGCCTGTCCATGAGTTACTTGCCAAAAACCAGAGTGTGTGGATAAAATCCATAGAATCAAATCTATGGTATAATGTAAAAAGATTAAATCCTTCCCCAGCCCCGAGGAGTGGGGTGGGGAATTACACACTTTTTCACTCAATGTAATTACATAAGATTACATGGAATATTAAATATGAGAGCTATGTGGAATGACCCAAATCTAAAGTGAAATATCAGAAACTTTATTGTACTTTATAATGCACTTCTTGTTTTAATTTTGCAGTCTCTGGCTTTTGGCTTACCCTAATCAGCACATTTTGTGGTTGTAAAGATTTTATTAATTTCAGGCTGATTGAGTTAAATAATGAAAAGTAACTTTTTAATGTAATTGCTTAAAATTGAGACCAAATTTTATGTTTAAATTAGCAATGTTTGAGAAAACTAGCAACCCTCATAGTTTAGTCTACCAAGGTAACACTTTGCCAAGGCCAAAAATTCTGTTGAGCTATGCCAACCCCTAAACATGAACTCATCTGCTGAGAATATTGGGTGGGTAGCATTTCTGAAAATATAGCTGAAATTAATTTTGTGATAACTTTTAAATCAATGCAAGGGTAGATGTTGTTTTGGCTTGCAAGAAACCAAGAGCTAAAATTGAAAACATAGAAACATACAACATATAAGCAATCTTCAGCTTATTAGACTAAGTTTGAAGATTCCACAATCTATTTCTTGACATAAATTACATTAGGGTAAAGGCCTCTTTCAGACAACAATCATCAATAAATACAATCAGATCTAGAACAAGCCTTATACCCTCATACTCCCTCCTCATATATCATCTGACTTTGTGGGAGGAGGGGATCATAGTTTCCAATAACACCCATACTGTCTGTGATATTATGGTTTACCTACTGCTTACAAACCAGGATCTTGTAAGGAAGAGGTGCCAGGGAAAGGCCAAGGAATGTATGAGAAGATGACAAGTCAAGGTTCATCTATTGAGATTATTACATCTGAACTGGGGCAGAGGTTGCTAAGGAACAGAGTTTACACTCCCCCCCCCTTAAAATTCAAAGGAAGAAGCACTACAACTGGGGTAAGGCAACAAAGGGGTAATGTTAATCAAAACATGGGCTTCTGAATTGTGCCTGTAAACACTTTCTGAAAATATAAGAGAACCCAGTCATAATATTTCAAAGCTCAACTCAATCAAAAGAGCTCCCGTCCGCCATACCAGGCAACCAACCGAAAGTCCACTGGGCTTGTCCACTCTTCTGCTTGTCCCATGTCTACAAAGCACGGGTCTAAGTGGGTTTCCCCTTGCCCCACTCCTTTCCCAGGGAAAACCCGCTCTTTGGTGCTAAATTGACACAAACGTCAATCCAGAGAAAAATTGAATTGCTGTTTGCTCCAACTGAGCGCTAAAGAGTTGCTTTCCCTTGGGGAAAGCAGTGGGGGGAAGGGAAGAGTGGATAAGCCCTTGATTTTGCTCCTGGTCAATAGCCCACTGGTCTTTTGTGGCTACTAACATTAGATTACTTGTACCTACAATTAAGAGTTTGTCAGACACCTAAGGAATCTTCATTCCCCTGATTTACTGTTTAAACTTCAGAAAACAAAACACTAAATAGCGGGTTGGGCAGAGAGACAGGACATGTACTGCTCTATAGATGGTGCCAGACAAAGACATGTTTGACAAGATCGCAGATTTTTCATTTTTGTTATGCAAGAGCTGGCTATTATGTGAAATGCTCATTTTGTCCCTTCTTAATGTAGCTGTTGGCTAACTCAAAAGTATTAAGTGGCAGCTGATGGCCTGGGGAAAATTAGAGATTTCAGCTACACATTTCTTTTTAAAATGGTGCAGCTAAGACAAAAAGGCTCTGATGATTTATAAAACCACAGGAAATGCTGCACAATATAAGGCTCATCTTCACAAAATTAGCCATGCGGTGCGACAAAATCGCTACATTTCTGCACAACAAGGAAACAAAGGACACATTAAGACAACAATGATGTGTTATTCAGCATAGTCTTATTGCATCAAATCTTGATATGGAAAAGCCAGAGATGATAAATCACCAGTAAGCACAGTTGACAGATGACCACACACATATAGCAGTTGCCCTTGGCAAGCAGCAATCTCACATTACTAATAACCAACCTAAAATTTGTTGCTAGGGGTGGGGCAGTAATTCTCAGGTTGGCTTTGCCAGCTGACTGAATCCTAAAATACTTGCAATCTCAAACAAGTGGCCCTGCTTTGTGCATGAAAAACACCGTTATCACCATCAAGGGGGGAAATAATGTGCTTACCTTTTTGTAACACGGGGGTGCTAAGTGGTATAAATTGCAGAATCAGACAAGAGAATACCTGCCTTTGCAGAAAAGCTGCAGGGAATTGGAATGACCCCTAAACACCAAAAATCATGGTAGAAAAAGGCTTTCATGTGGTGGCTCAGTGGCAGAGTGTATGTTTTGTATGCATAAGTTTCAACCTCCTGAAAACACAGCCATTCAGTGTAGACAGTAATGGGCTAGATGAGCCAGTGGTCTGATTTGCTGCTTCCAATGTAATATGCAACACGCAGATTACAACATGGATCCACAGAATACGGAAATATTTGAGGGGAAGGAAAACGAAACTCATTTCGGGCCAGCCAAATGCGTCTGAGGACTCTGTCAAATCCTAGCTTCATGGGAAGTAGAGGGTTTTCAGTGAACTTGGGTGTAAGAGAAGGAATCACAAA
The DNA here is from genome assembly GCF_964188305.1 of Podarcis bocagei. Classification (NCBI taxonomy): domain Eukaryota; kingdom Metazoa; phylum Chordata; class Lepidosauria; order Squamata; family Lacertidae; genus Podarcis; species Podarcis bocagei. Next base: position 36,564,309 of record NC_138126.1, read on the forward strand.
CCATCATAAACATGTTATCAGAACAACCAACAGAAGGTACAAACAAACACGCTCATTCAAAGTAGCCTATCTTCTTTACGAAAAGTAACTTCTCCTTATTCATGGGTTAAAAAAAATAAAGCACCAGGAGCCTCTCTTTTAACCAGTACATCAATTTTCAGACCATTCTTTCATTTAGTCACCAATATGGATTTATCTTTTAATTGTAGAAGTATTAACAAAGCAAATGTTCTCAAGCACACTGCTGGTTAACTGTGTGGGAATCTAAGAGCAGAGACTGTAAAGTATTGGCTGCTGATAATGAAAAATAATAATCAAGAAGTATAATAGCTTTAGACTTAAGTGCATCCATACATTAACCTTCTTATAAGGCATTTATAATGGATCTGCTAGTACAAGCACAAAGAATGAAACAAATATCTCCTGCTGCATCAGTACAACTTTTACTTTTCAATGTCTATGTTCCTTCTCCTTTTACAACTTCAACATGGGGAAGAGAGCAAGAAGGCACTGGCATTCATGCAGTGCAATCCTATGCATGGTTACCTTTGAAATGACCTGAGCTGTAAAAATTGGCCCTTACAGAACAATTCAAATCCCAGTGCTTTTTCCTGATACTTTCCTTATCACAGAAAGTCCCAAATTTTTAGTGGAAGTTGGTTTGTTGCACAAAAACGTGGCATCAGCTGTAATTGTGAAACCTGAATTTGCCAGTATGCAATCCCACCCCCCAAAAAACCAGAAACAGGGCTCATCCACACCTTCAAAACTACTAAAAAATAAAATTCTAAAACATAATTCAGCACAGAGTTAACCAAGATTAAAACTAGTAAACTGGAGCCAGAGCTGCCCTCTGAATGGAAGAGATTTTGCCTACTTAGGGCAAAGTCCTAGCATGAGAAAGAGAACCAAACTCCAGCTATGTGCCTCTCCTAGCGGCTCATATTTTGCAATCATATACTTAATTTTATTCATTTAAAGCATTTTAACCAGTTTTTTTTCCCAACCAACCTCCTTTGACTTTACTTCCCTTCAGTCCCGCTCTGAAGCCTAAGGTCTGCTAGCACCAGCTATTCCACAGACATCTGCAAAAGTATTTTGTGATGTCTCAAGACATGTGTTTGCCCACAGCACACCATGACTTCAAGGTTCTTCCACTGATATATCTCTGGATCCAACCCATTTATTTCAGTTGACTTAAACACACTTGATGATCTGTTGCTAACAAAGAAAACAAACGAATGTTGAAAATACACAAGTGGAAAAAGAGGTGTCTATATTCTTGTAAATAAAAGCCTTGAACATCCAAGCCTACAGAGGTGACAGAGCAACAGATAAAATGGAGCCCTGCTTGACCCCTTGCCATTCAGCATGCATTCAAGTACTTTATCAAGCTTTTACTGGAAATGGTAGGCCTCTACCCTCCACTCAGTCAAGGAAAGGAAGCTTGGAAATCTCATGATTTGCAACATAGAACACAACTACTATATAATATGACCATGGGACATCCAGAAATGTGAAACAATACAGCAGCATAAGAACATGAAACATTCCCAAAATATAATTATAAACATAACTTAAGTATGTATACAAACTCAATGAGAGGTGTGAGCTTGCTTTTGCCAGGTAATCTCATTTATATTAGGTCTGATTTGAGACCCAATAATCTCTCGTCTCATCTCCTCATCAATAATAATAATAATAATAATAATAATAATAATAATAATAATAATAATTTATTTAAACCCCGCCCATCTGGCTGGGTTTCCCCAGCCACTCTGGGCAGCTCCCAAGCGAATATTAAAAACACAATACAGCATTAAACATTAAAAACTTCCCTAAACAGGGCTGCCTTCAGATGTCTTTTTAAAACTTTCAAGTTTTAGGAGCCTTTTCCTTCCCCCACAGAAGTGAATGGCTCAATTAGTTTCTACAGAGCAGGGAGATGACATTGTGGAGGCCAAATGCAATGGAAGGGTGTGGATGATCCCTGTGTGTGAAGAAGGCCTTCACCCATACCCGCCATTCCCCACCCTTAGATTTGGTTTATACATATCATGAAATCAACCCCGTTCAATGTAACACAGTAGGGGCTTTGACAGCCAAAGCAATGCTAGATCTGGCTGCCAAAGTGCCTCACACAATCCCTGGCTGACGAAGACTTGGCCGTGTGAAGCATTTGTCTACCAGGGAAGCTGGCAGTTCTTCTCCTGCTTGGGTTTTAATCAGAGCAGATAATAATTTAGGTGCTTCATACACTCAACTCATCTTTGAGAGAGTCTTTTATGACCTCCTGAGCTCAGCAGCTCAGTTGTGAGAGGACTGATGAGAGACATGAATGAAAGGATCTGGCCCTTGAAAAAACGAAACAAGTAGAACTGCGGTCCAAGTTCTTGAACGTTTTGCAAAAGTTCAATGCCTTGAACAGAAACTAAACCACAATCTTATTTGGAAAGTAAACTGCCCAGTAAACCATCTCAGGCCCTGCGATCATCAGGTGAGGCCTTGTTGGCGCTGCCACCACTGGAGGTTGTCTGGTTGCTGTTGACCAGTGACAGGGTCTTTTCAGTGGCATTTTCCTGTTTGTAGAATACCCTCCCTGGTGAGGTGTGCCTGTCTCCCTTGTTAACAACTTTCAGGAAGAGTTTATTAAAAACCTGATAGTCGAAGGACACAGTTCCTGATAACCTTGAGATTACTGGATGAGAGGTTTTGTTTTGTTTTGTTTTTGCTGTCTTGACAATGCTTTTCAAACATTGCTTTATTATTTTTGTGTTTGCTACTTCAATGTCGTATTGTACGTACTCACATGGTTGCACACCATCCTGTTAACCATGCACCAGAGCAGTGACACCAAGAGAACATCAGAACAGTTGCTTCATTAAACAAGGGAATAAACAGGTCTAGCACTGAGGCAACCTTACACAGAACTAGGGCTGAAACATACAAAACATAAATCCCACTGACTGAGATAAGAGGAGCAACAGTTGCAGTTCCTTTTAACCCTTTACCACCATATAATTGCATTCAGGGAGAAGAGAATGACATATACAGTGGTACCTCGGATTAAGTACTTAATTCGTTCCGGAGGTCTGTTCTTAACCTGAAACTGTTCTTAACCTGAAGCACCACTTTAGCTAATGGGGCCTCCTGCTGCTGCCGTGCCGCAGGAGCCCGATTTCTGTTCTTATCCTGAAGCAAAGTTCTTAACCTGAAGTACTATTTCTGGGTTAGCAGAGTGTGTAACCTGAAGCATATGTAACCTGAAGCGTATGTAACCCGAGGTACCACTGTATTAAATAGCCAAACTCTGTTAGACAAATGTGGCGAAAGAAGCTAAGAAGATACCATCTTGGTTGGGGGTCCTGGAAGACATTTTCCCTGCCTTTGCAGGCCTTTTTCTACCTGGCCTAGGAGGGTGGGGTCCTGACTGACTCCAGTTACAAAAGCTGAGGCTGCTGTAGAGGCCAGAGGCCATCTTGGATGTCTCTTAGTGCAGACCCAGGTCATCAAGCCTGAGCTTCCACAGCCACCACCCACCATTGGCAGGATTGGCAACAACAGCAACAGATATGCTTATTATAATATTTTATTCTCTTGCTAATTATGCTGTTTTAATTGTGCATTTTACATTTGACTTCCTTTAGTAATGTTTTCTTTTGAAATGCTCAAGATTTTTCTTTGTTAACTTTGCTGTGTTAAATGTGCACTCTGTAGTTGCCCTCCTTTGTAATGTTTAGTTTTGAAATATTTAAGCAACTATTTCAGTTTCCTGTTAATTATGTTGTTTTGAATGAATATATAATATATCTGATTTTCTTCAAGTAATCTGAACCTTCTTCTTTTATTCTGGATTGTTTTATTTGATGCTTTAATGTGTTTTAAACCACTTTGAGATGTTTTCTTAAATATAAAGTGATATGGAAATGGGAATGAATGAAATGAAAATGAATAAACGAAAAGAATTGATGACAACTGTGATGACAAGATAGATTACACAACATAGAGTAGGGAAAGATGACCTTGAAACATTTGTGACTAAATGACTGTGGGGGACAATGGCTGAAACCACATTCCCTTGCCCAATTCAGAATACACACAAATAAGGCTGGAACAAGCAGCCAAACTAGCCAGGAGCAACTTTCTCAGGAAAACCATATATGTTGTAAACAAATCTCCCCTAATTCATTAATGACCAGCTAAAGATTTGTGGTTGCCAGCTGTGTTCTCTTTCAAGGATTTTGTCCCAAACCTTAAAATATACTTCCAAAAATGTGAGCATCATCTCTCCCCCTGCATATCCAGAGCTGGAAAGAAGCCTTGGAAAATAAAATTGTGGATCCTTGAATATGCACCGATAAACGAATTAATGCATCACAATCACTGCCTGCTTTCTGATGAACATTTTATTTGCAGAATGATAGCATAGTCCAGGCATCCCCCAACTCAGCCCTCCAGATGTTTTGGGACAATGTCCACCATCCCTGACCACTGGTCCTGTTAGCTAGGGATGGTGGGAGTTGTAGTCCCTAAACATCTGGAGGGCTGAGTGGGGATGCCTGGCATAGTCAAGACTTTGAGGCTAAATGTTTCATTTGCACCCTCTATCTTCCTCCCAGGAAACTCAGGGTGGCATACAAGGGCTTTAATCCATTGTATTCCAGTTCTCACAAAAATCCTAGAGAAGTAGCTATGTCTCAAAGACTATAACTAACACAAGGTCATCTAGCATGATTCATTGCAGAGCGTGATTTTTAGCTAAGTCCAGCACTCTATCCTCTTATCTAAAATGTATGGTCTGCAGATGAAAAAAAAACGTATTAACTCATGCCTAACCTCATTATATTCAAACATCTGCTGACTTCTTGCATATTTCATTTTACAGTAACACTCAGAATCTCTTTAAGGGTTGGTATCAATTATTTATACCATTTCAACATTTCCCATTCAATCATTCATTCATGCAGTACAATTTGTCCATAGTAACTTTTTGCCCAGTCACGCCCACTTAATGAGATGTTAATATAAAATAGGGAGAAATGCTCAGATTCCAGAACACATTTATAATAACTTGGTAACTCAATATCAATAATTTGCCAAAGCCTAAAAATTGACATTTTATTCCTTAGTACTGTATGTAAGTATCTTTTCCTAACAGGCAGTTTTTAAACAATTAAAGGGTGGAAAAACAAACATATTCACCAAAATGTAAAAGTATTACTTGCTAGTTTTAGTCCTCTTCTCATTGTATAAATAATTAGCATGATAAGCTATCATTCATTTGACTTATTGCTTGTTCACTACAAAAAAAGTCTAAGGATATGAAGAGCACAAAACCAAAAAGTATGTCTTATAATAATGTCATTACTGTGGCATTTGCCCATTCTTTGGGAATACGTTTGTATTGGGGGAGAGAAAGGATTAATAGGTTGACCAATAAGAAAGCCTGGAGGCGGAGCCTACCTGATTTTGAGGCTCAGCCCAGAGGTTTTGACAGTTAATTTGGTTGGTTCTTTTGGCGGGGTGGGGGAGAGATAGAGGAGTCAGAGTGAATTAAGAGGTAGACAAGAATGAGAGGGAATAGAGTGACAGCATTTCGAATATATTTTAAAACTTGCTTGTGTTTGAAATAAACTTTAATCTTCATTGTTAACTCTACCTGACTGAGGCTCAGTACTTCACCAGGGAACCCTGGGTTTTCCCCACAAAATTGGTGGCAGCGGAAGAATAAAGTAGTGGTGTACAGGTCAATAGTCCGTGAAACGACCGGGGGCTCTGTACGAACATCATAATTACAATGACCCAGCAAAATTTCAGCAGCAGAACATTTATCAAAACCAGTCAATTGACTGGTAGATGTTAACGATGGCACCAGGCAAATGCCGCAGGGGAGAGCTTTCCACAGGAGGGAGGCACAACTGTTGCAGATCAACTAAAGAAAATAGCACACAGAAAGAGACACGGGTCCAGCCCTTTTGCAGGGTGAGGCTGCTGCCTTAGGAGGCAGAAGACAACCCAGGATAGGCATCAGCTTTGAAACCTACAAGAGTACTGGGACCCAGTAGCTGCCCCAAGCTGCCAGTTACTGACACTGCCCCTATTTACCGAGTACCTGTCTCAAAGTTCCATATCACTCTGCAATCCCATACTTTCCAATCAGCCCCAATGAGATTTATTCCCACGTACGTCTGCATAGTCATTTAGCATTACGAATAAAGCACTCGGCAAATGGTACAATAAATATATACAAGATTTATTTCCTGAACACAATGTAGGCTGTAATTTAAGAACTTTTTCAACGGCTGATGCAGAATTAAATTGCATGCCAATTTTATCCAGCAGAATGCAGAGAATAGTTGGAAAACACAGCTTCTTCAACTCAAATATGTGTTGGCTCAAATTCATGTATCTGCACAATGCTATGTTCTTAGCCTATTTAGTCAATAGAGGCAAAAATTAGAACAGATGGGAAGAAAATTAAGTTCAAGCCAGATACATTTTTTTTTTAAAAAAAGTAATAATCTCTGAAGTCATATATTCAAAAACATTAGTACATTGCTAGAGGCATATACCTCCCATTGCCCAAGGCAGAACCAATTCTTCAAAAACACCATATATAGTAGATACTTACCCAGTTATCTTTTAATGGTGGTGTAAACATCACATTCATTCTTCCAAACCTTTCTTAAATATGCTTCAGTATGCATTTCTGACAGCACAGACCACATGCCATAACTAATTTATATGCCGGGGTGGGGGGACCAGAGAAGATTCTTTATCTTTTAACTGCAGTTCCCTAAGGTCTACAGAAAAGTCATGACTGCAAGAGTTCAACCTATCTCACGTTTTGTAACTTCTGTAAGATGCAATCTACTTTCACGTCCACTGTTCCACAGAGCAGTTGTTAGATTTCAGTCACTGTGAATCTGTTTACAGTGGAACCTCTGGTTACGAACTTAATTCGTTCCGGAGGTTCGTTCGTAACTGGAAACTGTTCTTATCCTGAGGCACGCTCTTGCAAATGGGGCCCCTGGCGCGTGCTTTCTGCTCGCATCCCGGGGCAATGTTCGCTACTGGGAGCAGCTACTTCCCGGTTAGCAGAGCTCATAACTTGAAGCGTTCACAAGGAGGACGGTTTGCAAACAGAGGTATTACTGTATATTACCAATAAACTGGGTTAACAACTTACAGACTCAATACAGCCTCCACTGGTTTGCTTACAAATACAACAGATTTTAAAAGGCTGTCTGAGGCTAGAATGTTAGGACAGGCATTTCAGAAAGAATGCAAGTACAGAGGGGCCCAGGAAAAGTTGTATGCATACAGAAGAGGAGGGTAATGAAAGTATTGCATTTCTGTAATTTTCACATCTCTGTACTCCTCTTGGTCCTTGACTGGGGGCTCAAACAAGCCTCAACTACAAGCCATGCAGAGGTACTAGCAAGAGGAGGAGACCACTGATGAGTCATTTCACCTCCACTTCTGCAAAAAGCAATTTCAAGAGAAGGGCATTAAATCAGCACTGTTTCTGCTGACAGCCTTTACACTAGTGTCTATGCTCTACAGATGGGATTACCTGGAACTGGAAGAAAGGATGCACACCATTCCTCTCACCAGAATAGATTTTGGAATGAGTTATTCTGACCTCCTGTTATTTTTTAGTTTTGGGATATTCACTATGAGTATAATTGAACTCATCCTGTACATGCAGACCCTGAAACTGATAAATTAAAACATACATGCACTATATTGTATGAGCAAATTTAAAGTCATGGACAGGGACTCACAGTTCATTTCTGTTTCACGTTTCAACAGGTGTAAACAGTAACAGTCTAACTATCTATCGTGGGAACCCTAGGAAGTCAGTTGTATGCAATAACCCAGGCATAGGCAAACTCGACCTGCCAGGTGTTTTGGGACTACAACTCCCACCATCCCTGACCACTGGTCCTGTTAGCTAGGGATGATGGGAGTTGTAGTCCCAAAACTTCTAGAGGGCCAAGTTTGCCTATGCCTGCAATAACCTAAGGTTAAGCATGATAATGATTCGTGAACTGTAGAATGCAAGGTGCTTTAAGAGTCTTAATGAAAATAGGAAGAAAATGCTAAATGCCTTTACAACTCTGAATAGTGACAAGCGCAGAATTTAAACATCTGCCCTTACTGCACTTTTCTGCAGCTGTATTAAACTGAAAGGCTGACTGGAACAGGGTAGCACTGCTAGGTTTATGCAGACTCCACATCACTAAAGCATTTGTTTTCTTAATGTTGAGTTGTAAAACAAATCAGTAACCCACAGCTGCTTTGCTCCTCACCATTCATTCCGCTACTGCACTGTGCCACCGTGGCTCAGCACAGAGGCAAAATGACTGGGTAGGAGTAAGGTAGAATCTCTTCTCTCGAAGCTCATGCATTTGCTCATTCACACAACATCATGATTTGGCTTAGTGTTTAGCGTGAACCAAGCCATCCTGTGCAAACATAGCAATGCAACCTTCCAAAAGGGGCCCCATGCACTGAGCTTAATGCAATAGAAATGTATTAGATCAAAAAGAACGAGTAAACCACCATTCTAGTCCCATTAAAAAAGACAAAATGTTAAATAAAATAAATAAAATGGTTAAAATGCAGTAACTTGGTACAGTATTTGCATGCCGACTATTCGGACTTCCATGCGTTACTGAATGAAGTACAACTCAATTCCTGTAACACTGGGCACCATGGAATTTTCTGCCAAAGGATAATGGAACCCTCCATCATGTAAGCTAAGCAAAGTTTATCATAATTGCTTGCTCTAGGCTGGGTTACACCAGTAATGCCACCAATGATTTCTTTCATCCCCAGCGTAAAGTAGTATTACACTGCTAGCACTTTACTAAATCAAAGTCTGTAAAGCTTCTTGATTGTCTTCACTGATTTATTACAGGAGAAATCTACAACTATAAAAACCTGCAATTGATTATACTTTAATATCATAGTAGAGATAAATATATGTAGCCATAAAACATCTTTTGAATGTCAAGCTCTGTTGGACTGAAACAAGATTTCAAAATTACTAGCATGTCAATGCAATTCCAGAAGAGCTGCAGAAGCAAAAACAAAAACGTGCTGCACAGTTAAGAACTTATCAACATAAATTTCAGGAACTACTCTTACAAAGACACACATTGACCTTAAATCAGGGGACTTGAAATCCATGAATCCTCTAATGCTTAATAACTTATTTAAAAGTAGTTAAAGGCTGTATATGACACTAAGGCTGCGGTCCTTTAGTCATTTAACTAAGGAAGCCTCATTGAACTCAATGGGATGTACTTCTGAATAGACTGGTCTAAGATTACAGAATCATAGAATTTTAGAGTTGGAAGGGACACCGAGGGTCATCTAGACCAAACCCCTGCAATGCAGGAATCTCAACTAAAGCATCTGTGACAGATGGCCATCCAACCTCTGCTTAAAAACCTCTAATGAAGGAAAGTCCACCACCTTCTGAGGGACTCTGTTCCACTGATGCAAAGTTATTCCTGATGTTTAGTCAGAATTTCCTTTTATGTAACTTAAGACCACTGGTTTGGGTCCTCTCCTCTGCAGTAGGAGAAAACAAATTTGCTCTATTTTCCAAATGACAGCTCTTCAGATATTTAAAGATGACTATCTTATATCCTTGAATTATGGTGCTGGAGGAGACTCTTGAGAGTCCCATGGACTGCAAGAAGATCAAACCTATCCATTCTTAAGGAAATCAGCCCTGAGTGCTCACTGGAAGGACAGATCGTGAAGCTGAGGCTCCATACTTTGGCCACCTCATGAGAAGAGAAGACTCCCTGGAAAAGACAAGGAGAAGGGGATGACAGAGGACGAGATGGTTGGATAGTGTCTTTGAAGCTACCAGCATGAGTTTGACCAAACTGCGGGAGGCAATGGAAGACAGGAGTGCCTGGAGTGCTCCGGTCCATGGGGTCACGAAGAGTCAGACACGACTAAACGACTAAACAACAACAACAATCTTATATCCTCTCAGTCTTCTCTTATCCAGGCTAAACATACCCAGTTCCCTCAACTGTTCCTCATAAGGCTTGAATTCCAGACCTTTGATCATCTTGGTTGCCCTCCTCTGCACATGTTCCAGCTTGTCAATATCCTTCTTCAATTGTGGTGCCCAGAACTGGACATAGGTACTCCAGAAAATGGTCTGATTAAAACTGAATAGAGTAGTACTATTACTTCTCTTGATCTGGACACTATGCTTCTGTTGATACAAGCATTAACTTTTTTTGCTTCTGCATCACACTGTTGACTCATGTTAAGCTTGTGGTCTACTAAGACCTCTAGAACGTTTCCCCATGTACTACTGGCATGCCAGGTGTCCTCCATCTAATATTTGTGCAGCTGGTTCTTCTTGCCTAAGTGTGCAACTTTACATTTGAGCCTACTGAAATTCATTTTGTTAGTTTTGGACCCAATTCTCCAATCTGATTGTACTTCAGGAATCTGATAGCCCCATTTGCACAGGAGTGACACTGAGTTCAATGAGACTTAATACGCAAGTAAGTGTGCACGAGATTGCAGTCACACAGATTAGCCTGCCTGCATATTAGCTGAGGTGTGTATCTAAATATTCCTCAAAATACATAAGATATGCAAATCCACTTAATGTTAAAAATTAGCTACCACAGAAGGGCAGTTTACATATACATAGTGCTCTGATTATCTTCCTGCACCTTCATCAGCATTTGAAGTACATTGACAAAAATGGTGAAACTAACTCTTCCATCTTGGCTTTGGACTTGGTTGCAAGAAAGATTTTAGATACCATGAGAAGGGGTGACAAATTTATGAAGTACAAATGCAAAAGAAGAAAATGTCCTTGTGTAGCACACTCCGATGAGAAGCTGAAGAACATAAAATGTATTAAAATTAATATATTCCGAAGTGCAGAAGAGCTTAGTCATATAGAGATTATACTTTCATGAATGCATAAAGTATAACCATTGTTAATAGTGTTCTGTTACTCTGTCTGCTTATTTATTTTATATTAATCACATTCAGGAAAACTGACCCAATAACCATAAATAGCTAACACAATTATGTAAAAACGGGGGAGAATGGATTCAGTCAATTCATATTAAATTACCAAGAAATAGTTCATTGTAATACATGTCTGCACAGAATATTTGCAGCTAGCAATCTAAAGTCATAATCTGCATTTCAGGGTTGTTTTTTAAGAATCAAAGAATATAAATAGAAAAAAGTAGAATTATTATTTGTGGGGATGGACAAGAAAATTATTGGAAACATCCCACAGTACAGCTTCAGTTCTTCAAAGAGCCTGTCTGTTACTTATAGCTCAGTTGTTTTGTTGTGTCATCTGCGTAAGGGAGAAATAAACGTTCCACAACAAAGTAACAACAAGATGTGGAAAAAAATATGCATGCCTTTGGTGGAGGAAAAAGGATTGGCTTACTTTACTTAAATTACATGGCAGGGTGTTTCCTCACTTTTAACTTAGGCAGAAACCCTGTGCGGCTGCCCACAATAAATGTAAGGTACACAAAAACTGACAAACCATGCCTGGGGCAGGACAGAATGCATAGGATTGTTCCCATGAGTACTCTCACTATCCCAGCAGGAAGTCTGGCAGGACCAAAAGCTTTAGGTATGCCTCATAATCCCTCTGGGGATCTAAAGAAGTTGGCCTGAGGTCCACTGGAACCTTCTGCTCCTGCTGGTAGTGACCAGAATAGCTATCTAATCGGAGCATGTCTATGGACATCCTCACCTGCCCCTACCAGGAAACCTGGAGTGCTCAGAAGGTTCAAGCATACCTCATGCTCACTACAGGTATTCTTCTCCCCAGAAGTAGGAAAACTCTCATCTTCTTGTTTAAGGAAGGTAAGCCAACCTTAATATATAGTCATACCTCGGGTTACAGTGTTTTTTTGGGTTACGCACCTGCCGAAACCTGGAAGTACCAGAACGGGTTTCAACGGTCGCGGGTTTCGGCGGTTGCGCATGCGCAGAAGTGCCGAATCGCAACCCACGTGTGTGCAGGTGCGCCACTGCAGGTTGTGAATGCTGCGGGATGTGAATGTGCATCCCGCATGGATCATGCTCGCAACCCGAGTGTCCACTGTATATATATCTATACAGTGGTACCTCAGGTTAAGTACTTAATTCGTTCCGGAGGTCTGTTCTTAACCTGAAACTGTACTTAACCTGAAGCACCACTTTAGCTAATGGGGCCTCCTGCTGCTGCCGCGCCACCGGAGCACAATTTCTGTTCTCATCCTGAAGCAAAGTTCTTAACCCGAGGTACTATTTCTGGGTTAACGGAGTCTGTAACCTGAAGCGTATATAACCTGAAGCGTATGTAACCCAAGGTACCACTGTGTGTGTGTGTGTGTGTGTATACACACACACACACACACACACACACACACATATATATATATATATATATATATATATATATATATATATATATATGGAGCATTTTTAACATATGAAATAATTTGAAAGTGTCAATTTCCCCCACTCACCACCCAAAATGACACAGTCCACTCTATGGCATCAAAACTGCTCCACTTCATTCCCACTTGGGGATGGGTGGGTGTTTTATCTGGGAGGTATTCTTGCAAACAGAAGGTCCCAGGTTCAGCCTTTGGCATCTCCCGGTAGGGCTGGTAAAACCTGAAGAGTCACCGCCAGCCAGTGTCAACAATACTGAGCTGGATGGGACAAAGGTGTGACTCAACATAAGGCTGTTTCGTATGTTTCAATTTTCCATTCTTCTGCACGTGTGAACAAGGGAGAAATAATCTTCAATAAAATACAGGGCCTCCCCAGTGGCAACTCCATGCTCTGGAATCTTCTTATAAGAGAAGCACATAAAACAACAATGAGGAACCTGTGGTGCTTCAGATGTTGCTCGGCTCCAACACACATCATCCCTAATGAATTAGCATGTTGGCTGGGGCTGATGGGAACTGGAGTCAAATAGCATTGGAAAACATTTAAAGTGCTTTTATTATTTTATCACTTGTTGTTTGCCGCCCTGGACTCCTTTTAGGAGGAAGGGTAGAATATAAATTTAATAATAAATAAACATCTGGAAAACCACAGGTTCCCCAACACTGACATAAATCCTCCTCCTTATTGTCTTTAAGAAGGCAACTTAAAACTTTTACTTTTCAAAAAGCATCACATTGTGTATCTGCTAATTTTGTCCTTGATGGTTTCTTTTCTTAACATTTTGACTGATGCTTTTAATTTTAATGTGATATATTTGCTTAATATTGTTGTTTTGAATTTTTTTTGTACACTACTGTCAAATCTGTACAAAACAAACCTGTAAGCATGGCAGATGAATGTAAAAAAATATACAAAAAACATTTGTGGACAGTGTGTATGTGTGTGTGAGAGAGATGTTATTCTCCCTTTAATTTTCATATAAAAATTTATAGGAAATTGTCTTACTCAGTCTGCAATAGGAAGGTGAGCTGAGAACCGGAATTTACTACTGGAACGTTGTACTGTATGTTAGTACTATTCAGAGATGGCCCAGTGAAATAAATGACTATGACTAACTAAGATCCATTAATTTTATTGGGTCTACTGTGAGTAGGAAATAGTTGGATACAACCATGCACTTAACTGCTGATCTGTTTGCAGGTCCAAGCTAAAAGCCAATGTATCAAACCTCCCCAACGCTAGCAAGAGTACAATGTTCAGAAGAAAGTAGAGAAAATATATGATGGCTAAATGCTTCTTCTTTGGTTGCAGAAATTTTAAAAACTATCACTAAACTTGTTGTATTTGGTAGCAAAATTATAACTAAGTAAAAAATAAATTAATGCAAAGGAGGGAGAAATAAGCCATCCCTTTTTCAAACCGATAAAGCCTAATTCCAGTGTTCCTCAAATTCACCCATGCATACAAAGTTTCAAAAACTTAAATGAAGAACAAAACAAAAAAAAATGCTTTGAGAATTTTGTTATTCTGTTCATTTCTTGGAGCAACTTCATTGTCAGCCAAAGATTGCAGAGGGAATATTTAAAGATGCTGGTATCTCATTCAAAGAATCACAATAGTGTGAACTGTGTAGCCAGGGCTTAGTCAGGTGACATTCACACAAATTTCCCCTTGGTACATTGAGGGAATTGCCATCACAGATGTATGGCAACTCATAAGGTAAAACAGATGCCCCATTGCTGTTCCCAATCCAACTTTTTGAATAGGCACTCTTAAACGGCAAAATACATCCAGTAATATGGAAAGATCCATTATAGGTCATGAATTGCAGAACAGGCAACAGCAACAAAAAGTGACTGCAACCAGCAAATGCATACTACTGTACTGAGTAGTTCTGGGCCTCTCCTATTTGGATACAAAATGAGAGGGAGATTACATTAGTCACCCAAAACATCTCTACCAAGAAAACTGATAATGAAATGCCTGCAAATTGAAGCCATTTCCCTATTCTTACAGAATCCGTATTAGACTGTTGCTCTGACCAACTTCAACCCACGATGTAGTAATCAGGAGTCACAATGCTCTTTGGAAATAGGAAAACATTGAACAATTGAATTCTACACAGTTTGCTTTCTTCCTATCATTAAAACCTCCCTTTTCCGTTCATTCTGTAACCACAAAACAAATGGGAAAATCTGACCTAAGGCTGGGAAAGGGGTTTTACAAATTCCTGTTCTATAAATCCATTTGCAAATTATTTCACAGCGCTAGGCATGGAAGGGGGAGCTAACAGTCTCTCATGAGACTTCCTTTGCAGGCAAGGCACAATGCAAAGTAGCAAAAAAGTAACGAAACAGTAGAAAAGAATCATTTCAAAATATGCAAATCAGTTACTCTGTTATTTTCTTTATTGATTCTTATATGCTAGCTTTATACATCAGTGCAACCAGAATTTTTTCTAAATGGAATCTCTATTTTAAGGTTTTTCTTGTTTTTAATGAACATATTTCAGAACTACCAGGTAACATGTAATACTGCCCAAGCTATGTCCTATAGGTCTAGAAAGTGCAGAGGAGTAAATAGGATGCTTGGAAATACTAGAGAACTAAAGAAACAAGGAATAAATTTAGTTTTTTTGATGTTGTTTTTAATTACGTAGGACAAATTTTCTGATTGTACCACCTAATCTTTTATCACTGTATTAGAAGATATATCATATCTTCCAAGAGATTATTGTGAGTCTGCACCCAAGAAGTTTCCCTGGATCCTGAGAATTTCAACAACTATCAACCAGTGGCAGGTATACCCTTCTTAGGCAAACTGCTTGAATGAGTGGAGGCCACATAACTTCAAAAGTTTCTAGATGGTGCATTACTTAGATCCAATTCAGACCAACTTTAGATCCAGTTTTAACAGAGAATCTGCAAATAGAGTCTTTTACCACTCAGCCTTTTAAAATGTTGGGTATTGTAATCTGCAGTATTAATTTCTGGTTTTATTGATTTTTGTGTTTCGTGAAAGCTTATACCAATGCTATTGTTACTCTATTCCCTTATAAACTGCTCTGTGAAGCTTTTGGTTGAAGAGTAGTATATAAATGTATAAAAGAAAATACAGGAATAAATAGACATATAAATGATATTGGGTTTTTAAAAAAATAACAAGCTGTAATGCATCATGCATGGTATTTCTTTTAAAATTATTATCATTTTGTTGGCATTTCAAAAATGACAGAAATAAAATTGATAAAGGCAATAGATAGAAGTGGTCGTGCAAGTATCTCCTACCAAGAAATCCTTTCAATAACTACCTATGTATGCAGTGTATGGCTCAAAAGCTGCCATGACAAACATGATGATTGCCCTGTGTAATTGGTTAGATAAAGTGATATTCTTGCTGAGAGTGCCATCAAGTGTTATCATTGGGAAGGGTTGACTCAAGTCTCATTTTAGTCCGATTAACCACAAGATGATAGTGATGCTAAATCATGTTGCTTTTGAAACATGCATCAACTCTTTTTAAAAATTAGCCCCAATTTCCATTTACCAGTTGTCTAAACTACCAAACTTGAAAAGCTATCAACAACTGCCATTTCATTATCAAGCCAAGGATCTCCAAGTCAGGCTTCTTTTTCAGAAGCTGGATACGGTGTTCAGTCATAAACTGAGTCCTTCTGTTAGAGATCACGGACTCCTGTTCATTCTGATTCAGGAATAATTTGATTTACTAGAGCTGCCACCTACAAAATCAGATCATTGGTTCATACAGCCCAGTGCTGTCTACTCTCAAGTGGCAGTGGCTCTCCAAGACTGGGGGTTTTCCAAGCCATATTATACAATATGATTACTGGGATTTCAAAGGTAGAAATAACGTCTGGGGTGAATTTCCAAAATGTGGCACTTTGTCCTGGATCTTAGGCAAATCAATCAAAAAATCGCAGGGTTTTGGGCATTTTTGTACAACAATTTTATTTAAAAAAAGGTCAACAATTTTGGGATCTTACAAAAAAAGGGTGCCCTGGTTTATACTTTTTGAAATATGGCAACCCTAGATTTACTGGATTAAATTTAAAAACACAGTGGGTTTCTGGATTGTCTAATCTGTTCTCCTAGGTTTTGGAAACTTCTGAGCAGGCCTACAGTGGCTTTACAAATATAAGGATATAACACTAAATGTAGTAATTTGTCCTCCAAATTCCATGGGAAGTGCCACAATTCCTGAATCTACTATCAACTTCTGATAATTCCCCATAATCCAAAAGAAATTATAGACTGTGTGCAGCATCAAATGGTCTTCATCTAATCAACCAGACATATACAAAGGTGACTATAGAGAGCTTTTCAGTGCCTCTTTTAAAGATTAGCAGACAAGAAAATTACAGACCCTGTAGATCAGGTATTTTGGTCCAGCGCTACAAATCTTCTTCATTCACAACCGAAACAAGCATGCCAAGCACACTCTACATGCTTTCTCTCAAAGCATGCTGGGTTTTGAACAACTCACTTCAAAATAGCAAAAAAAAGAAGAAGAAAAAAAGATAGGTAGTCAACATGGTGCCCTCAGATGTTGTTATACTACAACTCCCATGATCCCCAGACAGTGTGGCCAATGGTCAAGGATTATGGGAAATGAAGTCCAACAACATCTCTGGAGGACACCATGTTGCCTATCCCTGGGCTACACAGATAGGACAAGTCACACACCCACGCATGCAATACTGATATATTTCACATTAAAGCAATAATGTAAAGTGATGGTGAAATCTTCCATATATATGCACACAAGCTTCCCAGGCAAGATAGGAACATGGAAAGCACATATGTACAAGTATTTGAATGATGTGTAGTTTTCTTTTCATACATGCCTGATTAACACAATACAAAATTTAACACTACTGTCTTTCCCAAACAAAATTTTATTACACTTAGACCTTGTCCTGACAAGAGAATGATAGGTGTTTCTTTGTTACTAACCTTTCAAAAATTAAACCGAAAGTCAGATATCAATCTTTAAATAAGTTACTCTTAGCTTCAGATCTGACACACAGTACAATCCCACTGGAACTTTTCCACACAGGTCCAACATTGCCCAACTTTGAAGTTATGCCCATGACTATTGGGTATTCTGTTCAGAACCCTACATTAGGGAAACAATCATAGCTAAATTTCTAAGAATGCTTGGCGGGGGGCTGTAAAGTTATTGTATTTATATTCCATAGGGCTTTCTTTCCCTAGTTCTGTATGACCATAGGATACATACTGTTTGTGTCATATAAAGGCTTAATAGTCGGTGAAAATATAATGAAGATATAATGCCTACATTCCAGCATATCTGGAATCTCAAAATTCTGAAATGTCAAAGTATGCACATCAGTTGCCCTCAAGACAAAAATGACCAAGACTATCAGGAAGTCAAACTTTTTAAAGATCCAGAACTGATCAGCATTTCTGCAGCTAATGTTACAAGATTCTATTAAATAATTCTGTCAAACACTCTTTTTAAATCATGTTTCATGTGCCTCTGAAACCAAGATGCGTTTATAATGAATACATTTCCACACCTGTCTGCATGCATCTCAGAAATGTTATTTGCAGTGCCATAAACGTCAGAGAGAACCTCTGTTATAAATCCTTATTTCTTGTTTATGGCTTTGTCCGTTAAAAAAGTCACTCTCATCTGAAACTCTGCATGCAAGCATCTCAGTCAGAAATCAAATTTCTTTTATAACAAGTTTCCAAAGTGCCCATAAAACTTCAGCCACAACCGTCAAAATTGGGTAACGCAGCTTGTGCTGCATTTGGCAGCATTATCACATGCTGTTGAAAGGGATTAAACTACAAGCCTAGTTGAATTGGGGGGGGGAGGTATCCAATGGTCTTTCTGACCATCTGTGTATACAAGAAGCTGCCACCTACAAAATCAGATCATTGGTTCATACAGCACCGTACTGTCTACTCTCAACTGGCAGTGGCCCTCCAAGACTGGGGATTTCCCAAGCCATATTATACAATATAATTTTCAATGCAATCCCCAGGGACTGAACTTGGGACTTTCTTCTTGCGAAGTATGAACTCTGTGATTTTGGAAAAAAGCAAGATGTAATATATGTCTGCGGCCAAGTCAACTGGTAAGAACAACAACAGTGCAATCCTGTACAAGTCTATTTAGAATCATGTTTCTTTAGTTCAATGGGATTTACTCCAAGGTATATTGGTATAAGGCTGCAAACTGCAACCTAAACGACATAAAAGCCGGTTCTTGCTCAATCCTGGAATGCATAAGTGGGTCAGAACCACCCTATCAAATGCAGCCACAAAAGATCCAAGAGTGATAAATCAGTAAGTCACAGTATCTAACACTGAGAAATGGACTGGCAAATACATTCAAAATTAAGAGTACCAAGCATTAAGGAACATGTTATAGAGAACAGCCCTAGAATGGCAGGATGACCTGCCAATCTAAATGATCCAGTAAGATTAATTGATATTCATCTGCAATCGCTTACCAAGAGCAAACTATGAAGCATGAAATAACTATCTTTTTTGTCTCAAGAGGATCCCTGATTTAATTTATTGTTTATAAACTGGAAATATGAAGCAAAGCAAGTTTACTCTCAAGGAATCTTTTTGATTGGGGGTTGTTATAGAGGGAGACTGTAGTTTTGTCACCCTTCTAATTGGATTATATAAAACAAACACTTCAGTTTACAAATAAAGCAATGTTCAATGAAAGCTCGTTTTTAATCATCAGCAGAAAGCATCTGACCCCTAGTGCTCACAAAAGTGAGAGCAAAAAAAGATATTCAGTCAGTAAAGCTAACATTATAGATCGGTTCGAACAGAGCAGCATTAGCATCTTCCATTGCTCATGCTGCTAAAGAGAAGCACAGGAGAATGGAGCAGTATTTTTCCCTAGCTCCAAATGTCAGGGGTTGTTCTTTTAAAAAATGATTTTTAGGGAATGCATTCTGCATTCAGTACTGCAAGATAACATTTAAACACAAATTAAAGACACGGGGAATGTGATTGTTTTACAGGTGATATAACAATAAAATCCCATGAGTAATGCAGATGGTGTGAGTCATTGACAGCCCTCTGTAATAATCATTGATAATATCTACATTTCCAAAACAGATTCCCCCCCCCCCACTTTAATATACAAGAGCAATATAGCCCCAGGTGGGGCTCGTGTGGATTAATCTGCCTCCATTTATTTTACTGCAATTGATCTTGAGATTTTGCCTTGCTGATATCCTGTCCCCATTTTAGTTTGGGGGCACATTAGAAACTCCGCCCCCCCTTCTCCTTTGAGCACAGGAATGAAGGAATGTGCTCTGTGAAATGAAAGCACAGAGCTGTAAAGCTTGCATATCATTATTATTTACAACTAAATAACACTTTATGCATCCGATGAAGTGGGCTCCAACTCCATGGAAGCTTGTACCACAATAAGGCTGCAATCCTAATAAACACTTCCTTCTGATTAGGGGCTTGCACTGCAAATCTATTAGTCTTTAAGATGCCACCACACACACATACACACAAAACCAGTGAACTTTTGTTTATGTCCTTTACTCTCAGAGGTGCCTATTTGTTTGTTCTCTGCTTACCGTCCCATCAACCTAACGCAGGAGTTGTTTTGTGTATGTTTTTATAATGAGTTTGTTCTTACAAACGAAGTGACAGCAAAGGGGAAAAGGGAGAGGCAAGAGGATCTGCCTTCAGACAGTCAGCGCCTCAGAGAACAACCCCTGGAGTCTTCTTTCCACCCCACAAAATGCAAGGTTTTCGTCGACTTCGCCTCTCTTTGGCAGAGCTAAAAAAAAAAAAAGGAGGCTGCTGCGAACGGCAGCAGAAGAGGAAAGGTGACAGCTGGCTTTTTGTTTTGCTTTTAAGGCGAATGTGCATTCGGAAATGATGCCGGCAATAAAAAAAGAAGGGACCAAGCAGAGAGCGGCGAGGAGATGGGGAAGAAATAAAAACAAAAACTTGAGCCTGGCGCCTCGCAAATCACATAGCAGCGCCCTGTCTCAACACTTAAGCAGGAAGAAGCAGCTCAGAGAGCACGAGAAATAAAAGGACAACGCCGAAACGTCTCGCAGCTTTCCCACCAGCTTGAAAGCAGCCTCGGCAGGCATCGGTACCACCATAAGACACCCCCCACCCCCCAAATAAACTTCGCTCCCAAAGTTGAAAGAAAGCAAATTGAGGCGGTTAGGAAACGTGACACCTCTCCCTCGTTCCCAACTCTCTCGGCAGACGTGGACCGAAGAAGAACCCCACCACCAACGCAGGCTGGGCGGGGCGGAGACCCCCACTAGCTTCGTTGCAAAAGTTCGTTGCAAACCCCCCCCCCCATTTTGTTCTAGACACCCTGACAGAAACTCCCCCCCGCTCCGTGCCCTAGTTCGGCAACCCACCTGCCGTCGTCGTCCTCGGCGCGCTCTGTTCCGGTTTTATTCCCCCCCCCCCTCCTCCTGCGCCACCAGCACTTCCACAAGAAGCAGCCGCGAGCCTGGGTAAGTAATCCTGTGCGGCTCCTCCCGCAGCGCCCGCCGCCTCTTCTGGAGCTGCGACAACAGCGCCGCGCTCGCCGGCCCCGCGATGTTCGAGGAGGGAAAGATAGGAGAGGGCGAGGGGCGGAGAGAAGAAGGGGAGGAGGAGGAGGCGCGCGGAGCGAGGCGCGCGGGAAAAGCAGGGGAGGCTCTTGCGCAGCGCCGGATTCCTCCACATACACGCGCGCGCGAGGGCGCGCGCACACAGACAAGACGCTCCTCTTCACATCTCTCTCATGCACACACAGGCGCGCGCGCCTCTCGCACGTTCTGCCACCTTTTTTCCCCTTCTTTTTAGCAGCGCCCCCCCCCCGCCCCGCTCGCCTTCCTCCTGGCACAAGGCGACGTCACCTTGCCGAAAATTAAAAATAACTGTGTGTGTGTGTGTGTGTGTGTGTGTGTGGACGGCGGCGCGTTGGTGGTGAACGTGCCTCGTGTCCCTTCTTCTCCCAAGGGCAGAAGCTGTAGAGGCTGGGTTTTTAGGTATTACTATATTTAAGTACAGTGTGTGTGTATGTATCATACGAAAGAGGGCGACCGCCCTGCTCTTCGCTGTTTGGCAGAGCCCTGTGGAAAAGGCACTCTGCACATGCTCGCTGCTGCTGCTGCTCCTCTCCTCCTCCTTCGCCTCGTTGATAAAGAAGCGGGGAAGGCGCGGACGTGGGAGAAGCGCCTTAAGGGGCTCGCTATCCGCAACAACGCAGAAGCTGCAGTCCTGGGTGCGTTTAACCAGAGGACCCCAAACCCGGGACTTATTTCTGAGGCGATTTGCGTTGTTGGGACTAAGTTGATCCCAGTTTCCAGTGCTTCGTGGTTGCAGAAGGGAAACAAGCCTGCCTAACACTAATACGACTTCTTTAGACCGATGGGCGCTCCCCCCCCCCCAATATTTGGTATTATGACCACGCGATGAGGGAAGTTCTCCTGAGGATACACCCCACCAAAAAAAATAATAATAATACCTAGGCTGCAATCCGTTCTTATGACCTCAATTCTGCTCGCTCAGAAGTAGGGCATGTTTGGTTTCACGATGTGGGCAGGTTTGCAGTCTCAGTTCATTCCAATGGGACCTACCTGCACTTAAGCATGGATAGTAGGAGCAGACTCTCCGGAGTGTCAAAAGTCTCTGACATGTGAATTCCCTAATCCGTATTACAGCACTATGTTTTATCAGGCCATCCAAAATGTCACATTACTTGACAAGTCCCCCCCCCCCCATAAAACAGATGCTATTATTTCCCAGTGATACATGAAGCTGACTCACAGCTGTGTTTATATGGCTGACCAACCTGGTGGACCACTTTTTTTTTTGCTCACTCAGTTTCTGCCAGGGGTGTTTTAGCCAGAGGAAAGGGGTTCCTTTGCATCCCTCGCAATCTCTTCAAACTAATGTTGGGAGTAAAAACTTCGAAAGAGAGTCGACCTGCCCTGCTCCCTCCTCTCACTTTTCAATAACATCCCCTTAGCCAGTTATTTATTGTCATTCACAGACTGGGATGAGCTGCAGGGCATTTCTCTACCCTTGGCTTGAGTTTCAATTTGGAGACGCTGAGCTTTGCCATCTTTCCCTTTAGCACTGATTGCTCTCTGAGTGCTGGGGGTTGAGGGGGTGGGATGGGAAAGAAAAAAGTCTCTGCTTTAAATAAATAATCTTCCATTTCAGCAGTCACACAACAGCTTGCCTGCGTTAAGAAGCCTTTAGCTTGGGCTAAAGCCAGGGAGTTGAAAGGAACTCTTGCATCCTTTTACAGCGCATAGCTATAGAAACCAATCTGCCTGGCTTGCTGCAGCCACCGGTGTGCAGTATATCAGCACCAGGTTCATTTTGCATCCCTAAACAGAGGATGTAAACTTGTAAGAGAAGCTGCACAGTCTCCAGGATGTTCACTACTCCAGTTAGTAAGCCCTGACTTCTCATTAATTGATTTGTCCTATCTGAAAATACACAGCGTGAATGTCCATGTGCACATGTGAGTTAGTTAGATAGATAGACAGACAGACAGAGAAATCAATCTCCTAGCCAGACTGATGAGGCAACTTGAGAACATGGGATGAATGAATCTAGTCTGAATTTGGCAAAGAGTAAAACAGTCATGTCAACCCAGCCCACTTTATTGTCATCTAGTCTAACCCCCTGCATTATCATGTCACTGCTCCAACCACTATGTGGAGGGAGTTGCAAACTGAGAACACAGTGAAGGGCTCACAGAAACAACTTCACCACCTGTTCTGTTCCTGAAACTTCAATTTAGATCACCAAATTGGGGGTGTGAACTTTCCTTCCTTGGAGGTTTTTAAGCAGAGGTTGGATGGCCATCTGTCATGGATGCTTTAGCTGGAAATCCTGCATTGCAGGGGGTTGGACTAGATGACCCTTGGTGTTCTTTCCAACTCTACAATTCTATGGTTTGCCTTCAGATTGAACCAACAGCAAAGATGCACCACTCTGTTTGATGATGTGCACCCCTTCCTCTGAGAAACCTGGCTAATTTTATGAAAATTGATTTTATTTCCTCCAAAACAAATGTTTTCCCCAAATTAGGGAGTAAGCCCCCACAAAGTATATCAGAAGTATTGTGTAGTAATAAAAAGTTTTAAAACTTGTTAAGGCTGCTTAGAAGCTGCTCCCCCCCCCCCGCCCGACGCTTTATTGCATTTTTAAACTGGCTCTGAAGACTTTTGTATTCCGCTTTTATAGATTGAGTTTAATTTGACTATGGAACCGTTGGGCTGTTCTTCTATCTCGTGTTTTGTGATTATGCTTGGCTGATTGTTGTTTGCCTTCAGATTGATATGCTGAGTCTTTTTATTGATTTGTAGTTTTTTGATAAGTTTGAAATGGTATTTGTGTATTGTTTATGGATAGCTCTTTAGCTTTTATTCTGTGTTAGATGCTTTGTGAGGATACTCTCTTAGAAAAGAATACATCTAATTAAAAAATAATAATACATTTTCCCATGTAGGGAATGCAATGCAACCTTCTTGTCGTCAGGTAGTGGTGGAGGGTCCATATGTTTTCAAAGTGCAGACCAACCAGCCTCAAATTGAAGACACTTAAATTATGGAAGACTACAGCACACGGGTGGCGCTGTGGGTAAAACCTCAGCGCCTAGGGCTTGCCGATCGCATGGTCGGCGGTTCGAATCCCCGCAGCGGGGTGAGTTCCTGTCTTTCGGTCCCAGCTCCTGCCCACCTAGCAGTTCAAAAGCACCCCTAAGTGCAAGTAGATAAATAGGTACCGCTTTCTAGCGGGAAGGTAAACGGCGTTTACGTGTGCTGCGCTGGTGCCGGCTCGCCAGAGCAGCTTCATCACGCTGGCCACGTGACCCGGAAGTGTCTCCGGACAGTGCTGGACCCTGGCCTCTTAAGTAAGATGGGCACACAACCCTAGAGTCGGACACGACTGGCCCGTACGGACAGGGGTACCTTTACCTTTACCTTTACAGCACACTCACTCATACAGCCCTTTTCATTTTAAGTTTTCTATCATTATCCTTTGGGCAACGAGGTACTCCATGACTTGACAAATGGGAAATGAATGTCTTGGTTTCCATTTCCATAACTACCTCTTATTGCAAAAGAAATAATGGCCCAGCAAGGAAACAAATGGAGAACCAGCTTGCAAAGTGGTGCAGCCATCATCAAAGACAGGGAAGGAGCCAATTCTCCCTGAGATGTTGTGGGGATTCATCTGCAGTGAGATCTTGGGAAGGAATGAGGCAGTGAGCCCCTTTAAAGAGGTCAATCGGCGAACTTCCGGTCGGTACCAGCGCTTAATGGCGGTCCTACCTCCGAGCTCCGGAGAAGGACTGCTTCGCAAGTTCGGGTCTTACCCGCTACGGCGAGCGGGGGACCCCTAAAATCCCAGGCGCTGAAGCCTGAGAACAAGGAGACTCGGTGGGCACCTTCGCGCCCCCCCGGTACCGTGAAAGAGCCTTTTTAAAGGCTACGGATCGACATCGGGAGAGAGCGCGGTGCTGAGAGTCGCTACCCAGCCTGCGAAGTGAAGCCGCGTCGCCATAAGCGGAGAGCGCCGATTCCTTCCTGAAAAGAAAATTTGGACTGAATTCCCGTGAGTAAGAGCTGGAAAATAATCGGGACCCTTTAAAATTTTAGAAATTGGGCTAAAAACGGGGAGATTTAAGCAAAGGAAGTCTGCCTCCCCCCGACTGCATGAAAGTGAAAGCAACGGAACTCTAAACTTGCATCCGTTTAAACCTGCTCTTTGATCATATAAACCGGACATTTAGACCTTTGATCTCCCCTCTAGCAAGCAGGGCAGAGGGGAGGTGAATCTGACCAACAACTGCATGATCTATTTGGAGGAAAAAAACCTCTGCTATCTCACCTATTTGAAAGCATGAAACGGTCTGCCTTTTTAGTACACTGAACTGACTTTTTCCTGTGAAGTGATACTTTGATACAAAGTTTCCACAGTGCCTGATCACTGTATATCATAAGAAGAAACAGTATAAACTGGGCAACTGTGGCAATTTGAAGTTATAAGTCTTTAGCAACATTGACTTTGACTGTGTTAATCTCCTTCTTTTTTACATCTTGGACTGTCTCCTTTGTTTTTGTATTTGGAAATCCCGTTCTATGGCCATTTTGATTTGCTCCCTCTAGAGGATAAAGTAAAACTTGGCACGGCCTAAGACAGTGGAATTTTCCAAGGGAGAATAATCCCGTGGGAATCGACCTTGACATGAGTGGCCCACAAGAAGAGATAGTTACAAGAGCCAAGATCAAGCAACAACAACAACAACAACAGCTGCAGCTGCAACAGGCAAAGAAAAGAGGCTCAATTTCAGGCGCAACAGCCGGACCAGCAGGAACAACAGGACAAGACAAAGGAGCAGCCGTCTCTATGGAAGCTGTGACAGAGGCCTTGCTCAAGATAAACCAAACTCTGGAGTCTTTGACAAAACAGACTTCAGAGAACACACAAAAATTAACAGAAATATCAGCAAGATTAAACCAGAATACAGAATCTATAAACAAATTGGTGGAGGAAAACGCCACCACGCGCCAAATTGCCGAAGAGGCAAAAGCCACTGCCGGAGAGACACAGGAGAAATTAGAGCCACTTGCCAAGAAGGTCTATGAGCATGATGCAACTTTGGCCTTGTGGGAGTTACAGAGGAAAGAGAGAAATTTAAAATTAAGACTGATTCCGGAGAATGAAAGAGACAACCTTGTGGAATATTTGACACGGGAGTTTGCGGATTGCTGGGACCTTGAGGAAGACGAATTTAAAATTACGACTGCCTTTAGACTGGGTAAAAAGCAAGATAGAAAGACACCGAGAGACTGCTTGATTACACTCAGATCCAAGGAGGAAAGAGATAAAATATTAGGACTACACTTTGAAAAGGCCTTGCAAATTGGAAATTCAGCTGTACAGATCTTTAAAGACATCCCAAAATATATTTTGGATTTAAGAAACTTCTACAAGGACTTGGTTCTTTTGCTAAAGAAAAATTCTATCCGTTTCAGGTGGGAGTTCCCACAAGGACTGTCATTCGACTACAAGGCAAAGAAAGTGAAAATAAAGACAATTCAGGATAAAGACAAATTTTTGGCAAGATACCAGGAGGACCTACAGAAGGGGACTGTGGACGTACTTGCAGAACAGAGGAGAGCACTGGATATCCTGAATCTCTCGTTTGGACAAAAACCACCACCATCAGAAGAAGAGCAACAACTTGGAGCTGTTGGAGGAGCCTTAAGAAAATAACAAGATGGCTTTGCAATTCCTTAGTTGGAATTGTAATGGACTGAATGGGCCTTTGAAGAGAAGACAAGTATTTCATATTTTGAACAGAGAACAACTGGACTTGATATGTCTACAAGAAACTCACATAACCAGAGCCCACAGGAGATTACTCACAAATAAAAGGCTAGGACAAGAATTTATTTCATCAGACAAAGTTAAGAAGAGAGGAGTGGTAATATATGTGAAGGAGAAATGGGCTCCAAAAATGATATTCAAAGATGAACAAGGGAGATATCTGGCTGTGGAGATACAAGTACAAGGAGAAAAATTTCTAGTTGTTGGAATTTATGCACCAAATGAAGGCAAATCTGACTTCTTTAAGAGACTTCATGAAACTTTGACGGACTATCTGGATTACAATATGATAATCATGGGAGACATGAATGGCGTGGTCTCCACTAATATGGACAAGGCACAAAGACTAACAGTCACTAAAGAAGGGAGACTCCCTAAGACTTTTTTCGAAATGACAGAAAACATGGACTTGATAGACATTTGGAGAACAAGGAACCCTCTGGAGAGAGAGGGAACCTTTTTCTCCCAAGCAATGATGACCTGGACCAGAATTGACCAAATCTGGGTTTCTAGTGGACTGGCTCCAAAGATTAAGAAAGTGGAAATCTGCCCAAAAACTTGCTCCGACCATAACGCCGTGAAGATGGAGATGAAACCCACAATAACTGGTCAATTTAGATGGAGAATGAATGACACCCTCTTTCGAGATAAGGAGATTCTCACGAAGGCCCAAAAGACCCTAAAAGACTATTTTGAAATAAATTTGAGGACCGACGTGGAGAAAAGAGTGATCTGGGACGCAAGTAAAGCGGTTATGAGAGGATTTTTGATTCAACAAAATTCAATAAAGAGGAAAAAACAAACTGAGAAAAAAGAGAAGATTTTGGAAATGATAAAGGAAGGAGAGAGGAAATTAAGAACAAAACCAAAGTCTCAGGATATTTTAAGAGAGATCAAGTTATATCAAACACAATATATGGAATTGATGAACCAAGAGATTGAATGGAAGATAAAGCAAATGAAGCAAAAGACTTTTGAATCAGCAAATAAATGTGGTAAACTTTTGGCATGGCAACTGAAGAAAAGGCAGAAACTAAATACAGTTACAAGCCTAGAGGTGGATGGAAAGAACATATCTAAACCCAATGAAATTAGAAATTGCTTTTTAAGTTATTTTAAAAAACTTTACACTCAAGGCCCGCAAAATGAAGAAGATATAGATAAATTCCTTGGAAGATATGGACTACGAAACATCTCTCATCAAAGTAAGATGGATTTGAACCAGAGAATCTCAGAACAAGAGATAGAGGCTGCCATTCAGAATATGCAATTGGGCAAATCTCCGGGACCAGATGGACTGACTTCCAGATACTACAAATCGCTGAAGGAATGGCTGACTCAACCACTAAGAGAAGTTTGTAATGAGATCCTTGAGGGAAAAAGGGCACCTGAATCGTGGAAAGAGGCATATATTTCACTCATACCAAAGTCAGAGACTGAAAAGACCCAACTTAAGAACTACCGCCCAATATCACTGCTTAATGTGGATTACAAAATTTTTGCAGACATTTTGGCAAAAAGATTTAAAAGAGTCTTGATGGAGAAGATTCATAGAGACCAAGCAGGCTTTCTCCCTAAGAGACACCTAGCAGATAATGTAAGGAATGTAATAGACATTTTGGAAAAGCTAGAGGTGAATATAAACACTAAAGCAGTATTGATCTTTGTGGATGCGGAGAAAGCCTTCGATAATATTTCTTGGAGTTTTATGAGGAAGAATCTTCATGGGATGGGGGTAGGCCAGGGTTTTGAGAATGGTATGGCTGCAATATATTCTGAACAAAAAGCTAAACTGATTGTAAATAATGTCGTGACTGAGGAACTTAAGATAGAAAAAGGAACACGACAGGGGTGCCCAATTTCCCCATTACTTTTTATTTCAGTTCTGGAGGTGTTGCTGAACATGATAAGAAATGACCAGCAGGTCAAAGGTGTGCAGGTCGGAGCTAAACAGTATAAGTTAAGAGCGTATGCAGACGACCTAGTATTGACTTTGCAAGAGCCAAACACTAGTACGAAAAAGGTCCTAGAAATAATACAACAATTCGGCCAGGTAGCTGGATTTAAGTTGAATAAGCAAAAAACTAAAGTTTTAGGGAAAAATCTAACAGATATGGAAAAGGAGAAATTTCAAGAGGAAACAGGTTTGACTGTGGTCAAGAAGGTGAAATACCTAGGGGTTTATTTAACATCTAAGAATGTGAATTTGTATAAGGACAACTATGAAAAATGTTGGTCAGAAATTAAAAAAGATCTAGAAATATGGTCAAATTTGAAACTGTCAATGTTAGGCCGAATTGCAGTAATTAAAATGAATGTATTGCCTAGAATGTTGTTTTTGTTTCAGACCTTGCAGATTCTTGACAAGATGGAATGTTTTAAGAGGTGGCACAAAGACATCTCGAAATTTGTCTGGCAGGGCAAAAAGCCCCGAATTAAATTTAAAATATTGACTGACGCTAAAGAAAGAGGGGGTTTTGCCCTGCCGGACCTAAAATTGTATTATGAGGCAGCAGCTTTTTGCTGGCTGAAAGAATGGATGCTCCTCGAGAACACGGACATCTTGGATCTGGAAGGTTTCAATAATGCTTTCGGTTGGCATGCATATCTTTGGTATGATAAAGTTAACAGTGCCTTTAAAAATCACATTGTTAGAAAAGCATTATTTAATGTTTGGATAAGATATAAAGATCTATTGGAAAATAAAACCCCTAGATGGGTGTCACCAGTGGAGGCTAAAGCAGTGAAGAAACTCAATATGGAGGTCGGATGGCCGAAGTATTGGGAAATCTTAGAACAGGATGGAGATAAATTCAAACTACAAAGTCAGGAGAAATTGAAGCATAAAGTAGAAAATTGGTTCCAATATCGCCAAATAATGGAATTTTTTAAACAGGATAGGAAAATCGGTTTCCAGGTGGAAAAATCAAAACTAGAGACCGAATTGTTAGAACCCAATACTAAGAATTTATCTAGAATGTACAACTTGTTGTTGAAATGGAACACACAGGATGAAACAGTTAAATCGGCTATGATTAAGTGGGCTCAGGATGTTGGACATAACATTATGTCAGCTGACTGGGAATGGTTATGGAACACCGGTATTAAATTTACGGCATGTAATGCCTTAAAGGAAAACATTATGAAAATGGTTTACAGGTGGTACATGACCCCAGTCAAACTGGCAAAAATCTATCATTTGCCCGACAATAAATGTTGGAAGTGTAAAGAGACTGAAGGTACTTTCTATCACCTTTGGTGGACATGCCCGAAGATAAAGGCCTTCTGGGAAATGATCTATAATGAAATGAAAAAGGTACTTAAATGTACCTTTTCTAAAAAACCAGAGGCCTTCCTCTTGGGCATTGTCGGCCAATTGGTGACAAAGAAAGATAGAACTTTCTTCATGTATGCCACAACAGCAGCAAGAATACTTATCGCAAAGTATTGGAAGACACAAGATTTACCCACTTTGGAAGAATGGCAGATGAAAGTGATGGACTATATGACACTGGCCGAGATGACAGGCAGAATCCGTGATCAACGAAAAGAGACGGTGGAAGAAGAATGGAGAAAATTTAAAAGTTATCTTAAGGACTACTATAAACTTAATGAATGCTAAAATGTTCTGGTTTCCAGAAGCAAAAGGGTACAGGGATACAAGGCTAGACTATAAAAGAGGACTAAGATGACAGAGATTAGAAAGTAACAACTGGGAGTTGCTAGTTGAATTATGGACATTGGGATGCAGAGAGGGGGGGTATGGGGAAGTTCAAGAAAAGAGGTTTATGAAAATATGTTTGAAACTATTCATGTATGTCTGTCACTTTTTGTGTTTGTTTGTTTTTCTTAAAAATGTTGTAAAACCAATAAAAATTTTATAAAAAAATAAATAAATAAAGAGGTCAATCGGCTCCAACTGTAGCCTTCTTTCTCCTTGTGACCTGATTCCCAGTCCTCCCTCAGTTTTAGAGTCTTACACTGAGATGTTGAGTGGATGCTTGTTTACAGAGCTAGAAAGAATTTTTTCTATTAACTACCACTCGCCTTTGGTTGAAATGTTTTTGCATATCTTTCAGTGGCTAACAAGTAGTTGTTGTGTCTTTTGCATAGCTATTTGTCACAACCTGGGTGGAAACGCCATTGGGCAGAATCTACAAATAAGTGGGGCCCTCTTGAGGAGTCACATCAGACCATGGTGCAAGCTTGAGTAGGCAAGGCATGGGTTCCAGTGGCATGGAAGGCACAACACTGGGTCCTTGTATGCTGGTCAATTTCCATAGCATTCCCCAGCCAAGTGTGTTGAGTTGCTGCATCTGGCTTCAGATAATGGATCCTTACCCAATACCATGCCAACTCCACTTAGTTGTGGCCTATTTTCACTGACAATTCTCTCCTGATTGTTATTCACCCACTATTGTCAGTGACTGGAAGGATGCTGAGGAGTGTACACTGGGGGAAGGGGGGCTGGAGTCTGACTTGGAGTGGGGGGCAATGATTTGTGGGGAGCTATACCAGCCAGGAGGTAAGAGTCAAGAGGCAGGAGGAGTTTCAGAGTTTGGGAAGATATATAAGCTGGGGGAGGGGATATGGCCCCCTGTTGCTGCAACTGCTCCATTATCTGGCATGTGCAATCCTTTGGCTGGGGAGTGCCCTTGATGTTGGGGGGGGGGACTACTATGTGCCTGCCAGAAAACAGAAGCATGACGCTGTGTTTCCTGGGTTTATATTCCAGTTACAGTGTTGATCAAGACTCCAGTGCTACCCCCTTCCTTGTGTTCAGTAATATACCATGCCAGGGAAGAGGGTACGTATGTTTGGGTTTTAGTACTAGTCTCCAATATGCAATCCTATAAGCTGCTGATTCAGTGCAAATAGCCTTCAGTGGGGCATTCTGAATTTTTTAGTATGTGACTTGTTCCCTGATTTTTAAAAGAGCATTTA
Source organism: Podarcis bocagei (assembly GCF_964188305.1). Classification (NCBI taxonomy): domain Eukaryota; kingdom Metazoa; phylum Chordata; class Lepidosauria; order Squamata; family Lacertidae; genus Podarcis; species Podarcis bocagei. The sequence goes on from NC_138126.1 coordinate 36,596,129, forward strand.
TTTTAAGCAGGTTGAAGAGATATGTAAAAGCAGAGAAGGTGGCATTTTTTTAAAAGGGGGAGAGAGTGTTCCCCTTTCGGAAAATACAAAGTTAAATTCAAGCTGTGTGGGAAATAAGGTGGCTGTAGCTGTACTTTGCCATGCATGTTCTGGGAAAAGCTGATTAGCTTTGGAAGGGATTTAATGCAATTGCAAGTCTGGTAGCCACAGCCATCTTAGCTTTCATAGTTTTTACCAGTCTAATAAATAAGCCTCCTGCCTTGGCAATGGAGTAAACAAAAGTTACATACCAAGACAGAAAGCTTTTGCTCATGTAGTGGGAAAAAGAGTGCTTCTTTTAGCTTTCATTTTTCAGCTTATCATTTCTTAAAAACATAAAAACTGAGAAGTTGAAAATCACACAGAAATGTTTGTGCATATGCGTGTACGTGCACATGCACGCACACGCACACACACACACACACACTTTGGGGATTAAGTAAAAGCTTCAGCCAATTTCTGGGCTGCAAGCCCAGGAGAAAAAGTGCCAAGTTCATGAGTGTCTCTTCAGTGTGGGAGCTGAATGAAGATTTTTATAGAGCCAGACTTCCAATGTTCACAGTACAGAATTTTTGCAAGTAATGTGGTAATTAAGGTATACAAGAAAATTTCATTATAACAACTGCTGTTTTAAAGGGTTCGGTTCTTTAGGAAGCTTCAGCAATATAAACAGACCAAACGAGAACGCTTCTTCATATTGTATGGTCTGTTAACATTTAAGGGAACATGGATGGCCACTTATTTGTCCATATACTGGTAATTAATGAGAACTGTGCTATGGTGATATTTTATTTATTTATTTCTACGATTTATGTCCCAGCTTGGCAGTGCCTTAAGGTGGCAAAAATGAAAGAATAAATATGAACGATAAAAAATTAAAAACAAAAAAATGTATCAAATAAAAAGAGCAATCAACAATAAAATCCATTCAAACTAAAAGAAAAGAACACAGTAAGGTGAAATAGTTTTATGCTTTTCAATGGCATCAAATGAACATTGCTGCAGGTAGATATGCCATCACTGAAAATATAGTCACCTGGTAATCACCTACCTAAACTCAGATGGCAAGATTTCCAGACAAAGTCTCTGATGGAGATCTCTGTGAATGTTCAGGCTCCTATGGGTAAAGGTGGTGGAAAACTCCTAGGAAATACAAGTATATAGAAGAGCAGACCTTACTGACACTGAGCCAAACATGGCTTCTGCAATGATCCAAAACTATCAGAATTTTTTGAGAGTGTCAACAAGCCTATAGACCTGTTTGGACTGTCAAGCAACTTTCAACACCAAAAACTCATGAGTAAGCTGAAAAGTAAAGCAATAAGTGGAAAGGTCCTCTTGTGGATCAGGAATTGGTTAAGTTGTGGGAAGCAAAGACTAGGAATATATGGACAGTTTTCTGAATGGAGAGAAATAGAAAATGGAGACACCCCCCCCCTCAAGGATTGGTATTGGGAACATCTGGTGGGGGGCAGTAGGCTAACAAAGTTTGTCTTAAAGAAAGGGAACATGGAGACAACATCATATCTTCAGTGAGCATGTGAGGAGAAGCAGAATCCTAGCCATGTTCTTGATGCTAAAGCACCTGCTAGCCACAAACTCCAGTGGCTGTGTGTTTGGCAGTAGTGTGAAGGAAGCCTGCATGCCTATAGGTATAGGTTGCTTCTTTCTGCCACTTTGCCTTAGCTAGTTTTCCAGTTTTGAATCTCTTTGATACCTGTTTTCTGGAGACGCATCCAATGTTTGAAAGTTGATTGACCAACCTGTCTCATTCTCTACCTACTTACTGCTTGTTTACTTGGCCTCTTTTGCTCCTCTTATAACTAGGTTTGTACCGTTATCAGCATCAAGCTTAAGGACGTTTCCAGTGTTTGTACTAAAAAGGCATTACATCACCAGCATTTAGAAAATCACTATAAGTAAGTAAAAGACCCATTCCTTTTTACCCAAATGAAGCTGAGGTCTGCTTAAATGCAAGTATTCAGAGTTTTCAAACTTGATTGTGTATGTATGTGTTTATTTATTTATTTGTAATGTGATATCTCCCTTGACCATTGAAGTGGGGTAAATGGATCTTGGTAAGTGCATTCAGGATGTAACTTGCATTCCAGGTTCAAAGAAGATGCAATCCACAAATCTGTTTTCAGGCACTACTTATGTCCCTTGAAATGAGATAGTTCCCTAGGGCATCAGTATGGAGCTGTGAAACTTGATATTCATACTTAAGATTTAATTCTAGGTCCCAAGGTTGCATACATATATGTGCTTAGAAATCCAAATGTATTGTATTTCACAATTTTCAAAGGTGGAAGGAAAGTACTATGGAATCTGCAACACCTTGAGACTGTGACAAATGAGAATATTACTGCTAGAATGACCTGGAATAGTCAGCGGCCGAAGCTCCACCTATACCTTGCATTTTCTTGGGAAATAATTGTAAGATCAGTTCTGCTGGGGAAACTGCAGCATGGTCTAGGAACATAAGAAGCTATGCATAGGGACTGAATGGGAAACTTGAATGGGAAGGTATCTGAGGGTGCTGGGAGAGAGATGGATTAAGTAGCAGATGAAAGATAGTGGAGTAGACTCAAGACTCAAAAACCTCACAAGGCCTAAGAAAAATATGGGCTGCATGCTGCTGATTGCCATCAGAAAACAATTGGCTAAGAGTTAAGATGATTCTGCCTAGGACAGAGCCTGAGCCTAGAGACAGAAAGGGGCTTGTGGTTCATGGGGAAGGATGTTAACCCTCCGCCCCACCCACTATGGTTCTGGTGAAAACTAACTTCCCAAGTTACCTTTCCCCCAGGAGGCAAGTTTCTATGCAGGGCAAATGCCAGCTTTTGGAGGGTATTTTTTAAAAAAACAGACTGAGGTGTAGGAGGAAATAGTTAAATCTCTTCCAGATTCGCTACTTGTGGATGCTCCTTGTTCATGTCATTTCTAATGTAAATGTAATGAGGAAAATACTAATGCTAAAATGTTAGTACATATAATGGTGTATGCAAGTGTGTGGGAGGGAGGGTGGGGGAAAGAGGAAGGAAGGAAGGATATTTATTTACTTTTTACTTGAATTTCTCTCCTGCTCTTCATTTATACATGATCCCAGGGTGAATTATGGAAACAAACAAATTATATCACATGCACATACACACAGAGGTTGCATTAAAGTAATGAACAGGTATTAAATACTTGGAGGATGGAAAAATATTTTCAGCTTTGCTGAAACTGCAAAGCACTTTTCAGAACCAGGTCTTGATCCTGCTTTGGGAATTCTGGATGTTCTTGTAATACCAATAGTTAATAATTATTTTAATTTAATTGAAATCTCTGAAGCACTTTGCGGTATATAGATTGTTTTTTCTTACCTACTTGTCATTCAACTGTCACTATAGAGGCACCTCAAAAATAATCCAAGAGGAGATGCTGCTACTGCCATCTTTTAATTAATGATTCTGAGATTAAAGTAAACATGAGGCAAATAAACAGCATCTATGATTTACAGCCAGCACAGTCTGGATGGGAGCTGGAAGTTGATGAGTTTGGCTGCCCTGAAGTACAGGGTCTCTGAAGTTCACTTGTTTTTACAATTTGGTGAGACCAAAGTTAATCACACACACATACCTCATTGTCTCACCTTGTGCATTGAGCTGAATCTAAACTACTTCAGTCTCTTGGTCCCAAGCGATTCTTCTTCCATCCCATTCTAAAGAGTATCAACAATGCAGATTTTGGTAATCCAACAGATGCAGAAGAGAATCTTCCTAGTTTGTTCATAAGAGTTTCCACAAATGGTCTTTAGGTATTAAGAGCTTTATAACTATGACTTCATATAATTATCTACACAGGACATGTATGTAGCAAGAAAATGTGTCTTAGGCAGTGCATCACAAGAAGGAACAAACTGTGCCCCCATCTGCCACCCATGGGCTGCCTCCCTGCCACTTATACCACTGCCATCACCACAAGCAAGGGCAAAACCTGCCACCTACCCACTGCGATTCCTGCTGCCTGCCCACCCAGCCAGTGAATTATGGAGCACCACTTAGCTATGAAGCAGTCTGCCACTAGTAAGGAACCTTCCTCAGAGTGAGCCATTGGGGCTGAGATGGCCATAGACAGCACCTGTGCTGCTGCCACTACAACTTTGCCAAGATGGCAGCACTCGCAGTTTAAAATTTAACCAGTATCAGACTTTAAACAGGGTTTGCCACTGTCACGTGCAGGCATACTCTGAGGCCACCTAACCCACAATGCTTTACTCTGAGAATGACTTCTTCCTCAGGATGGGACATTGAAGGGTGAGGGTAGCCCCTGGTTGGGGAATGCAGCAGCTTAAAATGGAGGAGGAACAAGAGTAGTTGAAGTGGCAGTACGTAGGAAAAGGAGAAAAGAGTTGGTGGTGCAGGTAAGCCATCAATCCTTGTGGAAAAATGGTAAATACCAGTACGTGATTTTGTTTTGTTATGTTCACCCTTCACACATCCACAGTCAACTGACCATTTCCCCCCTCCATACTGACAAAGCCATAATCTTAGTGCTACTAGAATATACTCCTTATCGTACTGAAAGGCTGCAAGTTTATTCCTTTCATCAGCCCTGCCTTATTCGCTCAATCAGTACAGAGGAGTTCTGGCAGAGGAAGGAAATGTGGGTGAATCTCCTTAAACTTCTGTTGAACACCACAGGCTCCCTTCATAACATCAGCTATACAACCCCCACTCCAGGGGTCCCCCATTCCAATCCTGGACATAAAATCTAATCTGCTTATATTTTTCAATACCTTCAGCTTTGTTGCACTTTTGACAGCAACTAAGGTTTTTGCAAAAAATGTCAGGATGCCTGTTGTGGGGAAAAATCTGTGTGATTTAGAAGCAGCTTTAATATTAACAGTACAGTAACAAGTTTGTATTCAAGGTTTGATGTGAACAAACACTGAAACAGATGAATAAGAGGTCAACTCCAGATTTTTCAGTATCAGAGGCACTATGTAAACAACTCTCCATGTGACTAAGGTTGAAAACTCTTCATATCAGTTCATGGCACTGGGATCTGGGGTAGGTTCATGGCAAACAAGACTATGTAAAGTATGGCATTTCCCCTGACAGTGCTATAGAATCTGGAAATGCTAAACTCCCCGCTTGCAATCACAGGTCTTTTAAGACCCAGAAGTAGCAATATTATTTATTTATTTTCATTTATAAATCATTTCATATAAAACATCTCCAAGCAACTCAACAATAAAAACCAAACTGATTTATTTTAATTTGCTTAATTTTCACTCTCAGAGAAAAAAAGAATGTGTTAACATATATTTAGAGTTGCCACGTTGCAGGTGTATTTATTCCTTGTGGAAAGAACTTTGCTTTTTTTTTACTCAGTAGCACCCATGCGAATAAATATGTGGCAAAGTTTGCTTTGGGCTGCTTAGAAAATAGAACCTAAAGTATTTGTTGCCACATGCAACAAACTTGTCAGTGATTACATATGTACAGGAAGAACCTGTGTTTGGACAGTTTATTGCAATAATAAAAGTTTAGGTACAGAGTCGGAAATCAGATTGCCCAGGCAACTGTTTGGTTAAACCCATAGAGAATGGGTGTATCGGGACTGAGAGAACAGTAAGGTACACTGTAGTGGTGTTATGAGGCTCATAAGGAGAGGGAACTTTGATGGGCACCACATAAACATGAGGACAGCGCAGTTGGGTCAGAAGGAGTTGGGTGGTCGGTAACTATTTGGTTAGAGTTGGCTATGCATTTGTACTCCTCTTAATATATCATAAAAAATGCAAAATGGTTCCTGAGACCAAGGAGCAAGTTTTCCTTTGTGTTTGGATACAGTTAGATGCCGTTTGGATTCCTGATGGTAGACTGAACCTTACAAAACTGCACTGATTTTTAATCAGATTTTGCATAGTGGTTCCTGAGATCAAGGAGCAGGTTTTTCTTTGTGCTCAGATACAATTGAATCAAAATGGTGGAATAAGTCATTTGCATTGATTTTACCCACTGAATTTAAACCTGCACTGCTGCTTGTTTGTTTTTTGGAATTCCTGAGCAATGTTGGGTATGAGGATGCTAGTCTATGTTTCCAGCAGGTATGAATATTATAGTTCTCCTGGCTGGCCCAAAATATTTTGGCACCTGAGGCAAACCACAAAATGTATCTCACCCTGTCAGGGAAGAAGGGATGAGTAAAGATCTACATCAGTTGCAAGGGGGGAATAAAGTGCAGAGGAGGGCAACCAAGTTGATCAAGGTTCTGGAAATCAAGCCTTATGACAGTTGAGGGAGTTGGGTATGTTTATGTGGGATGTGAAACACATAGCAGTCAAGTACAACATTCCTAGAGTGGACATGCTAGGGGATGCTTTGTATCATTCAAGAGAAAACTTCCTGTTTCCTCCTGAGCTGGGACAAACTTCCTCTGCATGTGACTAGAGGTGAGTGTAGTCTAATCTGGCCCTCTCTCTGCCCAGGGAACAAGAGTAAGGCAGGGAGCACACCTCTCTCTCTTTCTGCTCTTCTCCATTTTTTTTCTGTGTGTGAGGAGAAGTGACTGCTTGTTCACAGTCACTTAGGAACTAACTCCCTTATGGGATAGTTCCACATGTGTATATACTTTTGTAACATAAGTCTGCCTTCAGGGATTCAACTGTGAACTGAATGAATGTGAGTAAACTACTTTTACACTGACTTTAATAAGAATGTGGTGTGTATTCTTTTTAAGAGGGACAAGAAGGGATCTTACTAGGAATTCTATATTTAGAGGCTAAAACTAGCCTGTAACAAGCAAATCGCTGTGCATGTAAAGGGGAATATTTAAACTCTGCTTAGATATAGAACTTGTTAACGCAAGTTATCCTTAAACAATAAATCCTCTCCTGCCTCCCTGAACATTCCCACAGTTCAGCCTTGGATAAGAGGTGATTGAAAGGAGATGTGATAGCCATCTTCAAATACCTAAAGAAGGTAGGTGGAAGATGGAGCAAGCTTGTTTTCTCCAGCTCTGGAGGGTAGGACCCAAGCCAATGGCTTCAAGAAAGGACATTCCGACTAAACATCAGGCATAACTTTCTGGCAGTAAGAGCAGTTTGACAGTGGAATGTTAACCCTCAGGAGGTGATGGGCTCTCCTTCTTTGGAGGTTTTTAAGTAGAGGTTGGATGTATGCTTTAGTTGAGATTCCTGCATTTCAGGGGGTTGGACTCTTGGGTTCCTTCCAACTCTACAGTTCTACGATGCTATGATTCTGCATTGGGAACAAGGGTGGGAGAAAACCGACAGCACCTTCTTTTTGCCAAGAGACTGCTGTAGAGACGACATTGTGGGGAAGCTTCCGAGAAGGCCTCAGATCTGGCTTCTAAGGAGCACACTGCAGCCATTGCTGTTATCACGGCAGCAGGCAATGCATTCCTTGATGCCAAATCTGCTGCCCCTGTGGATCCTGCCACCTGAGGTGGTCGCCTCACTTTGCCTCATGGGTGGGCCAGTGATTCTAATTATTGTAAACAATAATTAGACAATCTTTGTAGCATCTAATAGTTGCATAGGTTACCAGTTGTCTATAGTTTCCAGTCACACAATGAGGTGATCAATACCATGCTCCAGAACCCAACATGGAGAAATGAGAGCAATGGCCAAAGATTAGAGACACTCAGCTTTCCCAGTTGCTGGACATACTGTACAAGTAACAACCCAAGAGGAGGAAAATCTGGGGGGGGGGGGGAATGTCCCTCAAGTAGACAGATCATAGATCAGGCCAGGGTGACTACCATAAAAATAAATGAAAAGGTTGGAATAATGTGCAGTGGAATTTGTTACAGAAAGAAGATGCCAGGAAGGCTATGTGCTGAAAACTGATATACTGCACCGTGAAATCACACACGAAAAAATAAATGAAAATGGTGGAATGATTTCATGGGCTGTTAGATGAAAATTTAAAAGCAATCAAGGACTATGAGAAGAGGGGATGATAGCGCTATCTTTTGATTCCCCCCCCCCCCCTTGGCCATTTGTATATCAGAGATAAGTGACTGATGAGAACTACCACTGATGAGTTTTTTATGGCTTTTGCTACCTCTGTTTTAACATTTCTTTATTAACAAACGGTGTAATTTTAACCTGGCTATGAATGTTTAATCTGGACATCAGCAGGTATTAGGCATTCAAATATGATCAATTTTGTACTTATCAGTTCTTTTTCCAGGGCTTCTGGCTGCAAATTTCATTATCTAGGAGGGGAAAACATGTGTATTAGTATTTCCTGTTTATTGGTCCCCCACCTGTCTAAACCAAATATAGTAACTTTTGTTATTTTATTTTATTTGCAATTACACTGTGCGTTGATTGGATTGCCTTTTGGAGGGCATTTTGCTATCTACTAAATCTAGTGTGTTCTCTTAATGGATTTTGGCAAATAATACATTGCAACTTTGAGCACCCGATATTGGCATTGGCAAAAGGGAGGTGATACTATATGTAGTGATGATGAACTACAGCTCTCTGCCTTGCTCCTCTGCCCTTGCAATTACTTTCAAAATAGTGTAGCACTGGCAGAATTAAATAACTGTAAAACATTTAATCTAGAATACTTTCCAAGGAGGAAAGCAAAATCTAACAATAGGCTGTTTCCCAAGCAATTAGAGGTAAAGAAGAGGATTTAACCTCTAACACAAGAATGATTCCTATAAATAATTGGATTTATTACACATAAGCAAATTCAGTGAAACAAATAAACAAACAAAAACCAGCAACAAACCACCTATTAAGTTCTAATTCAGAAATTTGGTAGCCACTGTAGTATAGTAAATGCTTATGATATGCAAAAACTTGTTGAAAACAATTTCTTTCTGAATATTGTTTGTGTAATTTGATCAGTGATGAGCAAAACAAGGAAGCAATTGTTTTTTCTCCTCAATTATATTTATTTCTGCAAGACTCATATATGAAGAAATATGTATTTGTGGTGGCCCAGTAAATAATCTCTACAGCAATGCAACATTTTAGAACAAAAACTGTCTCATATACCTATTAATCACATGTAATTGTTTTATCTGGGACGCGAGTGGCACTGTGGGTTAAACCACAGAGCCTAGGACTTTCCAATCAGATGGTCGGTGGTTCGAATCCCCGCAGCGGGGTGAGCTCCTGTCACCCGGTCCCTGCTCCTGCCAACCTAGCAGTTCGAAAACACGAAGTGCAAGTAGATAAATAGGTACCGCTCCAGCGGGAAGGTAAACGGTGTTTCTGTGCACTGCTCTGGTTCGCCAGAAGCGGCTTAGTCATGCTGGCGACATGACCCAGAAGCTGTACGCCGGCTCCCTCGGCCAATAAAGCGAGATGAGTGCCGCAACCCAGAGTTGGTCAGGGCTGACATAATGGTCAAGGGTCCCTTTACCTTTACCTTTAATTGTTTTATGAAAATGTATAGTTATTGAAGGAAACAAGCATTGAGGATATTAGCTAATCAGCTCAACCAATAAAATTATCAATTATTAAGAGTAGCAATTCAGCAGTAGCCGCATTCCCAAGTAACTACAATGGTTCTTTAGCAAACTGGCTGACAATTCTCAATCTTCATGATGTTCAGTGGGTTGCATTATGCTTTTGGGTGAAAACAAAGACAAAAAGTGGCCTCCCTCTCAGCAGTAATGGAAACAACCAAACCTATTCACCATCATCTCTGACTTCACAGGGTTAATTCACATGAAGCACCCACCATTTAGTCACCATAGGAACCTGTTGAAGAGTAGAGAATTAATTAATTACATTTGGAAACACCTTGATTGCAGAGAGAACAATAGTGTTGAAACTGTCAGGGACTTGGATTGAGTGAGAAGTACATTGAGAGGCGATAAGCCTATTGGTTCTTCCTTTGCCTTGTCATGCTGAATTTCTGGGTGGCGGGTGGTGTTTGCGTGTACACCACACAGCGAGCAGGTGTCCTTCACAAGTTGTCCCATATGATCAAAATACAGAGACTCAAGTGGGATTTATATACACAAAGCCAGCAGTGTATGAATATTATTCAAAGCTTGTGTACCCCTTACCACACAAATACGTTTACAGAGCAGTCTTTGAAGCAAAGGAAGGTGGACAGCTTTAAAAGGGTATTAAGACATATCAGCGGAGGGTAAAGCTACAGTGGCAGCTTGCCATTATAGGATCGCCAGAATCAGAGGCACTATGTCTTGGAATACCAGATCCTTGAGGAAAAAGCCCCTTAATCCCCATCACTTTACAAGGAAGCTAGCTTGGTTATTTCTTGGAATTAGAAGGCTTGTTTAGCTTTTGACACTTACTGTAACCAAGGAATAGAGGGGTCTGGCACCCACCTAAACCCAGAACAATATGTTTATTCCTTTTTTACTTCCCATCACCAAAAAATGGTCACACTCTGATTTCCATAAGAATAAAGTGATATGAAACATAGCAAACATGAAAACAATTATCATAAAAACAGAAACAACATAATTAGCAGCATCAAAACTCAGAAATGTATTCACCCATCAGCCTCTAAAAGCCTGACACAAAAGGTAAGAGGTGAATTTTTGCCTGGTGTGTAAAAGAACATAAAGTGGGAGCCAAATGCACCTCAGTGAGAAGGTCATTCCACAGATGCAGAGACATCATAGAAAAGGCTCTTCCTAATGCTGGGAAGCCCCAAACTCTGTATTACTCTGTATTTCATCTGGTTTACGCATTCAAAACACATAGTGCAAGAGAGGCCTGTTTGATGATTGTACATTCACCTAAGGAATGGTTTCACCAGGTGTCTGCTTAATAAACATGCTGCATGGAAACCCATCTTCCAAATTCTCCAAAGCCATTTTTCGCCTGTGAAGAAAGGTACCCATCTTTCTGTTTTATTTTCAGAGTTCTTAAAAAAATAATCAGTAGAATGTTGATTTTGGGTTTTGAGCATTGAGAGGTAGCCAAGGATAGTGCATGCATTTCCCCCCTTTTCCTGTAAACATTTTTCTATCACTCTTCAAATTACTCATCTGCCTGAACTTCCTGAATTGAAAAAGCACCATGGAAGGAGTTACTTCATTATATCTGGGCTTTAATTGACACATGAGTACGTAGGAAGGCTGCAGCGTGCAGAACACTGGCGAAACCTTGCTCCTTGTGACAGTTTCACCAAAATGTCCCACCCACTTTGATTAATGTCCCACCCACTTTGATTTTAGAAAGAAATTTCTTTTCTCATTAATTGATGGGAAATGGTTAAAAATGCAGTATTTTTTTTTGGCATAGTATTATTTTATACACCTTGAGAATAGATTGGTATTTTAGTTGTCTTGCTCTTCTTCTGTGACCTTAGCATTGAGGCTGAAGCAATCCAAAGGTTTCAGATTTTCACATTGTTCAATAATTCTGCCAGGCATTTTTCCAGAACCCTGCAGTCTAAGAGAGAGTGTCTTCAACTTTATCTCTGGAATAAATCTGTTGTGTACTCTGGGTGGTATTCAGCTAAGTTTTACTCAGAGTAGACTCAGAGTAATGAACATGACTGAGTTATAGTCCATTTCAATAGGTCTACTTTGAGTAAAATCTAGTTGAATACCACCCTCTGTTCCCTGAAACAGCACCAAATCATATCTAAACACGTAGACACTGACCTACAGTATTTTAAAATAAGCAACACTGTTGCTGCATTTATTCTGTATTTGATGAAATCCCTGTGCTACTTTGCACTCTTCTCTTCATGTTAATTACTTGGTTGTTTTACATTGGCAATTAAGTCCTTAATCAATCACATTTGGTGTCCTTTAAAACCTCAGTGAGAGTAAACAGCATAACATGCTAATAAAATGCTGTAGTGGTGTTATTTTTGTCAATTTTGGCCCAGTGAGGCCAATTTACCCATTGTAACTCTGGTCTCCTGCTGGTGGAACGTCATCAAAACCAATTGAATTACATCTGCTTCAACAGCAATCATGCAATGAGAGTAAGATCACTGCAGCTTATTCTGTCTGATTGGGATAGCTGGAGAGTCATGTACCAGCCTTTGTTTGACAAGAGGTGCTCATTCATTTAAAAACTGAGTTACGTGACTTTAGAAAACTGATCTACTACACAGTTAAACCTGACAACTTTGATCTAATCCCATGCAGTCCTACTCATGCAGTGAACTAGCTTGGCATAAATCCAAAAAAATCAACTAAGGTAATGTTATATTTTAAATTAATGACATTGTTGCATTATTTTAAAATAATTTTTAATGTTTTATGTGCATTTTACTTAGGGCTTTGGAGGACTTGAAATTGCAGGGGAAAGGTATCCTGAAACATCTGAAAATCGACTTGGTCATCAGTTATTGTTTTTTAAATTTAAGGAAAATGTGATGTCAGAATGGCCATTTGCCATGTTACAGGTAGGTGGTGGTCGCAGCCCCTCACTGGCTAGCCACCATTCCCAGGTGCTGGGACTCACATCCACGACCGGCTGTTGAAGATCATCTGGTCAGCTGCATTGCAAGGCAAGTATTTGCCTGCCAAATATTTAATTTAAACTGCTCAATCATGGGCACCTTAGTGGGCAGAGCTTCACTGGCAGACCAAGACTTGCGTGCTTCCACTCTGGTCCTCTGGCTACCCTTAAAAGCCAAGTGTGCCTGGCACTTTCAGCACAGTTGGCAGAAGAGTAAACCCTTCCTTCCTTCCTTCCTTCCTTCCTTCCTTCCTTCCTTCCTTCCTTCCTTCCTTCCTTCACTGCATGTTTTGCCTCCTTGCACTCTACCTGACCTTGCTATGGTTCCCAATGTTTGCTGGGAAGGAATTTGCCTTCAAACAGATTGGGCCCATCTGGATGTTTTGTGCTTCCCAACCTAGTCATCAAGGTCTTGGGTGAATTGGTGCATCACCCTGACCGAAGAACAGGTGCATACTCAGGGTAACCCATAAGAGAGCTCTCGGTGGAAGTCTCTGCCCAGAAACCAAGATGGGGCAGATGGGCCATAGAGCTTCCAGCAGTGGCCCAAAAATTGGCCACCTTGGTAGACTGGTGTCTTGAGGAGACCAAAATCCTTGCCATAACCCTGAAAAAGGTTTCAGCCCTCCATCAGGAGGCTGAAATGCATATACAGCCAATGGCTGAGCCAAAGTTCACTTGCACCTGAAAGCAATAAACTTGTGGCCATTTTTAAAAAATCCCAGATCATTGTCTTATCAAGTTTGTTCCTTTACACCTTAGCTATAGCCTCCGCACAGGGAAGGGTGGTGTATGTGCTGTGCTGGTTAACCGCAGCTATTGGTGGGTGAACTGAGGTTTATTATTTACTAGTAGTAATTTAAGTACATGGTGACATCACAGAAAAAAGGATGAGCAACTAAGTGCAGCATGTCAAGGGGGGTGAAATAATGCAGAGAAGCAGTTGATACAGTCTCCTCCAAAGTACCACCACCACCATAATGCATGTTTACTTGAGCTACTTGTAGAAAGAGTGGAATACTTATTCCAGCCTTATTAGCTTATTTAACAACCTCAGGTGACAACCTCTATGTGTTTAGATACATTCACAAATCCTAGGGCAGCAACATTTTATAGATTAATCAGAATACATTTTAAACACTTCCCCCATCATCTAGAAAGGTGGCACTGGTTAATCTGGCAGTGCACATTTTAAAAAGTTAAGCACTGAGCACCATCTTGAAAAGGGCACTTCACATAGGAAATCATGGATGGAATTCAACTTACTGAGCAGTACAGTGGTACCTCGGGTTAAGTACGTAATTCTTTCCGGAGGTCTGTTCTTAACCTGAAGCTGTTCTTAAACTGAAGCACCACTTTAGCTAATGGGGCCTCCTGCTGCCACCGCGCCACTGAAGCACGATTTCTGTTCTCATCCTGAAGCAAAGTTCTTAACCTGAAGCACTATTTCTGGGTTAGTGGAGTCTGTAACCTGAAGCGTGTGTAACCTGAGGTACCACTGTACTCTCCCCCCTTCCTCCTGTGTACCCCTTATATCAGTTCTGGAGATTCCTCCAATCCTTTCAGAGCAAATTTTTTAGGGTGTGGGGGACATGCAGAGGGAGGGGGGAGTCCCATTGTGCAAATGTACATCCATGCATGCAACAACTTACTTAAATCCTGCTGAGTGACTTCTCAGGAAGGTTATAATATTAAAAGGTAGTTTACAAATATCTGAAGCAAACCATCACACATGTGTATAATCTAAAAACAAAGGAAGTGTGATTCATGCCTCAGATCATTTTAAATATCCACATGCAAATGTATGCAATGGATCCACTCTTGCTAATTACCTAAGATTCATATTGTTAATCAGCTGTGGTTTCTGTTCCTGGGTGACAGCTAACACTGGCACATAATTAGAACGCAGTGTGATTAGTGTGAGATTATAGCCCTATTCAGGCATTGAGTATCTGTGGGTACCAAAGCTGTGCAGCAGACACATGTGTTGTCCATGGCCCCAGCCACTGCTTGTTCATTGCCAATCTGAACTAGGTGCTATTTACAGGGACGCGGACTTAGAAAAAATATTGGGGGGGCCCGGGAAAGCTCATGAATAATAAATAAGCTCATGAATATGCAAATAAAGTGGCTCCGGCCCTAAATAGGGCAAGCCACGCCCACCCAGCCAGCCGATTGGCTGGCTGGGAGGTGTGGCCAGTCGGGATTCCCCTGTTCTCGCGGGATTTCCGGCCGGGGCTCTCCGATTAGGGCGCGCGGCTGGCTGGCTGGCGAAGGAGCAGTGGGGAGGAGGCGGGGGACGGCGGCGGCGCTCTGCTGGAAGGGCGCCCGCCCGAGATTATTGGGGGGGCTGAGCCCCCCCCAAAATTTTTTTGAGGGGTCTCGAGCCCCCTCAAGCCCCATGGAGTCGGCGCCTATGGCTATTTACTTACCACATAAAGATCCTTGCACAGGAAGAGACCTCATGATTGACCAGGATACCTGTGGGCTGTTCAAAGACTAACTGCAAAAAACCAACTTCCATCAATTAGCTCCAATTTAATTTTGAGTTTGTTTTCGTTCCTTGTAGATAAAAATCGGCAGGCCTTTGAGGCAGCATTATCAAGCACTGTAAGCAACAAACACACACAATGAATGAATGAAAGCTGAAAGAGATTGGTTTCAAAATTGAGTAATTGTTTTTAATACATTTTCCTCTACTCTTTTTAAAAGACAAAAATACAGACACACTTTCCCCTATTACAAAGAAAGAGAATATTATAATAAATACCCCCTTGAAACTGATAAGGAATGTTGCCTTTGTTTTGAGTAATTACTAAAACTGTTCCTTTCCAAAGCAAACTTTGACTAGGCTGTGAAGCTACGTTGTCTAAAATGACGAAGTGTAGTTTAACATACACACAGCAGCATAACTTGGCAAGATGACAGGAAAACTTTTCATAATCTTTCTATCTATATCTATATATAGGTAAAATAAAGAACGTATACTAAAAGAAAGTTTGTTTCCCCCTCTGAAAAGAACTGATGTTGGCTAAGATTGAGGGCACAAGGAGAAGGGGACGACAGAGGACGAGATGGTTGGACATTGTTCTCGAAGCTACTAACATGAATTTGACGAAACACTGGGAAGCAGTGGAAGACAGGAGTGCCTGGCGTGCTCTGGTCCATGGGGTCACGAAGAGTCGGACATGACTAATCGACTAAACAACAAAACTAAAAGAAAGAAAAATGCTACAAGGCATAAACAAAGCAAAACATTAGCAACAAAACTTATAATAGTTCCTCTGCCTGTCCAGAGTCGGCTGCTGCTGCTCAGAATGTTACTGCTTAGAATGTGGCTCTGGAGTCTTTAGCATGTGCAAACTGTACCACTGGTTGAAAGACGGAGGCTTCAAGTGATGTCATTCCCGATGGCTAAGATAGCAAGTGATGTGAGCTGCCTATCCATCCTGATAGATCGCAAGTATATTTGGATGAATATCAGCTTTCCAAAACTATGCTCACCACTGGTAACAATAACTGGAAGCAACAGGAGAATTTGTAGTGCTGCTACCCAGACCTCTGGAAAAACATCATATAACTGGTGTACTCAGGCCTGTGCAGTGGAGGGGACTGGGACAGAGCTGGGTACACTTCCCCCGGGCTTTAAAGGGCTAAGCTGGCCAGGGACCCTGCCAGGGACCAGCTGCAATATGTTTGAATTTATAACTATTCTAACAAGATTCCCACCCTGGGCCTCTGCACAGGGCATGGGTGTATCGCATGGCACCCCTTGGATGCAGTAGGGCCTGCTATGTTCATTTTGCAGTCCTGAATAAGCCACACGTTTCTCCTAATATGCACATATTTGTATGCAGTTTTTCCAATTATACACATTTTTGCAAGCAATTTCCCTCAACATAATGCATGCTTGTATACAATTTTCAGAAATGGATGCATTATTTGCACACTTTCCCCTAATATACACATTTTATTTGGTTGGGGAACTGCATTGCAAAAATTATAGTAGTCTGACTTCTGCAGGACAGGTGCATGTTGGCTTGCATATTGTTTTGAGAAATGCAGAATGGATAGTATCCCATTAAAAGGGGATATGTAGTAAATTGCTCCTCCATCCCTACTCAGAAGACCCACAGAGTTCAGTACGGCTCACCCCCAGGTAAGTGGAAATCAGATTGCTGCCCTGACCTTCTGGTTAAATAAATGTTCCAATTTTGAACTTGTGGCTGCTAAAAGCTGCAAGCACTGAGCGGTTCCAATAACCATTATTTAAAAGACAAGCCCTTGAGTGTTTTATAGCTTAGAAATAACAAATGTAATTGTTTTTACTCTAATTGGCCTCATTAACATTTATTTATTAGCTTTCCTAAAGTCAATCCCAAAGCCCACACAACTGTTTTATGGCAGCACATTCCTTAATAACTACCAAGTGAGTCAATGAAGCAGTAAAAAAAAAAAGGAAAACTGTTGAAATAATCTTTTGGGGGGATTATCAGTTTTGTAACACGGCAGTCAAATTCCACAGAAGGTCTTGTTCTCTCCCCACACCCAACCTTAAGAATTGTATAAAGCTGCTGGTATTATGTATGATAATAATGTGATTTAACAGCTTGTGCCCTCTACTGGCATAAATACAATAATGAAAAAAAGAAGAAACTATGCCTTTCCTTTGCAACATGCTTCAGAATTCAAAATTCTTGCAAAAGATAGCTGTATTTTGGTTGTGCTTCAGACGTTTTGAGGCGCATTATGTGTAAGTGGTTTTGTAAATGGGTTGGGAAGAATTTTATTCATTTGTGTAAATTTAAATGTAAATGTTTCACCAAACTGCGGGAGGCAGTGGAAGACAGAAGGGCCTGGCGTGCTTTGGTTGCTGGGGTCACGAAGAGTCGGAAACGACTAACTGACTAAACAACAACAACAACAACAAATGTAAAGGGGGTGCTTTTATATAGCTGTGGTGCTGTGGAGTAGCTTTAGAATGGAGTCGTATCATGTCTAGGGGTCAGTTCTAGTCAAGGGGAGCAGTGTGCTTCCTCAAAACCCGAGGCAGAGTGGAGAGGCATGGTTTTTGCACCTCTCTGGGCCTGAGTCCTTGGAGGGGGTCAACCCCCTGGTTACAGCCCCTCTCCTTATTCCTGTTCCTTTTCTATATTTTATGTTAGATGGTTAGATGTTTGTTATTCCAGTTATACTCTAAGTCCGGTTTTATATGCTAAAGTTTCCTTTAGCATAGACACTTTCTGTGAAGTGTGTAAGGTTTTGTGCAATTTTCTTGTACCAATGCTTTCACAGCGACTCCTTATGCGAAAGCTATTGTGGTGCAGAAGGAATGTCCCTGCCCCATGCCTGAGCATTTGAATTGGCTGTAAGCTACACACCTTTAAGCCCTATTGATTTTAATAAGATTAGGGTTTCAGCCCGAGATGTACTTAACTGCACACTGGTTTATTTAACTACTAGCAGCCTTGTAAGGTCTCTTGCCACTGAACTGTACGGAACTTACTTCTGCACAAACCAGCTTATGTCTCGATTCCCAGGATGAGAAATGCTGCCAAAATTTAGAAAGTTCTAAAAAACTTTTTTATAACTGCCTGCACACAGGGAGGAAGATTGTAGGAGTTGATCTACCAGGCAGAGTGGGATGCCAAATTCCGTAGTGGAAAGGGAATTAAGACCCAAGCTTCCACTTAAAAGGCTTTTAACCAATCCCTGATCCTCCATTAGAAAGGAACCCTGTAATTCTCTGTCCTATTCCCCGCTGCTGAAATTTTCCACCGGCATTCTATTTGAATAATAAAGAAACAAAAACATACCCTCTGGCAAGAAACGCACACGCTATAACTTCTCAGCGTGGGCAGCATTAGTCACAGATGCTAAATGAAATACTAATTGACATATTTATACCATCGTATAAAACCCACTCAACATAGTGCCAATAACTGTTCTTCCCAGAGCAAATGTGGCACCTTTGTGAAAAGCAGTGACACTTTCCATGTCTCTGTCATTCTGTGCAACACTTCACCTTGAAGGAAAAGAGCGGCATGTTTAGTATTCTTGTGCACAAATGCCAGACCTCAATGTGCATATATTTTGTAGACAGAGAAGAGCACTTGTTTCAATGGAGCGGGGTGAAGGTAGGTCTGGGAATTGGAGCCTGGGGTATTTTCATTTCAAAGCTACATGGGGCTGGTTCATGCCCGGCTCCCTATCCACCCTACCCCAACCAATTGCACAGCCCCTCATGGAGGGGTTGGTGAACCTGAAATTTTCAGTTTCTCATTTCCCCCAGTATTAAACTCAGTTCTCCACATTGTCACATCAGTTTGCAATTATTATTTTTTCAAAAAGTCCTCATGAAAATTCAGCAGCAGGTTTTCCTTAAAATATGTTTGCTTGTTTGCAATGCCCCTAATATAATACAGCTTTGTATGCTGTTTGTTTGTTGTTTTCACTAATATATGCATTTTATGGACACTTCCCCTTCTATGTGCATTTTTGCAGACATTATTTGGCTGGAGGCTGGCACTGCAAAATTCGGAGAACTGTAAACAGCTGTATTTCTGTTCACGGGTAGTTTGGTGCATTTGGTAGCTTCTCCTTTAAATGCAAATGAGTCACCATCCTAGTTCCCCACCTTCATTGCCATTTAGAGGCATACCTATCAAGAGTAAATCAGATTGGCAATAGCTATATGCTTACTTATCCCTTTGACTTGAAGTAAGTGGCAAGGATTCTCAAGAAGCTCAAGAAAAGTAAATGGGGGAAAATGTTCCATTTATCCAATAAGAATTCAGGGCTTGGTGACTAATTTTATATATTTATTAAAATATTTATATTCTTCCTGTTACGTGGAACTATAAAGGTGGTGTATAGGAATATGATAAGATACAATGCAAATACAATCAATATTATAAATATTATACAAACAGGCAGAAAGTAAAAAAAAATCCATAATGAATAGTATCATTAATGAGCAAAAGCCATGGTAAACAAAAAAGTGTTCAGCATGCACTGGAATTGCATCACTGATGGTGCAGGCCTTGGGGGGGGGGGAATCATTTCAGAGTGTGCCAACACAGAAATGCCCCTCTTATTGGTAAATTATGGACTGCATGCTCTGAAAACTGTAGTGCATTAAACATACAACATACCCATTCCCTTGCATTCAAAGTGGTTGGTGATACCAATTACCTTGACAACTTTGGAGGAAATGTTATGAATGCTGCACAAGAGGTGCTCACTGGCAGAACATGGGACTTTGGGGTGCAAATCACAAGTTTCATTCCTGGAACCTTCAGGTGGTGCTGAATCAGACCTCTGAGGCATTGCTGGCCAGTGTGTAGGCAACAGAGCGAAAGATGGACCAATGGTCTGATTCACTATAAGCCAACTTGCTGGGTCCCAAACCATTTCACGCCAAGTAGTGACAAACTTTACAACAATCAGACCGTTTTCCCATGCCGCTCTGGACCATCAGTGGCTGCCTTATGCCATTTTGTACCACTAGGGCAGGCATGGCGAAACTTGGCCTTCCAGATGTTTTGGGACTACAGTTCCCATCATCCCTGACCACTGGTCCTGTTAGCTAGGGATGATGGGAATTGTAGTCCCAAAACAGCTGGAGGACCAAGTTTGAGGAAGCCTAGTAAAGACCATCCAATATGTGTTGTAAGCTTTGTTCCTCTAAAGCATTCTTAATATGGGCCACACTCTCAGAATACCGTCTCCTCCTAAGCTTTTTGCTCAGAGATTCTGACACTGCTTGATAACTCCGAGGTTATACCTCCTACATAGCCAGTGCATGATCGTAGCAAGTCTTCTCGCTGCCTCACACTCCTGTGCTAACGAAGTCTGACATTATGCGATAAGGCGAAAGCCTACCTCCCACATAACAACATAAAGATGCATAAAACAAAGCAACAGGGGTTCCTTCAATCTATTCACAAATAGTAATGACTGCAGCAATCACATTTCTGTAATAACAAGCAGCAGGATAGCAAATAATGCAACATCTTGTTATTATTGCTGCTCTAGAGCAGAATAAATAAAATAGCTTCAGGGCTTTAAATATTGAAATCCAAGGACACCCAATACATCTGATTGTAAGCAGGTGGATATACATTTATACTTTATTAAAACCTGGTTACTCACAGCTGCCAAGAATAGAAGAGGCTTTAGGTATTACCGCACACAGATCGCTTTGCTGTCCTTTAAAGTGACACCTGGCTGATTTAAAAAGTGCTGTATTATCCGGTTGAAAGCAGAGCTCATCCATAATGGCTGCTGCTGTTTTGCTTCCACGTTTGTTTTGTTTATAAAGCAGATGCTGCAAGTAGTACTATTCTTGGGTATTAGAAGTAATATCATTCATTAGAAAAATATCCCCTCCCCCCGCCCCACAGACAAAAATGAAAATTATTTTGCTTTTGTCCACCATGAATTTGGCCTCATCAGTTTACCAAAAAAAAAGTATGCAGTTATTAGTTAACTATATAAACTAAATAACCTGGTTATTTTTTTAATAATATAAATTTTATTAGTATTTTTCACACAACAACACAAAAAATATTGAAAAATAACAATACAAAAAACACAAAAACCAACATTCAAAAAAACAAAAACAAATCCATATCTTACAAGTTTTATATTATATTATATTATATTATATTATAATAAATAACCTGGTTATTTAAGAGCAACTATGAATGTTAAAATTAGCTGCTGGATTTGGGGAAATCTAATCAATGTGTATATTGTAAGAGATGTTAAAATAATTTTTTTTAAGGCTTCTTTCGCTACTTTTGAAGCAAGAGAAAGAACAAACAAGTACGGTAGGTCCTCTGTGCGGAGAAGTCAGAGAAATGCTATTGGGTGACAGACATAAGATG
The DNA here is from genome assembly GCF_964188305.1 of Podarcis bocagei. NCBI lineage: Eukaryota > Metazoa > Chordata > Lepidosauria > Squamata > Lacertidae > Podarcis > Podarcis bocagei. The sequence goes on from NC_138126.1 coordinate 36,617,498, forward strand.
GAACTGCTTAACACGTACATTGTCTCTGACTTCACCCAAAAGGAAAGCCGTGCCCAACCTGGTGATAACAGAATAAACGGTGCAAGGAGGGAGCTGCAGCCCAAGGTAGGAAAAGAAGTAGTAAGGGAACACCTAGCAAATTTACATTAATTCAAATCTCCAGGGCCTGATGCATCCTCCATGGTGCCACTGTGTTGGGTCGTCGGCAGCAATGGCTGCCCCCACCCCATCTCCTCTTTCACAAATTCTCATCCCTTTCTCTTTCCGTATTTCTTGAATGCTGCCTGGTTCAAGCTCAGGGCAGGATGCTGTTTGCCACTCCCCCCCCCCAAGCTACTACCTGGGACATCTGCCCCTTTTGTCTCCTCCCCAATCCAGGCCTAGGAAGCTTCCCATTCGTCCTATGCCTGCCTAAGCATCCCCTATCCTCTGCTCAACCTGAACCCATTTTATTCATATGAAGGACCTGCTGGATCTCGTACAAGATCTATGCTCCCTATTTACTGACTTTGGTTTCTCTTAGATTTGCCTTTCAAGATTACTTAGCATTTCTTTCTAAAATTTCTTTCTAATTCCTTAGCGTGTGTTGCAAAAAGAATCAGCCTCACACACGCCTTTTTCTGCAGATTTTAACTTTTCTTTAAGCCACCCAAAATGTTGGCAGAAAGACAAAACACATTTTTTTTCTTTTACCAAGTCATTTAGCAGTGCAGATGTTATAGCCAGATTGGCAATAAATCTCTTCTAACTGTTAACTAAACTTGGGAAAGAATGGGCTTGTTTAATATGCCAGTCTTGTAACAGCTTTTAAACTCTGGATGACAAAGTGGTTAAGAGACATCACAGAAACATCCAGAAATTTCTGTGGTTGTGCCCCACAGATTTCTGAATACAGCATAGGTGCTCTTAAGCACTTGATGAGTGCGTTTGAAGGCCTGGACTTGATGTTGCCAGTGGTGACAAGGTCTGGTTAGAACAAGACACACAGTTCCTCAGCGGAAGAATATATGATAGAAGTCCTTCTCAGTATGCATGATAAATTTACCATAAGATGCCTTGTGTTTTCATTTTGTATTTTTTATGCTGTAAACTGTCCTGCGATCTTCAGATAAATTTAAATTTAATATAATATATTTAATAATTTAATAATAAAAGTATTATATTTAATAATATAATATATTTAGTAATAATAAGGCTAAGCACAAGTCAAAGACCAGAATCACCAATGTGCATATGACTGGAATCTTGAACCAAAGGCTTCATAAAATCTGGTGAGATGGACTTCTGCCTCAGAACTGAAGCAAAACCTTTGTTAATCTGAGTCATGAAACCAAGACCATTTCCTCTCTATGCCAATAAGATAAGTTCTGAGGTTATTACTTCTTTTCTGTGAGTCATCTCCATTTGCTGTCTCCAAGCATTGAATGTTTAGTATAGTCGTACCTCAGAAGTCGAACGGAATCTGTTCCGAAAGTCTGTTCAACTTCCAAAACGTTTGGAAACCAAGGCACGGCTTCTGATTGGCTGCAGGAAGCTTGTCTTGTCAGGACAGCAATATAGAAATGCAATAAATAAATAAGAAACGAACAAAGGAAAGCAGAGGTAAAGAAAAGAAACAGACGTCTGTCCATAGTTAGCCTCAAGAATCCATGCAGTTCGTAGGGGTCAGAGCTGCACAGGAACTTTAGGCCATGCATCTTGACTGAATAAAAAAGGCTCATGTGAAGCATTTGTCCTGCCATTAGGAGGTCAGGATGGAGCAAGAGGAGCATGTCCCTCCCACAGACCATGGGAAGGATGCTGAAGGCACTTCCAGACTGTTGCTATTTCCTGGTGGGATTCTACCACACCCCAGCAAATTCCGGTTGATCAATTAAATTAATTTGGTGCTCCTGCACAACAAAGCTGCTTCTCCCCCAAAGTGGACTTTTTGCAATAAAGTGATGGGTTGGGAAGCATTGGGAAGTCTGGGATAAGAATTGCTTGACACAATGTTCCCCAACGTTCCTGCAAACAAATCTGGACGAATGCTAAATAGACAGGTTGTCTGGAAGCAACCTGACAGAAATGCTGTCCTCCTGCCTACCTCCGCTAGGTGTTTTGTTTTGTTTTTTGTTAACTAACCTTTCAGGTCAAACCTTTCAAGCCACTATTTTTGACAGACTGAGCACAAAAGCGGCTGTGATGAGATAGTACTTCCATGTTTCCTTTCCAGGAAAACAAGAACAACAACAACATTCAAAAATATTTGCCAGATGACAAACTGTAATGGATGCTAAGGCTGCAGTTGGAAATGCGCTTTCTAAGGAGGACCCCTCACAGAACAACTTGTTTTTATTTATTTATTTAAACCTAGCTTCATTGATATTGATTACAGGGTTTGTTTCAGAGGGTACAAACAAACTCTGACAACAACAAATCAATCAAAATGCAGTTTAAAAAGCCTGAGCTAACGAGTACATCTTGACTTGGCACTAAAATAAAAGCAATGTGGGTGCCTGTTTGAAGGAATGGGTTTCTGTGCAGTCAGTTTGAAACGGGACCCAAAACCCCCATTTTCTTCTTTCTCCAAGCGAGCATTTCTAAAATGCATTAACTTGAGCTGTTGAGCAAATGCATAACAAGAACACAGGTGTATAAACAAAGCTCTCCCCTTTATCAGTCACGGCAATTAATGACCTTGGCTGTTCCAGTGGAGTAAGGAAGGAACGTCTTATCTTACATCCTGACCACACTCTGACGCACAGACCTAGTCCGGGAACAGCGCCAGAGTGTGTTCCTGGAATTGGTGACCTCTTGCTCAAGATAAGAGTATAGGAACAGGAATACCCTTTTATGGTCAGGAGTACAGGAAGGAAAACCCTTTTATGGTTAAGAGCACCGGAGCAGGAACATCTGTGATGTCAGCCTGCATGTACAAGCTGACGTGGCTGGATTCCTGGGGAAGGGGGGAGAGGGTGCCTGGAGGATATATATGCAGCATGAAATTTCTCATTTCTTTGGACTTGCTGTGAGCTGACCACGCAAGTGCCTTCTGCTATCTGGAGAGCAGAATAAACTCTTTCTCTGAACCAACTCTCAGTATCATTTGACTTCCTTCTTCCCGTCCGGGAGCAACGCTCACCCAACCAATTGGTAAAGTCCAATAAGGCTACATGTTGTCCTTGTGAGGGAGGGCATATGACAAGTGGGGCACCACCGTTGGAGAAGGTGATATCTTGCACCATCACTAACAGGACCTCCCGTGCCAATTAACATGCAAAGAAGAGCATCCCTAGTGTGGGCAGCCTGGTAAAAGGAGAGGCGTCCCCTCAAGTTTTTGGGTTCCAACCCATTTAGGACTTTACAAGCAAGGACCCAAGATTGTGAAGTGGGTTCAGCTCCCGCAGAACCTCATGAAAAGGAAAAAGAGCTTCATCAAAACCCTCTGATGACCTCTCCCAATGACTTATAGTTTGATCCCTGAAGGGCACCACAGCACAAGTGCTATGGAGCCAAGCAGAATCTCCCCATTTTGTGAAGCTGATCCTGTAGGTAACAGCTGAACCACCATAGCACCTATGGCTTAACTCCCACCTCACAGGCACAAGTCAGTATGTTAGCATGGTCAACAGTATGAAAAGCCTTTGAGGGGTCCAAGAGAATTAACAGGGGTGGACTCCCACTGTCTCTTTGCTGGAAAACATTATTCATTAGAAAAACCAACACTGTTTTGGTGCCAAATCCAAACTGAAATAGGTCCAGATAATCTGCGTCATCATGCATTGAAGTTGGCCCACCAACACCACTACCTCAATCACCTTGCCCCAAATGGGGATATTAGTGACTGGGTGAAGCAGTCTTCTAGGTCCAAAGAGGGACTCTTTTAGGGTGGCCACACCAAGGCCTCATTCACAAAGGCATTTACCACTCTCTGCACCCACCTAATCTGTTCCCTGTTGCTAGCAGTCACCAGCCAAGAGCAGCAAGGGCCAGTCATACTGTGGCCAGCCAAACCCCTCTAAGCACTGAAACTGATCTGAACCAGCATGGCCAGGTGGTACTCTGACCACCTCCACTGGATCGGTATCAATACCAGCATAGAAATTCAGCATGGATAAGAGTGACTTTATCCTCACAGTGTTCTTCAGTTTTCTGAGGATTCTATCACCCCCAATCTGGATCAGATTTCCATATGCTATTCACCACTTGGAAATGTTCTGCTGGATAGCTAGCAATATGACTAAACATCTTTAGAATCATGCGGTACGGTACCTTGCAGAAAACTATCTTATGTTTTCCCCCACTGAAAAGCTAAAGAAAGTAAAGCTAACAGCCCCAGATTCCCAGTTTCAGCTACCCCTTGCTTTTTACTAATTTCCCTATGAGTAATTTTTCAACTGTGAAGATTTAAAAAAACTGTGGCACATGAGTAATATGGGAGCCGGGTCAGAGTCTGGATTGTACCTGGACTTGCTTCTGAACACCATTAGTAGGATGCTATAACTAAAGAGCAAATGCTTTCTTTCTGATCAGCGAAGCAGGGAAGAAGAAAGAGTGTGTGTTTTACTGCTGGCACATTTCCAATACTATCCCAAAGAATTGTGACATGACTGTCAAACTTCATTATCAGCCCTCAGATATCTATTTGGAACTCTAGTGAGCTGAGCTATCTGTTATTTTTAGAGGGTACAGGAAATGCTCTAATTAAAGAGCGGCTAACATCTCTTCACCAGTTTCAAATGAAAAAAGAGAAGATAACATATAATCATTGAAACAGTTCATACTACCACCACTACTACTACTCTTTATTTTTATCAACAGCAGCATTTATTTCTATACTGATTTTGGGCAAGACCCCCACAAATTAATATAAGGGGAAAATGCAGTTAGACTAATACACACACACACACACACACACACACACACACACACACACACAAACATGGTGCAGTGAATCATTAAAAAGATAAAATAGTAACCACCCAAGCACATCGCAAATCACACTTTTATACCGTTATGAGTTTGCTGGGTGGGGTGGCCAGTCTGGAGAGTACCCTGGGCCCTTCCAGATCTTGGGATCCTGTATCTGTGGTGGCAGAATATATAAGAACAAGCTTGTCATACCAGTCCATTTGTCAAATGAATGGCTCTGGCTGGCTAGTAAAGTACCACGATTTAGCAAAACCAAAGAAGTTGCTTGGTGCCATAAAACAAATGGGTTGGGGGAAAGCCTCACTTACTGCTATGTAGGAGAACAATAGGGAGAGTTGTGTATGTGAATGCTAGAAGCTGCAGACAGAGAGACATATCTTGCTCTGTGCTGGACCTAAAGCACCCAAAGTTTTGGCGATTTTAGGGAGTTGTACCAGAAGGTTCAAAGAAAATGTGAATTTTGAAGAGGGATTTTATGGAAAGGAGAGCAGTGGAATCGTCAGGGTGATCTAGAACAGGCATAGGCAAACTCGGCCCTCCAGATGTTTTGGGACTACAACTCCCATCATCCCTGACCACTGGTCCTGTTAGCTAGGGATGATGGGAGTTATAGTCCCAAAACATCTGGAGGGTTGAATTTCCCCATGCCTGATCTAGAACAATAGTCTTTATAGCCTTTTCAGATCTGGGATCCATTTTCAGCACTAATATGTGTCACATTTATTATTATTATTATTATTATTATTATTATTAGCCATATATTTGTATGGTTAGACAGCAGCCCAGTAGACTCCTGCCCAACCAATCTGAGGAACAATGATCTAGGAGGCAGTTCCAAGATACTGCACTTCTGAGGGATCAAGAGACCTTCTGTAGGTATGGGTGGTGGAGCTGCCTGTTTCTGCCCGTTAGGTGCTCATGCAAGAGCTTGAAACTCAGAGCTTCATTAGCAAGAACCCTTCTGGATCAGACCAAAGGCCTATCTAGTCCAGCATCCTGCTTTCACAGTGATCAATCAGATACCTACAGGAAGTCCACAAGCAGGACATGACCACAACTGCTGGATAGCTTCTCTGGGTAGTTGAGGCCAGAGGCTCAGTCCCTACTCTGAAAGCTGGCGATCTACTCAGCAGTGGTAGAAAAAGACAGCTAGTAACTATGTAGAAGTGAAATAACTGATATAAATGATGAGCTTTCACTGAACAAGGATTGTGTAGTAGTCTCTTTTCCCCCATCAGCACATAATATCTTGTTACATGCTTCATTGCAGTTAAGAGCAATTATGAAGAAAAAAATCACTAGCAATCTGGAGTTTAGTTTCAATCTCTCTCAAGCACAGTGAGCATACTGATTGATTCCCATTCGAATTCAGACATCTTTATGAAGTCTGCAGGCTTTTCTTTTTGCCTCAGAACTTTAAAACAAACTTTAGAGCAATGCCTAATGTGGTATTTGATGTACTGTCTTGGCCTATTTCATGGGATCAGTTCCAGTCTTTGGAGGCCTGAGAATGCAGACAGATACTTGCAGTGGTGTGACCCGGACCTGAGCTCTTGATCCTAGCCCGCCATGGCTAATTAAAGCTAGCTACATGACTTTGACTGGGTGAGTGCATGTTGCATTTCGAATTAGCTTTGGAAATTGAGTGGAAGCCACTCCCAGTCAAGAGCCTCCTGGCTGTATTTTGAATTAACTAAAGATTCAAAACAGTCTTCAAAGGCAGCCCAGCATACAGCACATCGATCCTAGATGCTATCAAGAGATACCAACAATCTATCCACAAAAGTCCACGTTGTTGATGGATGAGTCTAGTTCTTAGGTTAGAATAGACACAAAGTCTTAGTTTCCAAGTGCGATACAAACATTTACCAGTGTGGGTGGTTCTTTTTTCTTTACAAAAATTGTGTTTTGATTTTGCACAGTGCTAGATCATTAAGTGCTTCTTGTTAGCTGGCAGTAATTGGTAGCAAATCAATGTAACCTACATTACGACACCTGCCACTTGATTTCAAAGTTCCTCTTAACTGCAGCAACATTCTGAAAATCCACCATCCTTCTACAGATTGGTGGGGTATAAATAATAAAATTGTTGTTGTTGTTACAGTCTGTTGGTGATGTGAAAGGTTATCTCCAGGATAGTTAAAAGAACTCAAGGTGAATTTAATTATATAACAAGAAATATGCTTAATATTAGGGACGCGGGTGGCGCTGTACGTTAAACCACAGAGCCTAGCTAGGGCTTGACAATCAGATGGCCGGCGGTTCAAATCCCCGCAAGAGGGTGAGCTCCCGTTGCTCAGTCCCAGCTCCTGCCAACCTAGCAGTTCGAAAGCACACCAAAAAGTGCAAGTAGATAAATAGGTACCACTCCGGCGGGAAGGTAAACGGCGTTTCCATGCACTGCTCTGGTTCACCAGAAGCAGCTTAGTCATGCTGGCCACATGACCCGGAAGCTGTACGCCGGCTCCCTCGGCCAATAAAGTGAGATGAGCACCGCAACCCCAGAGTTGGTCACGACTGGACCTAATGGTCAGGGGTCCCTTTACATTTACCTTTATGCTTAATATTTAAGAGCAAAATGTCCATTATTATGGTAGGAAGGCAGAACTCATGCAGCATGGACTGTGTTAAGAGAGGCAATATGCCTCTGTTCATCTATATCAGGGGTAGTCAACCTTTTTATAGCTACCGCCCATTTATGCATCTTTCTTGATGGTAAAATTTCCTTACCACCCACCAGTGCTCGATGGAAGGAAGATTCAGCTTGTGCCATAGAACCCCCTACCGCCCACCTAGAATCCTGAAACGCCCACTAGTGGGCGGTAGGGACCAGATTGACAACCCCTGATCTACATGGATAGATCTAGTCCAGAGGTAGCCAACTTAGTTTCCTCCGGACTTACTGGTATCCAGACTTATTTCCCAAGTTTGTTAGTTTTTTCCACTGCACCATACAGTCATAGAAAGTGCCCTTTATGCATATATATGGAGGAAGCTAACTGGCTGAGGAGCCATACAGTCCCTGAGTTCACATTGCATGTAAACTTACACTGTAATGGCTAAGACAGGGATGGGGAACTGGTGGTCCTTGAGATGTTGCACGTATGCCTGACCATTGGCCATGCTGGCTGGGGGTGGTGGGAGTTGGAGTTCAACAGCATCTGAAATGAAGTACCTGGCTACTCATTAATTACTTCAATTCCCACTTGATGTGATGCCCTTGTCCATTTCCACAGTACTACACATATCTTTGCGAGTCTCATTTTCAGTGGAGGTGGGGTTTTGTACCAGCCGTCGCTTTGCTAAGTTGCATGTCCATGCAGATGTGCAGCATCATTAACTGTGAGCATCTGAGACTATCCCTGCAGCACTGCTCTGGGAAGAATTTGAATTTAGTATATCTGGAAAATTGATAAGCAAACAGCACCAATGCTTCCAAAATAACTGTCTGGTGCATTAATCCAGTACACACAGGGGAAATTTGTCTTTGCATCTAATGTGCAAATGTTGCATCAGCTGCAGGGGTATGTGGGCAGCTAAAAGGATCAGAGGAGGCATGGACAGGGAATGTAATCCTTTTCTCCCTGCTGTGATTCTGAGGAAAATCCATCTTCTGAAGCTATATTTGCTTTACATGGAATGCACCACTGGTGGGAATGTGGGATTTCCTCCCAAAGCAAGGCTAGCTTTAGAAAGGAGATTTTCCTCTGGACCACAGCAGGGAAGAAAGTGATTGAATTTCCCATCTGTGCCTCACTTGATCCTGTTAATGATCAGCCTCCCAAGCAGATGCAGTTTGCATTTCAAGAACCCTGCCCATTAGATGCAAAGACACATTGGTCTGCTTCACACATAATGCTGGACTAACGTTTAGCATTATGTGTGAATCCTGTCAACAAGCTTAAGTATGGCTTGTTTACAGCCAGTAAATGACAACCCAAAGCTTTGGCTTGTTTTATAATACTAAAGGTAAAGGTAAAGGGACCCCTAACCGTTAGGTCCAGTCACAAATGACTCTGGGGTTGCGGCGCTCATCTCACTTTACTGGCCGAGGGAGCCGGCGTACAGCTTCCGGGTCATGTGGCCAGCATGACTAAGCTGCTTCTGGAGAACCAGAGCAGCGCACGGAAACACCACTTACCTTCCCGCTGGAGCGGTACCTATTTATCTACTTGCACTTTTTGGCATGCTTTTGAACTGCTAGGTTGGCAGGAGCAGAGACCGAGCAACGGGATCTGACCGCATCGCAGGGATTTGAACCGCCGGCCTTCTAATTGGCAAGCCCTAGGCTCTGTGGTTTAGACCACAGTGCCACCCGCGTCCCACTTATAATACTAAAGCATGCTGTTAAATGTGAACCCAGCACCCCCAACACATGTGAACTTTGACCACAATGCCCCAAACACTCACCAAGCTGTGAAGGCACAAGCAGCTAGAGAAGAAGCCAAACCTTTGTTTGCTTGGTAAGTTTGTGGGACACCGTGCTGAGTGAGATGTGAGCTAAGAAGACCTGCTTGACCAAGAGTCACTGTGTATTTAGGGATATCTGTGTCTGCCTTGCACAGAATGAGGCATGAAGCCTTTATTAGCCACGAGCTCTAGACACTACGCATTTTGGAATTGTGTTTGCCCTTCAAAATGTCTCAGAAGAGGGGGCAAAAGAAGAACTCTCACTAAAAATGAAGAGGGGGGAAAAACCCCAGCAGAAGTGTATTCTCTCATTATAGCCTGCCTATCTTTGTAAGCCACGTTTGTCTCCATTTTATTTTTGAATGTACTAATCTTGGCCTCCATGAAGAACCGCCCACTGTAGCCCTCTTGATAATGACATTGGCTAAAACAACTTTGTCTGAACTATTCATTGACATAAAAGTGGCTTTGCACTTTTATTGTCTCTTCTGGATTCAATCTAATGTATTAAAATGCTAATTTTCTACCATATTTTTAATCCCCTTAATATGCTTCCATTTGCATATATGGTCTCTCAACTCAAAGACAAGAGGGATTTAGCAGAACATTCTGCATGTTATTTTTTAAAATCCTGCATATTGTACAGGAAAAGCCTGAGCTGACTTTCCTTCAGTTACACATTTCAAAAGAAAAGGGAAGACTGGCACTTTCCCCTATCACAAAATCCTATAATTGGGCACCCCAATTATCTTCAACCTATGTGCAATAGTAGCTGTCATTGGTTTCTTTTTTGGAAAAAAAATATATTGTCAAGAAATAAAACTATCGGTACTGAGTGAAATAAATTAATCAGTGGTGATTTTCATAAAGTAATGCACTTATTTTGTGTTTTGAAAGATTTTTAAAATTTTTATTTTAAGTACACTGGTTTAATAACTTTCCCCTGCGGTTGCTATTCATTCACAGCATTTATTTCAGTAGCAGTAATGACTAGCGGTAGTAACGTCATCAGGTATTAGTGCTTATCATTGTGAAGCATTGTCACAGTCATCCACAGGCCTAAACATGGAAAGCTCAAAGAGCTTGTTTCATTCATCTGGAGCCATCCAGACTCTTGTTATGCCTCAATTAAATTTGGACTTGAAATATTGTTACGGGTTTGTTGGTGCCCTGGTGCCCTCTAGATTCCTGGGTGCTAGGGTTTGATCAGGGCTTTGAAAATTAGGATGAGGTGAAAGACATTGACTTCAGCAAGATAAAATAAAAATTCCAGCTAACCTTGTTTTTCCTGACTAGGGCATCACCAGGAGATAAGCCGTTTAGCAGAACAAAGGCAAATGATGACCAGTCATCAATACATCAGGGAAGTCATCAATACATTTAAGCTTGTGCAATACAGGGAGGGGAGGGGCTCCTCCTCCAGCTGTGTGTGCTAGTGGGCAGGGAAAGAAAAGGCTTAGGGTTTCAGCTTGGATGATGTCGGAAGGAGAAATGTCATTGTTTATTTCATTATTAATTATTAAATTTATATATTACCATTCATCTGAAAATCTCTGGCTCAGGCTTCCTCAAACTCGGCCCTTCAGATGTTTTGAGACTACAGTTCCCATCATCCCTGACCACTGGTCCTGCTAGCTAGGGATCATGGGACCAAAGGCCAAAAACATCTGGAGGGCAGAGTTAGAGGAAGCCTGCCTTGGGTGGTTCACAAGCTATATTGTGGTATTTTGCAAGAGGTTTGAAAAAGCAGGGGAGATGGGGGGCTGGTAAAACTCTTGGTGGGTGTGCTGAAGCAAGCTGTAGCAAAGGGACATGTAGCATGGCTTGATCTTCTGTTTGTAGACCTACCTTAGGTTTGTAGACCTAAGAGAGGAGCAGAGAGTCATCTTGAGATGTGAATGCTCTGAAACCTCTCTCCACTGTAGATTCAGGTTATATATATGTGCATAAATAAACCATATATCCTAAAGACACTCCAGTCTCTGCTGTGCCTAATTTCAAAAGGAAATATAGACCCTGGGTAAGCGCCAAGACCCCTGAAATTTCACATCGCTCAGAGATTGAGGTGTTATGTAACATTATCATAAAATAACCAAGTTTCACTTGGATAGTTGGAGGGAGGGAAACTAATCCTCCCTTCTTGGGTCCTCACTGCTGCTTCTGAGTGGATATATTTGTTCTCTGGACAAACCCACTGAATGCCCCTGGAATGGGCCCTGAAATTCAATGCCCCTGAAATTCATTCAATTTAGGTATATGAAGCAATGGTCTGACTCAGTATAACACAGTTTCCCATGTTTCTAGGCTCCTATACATACTGAAGCCTCCCTGTTCCACTCCCTAATTTTTTTAAACAATGCATTTCATACATATTCAACATGTTGTTTTTATTGTTTTAATTATGGTTGCTAGCAGCCTGGGGTTGCGGCTCAATATGTAGAGACAGAGAAGTGTGGCAGAAATATTATGATAAACAGATAAACAAACATAGAAAATGGTTCCAGGCAGGGAGGCAGCTAAGGCAAGAGTCCTCCGGTGACCAATCCCTTTCCTTTCCACCCTTTGGTCTCTGTCCTCAGCTGAACTGGAGGCCCAGACTTCTATGTGGCATGCCTTTGTGTAGTCTGGATCATGCCATTGGGTTGTTTTAAGGCTGATGTTTGAGGAAGCCAAGGACAAAAGGTGGCCACTATCCTGCCACTAATAAACATGCTTTTCTTTATTATTTGGACAATTGTTCAGCCGAAGCAATGGGTCTTTTGCAAAAGTGTGTGGATTATAGAGAAGGCGTGCCCCTCTCTTTTCTGGAATATTGGCTCTCATCAACAAGTTGTCACAGAATCTGTTGCTCCACCTACGACACTTGCATAAATTCTTCAAATCTATGAGAGGATCAAAGTGTGTCTTTAAGCTGCTCTGTACATGTTTTATTCATATTTTTAACCTCCTTCTATTTACCTGCTTAACAACCTGCCAGAAGTAGCTGTTGGCAAGCAGCAAATTACTCATTTAGTGGACATCTGCTCCATTATTTTTTTTAATGAATAATTACCTGATGATAAATTTGTGGGGCCTATTCGGTGGTTCTGCATGTTGAAGATTCTGAGAAGCCTCAAAGCCTTTTCTGAACAAAGAACTTCACAAATGCAATGGCCTGTAATATGCAGTGGCAATTGCTTGTTAGACCACATAGATGTTAGGGTTAGCAGGTGGCATGGACTCGTGGATCTGGCCAGGGTGGTAAGTGTGGTTGGTTGGTGACTTTGTCTTATCCTCTCCTTCCAACCTGGAAAGTGGTGTCCACTTTCAGGTGCTGGTGGGGCATGGAGTGCTGGCAGTGTATAGAAGATCTGAGCACCACACTTAAGGAGATAAAGAATAACACAACTTTTAGCAGACATCTAAAGGCAGCCCTGTATCAGGAGGTTTTTAACACTTGATGTTTTTATTATGTTTTTATTTTTTATTTGAAATAAATTTTATTTGGCTTTTACAAGTATAAAATTATAACAATACAAAATACATATCCATATTTAAAGATTCCTACCAATATATGGACTTCCCACCTTCGCCTTCATGGGTCCTATTGTCAACCTTTTCAACTGCATATTATTCAGTAATCCATATTTTATGTCACTCCATTTTGTCCATAAAACTTGATACGTTACAAGTGTTATTGCAGTCCTGCTAATGTTTTCATCTGCTTACAGTGGACTCCCAGATAAGTTACGAATTTTCCAATTCTTTATTAAAGTTTTGGTCTTCTTGGTTCCTGAACTTTCTGGTCAGTTTTGCCATTTCTGTATAGTCCAACAGCTTAATTTGCCATTCTTCTCTAGTAGGGACTTGGTCTTCTTTTATTATGTTTTATTATTTTTTTATATGCTGTAAGCCACCCAAAGTGGCTGGAGAAACCCAGCCAGATGGGCAGAGTAGAAATAAAATCATCATCATCATTATCTCATGCACACACTGCCTGCCATCTGCCCTCTAAGCTAGTCTGGTATGTAGTATTCTCCACATGTAGCAGGGGTGCCAAATTGGAATAAAGTATGGGGGCAGGTAAGCTCTGCCCCACATCAATCACATGAAGGGGCACATGCACACCAATAGAATGGCAATGCCCATCAACTTTGGGGATCCCGGCCCCCTTGAATATTTTATTGGGGGGAGGGCAAAGGGACCTCAGCTCCTAAGAGTTGGCTCCTATGGTACGTAGCATCGGGAAGGAGGCCACCATTTTGTCCTTCACCTCACCGTCACCAATTGCCATAGACCAGTCCTGGCTGCACAAAAGCACCCACTCCTAAATTAAGCAGATGTGCTCTGAAGACCAGGAAAAAAATAAGGCATCGCACAATTGCCAGCATTTCCCTGTCAGTAAGGCCCAGCTCCTGTAATGCTGAGACATTCCCCCTGTTTGCTTATATCACTGCCCTCTGCAAACTTCCCCTTGCCAACTCTGGCATTGTCTTTTGCCAACTTCCCAAAGCTCAGGATGGGGCCCAGCCATTTGCTTCACTGATGACTTCTCTCTCTGTTTTTCTGTTAGGTCAATGACTCAGCCATTCTGGTGATTATGTCTGGATAGTTCTTCTGCCTGACTGTTTCCTGGACACGGAAAGGACTGGCTTAAACTCCAGCCCTGACTAACCCTAGGAATTTAGGAGTTCTAACCCTTTACAGAATTTTAGTGAAGTATTGCCCTCCACCTTAAACTTATAACAGTATTCTAGTCTAGCTTTCTAGCATCTCCTTTTTGGGCATGAAAATGCTGTTTAGTCAAGTAAGCCCATTTGCAGACTGAAGGAATATAGTCTAGACACAGATTTCAGTTTGTGAGATCCCACTAACATTTATTTACTTCATTATAAACTTTCTGCCTGGCCTCTCTTTTCCTTCAGTCAGGTTTTAACGTCAATAAAGTTGTACTTGAATTATAGTGGTGTTAAAACAGAACCACAGTGAGTAGCTCTGAATGCAGAACTACTTGAAATAGCTGTCAGCCATAGATTTCCCCTCTGCTTTCTCTTTTGCTTCTCTCCCATCATGATGCTTCTGAATTCTTTCAGGTTCCATGAAGCCATAATTCTTTCCTCCTTTTTTTTTTGGTGCTGTAAAGGTGGATAACGAACATCTGTTCTGAAAGCACCCTGATAGGAGAAAAACAGGTTCTGGCTGGAATATCACTTGATATCTCACCTTTGCAGTGTCTGCTTTTTATGCCTATTGTTCACGCCATTTCTAAAAATAAGATTTATTGTAAGGTAAATGGGTAGCAGAGGGGAGGCACTGTGAATGGGATGCCAATTCCAACTGGTATATTATTTTTGCTTCCATGTTGGACTGTATCTAAATCTCTTGTCTATTATTGTATGTTTTTTCCTGTTGGATAAACTGAATGCATTTAGATAGAACTGCATATAAGAGCCTAGTTTCTAAATATTGCATGTGTAACGGCGGCAGCTCTTGCTGTATGCTAACATTTTAAATTACCTTAAAAAGGAAAGGAGAAAGGGAATCAGTCTCAAAGAAAACTGTATCCAAAGTTAATGGGCCCAGTCTCTCTTGTGCGAGAAAGTGTTCGGTTTGGCATGTTAATGTGATAGCACTGCATTCCAGTGAGTGGCTCCCATAAAGGAGAGCAATGTTCAAATAATGGGTCCACCTTAGGCAAGTCATTACCTTTCTACCTCAGGTGCTTATCTCCAGATGGGGGTATAATAGTACGAAAGCCCCTTCTTTTCAGGAAAATAGTGAGAATTAATGAAGTACTAGTTAGAAGATGCTTGGCACACTTGAACTGTTTTACAAATGTGTGCCATTATTTGGAGCTCATCCACAGTCAGGTTTAATGGCATTCAATTAGAATAATAGCCATTTTGTAGTCCTACATTTACTTCCATTCAGTCGCTGAGGCACCTGAGGGCTCTGTGCACAAGAAAGGGCCTTGAGACACATGCTCTGCCCAGTTAACACATCATTCACTGTGAACACTCAAGTGCTACTTAGCACTTGGTAGCGGAGTTAAGCACTGTCTCTCTCTCGTCATTATAGGCTGGGGGCTAAGACTCCATCCTTTAGCTTGTACTGGTAGTAACTCCAATTTTTCCTATATAGTACTGTGTTAACCTGTTCATCATTTTTTTTTTTTTAATGGATAAGTAATGATATGTACTCTCACTCCCTCACTGGGCCCACCCCCAAAAGACACTGTCAGGAGTCCAGTTTCCCAGCTTGATAACATAGTAAGTGTAGATAATTGAAAAGGAGGATTTATTGCAAAAAAACAAACAGATAGCTCCAGACTGCTCTGACAAAGCCTCTGGCATCATTACTCAAGATGACCCTTCTGAAGACTACTTCCGGCCACGACAGAAGATATTGAACTTATGACTCTTATGTCTCTTGTTTTGCTTTCTATCTAGCAGCCCTCTTCAGACTTAGTGGACTCGCTGACTCTTCGGACTTAGTGGATCAGCTCCAACCTCTTCCTGTGCTGCGAGGTTGTCTCTGAGTCTATTCGTGCCTGTCTGTGCTTCCTGCGAGCTTTGGCTGTGTTCTAGCCAGCTCTCAGTTACTGCCTTATCAGCCTGCCCATCAAGGTCAGGAAGAGCCAAAGTCTGTAGCTTCCGGCTCTCCCCTGCCTGACTAACATCTAAGCCTCTCTGTTCCTGGCTGCTTTCTGCAGTTGGCTGCAAATCTTAGCTTGGAGCTGGCTCATTCCTGACAGACACTGGCCAAATCAATAATAATAAAGGGGAGGGAAGCTACTTGCTCAGAGAGGTGAGAGAACTACCTAGTTCTTAACTGAATGTGGTTCTGCAGCTCAGAAAATGGCTAGGCAAAGAAACAGCTCTGGGCATGCTCAGAAATTTAGGAATGATATAGCTGTGTCGGTAAAGCATGAGATTCTAAATATCAGGGTCCTGGGCTTGAGTCCCATGTTGGGCAAAATACCCCTGCATTGCAGGGGGTTGGACTAGATGACCCTTGTGGTCCCTCTGTGAATGATTCTGATTTGGCTTACCAGGCTTTCAGAGTCAATGTCCAGCTTCCCTTCCTCCCCATCCCAGTCTGTGAACAAGAGCTTAAACCCCTCAAAGTTAACAGACCTAATTAAGTCATATAGACTACATAGGCACAGTTTCTGCTTAAAACAGGACAGCATAAACCTAAGCCACAGAGTCTAGAGGAAAACATGAATGGCAAGTAAATCTGCATTTTGCTTTCCCAAAATGTAAACCAGGACCAAGCGGAATCAAAAGGGCATAACTGGAGGGGGGATTTTCAGTTTATTGTGCGCATAGACGCTGTGGCTTAGTGCTCTCCCTCAGCGTTTTGTTTTGTTTTTATTATTTTTACTTGGTCTGAGTATGTCTGGCCGGGCAAGAAAGATTTACAGCAGGCAGGAACTTCTGAAGGTCGGGTTACAGTGTGAACAAGCTGTAAGAGCTGATTATTTTCGCCCAGATAACGTTCCTGTGGGAGTAGCCAGGCCACCGGGCTCTCCATGGATTACTATGCCTCCAGGGAGGAGGTGAAGGCGGCGTAGAGACAGGAGGCAAAAGCGAGGTTGTCGGGCTGGCGTCCTGGTAAGATTGCAGAGGAGTCCATCTAAACCACCGCTCCCTAGCATATTTCTTGCTAATGTGAGATCTCTTACCAACAAGATGGATGAATTGAGGCTGCAGGCAGCAAAGAACAGCCTTGTAAAAGATTGCTGCGTTTTATTTGTCATTGAGACATGGCTTCAACCGTCCATACCAGACACAGCTATTCAGTTGGAAGGCTGTGCGGTACATCGTCATGACCGAGGCATGGACTTCGGAAAAACCAAAGGAGGGGGGCTGTGTGTATATGTGAACAAATGCTGGTCCAAAAATTCGAAGACTGTGGGCAGTCACTGTTCACCGGATTTGGAATATGTGGCTGTTAAATGTAGACCAGCCTATCTCCCTAGGGAGTTCACAGCTGTTATGTTAACTGGTGTGTACGTGCCACCAGATGCCAATGCCAACTTGGCTTTGGGATGCCTGCAGGACCTTATCAGCAGCCAGCAAGACAAGTATCCTGAAGCTGTGCACATCATTGCGGGAGACTTCAACCATGTTGAACTTAAAACAGTGCTCCCAACGCTCTATCAGCATGTGAAATGTCCCACAAGAGGGGACAAGACACTGGATAAAGTTTATTCGAATGTAAATCACGGCTATAGGGCTTTACAGCTGCCACACTTGGGCCAGTCCGACCATATGTCTCTGTTCCTGGTACCAGCATATATCCCAGTCAGGAAACGGGCTCCCACAATATTAAAATCTGTTAAAATCTGGCCTGAAGGTGCTATTCACCAGCTGCAGGACTGTTTTGAGAGAACCAATTGGGATATTTTCGATAGTTCAGACCTGGAGGAGCACACGGCGGCAGTTCTGTGCTATATCAATCACTGCACAGACACTGTCACTGTAAACAAATCCATCCGGTTTTACCCCAATCAGAAACCCTGGATGAATAGAGAGGTCCAGTGCCTGTTGCGGGAAAGGAACAGGGCTTTCAGGTCAGGCGAGGTGCAGCTTTACAGTGTAGCAAGAGCAAACTTGAGGAGGGGTATTCGACGGGCAAAATTGGATTATAGGCTGAGGATTGAGGATAATTTAAGGAGCAACAACACAAGACAGATGTGGCAGGGGATTCAACATATTACCAACTACAAACCTAACCTTGGTGCTGTCGACGGTGACCCCTTGCTGGCGGAGGAGCTTAACCTCTTCTTTGCTCGCTTCGAGAAGGAGCCACCTGAGACGCCGGTATTACAGCCACCAGCCCATAGGGGCCCCTCATTCACGGTAGAGGAACATGAGGTGAGACAGGTTTTGAGGATGGTGAATCCGAGGAAGGCGGCTGGACCTGATGGAATCACTGGAAAGGTGTTGAAGGGCTGTGCGGATCAGCTGGCGAGGGTCTTTACTAAGATCTTCAATAAGTCCTTACACCAGTCTATTGTCCCACCCTGCCTGAAGTCGTCAACTATTGTCCCTCTGCCTAAAAAATCCACAATCAGTAGTTTGAATGACTATAGACCAGTTGCACTGACTCCAATCATCATGAAGTGTTTTGAGAAACTGGTGCGCCGTCACATTATTTCCTGTCTTCCATCAACTTTTGACAACTACCAGTTTGCATACAGAGCAAATAGATCCACAGAAGACGCCATCAATACCACTCTCCATGCTGCTCTGTCCCATCTGGAGCAGCCGGGGAGTTATGTGAGGCTGCTGTTTGTGGATTTTAGCTCTGCTTTTAACACTATCCTCCCCCATAGACTGGTGTCCAAGCTAGAGGCGATTGGACTCTCCAACTCCACCTGTCTCTGGGTTTTGGATTTTTTGTCAGAACGTTCTCAGAGGGTTAGAGTAGGGTCACACATGTCCACAGCCCTTAGCCTTAACACCGGCTCACCACAGGGTTGTGTGTTGAGTCCCCTGCTCTACACTCTCTATACGTATGACTGTACAGCCATCTATTCCAGCAACAAAATCATCAAGTTTGCTGATGACACTACGGTGGTAGGGCTCATTTCAGGAGGGGATGAGTCCGCCTATCGGGACGAGGTAGAGCGGCTCTGTGTTTGGTGTGGAGAGAACAATCTGGCTCTTAATACGGCTAAGACCAAGGAATTGGTGGTGGATTACAGGAAAAAAAAGGCGGACATTCAGCCCTTGTATATCAACGGGGAACGGGTGGAGAGGGTGGCGGAATTCAGGTTTTTGGGAGTAGCTATCGATCAGGGCATGACTTGGAGCGCACATACCACTGCTCTGGTGAAGAAGGCCCAGCAGAGAATTTATTACCTCAGACTTTTAAAGAAGAACAATCTGAGTGAGAGACTGCTGGTGTGCTTCTACCGAGGCTCCATAGAGAGCATTCTTACATACTGTATTTGTGCTTGGTTCTCCAGTTGTACAGCTAGGGAGAGGAAGGTGCTCCAGAAGGTCATAACCACAGCCCAAAGGATTATTGGTCATCCTCTCCCATCTTTGGAAGAACTGTACGGTTCCCGTTGTCTTAGGAAAGCAAATAACATCCTGCAGGATTCATCTCACCCGGGACACGGTCTGTTTGCACTACTGCCTTCTGGCAGGAGATATAGAAACATCAAGTCAAAGACAAATAGACTGAAAAACAGTTTCTATCCAAGAGCTGTGGCCTTTTTGAATGCTGTAACTCGATAGTGTGACCTGGGAGTTTGATGGGTGTGGTGTGGGTGTGGCTGGAATGTGGTTTGTTTGGTTGTTGTTGTTGTCTTGCTTTTGATGTTTTAAGGGATGGCATCCAATTTCGTTGCACTTTGTACAATGTTGCACTTGTGTAATGACAATAAAGAATCTATTCTATTCTATTCTATTAATGAGGATTGAAAGAGAGGGGGGTTTCCCTGGCACTTTATATGTCAAAAGAAATGTCCTGAGAAATTGTGGCAACTGGGACCCACTCGGAACCAAAATATGTCACCTTTCAATTTATTTACATGCTGTTTATAAAACTGAAGTGTTTAAGAGTCCGCAGTAGCCTTGTGAGGAGGATGGTGAGAACATCAGAGCAACTTGGCCACACTCCTGTAACCACTCACTGGCCACACTATTGTGACCTCCCAGCAGCTCCACCAGGTCTAGTGCACACCAACCACCTCTGGGTACAGTCTAAGTTTAATTAGGCATAGTAATATTAGGATTTCCTCCCTTCCCCTTTCCTACCTATGAAATACTTTCTCAAAACAGTTGTAACATGCCAGAAGAAACATTCATTACACAATTGGACATACTGATAACTACCCATTCACTTGCCTTCTGGACAGAATGGACAACAGGGAAGCTTTTTGCTTATCATTTTAATATAAACTTTTATATAAAGCTGAAATCAGACCTGTGAATACAATGGCCACATTAGTCAACAGATAATTTTGTGTTTTTCTTTCTTCTTCCTTCCTGCCTTGAAAAAACACCCTGTGCTTTTCTATAATCAATTCTTCTTTTCCCTTATTGTGTCTTGCACCATTATCTCATCCCCCCTCTTTTAAACATGTGATATTTGTAAGTGCTTTTACAGCATTTCATATTAAGATCTTGGAAAGCAGATTTCACTTTATTGAATTTTGTGAAGTACCCCAAGTGTCAACTTCCCTGGTAAATTGAAAACGTGACTCTTTATTTTTCCTCTGTTTCTCTCTCTCTCTCAAAATAAAAAACCCAGACATTATAGCAGGAGTGCATCCCAAAAATATTCCCACAACATGTTTTCACAATATTTAACTCAGCGAATTCACTGCAACACAATGTGGGTAGGACAACTGAACTTAATTTTTTTTTGGTAAAGTTTTTTATTAAGTTTTAACAATGCACAATATAAAAGAAAAAATACAAAGACAAGAACAAGACAAACATTAAACACAAAAATACAAAAATGCATACATTAAAAAACTAATAATAAAAAAGAAAAAGCACATATAAAAAAACACAAAAATTCCCTCTTTCTTAATTTTATATCTTAAATTCACATATTTTCCTGACTTCCTCACATCCCCCGTTCTTGTATCCCTTTTAAAAATTGGTTCAGCAAATTCATAGCCCTTTAGTTTATCTATTGTTGGTTTAATCTTAAATTTTATCTTGTTGCTAGAACCCCCACAGTTCATTTCAATGTCATCAACATTCAAAAATTTTACAATGTTTCTGCAAATAGATTTTAAATTTTCCCCAATCTTCTTCCACTTGCTCTTCTCCCTGGTCTCGAATTCTGCCAGTCATCTCCGCCATCTCCATGTAGTCAATTAGTTGCATCTGCCAGTCTTCCACGGTGGGTAGATCTTCTGTCTAGGACAACTGAACTTAAAATGGCTTTTAAAAAGATTAGAGTATGCTGGGTTGGAGCTCACAGGGACAGCCTATGTGTATTCCTTCAGACCCCCAACCTCAAAACACATGGAAAGCAGTGGAACAGACATATCAGCGGGCATGGGGCAAGCATGTGCAACTCCAATTGACCTGTATATGGTCTTAATCACATAGAGATAGAATACCGCAGGACTGGCTTTACCTTTAGGCAGAATGAGTCATCTGCCTCAGGCAGCTGACTTAGCATGTCACAAAAGGCAGCAGATTGTTAATTATTTAATTTATTGTTCATACAGTTTTACATGTTGCATGCTGCATTGCAGATCCCTCATTGAGCAGGCAATTGGACCCCATGACCTCAAACCTGATGATTCTTATCATTCATTGTGGCCTCCTATGACCTTAACGGTGGAATGCCCCTTTTATTCTTTCCACAGCACAGTCTGAGACATGTAGCCAGAAAATGCATGGACCCCAATATAAAGCTGTAGCTCAGTTAAGAAAACAAAAAAAAGTACATGCCTGGCACACAAGAAGTCCTAGGTTCAATCTCCAGCATGGACTCTTGGGGAAATTGTATTGTTTAACCAGAGGGAGTAGTGCCTGTGTACGGTAGTACCTTGGTAGTCAAACGCCTTAGTTGTTGAACAAATAAGTGAGTGTTCCAGTTTGCGAATGTTTTTTGGAAGCCGAAGCTCCTGCAGCTAATCAGACGGTTTTCGAACCGTTTCGGGAGTCAAATGGACTTCCAGAATGGATTGAATTTGAGAACCAAGATACGACTGTACTCATTTTGTATGGAGCTATTATTCATAATAATTCTGATCAAGAAATGGTTCGTAATACATTCAAAAATAAAGAAATTCCTAAGAAATGCGACTCACCTACTGTTTCTGGGAAACTATCAAAGCAATAAATAAATATGACACACAGAGAAGACAAACAACTCACTGATTTGATGAGAAATGTAATAAACTGATTAATTTTCGGAATGGGACCTATAAATACAATAGTGCTATACACACAGAAATATTTCCATTAAAATAATTTAATACTTTGGAATGGGCTATTTTACATGTATAGTTATCGTCTGTTGTAATATATATTGATTCTATGAGTAATAAGAAATATAGATTGTTTTTGAGAGGGCTGGTGTTTCGGGAGAGGGTGGAGTTGCAGCTTTAGTAGGAGTTTGCCATATTGTATCCAATTCTTCACACTACAATGGTGAGGGGCAGGCTTGGACTGATTGCTGTGACACTTTCAGATGAAAGCTGAAGTAAATGATAGGATTGAAGGAATCTAGAAGAAGTCTTTAATCCCCCGCAAGCTACTGAGACAGCCTATGAAGCTGAATGGAGGCAAAATGATGGACAATTGGTCATCTATTTCTCATTTCACTACCCAGCCTCATTTGAGCCAGCTCGAGTGCTACTGATCTGCCTTATTCAACTGTAGAAGAGACAATAAGTAGTTGCCCCCTGCTGTGTATGTCAAGGCTCAAAGACCAGCAAGAAGGAAGTAGCAGAAGAAATGGAAACCAGGAGCTGGTTTGACCATGGTTGGTTGGTTTACCACAGCTTAACCACAATTTGTAAACTAATCTGAAACTTTGATTTCACAGCCTGGTTTGCAGTTAACCTCTAGCAGTGGTTTAGGTATGTAGAAAACAACAACAAGAAATCACAATTAAGCATTATGTAAGCATAGGCTTATCATAATGTCACTTTTAATATGCATTATATTGATTCCTCCAGGCTTAGGAATCAAATGTTCCCTTTATTATATGACAATCTAAATTGTGTGGTGGTTTGAAAATGAAAATTAATCATGTCAGAGATATCAGATGACTGTATTCTAAATGAATACATCTAAAGGGCCGTCTCTACCACATGTATATACTTGCTTATTAATATTTTCTTCCAAAGCTCATCTCAGAATGCTCCCCATTCAAAACCTAAGTCTCCTCTGTCATGGTGACTCTTCCTAGGTGTTTCCACCTAGCACCAGTATTATTTTCCTTTAGACATCAGGCAAAGTTGGTGTTTCCACACCCCCCCCCTGTGTTTTAATAAAATAAACTCTTTTATTGGTGTTTTCACCTGTTGCTTTTTACTTTATTTTGATTTTTATTGTCTGGATTTTCTGCTTCATCATGTTGGTTTGTTGGTTTTATCATGTATTATTTTATTTTAGTGTTTTTATTATTGTAAGCTGCCTTGAGGCTGTTTGGAGCAAGGCAGACAATATTAACTCAACCAGTTCCTGTGGGGCAAGGGATCAAATCCTAGAACACAGTATGACTCCATGTACATGAGTGTAAGTGAAACTGGGATGGTGGCATGGGCTCCTTAGGGGAGGAAGGGTGGGCTATAAATTGAAAAGAAGGAGAAAGAGTGCTGTCAGGGTTTATACTCCAGGGACTCTATCAATATTCCACTGTCTCTATCAATGCACATAGTATGGAAATACAGGATGGACTCTAGTAATAATTGTAGGGACTGGAGGTATTTTTAGAAGGAAAAGGTGAAACAAAAAAGTGAGGAAGAGCTACATCATACATCAAGGATGCGTATACTGTATTTGAGAGGAAGTCTATGAATAAGTTGGAACCATGTGGTAAAAAAAAAGGAGATTCAAATAATAGTGATATCACTTTGGGGGTCTGCTAAAAGAACTTGCATATGCAATCTCAGAGCCTTGGTCTATAACTTTTGAACATTCTTATAAGAAGCGAGACTGGAAGGGAGCAGATGCCCCCAAATTCAAGAAGGAGAAAAAATATCAAAGCAGCTACTGACTGGTCATCTTGGCACAAATTCTAGAACAGATAATTAAGCAATTAGGTTTTGTGCCTTTAGAAACAAAATGCTGATAACAAGGAACTAACCCAGGCTCCTTAAGAACAAGCCATGCCAGACTAGACATCTTTCTTGTTTGATCAAGTTGCTAGTCTGGTAGAACAGGGGAGAGCTGTGGACATAGTACAGTGGTACCTCGGGTTAAGTACTTAATTTGTTCCGGAGGTCCGTTCTTAACCTGAAACTGTACTTAACCTGAAGCACCACTTTAGCTAATGGGGCCTCCTGCTCTGCCGCGCCGCCAGAGCACAATTTCTGTTCTCATCCTGAAGCAAAGTTCTTAACCTGAAGCACTATTTCTGGGTTCGCGGCGTCTGTAACCTGAAGCGTCTGTAACCTGAAGTGTATGTAACCTGAGGTACCACTGTATATCTTGATTCAACAAAGCTTTTGGCAAGGTCCCACATGAAATGCATGTTGGCAAGCTGGTGAAAAATGGGTTAGATGATGTTAGGCGGATTTGTAGCTGGTTGATGGACTGTGCCCAAAAATTGCTCACCAATGGCTTTTCATCAACCTAGAGAAAAGTGGCCAATGTGTGCTGCAGGTTTATGTCTTGGGCCTGATGTTGTCTGACATTGTTATAACTTACTAGGACAAAAGAGCAGAAGGAATACAGTGGTAGCTTGGGTTATAAACACCTCAGGTAACAAACACTTCGGGTTACAAACTCCGCTAATCCAAAAGTAGTACCTCAGATTAAGAACTTTTACTCAGGATGAGAAGCAGGGGCCCTGGATAGCTCAGTGGGTTAGACCATGGTGCTGATAACACCAAGGCTGCAAGTTCGATCCCTGTATGGACCAGCTGCATATTCCTGCATTGCAGAGGGCTGGACTAGATGACCCTCAGGGTCCCTTCCAACTCTACAGTTCTGTGATTCTGTGATTAGCTAAAGTGGTACCTCAGGTTAGAACGGTTTCAGGTTAAGAATGGACATCTGGAACGAATTAAGTCCATAACCTGAGGTACCACTGTACTCATCAGAACTGCAAAGGACAAAAAAAGCAAAAACCAAAACCAGGTAAGGTAGCAGACAAAAATAGAATCCAAGATACCTTGGCAGTATGAAGAATTGGGCCACCCCCCCCAAAAAAAAACACCTAACAAAATGAATTCCACAGAGATAAATATTATACATTCTGGTAGGAAGATTCAGATGCACAAATGGAGGATGGCTTCGAAGTGGTACATTTAAAAAGTGTTTTAGCTTGGTAATCACATTATACAAATTAAGAAATGTATAATGTGAATGACAAGTTCTCTTTCCCCTCCCCCTTTTGAAAAGAGGAAGGCTTTGTTAGGCTATTTTCCTGCAAAGTCAGCTAATTCAAAGTAGAAATGTTTTGCAAAAATGGCAGTAATGAAACAACCTGATTGGCAGTGGAGAGTCAAGCAGCGTACATGTTTTGGGAGAACTAGACAGTTTCAGTGGCTCACCTGAATTACTTTAGCTATTTGTATGTCAATGACAATCAGAGCAAAACATAAGAGAACAGTCCTCTGAGTCTCTAAAAGGTAGAGGACACATAATAATAATAATAATAATAATAATTTTTTATTTATACCCCGCCCTCCCCAGCCAAGGCCGGGCTCAGAGCGGCTTACAAGCAATAATAAAAACAAGATGAGTGATTACAACTTAAAAACAAAAATAAAATACAACATTAAAATAATGGAACATTAAAATATTAAAATGGAGCCTCATTGCAGGAGAAGGAAAAGAAAAAAGAAAAAGGGGGCGGAGGGAATCAAATTGGCTCCAATCCAAAGGCCAGGCGGAACAACTCTGTCTTACAGGCCCTGCGGAAAGAGATCAGATCCTGCAGGGCCCTGGTCTCATGAGACAGAGCGTTCCACCAGGCCGGAGCCAGAGTTGAAAAGGCCCTGGCTCTGGTTGAAGCCAATCTAACTTCCTTAGGGCCTGGGACCACTAGGGTGTTGTTATTTATGGACCTTGAGGCTCTCCGTGGGGCATACCAGGCGAGGCGGTCCCGTAGGTACGAGGGTCCTAGGCCGTGAAGGGCTTTAAAGGTCAAAGGCAGCACCTTAAATCTGACCCTGTACTCCACCGGGAGCCAGTGCAGCTTGAAAAGCACTGGATGAATATGCTCCCATGGCAGAGACGCTGTGAGGAGCCTCGCTGCAGCATTCTGTACCCGCTGGAGTTTCTGGGACAGCTTCAAGGGCAGCCCCGCGTAGAGCGAGTTACAGTAGTCAAGCCTGGAGATGACTGTCACATGGATCACTGTGGCCAGGTCGGGGCGGGAAAGGTAAGGGACCAACTGCTTGATGCGGCGAAGGTGGAAAAATGTCGCCTTGGCTGTTGCTGTGACTTGCGCCTCCATGGAAAGGGAGGCGTCAAGGATTACACCCAAACTCTTAACGGAAGGCAATGGCACTAATTGGGCCCCCGCAAGAGAAGGGAGTTGGTCCCTCATCCCCATGCTATCCCGACCTAGCCATAGGACCTCTGTCTTCGAAGGATTTAGTTTCAATCGGCTCCCACGAAACCATCCAGCCACAGCTTCCAAGCATCTGGTCAGTGTGTAAGGGGCCGAGTTGGTGTGGCCATCCATCAGTAGATAGAGCTGAGTGTCATCAGCATATTGATGACAGCCCAGCCCAAAGCTCCGGATAATCTGGGCAAGGGGGCGCATAAAGATGTTAAAAAGCATTGGGGAGAGAATTGCGCCCTGCGGCACTCCACACACCAAGGAGTGGCGTGACGACATTTCCCTCCCTAGTGCCACCCTCTGTCCCCGACCAGAGATAAAAGAGCACAACCAGTTACGGGCTATGCCCTGTATCCCCACGTCTGCAAGGCGATGGTCCAGAAGATCATGATCGACCATGTCAAAGGCTGCTGACAAATCTAAAAGGATCAGCAGTCCTGACCCGCCTCGATCCAGTTGTCTACGGATATCATCTGTTAGGGCAACCAGAGCCGTCTCTGTCCCAAAACCAGGACGGAAACCGGACTGAAATGGATCTAATGCCGATGTTTCCTCCAGAAACCTACCAAGCTGTTCAGCAAGCGCTCTCTCAATTACCTTACCCAGGTATGGAAGATTTGAAACTGGGCGGTAATTGGATAGGTCTAAGGGATCTAATGAAGCTTTCTTTAAGAGTGGACGCACCACTGCTTCCTTCAGTTCCCCTGGGAATGTCCCCGTGTCAAGGGACAAATTGATAATTTCAACCAGGGGGGTCCGCGCAACATCTGGACACTCCCTAATCAGCCAAGATTACAATCACATGGTGACTGAGCAGTGAGCAAGATCGCGTTTCATGATCTATCAGGATTGTGTGTGTTAAAAAGGGATGGCTTTTGTCTGTAAAGGGAGATTCTGTTTGAATGAACAGAGGTTTCCAGATCAATGAAATATTAGATCTCTCTTATAGTAGATAGGTAGCCGTGTTGGTCTGCCATAGTCAAAATAAAAAAATTCCTTCCAGTAGCACCTTAAAGACCAACTAAGTTAGTTCTTGGTATGAGCTTTCGTGTGCATGCACACTTCTTCAGATATCTGAAGAAGTGTGCATGCACATGAAAGCTCATACCAAGAACTAACTTAGTTGGTCTTTAAGGTGCTACTGGAAGGAATTTTTTTATTTAGATCTCTCTTATGTAACTCCATATTCAAAAGATGATGAAAAGATGGAGACAATAGTGGGGTTGGCTGAGAACTTAGTTCTGATTCACATTTTCATGTGAGCCCACCTACTGCGCACTTCCTGAAACAATACACAAACTGTAATACAAGGATTCTTTAAAATTCACAAATTTCTCTGAATTTTGTTGGGCAGTTCTCCAATTGAAAAAATGTACAAAAATGTGTATTTTAGTGGAAAATATGCATAAAAATGCATGCATTAATAAAAATAACACAAACAATGCACTATATTAGGGGAAACAGCTTGTAAAAATGTTTAAATATCCAAATGTATATTGGAGAAAATTGTAAAGAATATAATATATAGTAGGAGAAATTTTCACTACAACAAATTGTGAGGGCGGTTTTTTAAAAAAATGTAGACTGATTCAAAAATGTGACAAGCTGAGCTTACAATTGAATAAAATTAGATACTACAATTTCAATAAAAAATGAAGCAGATTTGTTCTGGGAGGAAAAGGTAGGGAATAGACTCAGGGAAACAGTTCTGGCCAACCCCCAAATATAGGGTATTTCTTTTCTGCTAAATATTTGCCATTGCACATTTTCAACAAGTGTAGAGGAAAATAAATTCACTAGATGTCTAAAAAATATAAAACCAGGGTCTTCACAGGATTTTGTTGCAAAGAAATGGAAGGAAGGATGGATTCATTCCACATTGAGGGTTTTATATCATGTTTCTACTGGCAACTTGCTCCATCACAGCCCTTTCATCCTGGGATGTAGAGTGTATCTCAAGATGGAATGCTTTGAATCCAATGAGCAGTCAATAAACAAGTCTCACAGAATTGGAGAGGTATCAGAATTAGGGAGGAGAATTTACTGCAGACAAGATGGGTGCCTCAAATCCTTCCTGATCATCTTCCGAATCAGTAAAGAACCTATTCCTAACTGGCTCAGACACCCTGCAGAAGTAAGGTGGCTCATTAGAGCAACCCAGTTGTCCACATGCCCCACGGCTTCTAATGCAGTGAGGGGGAGGCAAACTTTCTCCTTCTCCCTACACCAGAGAAGGATCTCTGGACTTTCAGAGGAGGTTCAGAACCTGCTGGACTGTATCTAGTCCTGGATTCATTCTAGGAAGTTTCCACATCTACCAGAAGCCATAAATTCTGATTCCAGTAGGTGTGGAACTCTACCCTACCCCATGCACAGTTCTATCCTAATAAACTGGCAGTGAAACATTATCACCCGGTGAAAGAACATGGGAGGTAGCCTTGATGTCAAAGGGTAGATTGAAAAAGAAGAGATGGCTGCCAAAGACTGAGCAGAGCTAAGGCAGAGGGATATCTGCAATGAAGCCATTTAAGCATCTCAAAATCAGGCTGTATTAAGAGGGACCCCTCAGTCACTATGATGATGTCAGAAGCAATACTGAATAGGTTCTGAAGAAATTACCACAAAAATTCCCCATATGACACTAATGGTTGAAGGGGTGGACGTTAACATTCCATAGCAACATCATATTATGTTTGAATGTCAGATTATCTCCTGCTCCAGAAGGATGGCCCTCATTAATTTTTGGACACATATCAAACCATGTTTGGAAAGGCCCTCAGAAACAGAACTACTGCATTCCAGGGATTGTGGCTAGTGACTGCTGATGATGGTACTCTTAGAATCATAGAATTCTAGAGTTGCCAGGGATCCCCAGGGTCATCTAGTCCAAGTCCCTGCAATACAGGCATCTCAACTAATGCATCCATGACAGATGGTCATCCAACCTCTACTTAAAAACCTACACGGAAGGAGAGTCCACCACCGAAAGAGTCCATTCTACTGTTGAACAGCTCTTAGTGTCAGAAAGTTCATCCTAATGTTTATTTGGAAGCTTCTTTCATGTAACTTGAAGCCACTGGTTTGGGCTCTATCCTCTGGAGCAGGAGAAAACAAACTTGCTCTATCTTCCATCTGACAGTCCTTCAGGTAATTGAATATGGCTATCATCTCTCCTCTCAGTCTTCTCTTCCCCAGGCTAAACATATCCAATTCCATCACTCATTCCTCATAAGGCTTGGTTTCCAGACCCTTGATCATCTTGGTCGCCCTCTTCTGCACAGCTTCTCAATATTCTTCTTAAATTGTGGTGCCCAGAATTGGGCACAGTAATCCAGGTGTGGTCTGACCAAAGCAGAATAGAGCAGTACTATTCATTCCCTTGCTCTGGACACTATACTTCTGTTGATGTAGCGGAAGAGCAGGCGGGTTTCAGGCAAGGCAGATCCACCATAGACCATTGCTTCACCCTAGCCTATTTAATTGACAAATATGCCAGAAAATCCCGTGGGGTGCTATACGCAGCCTTTATCGATCTAAAGGCTGCCTTCGATTCAATTCCACGCGCAAGACTCTGGGACAAATTGAGCGCATCAAGTATAGACAAAAGACTATTATTTCTGCTCAGCTGTTTATACAAAGACACGGTGTTGTATGTAAGAACTTCGTTAAATGGCCATCTCATAGGACCAGTTCCTGTCAGCAAGGGGGTCAAGCAAGGTTGCATCCTGGCCCCAGTTCTATTCAACTTTTACATCAATGATATGGTTAACTGTTTGTCATCTCCGGACTTCCATGCCCCCAAACTGGCTGACAAATCAATATCCGTGCTTTTGTATGCTGATGATGCGATACTCCTATCTCGAACAAGAATAGGCTTAAATAGGCTCATAGGTGAATTTTCAGCATACTGTAGGAGAGAGCAACTGGTAATAAATTATCAGAAAACAAAAATCATGGTTTTTGGAAGGAAATGCAGACAGTACAGCTGGAGGATGGATAACCAGACAATCGAACAGGTTAAAGCCTTTAAATATCTGGGTATCGTCTTCCAGTCGACCGGGTCCTGGGACGTCCATCAAAAATATGCCAAAGAAAAAGCAGCTCAAAGTATTAAGATGCTGTTGCGCTTCTTTTACACGAAGGGGGGCAGATATATTCCAGCAGCCTTTGAAGTCTTTCAGGCAAAACCTCTGGCGCAGTTACTGTATGGGGCACAAATCTGGACGGGGAACCACTGCTCAAGTCTTGAAACCGCTCAGTCTAAATTCCTAAGGCAGATATTCGGCGTCCCCTCCTGTGTCCCAAACGCAGCTTTACGACTCGAGGCCTGTCTTCCATCTGTAGAAACTCAGACCTGGCAAAGAACACTCAACTATTGGCTTCGTCTTAATCTAAATCCACCCGGTCTACTGCCTCTAGTAATGCAAGACCCTCATAAAAGCATGTGGTTCAAAACCGTGCATCAAAAACTCCTTACATGCGGTCTGCATTCGCAATCCCTACTATCAATGGGCCTCATTAAAGCAAAGAGTCTAATAGGCCAGCGCCTGAAAGACATTGAACGGCAAAACAACCTGACTATTCTAAAGAAAATGTGCCCATGGTATACTTACTTTCCCCCTTCCCACTTTGACTCCCCAGCTTCATATCTGTTTAAACTAACCATCCCAAAATACAGACGCGCCTTTACATTGGCTAGATGGGATGTTCTTCCCTCAGCTGTACTCGAAGGTCGTTACCAAAAGACTCCATTTGAAAAACGACTCTGCCCATGTAGAGATGGTAACACGGAAACAGTGTCCCACGTCCTCCTATCCTGCCCCCTTTATAAAGACCTAAGGAATGAGATTATTACTCCACTCATTCTCCCCAACCCCGGCCGGCCACAAGATATTATGCTGTTCTTTCTCTTATCTGATACGGATAGTCAGACAACAGAGAAGGTCGCAAGGTACATCGAGAGAGCTGTGAAACTGAGGGCCACCATCTGAGTGACAGACTTGTTCATCTGACGGACCTCCTTTTGTTTGTTTCTATCCCCTTTTCATGTTTATCCTATTTTATTTTTTAATTCTTGTATAGCTGTGGCCTGTTGGCTTTGCTAATAAAGTTCTGATGATGATGCTGCATCACACTGTTGGCTCGTGTTAAACTGGTTGTCTACTAAGACCCTTAGATCCTCTTCAATCCAGATGTTCCCCAATTTATATTTGTGCCATTTACATGGCCATGAGTGCCATATATATGGCCATGAGTTTTCTTGACGTAAAAAGCAGCCATTCAGCTGAGTGGGGAACATACATTTCAAGATTATAAATTGCATAAACTCACAATTCCACCTTGCCCTAGAGGCATGACAAAAATTCTCATTAGAGTTGGTGGAAGTTTAATAACATGAATTACAACATTGGCTGTTAAATTTCTGCTGTTCTCAATGAAAGTGAAGTACAGAACTCCGAATAACTTTAGCTAAAAACTGTTCAATGGAGCTGAGAATTGGCAGTTTTTAAAGCAAATGTCTCTACTATTATTATTGCTGTTGTTCATCTCTTGAGCAACTGAAGCCCACAGGGCATGGTATACAGAGAGGTATCAGGTAATAGTGACTGACACCTGAGGCCGGTTGTTAGCGCTGGAAAATTCTTGGCCAGGGCATCAAAAGGCTACATATGGAGTCACCTTAATACCAGACTATGAGCAGCTTTGATGCAGAAAACTCGTTCTAACAACCTCCAGAGCAAAACTGAACCCCATATAATAGTGCCAGTCCTCACCCCTCAGTGGTCCAGCTGGGAGTGTGAAAACTTGACTGCAGCATATCCAAAGTCCCTAAAGACCATATTATTTTAGTACAGAAGCTTGAAATTCTAGTGACCTAGAGAAATCTGACAACAGAGTCTATTTATAATTTTGACAGTGACTCTTCAAGACATGTTCTTTTCCAGGGTATAAACAATGACGTGTTGTTGGTTTGTTAAAAAAAAAAAAAAGAGGTGGAAGAACTTTTCGCTTCTAATTGTCTGACATTTGCAAATTGACACACAAAAACACTGCAGCATTACTGCTTAGAGAAAATGCTGGAGCCATAATACCACTCTGTATTATATACTTGTATGTGAAATACAGAGCATAGCTTCCATTTGCTATTCTTGCAGAGAATCTGGCCGGAGCTTTTTAAGCAGGGCCTATTGACCAAATGTCAGTCAGTAATGAAAGGTGTGGCGTTCAGCTCAGCACAGCTGCCAAGAGCTGCTGTACCTGTCAGTTTCATTTGCAATTCAATTGTTTGATACTTTTCTTGGGTGCCACGAGGCAGTTTAGCATCTCTAGGCCTTTCTGACGGAATAAGATGGCACCTTTTATTATAATCCTTAGAAAGTAAAACTGACAATGCCATCCAAATCCAAAAAATGGAATTCAATCACTGGGGCATTTCATAATATCGCCGTTGTCAGATATTTTACATTATCGTGACTGTCAGCATCTCACAGAAGTAGTGTTACGCCACGTAAAATGGATGGCTGGGTTTTAACTATCTGACATGACAAATATGAGGAAGGAGGGGCCCAATTGGCATTATGAAATACGGTGGGGGAAAGAACCCCAAGTGTCCCTTGGTCTTTAATGAGCCTTTTGCTCATTTTTATGATCCTCTATGCACTTCAGACCAGTTGGCAAGTGATGGAGAACACACAGGGTATTTACAAGCAGGGAGGAAAAGAATAGGCTGTCGGATTCTGACAAATTATCCCTGGAGAAGAAAATAACTCCTTAAGAAATACAGTTGGTGCTAAATTTAATAAAAGCTGGCTCTGATGGATTCCCTCCGGAATTCCACGAGACCCTTTCATGTGCACTTTATCCCCACTGCTGTCAAGA
Organism: Podarcis bocagei; assembly: GCF_964188305.1. Lineage (NCBI taxonomy): Eukaryota > Metazoa > Chordata > Lepidosauria > Squamata > Lacertidae > Podarcis > Podarcis bocagei. The sequence continues at coordinate 36,650,909 of NC_138126.1, forward strand.
GTTTCTGAGAAGTTATAACACAGTATTTGAAGAATTTTCCCCTATACCCCAGACTATAATTATTCCCCACCTTGCCCTGAAAAAAGAGGGCAAAGCCAGGCGCAAAGACCTCTCCTTGTCAGTTAATACAAACTTAATTGCCAGATTGAGACATCACATTGCTGTCTGCACCAAGTTATTTCTCAAGGACCAGCATAGCTGGGTTAAGATATTTGCTGCACATCTGCTCAGAACCACAGCAAAGTCCACTTGTGCTTATGCTAGTGATGTGCCGAAATCTGTCCTCCAGTTTCTCAAAAAGTTTTCTTTCCCTCCGAAAAAGAGCTCCATTTATCTGCCTAATTCTATGGGCACCTGAGAAAGTCATTAGAATTTTGTTCAGTTTAGGAAGTTCATTAGAATTTTGTTCAGTTTAGGGTCTTTGGCTTACCTTATCACTGTTAGTAGTGTGTGCAGAAACATTTATGTAGCATTCTGCAACATCCCTGACTTCCTGATCTGAAAAAGCTGCCTGGGAGAAGTTACCTCATGATTATACCTTCCTTGGACTTTTATTGAACTGGGGGCACCTGGGAAGGCTGCAGGCCACGGGTGAGATGATTTGTAGAATGTAAAAAGGAACAATTCCAAATACCCTTTGGTCACCTCAAAGAGTAAGTTAAATGCAACAATAACCCCAAACAGTGCTACATAGGAACAGTAGAGTGGAAAGGGATCACAAGGGTTATTTAGTCCAATCCCAAGTAATGCGGGAATTCCCCCCCCCCAACGTGGCTCAAACCCACAACCCTGTGATTAAGAGTCTCATGCTGTAGCTCAATGGTACGGCACATGCTGTACTTGCATGTTTGGGGAGTGGTTTGTGGTCCTCTTTCCCCACAATAACAAATTCTAAGTGATGCAGCTTATTTGGGGGGAGGGGGGAGGGTGTCAAGTCCTTAGTCTGCACTTGCCTACAATACACAATACAAACATACAAACACAAAAACAAACATGTATAATTTCATATCCAATTTTTCTTAAAACTTGTTTCGCTGACTTCCCCATACCTCCCCTTTCTGCATTCCAATTCCCAAATTTTTTCAGCAAATCCTCCCCTTAATCTTATTCAGTTTTTCCTTTTCTTTTCTTTTACTTGATCTTATACAGCTGTAATCCCTTACTTTCTATAACCACAACATTTTAACACTCATTAATTTTGCAATTCTTCTTAAGGTAAATTTTTAATTTCTTCCAATCTTCTTCCGCCGTCTCTTTCCCCTGGTCTCGGATTCTGCCAGTCATTTCAGCCAGGCCCATATAGTCTATCACCTTCATCTGCCCGTGGTGGCCATTTTGGGTGCTGCGGTCCCACAAAGCCTTGCGCTGAGCTCTCACTCCCAAAAAGCTCTTGGGGGGGGCAAGAGTGAGGTGCAAGTCACATGACACACCCGGAAGACACATATCCCAGCTTTGGGTCTGAAAAAGTTGGACAGTATGTGGGTAAGAGGGTCTGACTAGAGAGAGATCCAAGAGTTTGACGGAGCAACCTAGAGGGACACCTTTGGCACCCAGGCACGAGGTTCTTTAGCCCTGCTATAAGACATGCAGCTTGCCTGTAAGGAGGCTGAGGAACCTCTGGGCCATGGGCCAAACTTGGTCTACCTTCTCATGTTGTTGATAGGTGGGTTAAAGTTGCTCTGTGGGGGTTGGGTCAGATAAAGAACCAACGTATCAGGAATAAAGCTAAACTGCAATTGGAACCCTTCTTGACTTCTAGTTTTCTACGTGGAGAAATTTAGCATAGAGCCTTCAATCAGATGACTCTCCCCTCCCTGAATGGTTGAGAGTTAAGCCTAACAGTGCACTAATGTGGTGACTGATAAATAAAGGGAATGGGTGTGTAAGTGAAATGCTAGCTAATTTATTCTCACCCTACTCATAGATATATTTAATCACGCTCAAAGTTTGTAAATTTAGATTCAAGTTCGCAATGGTAGAAATCTATTTTGCATGGTTTATAGAGTTCTGGAAGGATTTATTACTTCTAGCTAGAGGTTTTTACACCGACTTTCAGAGATTTATAATTCCCCAAATCAGGAAAAAGTCCATACTGAACTTGATTTGAATATCTGTTGACTTGATAGACCATATTTATTCCCCCAGTTAGAAATTTCAGCAGTATATGCTACTACCTCATCCAAGATGGGGAATGTGAGACTAATTGCAGCTGAAAATGCTCTCCTGGCTTCATAAAACATCCTGCCTTTGGACATGGCAATGGCTGCTTCATATCTAGTGATATGTGAACTAGCTAGCTATCACAAGCTGCAATTTCTACAATCTGGTTCCTCTGACTAGTTTTTCTTACAAAACAAATAACTTACTTATCCCATATCACTACTAGGTAAAGAATGCCATACAGCCCAAAAAAATCTACATCTGCACAATAGCTACACATCCCTACTACAATGCACATTATACCAAGCTTCTGAGAAATTTTTAAGTTGATCGCCTACCAACGGTGGCTGAACGGGCAAACTGGGACAAGGGAAAATGTCCTAGGATTAGAGTAGCTCTGTGCTACTTGAGTGGACACACAAAAGGTGTTTGGAAGGCGAGCGGATATTGGACCCGCCCAGGAGACCAAATATACAGGTTGCAACCACAAGGGACAAAATTTCATGTCTTTGTTGGAATTCTCCAGCCAAATCTTCTGCTACAGGTCTCTAATACAAAAATTATGGCTGACATAAGCACTGTTTTCATTTATGATCAAGCATTTGTGTGATCAAACACAGTGGCCCAGAAAGGAAAAGCAATGGGAAGGAGGAATAAAAGTCTAGTGCTATATTATGTTGTACATCAATGGTTAAGCACAGAATCAAGTGCTGGTGTAACAGGATACCTTGTGGTTGTGTACACTCATGGGGGTTTGAGATCTGTCGGGATGCCAGATTAGGAGCCAAAGACATGAGAATGGCCAGTTTGAATGCTTTATTAAAGAAGAATATAGACTTACAGCAAAAGCAGCCTGCCAGTTCTCCTTGTCTTCTCTTCCAGAGATGCAGGATGGACACTGCTGCAAGCAGGTCCTGCAGGAAGGAGATAGCTTGTAAGCACACAGCCCAAAATGCACACATTCTTTATATAGTTAAGCAGTATATGTCACATTGCCTAACTAGACGGGAACCCAGGTGGTCAATACCCAAAGCATTACCTATGCTTCCCCTTTCTGGGCTCAGAACCCAGTATCTCAGACCCAGTTAGTGTATCAAAGCAGGCATGTATAAACATATATGAGCTCATTGCTACAGCAACTACCAATTAATCCTGGGGTTATCTTGACTACCAATATGGCGCAAGCACAGCTTCCAGAGCAGCTCACCTATGACTTTACACACTTGTCCTTTATTTAGCATCACGAGTCCCATTTTTGCACACATATTCCACTACTGCGGCCACACAGAAGTTGATACTTTATCTTGGTTCTCTAGATGCAAGAGTCACTAAGACTGGATAAGCCTCTTTAGATATAAGATACAAAGAGTCTTTGAGTAGCAATAACTATGGACATAGGTTGAACTGGTAATAAACAAATTATCAATAAATCTAACCCATGGAATTATACACTGCAGATATTATAATGTCTGTGCATGACATATGTATCTATGTTTGAATGAAAAACTGTGACACAAAGACATTTTAAAGGTGTGACATTTTGTCACACCTTTAAAATAGAGAAACCACCTGCATGGTATGACTGTGGGTGGAAAGCAAATATGTGGTTTTTCAATGAATAAATTTTGATAACCTGCTCACAGCTTCTCTCTCTCTCTCTCTCTCTCCATCCTCATCTCTTGACATAGGATGTCTTTTCTGGATAGCCTCCAGAACTCTATGTCTAAAACAGCCTCCATGAACTTGGTGGCCTCCTGATGTCTTGGACTATAGCACCATATAGTTCCAGCCAACACTGGTGACACTTGCAATTCAAAACATGGGAAGGGTACCAGTTGACGAATGCTGTTGTCAAAGAAAAGCACTCTGTACTTCATAGTTATGTGTGAAAATGTTATAAATATAATCTATGGTTTAGCATATATATTTAAATCCTTCCTTCTTTTTTTAAAAGAACAAAGCCACATCTGGCTATCCAGAAGCAAATGACTTCTACTGCTGCGACACATTTGTCTCTTCTAATCTCCCACAATATCAAAACAGTTACATAAAGCTGATAGAAAGTTGAACTATGTTCAAGTGAAATGGTCATTTGTCATCTGTTCCATTTCCTAGCTGGAGCTCAGAGTGTTAAACATTAGCATTTAATATGATTGATGATCCTGCCAACACTCAAAAATAATACCAACTGATTGGCCATTATCCTGCAGGGCACCAGTTGTTTCAGAACGCAAAGCTTATTCCGAAATCACCATTTCACATTTTAAACTATGCATCTGACAGGTTCTGACTATTTTAAAACATCCTTACAGTTTATTACGTTTGTTATGCTGCTAAGAGTAAGCCTAATAGCCCAATCTGTATGAACGAGATGATAAAACCTTGCTGTGATTCCTAAGATAGTGGGCAACTTTTTGTATTTTTGTTTTAAATGTATTTAAATGGTGATCTGTTCTTCAAGATCACACCAGTAACTTGACCTTCTTATATTAGTCAAAACATCACTATTTCCTAAGAAGAAATATGTTTGCTGTTGTATTACGCCATAGTCTTTGGGGTTTCTTTCTTTCTTTCTTTCTTTCTTTCTTTCTTTCTTTCTTTCTTTCTTTCTTTCTTTCCTTCCTTCCTTCCAAGCAAGCAGTATATAAATTTTATGAAATAAATAAAATAAATAAACTTTCAGCACACTTCTTTCAGCAAGTCTCCTGTAAAAGGAAAGCAGAAACACCCACTAAAACAGGCATAGGCAAACTCGGCCCTCCAGATGTTTTGGGACTACAACTCCCATCATCCCTAGCTAATAGGACCAGTGGCCAGGGATGATGGGAGTTGTAGTTCCAAAACATCTGGAGGGCCGAGTTTGCCTATGCCTGCACTAAAACATTGCACATAAACTACCTGTGATGCTAAATGCGTCTTTGAATCTCATAATTTGGATTCTCCTGATTTGTAAGCCATGAAAGGGGTGGGGGGCAGGAATCCAGATGAGGACTGTAGTGCAGGAGTAGGAGAGCAACATATTTTCCTCACATTGTTTCCTCCCTGAAAACCATCCACTGTGCTGCTGCTTGGATGTCATCTGAGCATCAAAGAACTTTGCAGAGTTGGCAGAGCTAGCAGACGCATCCCTGCTGCACCCACCTTCAAACAGAGCTTCAATTCCTAGGGATGCTTAATTGCTAGAGAATATCTTGGTAGCAAGATGTTACGAAAATAGTGTTCATATTTGCAAGGATTTCCTTGGAAAAGAGAAATCTGCTTCTTTCTTCATTTAATTTTGGAAAGATATGTACACCTGCTCCTCAAGAATCATGTTCCTAGAGTGGATCCGTCCAGATAAATCTACATCTCATGCATCACACAAAGTCTCTATGTTTGAGTCAATGTCAACACTAGAATTTCCTGGGGTTTCTATTTATTACAAGGAAGTGATATTTCCATAGTCATAAGAGTGGCAAAGGACTCACCAGCTTTTCTGCAACTTTTAAAGATTGTGTCACTTTTTTATATAAAAAAAATCAAATTACCATATGCCAGATGTGACTCTGCTCTCGGAGGCTTCCCAACATAAATTTAGCATTAACAAAGTGTTGAGGAATCTCAGGTGGGGAAATGAGCAGAAAATATTTCCGACATCGTCATTCGATAAAGGATTCCTTTAGGAGCAAATTCCTGTATGCTTAATAAACCACCTGCAAATTTCAATCCGACAAAAATTAGCTTGGCACTTTTTCAGCTTTATACCATCAAGCCTTATGAAGAATTTGCAGATGTTGTATATTCAGTTCCATACGGGGCCCCTATTATGAGTCTTATGAGTTTGAAAGTCTGAAAACTGCTAGATTTCTTTTGTGAACTGCCCTGAGATCTTTCGATGAAGGGTGGGATATAAATCTAATAATTAATAATTAATAATAATAATAATAGAATGACATAAATGTCAATAACATGTGGCAGTGTTTGTATGGTCTCAGAGTTTGTGCTGGTCAACCTGGCATGTACACGGGTACACCTTTCAAATTTGCATTCCAGTTTTAACAGTCCTTGTTTTATGAATAATATTTTTCAAATGACAGCTAATTCCGCTAATGCAGTTTTCTAAATATCCCGTCTCCTGTGTGCAATGCAGGCAAAAACTTGGCACCATTGCACTGACAGCATTTCCCTTCCTCTTGTTTTAGTTTTAGATGTGCCTGAATGTCTTCTTTTGCAAGTTCAGGCAGAGTGGCAAGATGAAAAAGGAGGAAAGCACTCCTGCATCTTTAATAGGTTGCGTGGCAAGCCACTGTGGGAGAATTTCCCTTTGGCGGTTCAAGTACAGAGGCTCAAACCAAATTCCCAACGGTCCAGACTCTATTCAGTATTTCATTACAGGACAGAGTCCAAAGATTCTGTTAGAGTTTTCCATACCCAGGCAAAATATAAGTCATCCTCTGCCCAATCTCCTGCCTGTTAGGTTTCTGTGTGTTGCCACTGTGCAGTGCTTGGAGTCACAAGACTCTGTTTTGCATTCCAGACATTCCAGACTGTTGGAAGTCTCACAGGAGACAGGAGACGGATGTGATGTTACTGGTTTCCTGTTCCTTTGTTTTTCCGGTAGCTCTCTGCTTTCACAGAGAGAGGATGTTTCTTTCCTGTCTGCGTAATTAGAAATAAAACTCTTTGCAATGTAGCTCATACTTCTCATCCTTCCCTGCTGCTGGATACTCTGCGTAATGAAGGAAAGTGCCTGGAGCCTCATCAAAGGCTCAGGTCGTTAATCACGGTCGGAGGGGATTCTGGAGGACTCGACTCGGTCGTAGCGGAGATTCCGACACTGCCATCCCATCACCCCACCAGCTCTCATCCAACCATGATCCTTGGAAACCACTCAACCCAATTCTTTTTCTGGACATGCAGAGCCCTACTTGTGCCTTATCTGAAGTTGCTATTTTCAGTTTAGCCATCAGTGTAAGGTTCCTCCTTAACTGGTTCTTAACAGTTTTGTGATCTTGCATACGTGGCACTAGCCTCACTGATAACGGGCAACAGAAATTCCACCTCACCATGCCCTCTGAAATCCCCTCTTCTAAACAACTATGAAAGGTAATAGATGCCTGAAGACTCATTCACCTGGCTGCCATAGTGATGATGGTGCTGGGTTATGCAGTCTGATTCTCAAAGCACAGTGTAGGTTGCCCTGAGTCTCTTGCAGTGTAATCCTTGGACTGTTTAAAGCACCATTAAGTTCAATGGGACTTCCAGGTAAATATGTAAAGGACTGCAGGAAGTGCTTTGTATGCAGTGCCAAATATGAAAATAGGTGAACCATAGCACAGCACCATCATCTTCTTCAACTGGCATCTACCAACAGAGCTATTTGTTACTTCACTGTGCAACATTTCAAAATGGACACTTTTGCTCAAACTTCCTTTAAACTGCTTGAATACTACTTGCGGGATTGGCATCCAGTAAACCGCTACTTGAGCCAACCACTGTATTGCTGCTTTGGTTACTGTTGCCATGTTTAGAATAAACTTCCCCCAGAAGTGCTCTGTGAAGTCAAGAAGACCTTTACGGTATATGATTAAGTCAACATGTGAGTGAAGAATCCGTCAACCTCCCCATCGCATCAGATGAGATCCAGCTCTATTTGAAAGATGCTCTGGCAATCCTGTGCCCTTTCTCACCGGTTCTTGTAAATTGCAGTTGTTATCAGCTCTATCAAGTTGTATGTGGCAAATTAAATCACAATTCACAAGGAGGTGAGGACCCCTTTCTAAAAACTCTTCAATTATCTGGGAGAAGGATATAATTATGAGGCCATTACAGTAGGTGAATAAAAAAAAAAACTACATACATAAGAACATAAATTGCCAATAAATGCTAGCTTGCCAGAGCATCATTACATCTCATATGTAGAAATTATACTGGAAGAAAAATAGATCAAAGAAGGCAACCGGTGTGCTGGCATCCTGAATTTGGGGGAGGGAGGGTGATTGAAAGGTATTTGCTTCTCTTTTAACCCACTGCAATATCTCATGCTGGAATTAATTAATCCCAAAGGATTTCACTGCCGTCTTGTCTTTATTACAACTCACCTTCAGCACCAGCCACTAGATTTGTCGCGTTTGCAAAGAATGAAGCAAGCACTAGTCAGGTAGTATGGCCAGTGGCGTAGCGTGGGTTGTCAGCACCCGGGGCAAGGCAAGTAATTTGCGCCTCCTAACCCGTGGATTTGCGCCCCCTAACCCGTGGATTTGCGCCCCCTAACCCTAACCCCCAGATGTTGCGCCCGGTGCGGCCGGCCCCCCTGCACCCCCCACACTACGCCACTGAGTATGGCATAATGTTCATAGTCTAGGCCAGGCATGTCCAACTTTCGAGAGACTGTGATCTACTCCCACTATAAAAAATTTGACAGTGATCTACCAAAGTTGTTGGGCTTATTTTTTTTCCGGGGGGGGGTGTGACCCCGTGATTGACCCACCATCAACCACAGACCTCCCCTCCAAGATCGACCAATAGATTGCGATTGGGTCTAGGCTATGGTAGCAAACCTTGACCTCAGTGGAATTTATACCGGAGTAGATTTGCCTAGGATTGTAGTGTTAATCTTTCTCATGAAAGTCTTGTTGGGAACTCAAAACTTCCTTCCCCACAGCCTTATAATGAGAATATCTAAATAAAATAAACTAGCAAGCTCCACAAGAATGAAACACATGCACACAGCAATTTAAGAAAGGAAAGAAAATGGAACCGTGTGTGACATGGGTGGTAGAGCATCCCTGCTATCTCCAGGTAGGGCAGTGTAAGACCCTTGCCTGAAACCTTGGAGATCCCACCCAGTCAGCACCAACAGTGCTGAACTAAGTGAACAAACAGGAAGCTTCCAGTGTTCCTACTCAAATTATCTATAAAATAGGCATTGCGAAAGAGAAATTGAGCAGTACACACTTTGTGTCCGGATTTTCACTTTTTGTAATAAGGCAACCCTAAACAATTTGTATACACAGGTTCACAGATTGTACACTTGTTGAGTGTAACATATGAACACTCATTGAATCAATACATGGAAGACTGTTTTGTGGACAGTGTGTATGATTCTCTCCCCTCCCTCCACACATGCATTAATCACAGTTCTTGAACATCTAAACAGAGTTTGTGTTTCAATGAAAAGCCTTGTTGATTTCACCTCTTCGGTAAAATATTATTAGCCGGTTTTAAAATTATACTAATTAAAAGGAGGAGAAAGACTGAGGGGTATATAATTTGCCAATAAGCACGTTATATCTTTTGTCTGCAAATGTAATTTAAAAAAGGATCATAAATGGATTTGCCTATTTTAATCAAGTGCGTTGACTGTGTTGTGCTTCGCTTCACTTCACAGGCTATTAAAAAATTAGCAGATCTTAAGCATAGTCACTCATGTCTTTATTCTTTTATAAATGGAAGGTGGAATTGTAGGTCATTACAGGAAATTGGCAAGATAGTGGAATTTGAGCAAAGAATCAGTTATTTGATTTAAACAGCACTCTCACTTTTTGTATCAATAAATAATTGCAAATAGTCTCCTTCCATGCAGAAAGACTGACACGTAGTTATTGAACAGCTAAGTTTTGCTCAAAGAATAAGCAACCAGGTTTCTAGGTTCGCTAGCTACAAGCTGCACGTAATTATGCTGGTGTGTTCTGCCAGCATCAAAACTGCAGGAACTAAAGGATAGGATGAAGAATAACATCTTTTAGAGACAGACCTGCAATAGTGCAGAAAGACTAATTAGGAAGATCAGTACCAGAGCTTTTGGCACTGCAGAGAGAACATATCAACAACTTGCCTGGTTCCACCTGGGAGGTAAATGCATCTCCTTTTACTAAGTCACATGCTGTGATCTTTCTCTATACATTGCACCACCTTTGATCAGAGAGACTTCTGCTGCAAAGCTGTATCTATCCCTTGGCCTGGGAGCAAGGCCCATTATCGTCACTGGCACTTGTTTCTGAGAAGACCCACATAGGGTTGCATTAAGAAAGTATTCATGTGGTATAACTAAGGATTCAGTTGTTTCTTGTTTCCTAAAGTGTTATTAAAGTTTTCATTAATGATTGTCGGTTTACTGTTCCCCAAATAATATGTACAATCCTCCTAACTTTCATGATGAAATCCACTCCATCTATTTGGTGACATCCATTAGGCTGAAAAAAATCTATGAGTGCTTGGTCTTGTCTCACTAATAATCATTTCTTTGTATAGCAAAGATATCATTCTCACAGGTTGCTTAATTAATTAATTAATTAATTTTGTTTTATGGGCAGGAGAGGGATATCAGTGGTTATTGTACTATTTATTTATTTATTTATTTATTTATTTATTTATTTATTTATTTATTTATTTAAAAAGAGCCCGTGTAGTGTAGTGGTTAGATTAGACTGTTGGACTATAATGTGGGAGATAAGGGTTCAGATCCACTCTCAGCCATAAAGCTCATTGAGGAACCTTGGGCTAGTCACTGTCTCTCAGCCTACCCTACCTCACAGGGTTGTTATGAGGATAAAATGGGGAGGAGAGAACCATGTATACCACTTTAGGTTCCTTGGAGGAAAAGGTGGTATATAAATATGATGCAGTTTAATATTCAAATATTGTGCATGTTAATATTCAAAATCATATGCTGTCTTGACGTCTTAAAAGCAAGGTTGCTTTGAATTTTATAATAGTAGCTAAGAGACTTCGGTTGCAAATTCAGGAATTTCTGGCTTGTTATTTAGCAATACAGATATTTATTCAGTCATGGAAAAAAATAATGGGCTGAATAGCAACCTATCAAACCAGACCATTATAACAGCACAACCCATTTTTGACGTCAGATCTGTTGTGCTGCTGAAATATGTATATCCCTTGAACTCTCTTTAATGGAGGTGATGGCAGTAGCCATTAACATTCCCTGTTGTGTTTCTAATCTTTTCTCCGATCATGATTCTCTCTCTCTCTCTCTCTCTCTCTCTCTCTCTCTCTCTCTCTCTCTGTGTGTGTGTGTGTGTATGTGTGGGAATAGGAGGAGCTTTATAAAGAAACCTGAGGCCATTATGAATTATACAAGTTCTATTTAGACTTCTCATCCCTCATCCTCAATTCTTCATTACTAATATAATGGTTTTTCATTTATTTCTCATGCAGGAGAGGAAGCAATGCAGACCCCATTTTTCCATCGATTAGAAGCTGGGCTTTGTAAGGACAAAAATATATTTTTAACATTTCTTATTAGTATTGTTCAAGTAGATTTTTTTTGTTTTGCTTTAAAGAGAAAATGGAATCCTTTGTGATTGCTCAGGGTGTTCAAACCAGCACTGGCATAGTGCTAGATTCTGAGGTACAGGAACTCATTGTTTTATTTGTTTGTTTGTTTCCTTAGCGCATTTGTATGTCACTTAATCTGCACCCATTCTGCTTAGCATGAAAGCCCCTCCTCTTGGTGAATCTACAAATGCACCATCAATGGAATATCTGACCTTCTCTATATCAACCATAGCAAAAGGTGAAAGCCTTGTTAGCGCTTCGTTTCCTTGCGGAGAAAGGAGGGTCTGTCAGTTACCATGATACTCTGCAAGATGGTGCCCTGGCTCTTGCTTTGTTATAGAGCTGCCTTCCCCTTCACCATAAACTTCAAACCAGTTTTTACCTGCCAGAAAAAAGTGGGAAAGATATCCATTCAGCTAGGATTGATACCTTTTCAAGGGGGGTGGCTCAGAACTTGAATGAGACCCAAATGGGACAAAAAGAAGCTGAAGAACAAGGAGCTCAGAGGCAATAAGTTGAATGCAGTATGCAGAATAGGCAATGGGTGATTCTGCTGGTTGTGTCTTTTATTGTTACTGCAGCATTGTCACCTGACATCCTTGGGAACATCAAGAACCAGAAAACAGGGAAAACCTGAATCTCACACCAAGATTTGAACTATTTAGCCGATTCTTCTATTTTGGGCTTCTAATGTTCATTAAATGGGTGTTACACATACATCAGTCCTTCAGGAATGATTTGTTTTTAGGTCTTTACCAACTAGGTGAGTTTTCCCTTTTAAATTTACAGAGTCTAGATTGTCAGAGCATAAATCAGGACTTCTCCAATGGCTACAATATTAGCTTAACGGAGTTGTGCTCAGGTTACTTGCCAAATGCAGAAAGGAAACTGTGTGTGCTGTTTTCCAATTCTGTAAATATTTATGATGTTCTCTTACTAGTAAATAATATACTGCATAGAGTTCAATATTTAGAATAAGTTATGCAGAACTATCTATCTTGGGAGGAGAAAAATATGCAGCAGTGTTATCTGGGCCAGATCACGTATTCTGACAGGCCATGGGGAAGATACGAGAGCAGGGGAATAGTATTTTAAAAGTAGTAATACCATTCAACTTTGGCCCCACCCAGTTATAAATATGAATATGAACATGCTCAGCGAGTCCCTTCCCCTAGTTCTTGGACTGGATTGTAATCCAAGACATAGAAGAACGTCTTCCCATGAATTTACTCACCTAGTGGTTGTACTGCTGACAGGAGCGTGTCTCTCTTTCTTTGCTCCCTCAGTTTTGGCATACTGCTGTGGCAGTGTCACAAGCTACAGGAGCCTTGGCAGATGCAGGGATTGGGGTCCCAGTAGCCTGGGAAGTCTATGTTTCCAAGGGTCTGTGGGCCACTTCCATAGCAATGCTCCAAGCACCAGGAAGCAAGGTGAGATCTGTCCTTCTGTATTTCAACATAATATTATCACTGAGTGAAAAAGGTGTAGCTGCTAATAGCAGGCTTGGAATGTTTCCATCATGCTCCTCATTGTGTTACTGGATATGTAACCAAAGATGTGTCCAAACATGACATCTATCCTGCTATGTTGGAACCTCTTGCAGATGACCGTAGCATATCCACAGCAGTGACCAGAGGAGTGCAGAGAAAATAAATGCCATGGAGCATCTGCAGCAGCACAACCGGACGCCTTCATCTGCCCAGCTGCAACAAACATGTCTCTCCCACACCAGTCTCTACAGCCACACCAGGCACTGCTACTTTCCTACAGTTTGACCTCATGCCCAAAGGCACCCTCCTTCATTGTCTACTGAGACAAATGAATGCCAACATCCTTCTTTCAATACACTTTCACCATCTACTTAGAAAGTTTATATTTAGACAACTGTGAGCAGTGGTTGTGTGTGTGTTTCTGTATACGGTACATCACATCATTCCTAGGTGATAAATGCTATCCAGAGTCCAAACACAGCATATGAAGAGGATAGATATATATGAAAGACCCATATGTCTTCCGAATTAGTGATGCTTGTCTTGCAGCATAAATCCTTGTTAATGAAGGAGCACCATGCCCATCAGTTTCCCTATTAATCCGCTGCCTGGAAATGAAGCCACGGTCCTCTAGTGCTGGTACATTTATTTCATTCACTTAGCTAGATTAATTTAACAGTCACAATTCTCAACATGGGAAAACCCAAAAATGAAGAGAGCAAGGAAGTGTTCATAAACTCCAAAGACTGTGCTGCAATTCTCAGGTTATCTCATTTGATTCTTGCATTGAGACAAGTTCTTCCAGCTCAACACTTGCTTTCCTTGCTGTTGCAAGACAGCTGGGTGGACCAAGCCAGCAGGACCCATAAGGAATAAGATCCCATCCTTTGTGAAGGCTCCCTTATGAGGTAGTGGGGGTAATGGCTGACTTTCCCCCCAATTTAGGGCTTTGCTGTATCCCAGGTTGGTTACTAGCATTCTCAACTGACTGTTGTCCCAACTGATCTCATCTAAGTACTAACCCAACTTAAACCTGGGCACCTCCAGAGATCAGATGGACCGGGTATGTTCAGGACAGAACCGCTGTAGGCTTGTCCCAAGCTGAATTTACTCCTTATGTCTTTGATTTTTCAGCTGCTCAATCCTGTGGTTGTTTGCTCAGAGGTAAGTCCCACTGTTCAATGGGTCTTCATTCTTGGCAAGGGTGTATAATTTTGGGTGTTTAGTTTTTCAACTGTGTGAGCATTCTGTCCAAAATTCTATAAATGACTCTCCCTGATTCTCCCCCTCCCACTGAGTGCTCAGTGGCTGTTTTTTAAAAAAAGATTTCTAACTCTAATTGGGATAAAGATGGTGAGCTTTCCAAAACTTATCTTTTCAAGGAGTTGGATGAACGTCTTACCTAGGCAGTATAAATTCCTCAGAGAGTGTAAAGCCCTAAGGCTGTAAAAGTACTCCCATAAAAGATCCTGTAAAAAGATCTATTTTTTGCATAAGTTCCCTACTGATTCAACAAAAGGTTTTACCTTGATAAGAGGTCATCAGAAGCAAAGAAAATTTGGTTTAGTCCTGCAACAGAAATACTCAAACACATACTTTCCTGAGATTAGTAATTTAGTAACTTTAAAAAAAATGTTACAGCTAGCCTGTGCTAGAGCTCCAAATCAGAACGTATTTATCTTTTATTCTTAAAAGCTCTCACTCATTTGCTAAGACTACAAATATGATATGACAAAGTTGATGTGAAAGGGAAGGGGGGTGTCTTCCCATCATAGGGATTAATGGAATCCTTTTCTTCCATGTCCAAAGTGTCTCATTAGATTGTGGAGTCTACCAGAACATGTATTCAGCTCACCTCTCCAAAAGGTTATTGTAGAATGTGATGTTAATGACTGATTCCAAGAAGAGGGTCTATCAGGCATGGATGTTGAGGACGCTGCTTTATAGAAGTGAGTCATGGACATCTTACACTCACTGGGAGCATCACCTCAATGCCTTCCACATGTGTTGCATCAGGAAAATTTTGGGCACCACATGGCAAGATAGAGCCTCAAACCAAGATGTGTTCTCCCAAGCCTACATTCCCAGCATGTTTGCACGCCTGTCTCAGCGACGTCCATGCTGCCTTGGTCATGTACACAGAATGGAAGGTGGCAGGATCCCCAAGGACATGCTCTACAGAGAGCTGACTTCAGGCACCAGGCCCGTTGTCAGATCAACTCTATGTTACAAAGATGCCTGCAAACATGACACGAAGATTGGCAGTCTCAGTTCCACCATGTGTGAGTCCCTTGCAGATGACTGAGGTGCCTGGAGATGGACATTTAGGTTGTGCGTCCATAGCAGTGACCGGAGGAAGAATGACCGCTGGGAGGAGTGCAGAGAGAAGAAACGCCAGACAACTTCATCTGTCCCAGCTGCAACGAAACATGTTTCTCCACAGTAGGTGCTGTAACATTCCAACACTTTGTCTTCACCCCCAGAAGAGCATCACGTTTGAACATTGACCATGATGGATGAGGCTCCCAGATGAATTTTAATTAGAACTTGAGAAGTATTTGGAGCTCAATAATACTCCTGTATCCAGTCTTGAATTCCAGCGTTTCACCACTATCACTACATTAAACAGCATGGGGTGGGTGGGACTCTTTGGTTGTTGCAAAAATGTGTTATAATTTGAGAAGAGGCTTTATCTTGATACAGGAGCATGAAAAGAAAAGTAGTTCAAAACCCATGAACATTCAGCTTAGCCCTACTACAGATACTCTTACTCATTTTTCTTATATGGTTAACTTTTTCAAAAAGAGTGACCCTCTAAGAGAGCTTCAAATTAAAACATTTTTGGGGAGAAAGAAAAAAAAAGTCAATTTCCTCAGCCTAAAGATGGCTGGATTTTGAAAGTCACGGCTTCCAACTCGTTTTTTCCTCCCATTATTGAACGACTTTTAGGCACAGCACAACTTGGATGCATTTTTTTAATGGAAGGGGGAGAACAGAACTGGGAATGCTGCTGTGTTCTGAGTGATCTTTTATGAGATTGCTCAGTGGCTTTGCTAACAATTACAGGGAGAAGGAGGTCATGCCTTCAAACAGCTTTGGAATGATTTGCTGGTATAGCTCGAACGAGTCAGGAGAGAAAAAAGGCTTAGGCAAGAGGGCCGGAAGAAGCTTCAAACATATTAGATAACACAGTAAAGAACTTAGCTATTCATTATTTCTGCAACACTTTACTGAATAATTATTTAATTCCACTCCCCCCCCCACTGCCTCATTGCTAAGGCATTCAATTTACATGTGCTACAGCCAATGCCTAAAATTTGGCAACTGTTGAAAGCCCCAGATGATTGTTGTCACTAGATGACATGCAGCAAATTTTGGCAATCACAGTGAATTTTGTGTTTTGGGCATTGACTAGGAAAAAAATTATTTCTTTGCATTTTTTTGGCTCTGGGCATATTTTAACAATTCCTCCTTTTTGGATTTATGATAATTTTTCTTTCTTTCTTTCTTTCTTTCTTTCTTTCTTTCTTTCTTTCTTTCTTTCTTTCTGTTCCTGCCAGAACAATTGTGACAAGTGTGCAGGGACACCCATCTGTATATTGCCTGATGTCACTGTGATGTCAGGTGACTGGGTTTTGCCCCTGCAGACAATTGTCTGATCGCTGGGGTTCCATGTGAGGCACATTGCAAGCCTAGACATTCATTGTGCTCATCGGGAATCATGTATAGCATCAGGTGTAGGGCAGGTGGACATGGCTTGGTCAAAATGGCCTGGTAGGTAAAAGGGAAAGGCTTGGTGGGCCTAATTCAGCCTTAAAGTAAAGGTAAACGACCCCTGACAGCTAAGTCCAGTCGCAGATGACTCTGGGGTTGTGGTGCTCATCTCGCTTTACAGGCCGAGAGAGCCGGCATTTGTCTGCAGACAGATTTTCTGGGTCATGTGGCCAGCGTGACTAAGCCGCTTCTGGCGAACCAGAGCAGTGCACGGAAATGCCATTTACCTTCCCACTGGAGCAGTACCTATTTATCTACTTGCACTTCATGCTTTTGAACTGCTAGGTTGGCAGGAGCAGGGACTGAGCAACGGGAGTTCACCCCATCACGGGGATTCGAACCGCCGACCTTCTGATCGGCAAGCTCAAGAGGCTCAGTGGTTTAGACCACAGCGCCACCCGCGTCCCTTGATTCGGCCTTAAATCCTGCTAAATCCAAATAACAGCCCAATTATTCTGAACAAGGAAATATATGTGACTGACCACAGGCCACCAACTTCAATGGCTTTCAAAGAGGACTAGGCAAATTCATGGGAGAGAAGTCTATCAGTGGTTACCTAGCTATGAGGCCTGTGCTCTCCTTCCGCAGGTGGAGGCAGCAATGCTTCTGAACACCAATTGCTGGAAACCACAGGAGGGGAGAGGGCTCTTGTGCTCTTGTTCTGCTCCCTGGTCCCCCACAGGCATCTGGGTGGCCACTGTGAGAACAGGAGGCTGGACCAGATGGGCCACAGGCCTGATCCAGGAGGCTCTTCTTATGTTCTTAAGTTAACACAGCCTCCCTCTTTTCATCCATCCATGCCAGCATTCAAACATCACTTCTGTTCTTATCTTGTAGTGCACACGCCTTGGAAGTGTGTCCTGTGCTCAATATGGCTTATTCCCAAAGAGGTGCATAGAGGATTTTCCAGCTACAGCTGGACTGAAAGCTCCCACCAGTCTGCTGGGTGCAGCCAAGCCACAGCTTGAACATCTTTAAAGGTAAGGTACCCCTGACCATGAGGTCCAGTCATGGCCGACTCTGGGGTTGGGGCGCTCATCTCGCTTTATTGGCCGAGGGAGCCAGCGTACAGCTTCCAGTCATGTGGCTAACATGAATAAGCAGCTTCTGGCGAACCAGAGCAGCACATGGAAATGCCGTTTACCTTCCCGCTGGAGTGGTACCTATTTATCTACTTGCACTTTGACATGCTTTCAAACTGCTAGGTTGGCAGGAGCAGGGACTGAGCAACGGGAGCTCACCCCGTCATGGGGATTCGAACCGCGACCTTCTGATCGGCAAGTCCTAGGCTCTGCGGTTTAACCCACAGCGCCACCCGCGTCCCTTAAAGGTAAGACCACCCCTTAATTATTATTTTTTAGAATTTGCCAGACCTTGAAAATTGGCAGATAGCTTTCCATCCACTTTTGCAGCAGACAAATGGTCCTGTGAAAGTGAAGGGAGGGGATCTTTGGCTCAGGCTTGCTTCCAAGCCAAGCTCAGGTCCTCTTTGAGTCTCAGACTGCCTTCAAATGTCCAGCATTGTAAATCTGCTGGAAACATCTGTGTTTAGTCTCCTAAACATATGTTACATGAATGGGCTTTCACAAGAGAGAAGGGGAGTTTGGGTGGTTTGGAAAAGCTTCCATAATATATAATACTTTATATTATAGAATGGCATATATATATATATATATATATATTGATGGCCATCTGTCATGGATCATAGAGCCATAGAATTGTAGAGTCCCCTTCAATGGAGGAATATTCAGCTGTCCCAAATGGAGATCAAACCTAAAAACTTGGCATTATCAGCACCACACTGAGCTATTCAGGCAGACTAACGCTTTAGTTGAGTTTCCTGCATTTCAGGGGGTTGGACTAGATGATCCCTGGGGTCTCTTCCAACTCTACAACTCTATGCTTCTATGAAAATAATGAACGGACCAAGTCCCTCTGGAATTCAAATACTGCTCCCTCCCTACATATTATTTCACATGTTGTTCAATGTTTGAAACTTAATTGGCTGATCGTGTGATTCATAATTTACAGATTATAATGTTTGAATGCCTTTTCCAGTAAGGAAAACTGGCCAGATGGCTTATCAAGGAAAATTCCCTTTGACCACTTCAGCTATATAAAGTGATACACTGTGGTAGAACATTGACAAATCTTGCTACCAGAGGGTGACAAATGGAGCAATAAAGCTCAGAAATAAAGTTGTATAGAAGAAGGATCAATTTAATGTCCTTAATCTAGGTATTTTCCCAGGTATATCACAGCATGTTGCCTTTCGGGCACGGCACTTGTGTGTCTACCATTTACTTAAAGAGGCTCTTGATCTGATCCTAAGTGTTTCAAGCTATCAGTAGTGAAAAGTGGAATAATAACCAGCTCCCTGACTTCGGGTGCTTAAACTGTAAATTACTAACTGCATGCAGTTAGTAGCCCAAATAGTTTTCTAAGAAGAGACGATCTCAGATTGCTGGGGTGCCAACCTTCTGGAGGCAATTGGGAAGGGCGCACAATTCTTTAGCTGCTGTTGCCATGAGTAAAGCTGAAAAGTCTGAGGGAGAAGAGACGGGCCTTACTGTAGCTGAGGGATACATATCTAATCAATTTAGCTGGTTGTAGAAATTGCCTGGAGGCTTCAATTAGAGGCTCCAAGTCCGAATTCCTTCTCTATTCTTCTGCATATGTGTGCACATAGGCAAACACTAGGGGATGGAGAAGAAATTAACTGCAAGTTGAATTTAAAGGCAAACCTACGTAATGCACATTTCTGAAACAATATGCAAACCAGAACGTTGCCGTACTTTTGCACTTTTGCAATGCAGTTCTGCAGCAAAAATGTGTGCAGAAATGTATTTGCTAGAGCAAGCTATGTCCAAAAATGCATATATTAGTGAAAATAGCATACAAAAATTCATTAATTTAGGGGAACTTGCTTGGAAAATGTGTACATTAGGTAAAATTATGTACAGAAATGTGTATATTAGGAGAAATTTGCTGATGAATTTTAATGTGACATTTCTATAAAAAACACACACAACAACATTGAAGTGGAAATGAACTGAATTTAAGATTAGAAAAATGAGAAACAGAGAGAAACCAAAACTGACAGTTTCACCCATTCCTGGCAGACACAAACTCAGAGCCCTTTTAACAGTCTGCATTGCCTTTCAGAAGATCACTCTCTTAAGCAGTATGGTGGGTTCACATTGTTCCCCATAATTAAGTTTGACCAGTTCAGTAAGTCCACTTGATCTGATCCTGCCTGAACTTCAGAACCCAAAGTCCTTCTGCATTCCATGAAGAGGTGGTTTGAGGCATGACTCACATCTCTCTCTCTCTCTCTCTCTCTCTCTCTCTCTCTCTCTCTCTCTCTCACACACACACACACACACACACACACACAATTTACAGATACTATCCACTGGGAGTGGCTAGAAAGTGCAGCTCTTTCCACACACATGCTAATGGGCATTGCAAACTCTTCTGGGAGAAGCAAGGAGAGGTATAGAAAAACATTTTTTCCCAATCTAGTTTCCCTGAGAGCGATGATGCATCATAATGCATGGGGGCATTTGATGTTCCATTTTCAGTGTGCGTGGCAAGAGCAGTGCTTCCTAGCGGTTCCAGCTAACTGCTCTATGTAGAAAAAGAAAGAAATGCCAGGTTGGTAAACCATAGATCACCCTGTGAGTACATTATTATTAATGATACTTTTTATTTTTGAAAAATACTTAATTCTTTAAGGAAAATAGTCAGGGAGAAGCAAGCTGTCAGGGAACTGCCATCGGAGGAACACAAACTCTGAGGGACTACGATTTTACGCACAAGCAGCTCATCATCCCATCACACAAGCTGAAACAGTTTTACTGATGAATACATGCAAAGTTGACACAAACTGGATTAAGACCATTCTGTCCATCCCCAGATGGACAGACCAAGCCCACTGCATACAAATAGTGACAACAACAAGAATGGATATAGTAGAAAATGGAGCAGACAACATGAAAGGGTGGAATCAATTTATTTCCCCTTGTTGAAGATAATCATGCGCACCCGCCTTTTTACCAATGCTTTGCTCCACCAGCCGTGAGCCATGTGTTCACCCTTCAGCAGAGAAAGCTATTTATTTTATCCCACTTCTATCTTATGTATTCTGCCCATGCATGTCTATAGATAGCAATGCCAAGATATTGATAGGCATAAAAAGAAGAAGATTATATCTCTCTGAATTAATGATTTAGTGCTTCTGAGCTCGGCTGTCCGATCTAATATCATAATTATCGTCATCAGGCAAAACTGCTGTGGTGCAGCTAGATTTCACTGAGGAGGACATCTCAAGATGAGACAGGCCAGGGACAGCCCTGGTTGAATTCAGCTTCATTTCATTCCTCATGCATTTGCTCACTTATCCCTGCCGCGCAATTCCCCAGGTAGCGGTTTGCAACAGAGTGGCTTGCCAAGCCTATTTAAATCTTTACAGATTCAGGAATCCAATTGGAACACATCCAGGGCATCTCTCTCTGTACCCTTTTAATTACAGGTGTGCAAAGAAAAACCATGTTTGCATCACTTGTCCTAGCACCACCATGCTAAATGTCTTCATTTCCCACAAGGTACACCAAGATGATATTAGAACTAGATAAATCATCTCAGGCTGCTCAAGAAAATATCCAGATGTAGAAGCAGCAGCTGCAGGGGAGTAAATGCAGCTGCCACCGAGACAAGAACAAAGCAGAGGGACTTGGGATACTTTCCAATGAGTGTCACTTGGTGGCACCACCAGGCAATGGCATGGGAAACACCATACAGATAACCAGTGGCATCCCTGCACATTTCATCCTGACCCACCACTTTATCAGACTGTCTTGCCAGAGTGGTGCATGCTCTAGTTATCTCCCGCTTGGACTACTGCAATGCGCTCTACGTGGGGCTACCTTTGAAGGTGACTCAGAAACTGCAGTTAATCCAGAATACGGTAGCTAGACTGGTGAATGGGAGTGGCCGCTGAGACCACATAACACCGGTCCTGAAAAATCTTGATTGCTCCCAGTACGTTTCTGAGCACAATTCAAAGTGTTGGTGCTGACCTTTAAAGCCCTAAACGGCCTTGGTCCTATATACCTGAAGGAGCGTCTCCACCCCCATCGTTCAGCCCGGACACTGAGATCCAGTGCCGAGGGCCTTCTGGCAGTTCCCTCGCTATGAGAAGTGAGGTTACAGGGAACCAGGCAGAGGGCCTTCCCAGTAGTGGCACCTGCCCTGTGGAATGCCCTCCCAGCAGATGTCAAGGCATTAAACAACTATTTTACTTTCAAAAGACAACCGAAGGCAGCCCTGTTTAGGGAAGTTTTTAATGTCTGACGCTGTATTGTTTTTAATATTTGGTTGGAAGCCACCCAGAGTGGCTGGGGAAACCCAGCCAGATGGGTGGGGTATAAATAAATTATTATTATTATTATTATTATTATTATTATTATTATTATTATTATTATTATTATTATTATTATAATATCCGTGGTATCATGAGCCTCGGTTTCCACTCAGTGGTGCCTAGTGCTATTTTTCTAGAAAAAAAGGCACAAGAGCTCACCATGAACTTTCCCCTTGTTCTCTTAGAATTGCAATGGTGCCCACCTGAGAGGTGCTGGAGCTGAGCTCCGTGAACTCTGGCTAAAAAACAAAAGCCCTGGCGATGCCCTTGTACTGCCCTCACTGATGGCTGCTGTCCAGACGTATCAAAGGAGTCAGCAATTAGCTCCATTTTATAGCAATTTGCAATCTAAAGGTTTATAACAGTGCGAATGGTGCGGGAAGCAATTAGCCCCTTTCCCTTTCTCTCTCGGCATTAAAATTTGGGGGTCATCCAACGAAACCGAATTGCAGTTGGTTGAGGACAATAAAAGGAGCGCTTCTTCATTCAGCGCATAATTAACCGATGGAATTCGTTGCTCCAAGGTGTGGTGAATGCCACTCGCTTGGAGCTGACCCCATTCGTTAATGAGGCGGTAGGCAGAGGAGGTGGTAAAGTTCTGGGTCGTACCATTTCAGGTCAAAACCAAAGGGGTCATAAAAAAATAACCAAGCCCCCCCCCCATTCACTTTTGTAGTTTAATCATAACAGGGCTGAGAAAAGCTTCAGTGGCTGAAGTTCCCACTTTGCTCTCCTGTCCTCCTCTCCCTGAAACGTCTATGGTAGGCAAATGTGTATCCGATTCTGGCATCTGTCCCTCAAGCTCCCCTAGGCCCAATGAGGCAAATAATTCTGTTAATTATTTATTAAGGGCTGCTTCTGCTGTCAATAAATTATCCTTGCTATCTCCTGGAGGCCTCGCTTTCTCATTTATTAGGTTCTTGCACCATATGGACATGAAGCATGTTTTATTAACGTTGAGCGAAAACTCCCCCCTCCCCCTGCCGTCTCCCGTTTTGCTGTCTTTCTCACCGGTGTGAGGTTGTTTTGAATTATGCGTATAATCTTAGCCCTCCTTTTCCTTCTGTTTAATGTCCTGACTGCCATATCTGCTTTATCCTTAATTAACTTTTCATCTACATGTCTTCCCCCTGCTTGCTTTCTCTGTGCCTTGTCCTTACGCTGCTGAAGAATTGCCCGCCATTTTGTTCTGAATCAAATTTTGGAAGGCTATCGGCCCCCGTTCCTTAACACTTTGACTTCAGCTTTGCTGTGAGGAACGCTGACAAAGAGAGGCAAAATGCACAATGACAGGGACGGTGGAATTTTGCTCAGTAATTTGCATCATCTTCTCATCCCACGGGATTAGGTTGGTTATTAATTTGCACGACCCAGGAACCCTGCTTAATACTGTGTTCATGAAAACAAAGACAAATAAGAACATACATTAGCACTGCTGGATCAAAACAAAGTCTCGTCTAGGTCAGCATCCTGTTTCAGTTGAGCAAGTACATTTCTCTGGGAAGCTTACGAAACAGTCATGAAAGCGGCAGCCACCTCCTGTTGTCCCAGCATCTGTTACAATTCAGATATATACAGTCTCTGAGCAGGAAGTCTCATGTCAAAGGGCTATTTATACACCTGTTCTCCATGAAAGTGCTTCAGGAACATGGGACTCTGCCTTATACCAAGTCAGAGCACTAGTTCATTTAGCTTACTATGGTCTACACTGGCTGGCAGTGGCTCTCTATGGCTTCAGGATGCGTCCTTCCCTAATTGACAGCCAGGAAATGCCTGGTACACATATTAACTATATGTAGGGTTGCCATATTCTGAAGGGCAAAATAGAGGACACATTTGCCGACTTCTACTTTAAACTATGGATCTCTATGACGACTGTGGAGGTAACGCTCCGCTTTGTGAAGGCAAACCTCGCACCAGATATGCGACAGCATGTCAAGGAGCATTGCACCTGCTTTCCCTGACCTTTTCCCTTCTTGGCTAGAAAACAGGGTTTCCCCCCTGACCTTTTGTCCTCTCACAATTTGTTTGTTAGACATATCGCTTGGCTGGAGCATGACGGGGGACGCAGACATAATCAAGTATCGGGGGGAACATTTGAGGGAAGCACCTGTTGACACGTGTATTTGCTAATGCTGGAAACGTGCTTAGATGGAAATACGTTAAGTTCAGGGTGGTTTCACTACTGTTTCCAATTGTTGACTTTGCTAATAAAAGGAGCCTCAGCGGAGCTAGCCGGCAGCTTGCTTGGAGCATGCTTGCCAGCGTGCTTCTGCACAGCTCACCTGCATTCAACCTCCTGTCGTCTCCATTATTCCTACAGACAACTCTCATCATGAAGAAGAGGATGTGTCCTGGGAAAAGAGGACATATGGCAACCCTACACGGGGTGACCATGCCAATAGAGAGCCTTCTGTAAATTGAAATATGTTTTATTGGTGTGTTCACCAAAAGTGAATGTTTTATTGTTTGTTTCCTTAAAAAAAACACCTGTTAAATTTTTATATGGGCTTGTAATCTGGGTTTTTTCTTAATTAGTTAAATTTTTTGTATTGTAAATTGTCTAGAGGTGATTGGTTTAAGATGCTTAATAAGCTTAAGGTGACTTAGGCGATAAATAAAGAAACTCTTAATTGTTTTTTAGGATGGCAAAACTTCCACCAGCTACCATGTTCCTCATGCCTAAGAAGTAACAGTGCAAGAAAATAGATGGAAAGTACTTTCTGCCTGTCACAAAATGATAATTTATTATAATAATAATAATAATAATAATAATAATAATAATAATAATAATAATAATAATAATAATAATTTATTTCTACCCACCCACCTGGGACAGGAACTGCCTCTGAATCCAGCCTTACCTTTCTCTATTCCCTATTTGCAACCATTCCACAAAAGACAGACATGCCCTTTCCTTGTATCTTTCTAAAACCTCCCTGTTTCCAATGCGGTGTATTGCTAAGCTTGGCCTTCTCCCTGTGGTCACCCCCATCCATCCTTACCTGTCTCCTTGTGAAGGTTTGTGGTCTTCTTCCATATCTGCTTCGTGCATCATGTACATTATAGCCTCCTTGGGGGGGAAGGGGACTTGTCCTTTATGAATTCTCTTTTGAAGTGACTATGCAGCTCACCCTCAGGATAAACAGAGCTATTAATATTCATGGGAGGCAAGGAGAATTCGATCACCGGGGCCTTCCCGAGAGCAGCCTAATAATCTGGTAGGAAGAGGGAAGATGAGAGCAAAAACAAACAATGGCTTTCACAGCTATGATTAAAGTGAGTGTCCCTGAAAGCTAAAACAGAACTCTTCGCTCCCCACCTCCCTCAATGTTTCTGTTATGGCAACTGGATAACAGGGCACCAAGAGAGATAAATCAGTGGTGTCATTTTCTGAGCACCTTTCACAGCTGCTGAAGAGACTGAGCAGAATGTAGCCAGACTCACAGGTGACAGAGGTAACTGTGGAAGGGCAGAGAGGCCCTTGGATCATAAATTCTGAGTCAACTTCATTTCTTAGGATGAGTCACGACTACCTGTTTCATAGTTGGTATAAATGGGAGAAAATTATTTTCAATATGAGCTTTTAAATTTGTTCTTGTTGTGTATTTTGTTTTTTGCAAACAACCCAAGCACCTTAGCACTGTTTGGTGAAAGGGGACACTTTATATGAATGAATGAACTTTTCGAAGAAGCAAGTGTTTTTAATAGCAGGTCCCAAAGGGCCCTTTCCATTTTTTTCCCCCACTCCAACTTCAAGGATCACAGGACAATCCTACGTATGTTTACCTCCACTGTAAAATGTTGGGACTTGGGGGTTGTCGCCCTTTTTCCACCACAGGAAGTCAAAAAAATGTGAGAATTGAGATGTAGGCAAGTTTACTACTATTTTAAACTGTCTTCGTATTATGTCAGTGATATGAGTTAGTCACTCACAAATAGATTAGCTTGGAGATGGCTAGTAATAATGAGAGTAGCTATAATTCTCCCTTCCCCATGGAAGCTTGGAAACTGGCTATTGGTCTGCATCAGAGATTCCCCAAATTGTGGTTTGTGGATCACCAACCTTCATTCAGGTGCTCCACAGCATGTCTCCAAAAATACAATTCAAAATAACACAGCATCTAACACAGCACATTACAATTGCTGCAGCAGGAAGAAAAATCATTAAGAGTCCCCCCAAGGCTCAACCATTTTCAAGTGGCCTGTGTGTGGAGGAAGGGGTGGAGTTTGGGAACCGCTGGGTTATAGGATTAAGGCAGAATGCATTTAAGAAACAGGAATTGGTCCTTAGTGATTTTGAAGGGTAGAGTTAGGTGGGAGTTTGGGCTTGGCATTATTGATGTGAGGTAGAAGGCTATATAAAAGATTCTGTCCTCCCTGAACATTTTGATCTGCTATGGTATCTGTTAACAAATTTCAGTTGCTTCTGAATGGCAGAGTCCCAACACCCTCCATCATTGAAGAAAACAAGGCACATAGCCTTAATGACACAATTGACTGATTTTGTTCATTTACGAGAAGGCAAATTGCAGCATTTGTCATTTGGAGGAGGGGGGGGAAAATAACTTGGAGGACTTTTATAACTTCTCAATTTGTATTGTGGGATCAGCATTAATTGTTTTGGGTTATGCTTGCTGTTACAGTAGATTCATGTGTGTTATCATTATCAAACTTATTTTATGTATATTTGAAATGCTTTATTGTCTTTATTGTTATTGGTGTGTTCTTTGCAGTGCTAGATGGTAGTAAAAATATTTTTAATTTTTGTATTTTTCAAAAATAATGATCATCTTAGGAGTGATGCTAGATGTGGCATATTTGATAGGTTTATTTTTTAGCAATTTGGAAAAGGCTGTAGGGAGTATGTTATATATTATTAGGGCAGAGGGGATGGTTTTATATTAGGAAAGGAAAACATAAAGCTGTGAAAATGGAGGTCTTTTGTATGTCATGTAAGCTGTCAGGAAGGAGAAATATTTTCATATTCTGTGACACTAGCCACCCTTGGGATAGGATGAAGTACAAATGTAAATAAAGAAAAAGAAGCCACACACATAAGGTTTTTTCCTCAATCCAAGTGAGCTCAGTAAGGCATCTCCAGGGATTCTCCTGTATATACCATTTAAGCAGTGCCTCTGCAATCAGAGAAGGCCAATGTCTATATTGGTAACTGAAGCTAAAATGGGAATTTTATAGGAAATAGTGTTTCATGCTTCCAGCTCTGAAGATTTTTAAAGTGAGAGGGACAATCAAAGGATCCCAGCATGAGATCCCACGGTGCAAGTGAATGTGAGGTGGTCCCAAAGGGATTGAAGAAGTGGCAGCTGTCAGGGAATGAACATCTGCAAAAGAAGGAAGATGTTGAAAAGCACAGCAGCTTTTGGATGTTGACTTCAGCCAGAATACTGATAGCACAATCTGGTGCTTGGCTTGTCATTGAACCTGATACCAGAGAAGTGAGATTAGGCACCATTAAACAAAAATCAGCAATATTAAGCAAGCAAGCAAGCAAAAAACAAGCAAGCAAGCAAGCAAGCAAGCAAACAAACAAACAAACAAACAAACAAACAAACAAACAAACACTAAGACCATCTAGCCTCTATTTCGACTGCTGGGAAGCTTCAATCACAACAGACCAGGATTGCAGTCACCTATAATTTTTATGTACCCCCCCCCCCGCCTGGATATGATGAGAAGGACCTCCTGGACATAGCAATGTAGTTCTGGGTTTTCATTGACTGGGTGGTGCAGAGATCTGATTGGCAAAAGAAAGGAAAATTGACAGATATATATCCTAGAGATTCTCTAAGTTGACATGGAATGCCATGCAGGGGGCATGAAAGTGTGTGGCTTTGAGAGGTGGTTTTTTTTTGGGGGGGGGGGAAGCTTGAAATTTCACTTGGGCTAGTGGCCCAGTAGACCTAGTGCCCCAGCCTGCACCACCCATTGCCTTTTATGTGCTGTGTGGAGAGAAAGGAGCCCATTTTCTCCTCACACAGCACAGAAGCCAAGCAATCTGCCTATGGAGAAATTGCACTTTTTCTCCTGGGACAGATCACAGAGTACCTGCGCTATGTGTTGAGAAAGAGAGTTCCTTTCTCAATATGCGGCACAGAAGCCAAATGCTGCCACTGTCCTCTTTTTCTCTCTCTGTTGCTGAAATGAAGATGTTCACTCTGAGGTAAATTCATACCCATGACAAAAACCCATTCCATCCTCTGTGAATAGTCTCACTGATTTCACCGGGGAGGAGGGCAAGCGGAGGCAAGAAAATCAACTGTGAAATGAGGAGACCCAACACCTACAAGCCACCTTCATGCACAATATACTCTGTATTCCCTCATAAAAATGTTAACAGCAGCTTGGGTACGGCATAGCGCACACATTTCTCTCCACCCAGTTGCTTCATTTGCTCTCAAAATAATAGTAAGATGTACAGCTGGGGGAGGGGGGGAAGTGGTGTTGAGATGCTTCCCTCACAATGTAGTCGGCAGGTGGGGAAAAATGGTTCCAGGGGTGGTGAGCACATGAGATGGTGTAAAACAAGTCCTAGAGGTGGCCAGTTAATTAAAAATGGTTAAATTGTGCACAGCCCCTCAGACTGATCACATACTGAGGGATGATTTGTGACACGGCTTTATAAATATAGAACATTCCGCCCACATGAAAATCATGAGAGGGGGAGTTGACAAGGCTCTGCTGACGTCCCACATTTACCTCTCCAATTTCCCTAAGGGTGTGGGGGGAAGGAAATGAAGATGTAATTAGTAGATACTACTTGCAGGGTAACATTAGATTCTATTCAGTCTTACAAAAGCACTTGACATTCAGGAAGAAGGCTATTTTTTGAGTGGAATAAAAAGCAAAGGTCCATAACCAGGGTGTGTGGGGAAACACACTAAGGATGGAATTTTCTGAAGATCTTAGCACCACACAGATATTTCCCCCCAAACTCCTATCTCACTCCTGGATCTTGAAGAGAAGAGGGTGTTGTTGTTGTACCCCCCCCCACTGGTTCCACTAAAGTTGTGAACAATTGTTGCATATGTATGGTCTATTAGATGCTGTATCCCATGTATTTGTTTATTTAATATATATCCCTTCCCAAAGAAGCCCAGGGCAGCAAACACAATACACAATACACATTCTTATACATATAATATGCTCTGTACATTGTAAGCATAAACCAGGGTTGTGCAGCAACCACAAGGTTCACCTTGAATCTGTATCTGGAGACTTTGGAAGCAGCCCAGTCTGTTTTCAGATTGACTCTGTGTTGATTCATTATTTGAATCCACATCTGACCTGTTAACTTCAAAAGTTCTGTTTTACCTTCATTGACCATAATGGGGAATAAAAAAATGCCACTGAGTATCAGAATCACACAAAAAATGCTACTGAGTACCTGAATTAGACAGGTGGTGGTGTGTTCTGCTGGGAGTGAAAGCAAGAAACATGTAAGTCAAGCAAAAAGTCAAGGCAAGTCTCCTAAGCAGTTCAGGACCCTGGCCAGCTCCCTGGCAGCTCCCGGCAGCCCTGCTATAACTGAGCTTTGGAAGGTACTGTCTCAGAAAAGTGCTGGTGGCATCAGAGGCCTTTTGTCATTAAGGCCTATGTTTCAGTTGGCCCTCTTTGAGGAGCCAGCTTGTTCAAATCTGCAGGCACTGACTGTTATGCAGTCAAATGAAAGAAGATAATATTGAGGAAGGTGAGAAAGCTATATCCCCAGGCCAAAACAACCCAGGGAAGGTGTTGAGTGTTCTTCCCTGAGTGTATACTATCTTGTGTTTCCTCCTCTTCTGTATCTTCCTCAGGATAGTGTGCGGGCCTGGTGCTTGGGGGTCTTGACATGTGAAGTATATTGCATCAGTTCATCTCACATAATTGGGTCCAATAAATTGGCCTCATCCCTAGAGTTGTACTACTCAGACACCAGGCCAGCACTCCAAGGTCACTAGGACTATGTGTGAATGAGCCTGTTGCAGCTGTAGCCAGTTAGGTCACATGCACCCTGCACATTTGAAACACTATCATACCACTTTAAGCTGCCATTTCATCCCCAAAGAATTTTGGGAGCTGCCCCTATTCCCCTCACAGAGCTGTATTTCTCAGTTCCCTGTGAAGAGCAGTTGGCCATTAAAGCATTCTGGAAATTGTAGCTCTGTGAGGGAAATGGGGGTCTCCTGTCAACTCTCAGTACCCTTGCCAAACCCAAGCTCCCTTAATTATTTGGGAGAAGCCACAACTGTTTAAAGTGGTATCATAGTGTAAATGTGACCCTAGTCTCCAAATCCAGCTTCCTTTTCCTCTGCTTGTATCTAGATATGCATCCCACCACAATAATTTTCCTGGTTTTTGAATTGTGGTCTCATTGTATTGTGGTCTTGCTGTCTCGACTACAAGTCTGCTGCAAGGCCTTATTCAAGCTTATTGATAGCTAATTAATAGCTGGTGGCAAAATGCCTCAATCTTTCCCATTGCGTTTGTAGTGCTGCTCTTCTTTAGGTGTGCAAGAAAATTCTCTCTCCCTCTCCCCTGCCCCTGCTCAACAATAGATGGCATTTATTCTGCCTGTTTCATCTCTGGCCTCCTCATTTCTGTGCTTTGCCACCCAGTCATCACTTTGTCTTGTTCAGAAATTCATGTTGAAATATGAAAGCAGCCAAAATTCAAAAGAAACAGAAAAATGAAGTTAGTAAATCCTGCTGATACCATACAGTTCCTCTATATTGTGGTGACGCAGAAAGCAGTGAACAATGAATCATGCCCCCAAGAACAATACCATCTGTTGTAAAACAGATGATACTTTTCATCATTACACTGACACAGCTTGTTAATAGAATTTTGATTTTTCTTCCCCCAGTGGATGGGAATATATATCTAAAAGTTAGCATTGTGTTAGAAGTGCATGGTAGATTCGACCGCAACTCCTTACTTTTTTATAGAGAGTCAGATCCTGATAGTTAGCGTGAGTTATTATTCCCCCATGAGACCAGGACGTGGATTTCTCAGGAATACACTTCAGCCAACCAACAAAGATGAACTTGGAAATGAAAACCTCATTTTCTGCTCCTCCAAGAATTCATCAGGTTCTGATTGGCTCTAAGCCCAGCCATTAAATTGTCTGGGAACTTCACTGAATATTTCCTGGTTCAAGTCACTTTTGTACAGTCCTGGACATTGTTGCCAGTAACCAGTGTCTGCCTTGGGTTTTTTGAGCTGCCATATTTGAACCTCTCTCTGTTCCTTCTGATGTTTGCAGTTTTTGACAAGTTGCTGTAATTATTGAAAACAAGCTTGTCGTCCCCCTTAAATAAATAAACCGGTTTAATTTTTCTGTCAGTTTAGAGCATGAAAATGTTTAAATGCGCATTGTCCTGTTACACTACTCCTTTAACGTGGGTGAGGATTTCAGAAGTTGTTTGTAGCACTATAATTTCCAAAAACTTCTTTGTGTGGAATGCAAAAAGCTACCTCAGGCTAGGTCGGTCTACTTGTACATCCAGCTGTGATGGGCCATTAAGATTTGCTGGTCCTTTGCCTCATTAAGCAGGCCCCAATCCACACCAGCATACCCTCCAAGCACCCCAATTTTCCAGGGACAATCCCCGAATGACCAAAGCCACCCCAGCTTCTGATTTGATCTTTATTTCCCCTGCCAGTGCTGCTGGCCTCCTCCGTTGGGCAGCTCATAGTGAATAAAGAATAAAATAAAATCAGGACTAAGAGGTTTTCTCAGGATGGTGGAAGGCGCGTGTGTTGTTTGTGCTGTGCCGTGTTGGTGGCACTTGCCCATCTTCTGACAGGAAATGCTCTGCAGCGGGGGCAGACGCAAAACGGGTTGAGGAGAGTCAGTTGGGATGGGGGTGTGGGAGTGAGAAATGTCCTGTTTTCAACTGAGGAATGTTGGAGAGTATGCACCAGCAAGGCCCAAGCAGGCAGTGGCTCCTGAGGAGACCATATGTGGACATTGTCTGAAGGCTCCACCTGTGCTAGAAGGAGCAGGGCAGGACACGCTCATCCATCGGCCTGATGGGAGGGATCTGGAGAATATAAAAACGCCTCAGCAATGGTGAAAAGCGGTAGTGGGAGTACAGAGGGAACACCCCTCTTTTGATGTGCCCATTCTGCACTACTGTCTAATCTGACTGGCAGTGGTCCTCCATGCTTGTTGGGAAGGGATGGGAAAGCCATGATGGTTTTTGCCATCCCTTGCTACCCAGTCCTTTTAACTGGCGGTGCCAAATGAACCCAGGGCAGGACAGTTTTGATTGATTGATTGATTGATTATTACATTAATATTCTACCTTTTCTCCAAGGCACTCGAGGTTGCATACATGTTTCTCCCCTCCCCACTTTATCCTCACAGCAACCCTGTGAGGTAATAAATAAAATAAATAAATAATTGTCCAGTAGCACCTTAGAGACCAACTAAGTTTGTTCTGGGTATAAGCTTTGGTGTGCATGCACATTTCTTCAGATACACATGATGTAAGTTAGACTGAGAGATGGTGACTGGCTCAAGGTCACCCAGTGATCTTTGTGACTGACTGGGGCATTAAACCCTGGCCTCCCAGGTCCTAGTAAAAGGGAAATGTCATTTTGGTAAAGGACCCACGGGGTTGTGGCACTCATTTCGCTTTCAGCCTGAGGGAGACGGTGTTTGTCCACAGACAGCTTTCTGGGTCATGTAGCCAGCATGACTAAACTGCTTCTGGCACAACAGAACACTGTGACAGAAACCAGAATGTAAGGAAATGCTGTTTATCTTCCTGCCTCAGTGGTACCTATTTATCTACTTGCACTGGTATGCTTTCGAACTGCTAGGTTGGTAGGAGCTGGGACAGAGCAATGGAAGCTCACCCCGTCGCAAGGATTCGAACCGCCAACCTTCTGAATGGCAAACCCGAGAGGCTCAGTGGTTTAGCCCACAGTGCCACCTGCGTGGTCCAGCACTCTAACCACTACACCACAGACTGGCTCTAGTTAAAGTTCACATGCATTGCAGTTACCAAGTAGAAAAAGTTGCCATTCTACTGATACCTTGGGAGGGGGTCTTTTTTGTTGCTGCTGCTGCTACACTGAGATTAGGCCAATACATTTTCAATAACCGCCAGTTGTTCCTTGTTGTGTGCAAGTGAAAAGATAAATACCTGCTTTCTAAAAATAAAATCACATCCGCTCCAGGTACCCAGAGAACTTGTACATATTCCCTTTAAAGAAATAACAAGTGCCTGCGTTTCAGGCATTATGACCTTCCGCAGGGAACCCTCAAAGAAGAGGAAAAATAAAGCTTTTTTTGTGTGTGTCATAGCCTGAAATTTTCTGTCTCTCTGATCAGCAGCAATTTGGCTCACAACAGAAAGAGGCAGAAGGTAGATGAGGGGCTGCTGCAGAAAATAGAAAAATGATACCAGGAAAACAGATGAGAAAATCATGTGTGTCTGATTGAAGAGAGTGAGGGCCGAGCCAAGCAAGCACATGGTTTCTAAACACACACTCGTCCATTGCGTGGGCAGGGGGAACCAGATGATGAGAGTGACAGAAGACCCCTTCCCCACCTTACATCACTACACAGATTTTGGCTGCTGGAAGACATCCCCCTCCAGCCAACTGGTATGGATGGGGTGGGGAGGTATTTAAGCAGTAGTCAGTGGGAATGTTAGGGGTGGGAGTTGGGTAGGTTTTCCTCCCTTTTAGAGCTCTATTTGGTGATGGAATCAGATCCCCCAACCTCCTGCTGTTTAGCCAAGCTAGCTAAATGCATGTGTTTGGTTGGTTGAGAAAGGTGGAGAAGGAGGGGCAGGAGTGAGCTGGCTTAAACAAATACTATCAGTTGCTCTAAAGTAAAAATGTACAGTGTGTTTCACTCTGGATGCAGAATTTCAGCATTAAAATAAAGTGCCTCTCCCTGCCCCCTCCCCAAGAGAGGATGCCATGACTTGCTTTGGGCATGACCTCTGTGAAAGATGATCACTCGTAGAATAGGGCTGCAACTTTAGCACCTCCTCCCATCACCTGGACTTATGGGGGCCCCTCCCTCATTTTAGAAACCTGATGCTTTAGGGTCCTCTTTATTTTTGAAAGTATCCCTGTTAGTATTATCTGGATTCCTGGGCTTCTGCAAGGGAAGTTGTAGCAAAATTGATTGGACACTGATTGCTGCTGCCACGCTTATCATCAAACAGATCCATTTTGCCATTTGTTACTGAGTCAGGTGTTGAGCTGGTACTATTATTTTCCCATTCCCTTACCTATGTGCTGCTCTTTATTGGAGAGGGAAGAACTCCGTTGCAGATCCTTGCATTGCTTTCTCAGAGGTGAGAGGATATTGTGACAAGTGTGGCAAAAGTAACACATATGTCCTGATTGTTGAGCACTTGATAACAGTGAGCTGCTGTTTGTGCCCTGGAAACTAAAACTCAAGTCACAGGAGCAGGCAGCTCAGTACATAGGACAGCTCGGTCTATTTAATTATAGCGTTTCACATTTTGTGCCCTTTTGGTGGCCTTTTCTGAAGGCTTTTCTGTAGCAATGCTCTGTCGAATTGCAAATTCTGCGGTTTACATTTAGAGCAGAACTCTTAATCACCCTACTTGCCAAACTTATACCCACTCAAAAGCTGCAGCACCAGTGCATCAAATATCAACATCTACTGTTAAAAGTGTTTAAACTGATTCTGTATATTCAATTCCAGGTTTCTGGTGCAATGATGTCAACCAGTTAGTGTTAGACGTTTTCACCTTTATAGGGTAAGTTAGCTGACAATCTCATGGAAAGCTGTGGGGTAGTAAAAAGAAATTAAATAACTTGGTTTAATTTGCCAGTTCCAGTCATTGAACCTTGCAAAGATTTGTGATTTTCAGTGGAAAAATAAGTTGAAACACTGAAATATAAAATACATACACACATCATTTTATCTGTATGTCACTTTTCCATAGTTAAATCCATGCTCAAGGCTGCTGACAACATAAAAAAAATCACATTAAAAGTAGTCACAAACAACAAAGCAAGCACCAAAAGTACACAACCAAACCGAACAATTTTCACACAAATCACAATAGACGAAACAAAGATATAATAAAGTCAAAAATAGCAACAGCCTACCACCAAAACAAAAATTCCTAAGCAATACCCCAGCCCAGGAGTCAATTCAGTTTTTGTAGTTGGAGTCAGTCAGAGCCCCACTCTGCCAGGCCAGGTGGGGAAAAGCCTGCAAGGCAGGAAGCAGATCTTCCAGGACTCACAGCCAAGATCAGGGGTAGGCAACCTAAGGCCTGTGGGCTGGATGAGGCCCAATTGCCTTCTCAATCCGGCCCACAGACGGTCTTGGAATCAGCGTGTTTTTACATGAGTAGAATGTGTCCTTTTATTTAAAATGCATCTCTAGGTTATTTGTGGGGTCTGCCTGGTGTTTTTACATGAGTAGAACATGTGCTTTTATTTAAAATGCATCTCTGGATTATTTCTGGGGCATAGGAATTTGTTCATCCCCCCCCCATATAGTCCAGCCCACCACATGGTCTGAGGGACAGTGGACCGGCCCATGGCTTAAAAAGGTTGCTGACCCCTGGCCAAGATGGTCCAATGACAGTACAATTAGCGGTTGCACTGTGTGCTTCAGGAGTATTTGTTTGCTTCCACAGTGTTCTGCTTGTAAATCTGTAAACCAAGGATGGGAAACCTGTGAGCCTTAATATATTGTTGGACTTCAGCTCACATCAGCTTCAGCCTGTATGATGACTGGTTGGTGATGATGGTAGCTCAAGAAGATCTGGAGGACCATAGCTTCCCCAACCCTCAAATAAGACTTGGCTTCCAGCTCAAGTCATACACATGCATAGTGTGGCACTACAGATGAAAGACTCTGATTGGGAGTCTTGAAATGCAGAAAGCAGCTCTGTGATGTTTCTGAGAACAAGTAACTCCCCTCCTCCACTCCTGCATATCCACCTACAGGCTAACAAGTCTTATTTTATGAGCTTGTCTGTCAGTGCATGAGTGGTACATAGAATCAGGAGCACTTTAGCTCTGCAGGAATACAGCTTGTGGCCTTGCAGTCTTGCTCGGCAACAACCTCAGAATCAGTGCCAGAACAATAGTAGCCACTGCCATTGCTGTATAAGCAAGGGCTCCCTTGCTCTAGTGCAAGGACAAAAGTGTGTCATCGTGGCTGCTGTGATGAGAGGATATCTAGGCAGGGAGCACAGCTGGCGAGGTGGAGAAGAGTACTGGGGAGCGAGGGGAAAGACGACAATGAAAGTCTACATCTGCTGTTCAGACTAAAATAACATAACTCAAGCATAATCTATGCCAACTGCAGAACAGCAGCAACAATGAAACACTGCTGAGCTGCCAATCATGTGTCTAGAAGAAGTCTAACTCCATCATATTTTCAGATTCAAAATTTGAAGTGATTTTGAGAACTATTCCAACAACAGGAAGTTAGTGGCAAGTCTCACTCACCTTTTCTTTTGCCAAGAAGGCAGTGCCATCTTGGCTGAGGACTGCATTTTTGTCCTTGTTGAAGTGAGCCGTCTATCTCAGGGCAGGAAGAATTGAGTAAGTTCTTTTATTTTCAGCTTTTCACAATACTTTTGCATTCCCCTCTCTTTTCTTCAAGTTTGGAGGTTTTTTAGACAGCAGGGGTTTTTCCTCCAAGCTGTTTTTCTGGGCCTTGGAACAGAACTTAGAGTTTCGGCAGCCATCTTCTCTCCTTCCTGGTCACACCTCCAGTCAAAGACTATGTTGAACTTGACTAACCAGCTTTTGGGCTCTGATTTAAAAAGCCGCTAGGAAATCCTTTTGGTTCCTCCTAAGGCACACACTGCCGCAACGAGAGACAAACAGAAAACCATAGGTGCATGCTCTGTTACCGTGGCAACTTGCTTTTTAGTCTTGCACGAGCCCTTCCCCTGAATCCAGAGTTTAAAGCCTTGCAAAGATATTGTGGCCTCGCCCCTTCTCCATGGCCCACCCACTGATTTGCACAGGCCTTCAACACAAAGTCTGCTGTGTTTATGGATGCACAAAAACAATAGGGACTACCCTCCCTGCCACAGAAATAGGTCTGGCGCACACAATTAAATGTCACTAAATGGGTGCGACTGGAGGAAGCAGTAACAACCACTGAAGGACAGCTGTATTTTTAAAACCACCTTGTACAAACAGTGCATTGATGTTAAAGTGAGTGATGGTGATGATGGTGATGGAAAATCCTATCCGCAGTATAGATAAAATCAAACAAGGCAGTCTACTTTAACGTGAGGGAGGTTAGACAAAAGGTGCGGAAATGTCTCCATTGACTCAGTGCGTACTTGGCTCTACAGTGCAGAGTCATAAATGGATTCCTCCCTTTGCTTTATAAATTTACCTTCCCCCTCCCTTTTTGATCCTTACGTTCCAACTTTAAAGGGGCTATAAAAATGGGACAAGAGATTCTGGGTTTGTTAGGAGAAAAGCAAAGCATCATTGAATATATATTTTTTTCCTTTTACGAAAGGGGGGGATCACGAATTTGTAAGCATACCAGTGTAATGTTTACTGACAGCCTTTTGAGTCATAGGTGCAGAGGATTTGATTGAGACATGTCTAGGGAATTTATTCTCAGATTTAATGTCAGCCCTAGCTGAAAGCACCTGAATTTGTGGAAATGCTTCAGCTCAGTGGCAGAACATCTGCCCTGCAGAAGGTCACAGGTTTAATCCTTGGCATCTTCAAGTAAGGCTGGAAAAGATTCCCTGTCTCAAACCCTGGAGAGCTGCTGCCAGTCAGTGTAGGCAGTACTGCAGTAGATGGACCAATGGTTTGGCTCACTGCAAGGCAGCTTCCTCTGCTCCTAACCTCCTAAGGTCAACTCCAGCAGAATGCACATATCTCAGGTTGTAAGATATTACAAGATATTACACAAGATAAGCAGTCTCATTCCTATGGCAATCATGCTCATTACTCATGCCTTTAAGGCTTATGTTCTCTTGTCTGAGAGCACTGCTGTATGATTTGTGGCCCTACATTAAACTTTCAGGAGCTTGGGTAGTGGAAATTTGGCAGTTAACTCTGGCTGTCATCTTTGGACTTCCACTGACACATTTCTGCACTGGGTCCAAGTCCCTCCATCCATTTGTTGTTGTTGTTTAGTCGTTTAGTCATGTCCGACTCTTCGTGACCCCATGGACCAGAGCACGCCAGGCACTTCTGTCTTCCACTGCCTCTCGCAGTTTGGTCAAACTCATGCTGGTGGCTTCGAGAACACTGTCCAACCATCTCGTCCTCTGTCGTCCCCTTCTCTTTGTGCCCTCCATCTTTTCCAACATCAGGGTCTTTTCCAGGGAGTCTTCTCTTCTCATGAGGTGGCCAAAGTATTGGAGTCTCAGCTTCAGGATCTGTCCTTCCAGTGAGCACTCAGGGCTGATTCCCTTAATAATGGATAGGTTTGATCTTCTTGCAGTCCATGGGACTCTCAAGAGTCTCCTCCAGCACCATAATTCAAAAACATCAATTCTTGGGCGATCAGCCCTCCATCCACGCTTTCTTCAAATCTCTGACTTCATGCAAATCCAGGAATGTGATGTGGCACAACAAGTCATCCCATGGGGGCTGCACAACAGCAACCTGTGTGTGTGTGTGTGGACATATTTCACGTGCCCTGTGTGATGTGTCCTCCTTTAAACCCAATCTCCTCTCCCACTGCTGGCCCCAGGGCAAGGCAGATATTGAGGATTACATTGTTCTTGTGACAAGATAAATGAGACTGTTTTACACATGAGACTGAGAAAAGTAATGAGCCTGCAATCCTTCAACTTGAAGATATCTATCTCTTTTAATTACAAATAGGTTATTCCCATATTACTCAGCCCAATGAAATTCAGATTCTTGTGGGGGAGGGTTTGCTCAAACAATTCTTTGCTGCGGCTCGAATGTGTCATGGAACCATACTGCAGAAGCTGTGAACTGGGTAGCTGAACAAGGCAGTTATATGCACCAAATGATCGGTTCAATGTAACTTGTTATCGCTATGTGTTATGTTAATTGAGGCCAAGGGGAAGAAACTTTGCAGAGCCCATTGGAGCTGACGACAAAGCTCTTGTGGATCTCAAAAAGGCCAGGATTTCACTTCACACAATGGAAGTTTAAACATTAAAGATCTGAAATCCCATGCACGGTGTTAAGGTACCAAGTTCTAATTAAGAGGTATTAACTAGATCACACTGTATTTATTTTGGATTAATTGATCTTGAAAGAAAATCAGCTCATCTTCCTGTCTCCAGAGAGACTAATAATGATTAGAATCACCACTCAAAACCTGAATGCAGATGGACTAACCTGCTAATTCCCACACTCTTTTTATTCTCACAGTCAAGGCATAATAATCATAGGGCTATATCAAAGATGTCCTTTGTGCTGATGGAAAGCTCTTTGATCCAGCAGAGGCTTCCATCAGAAGAACATAGAGAGAGGTGATTTTGTCTATAATTTCCCCTCTCCCCCTCCCTTTTCCAAAGGGTCCATCAATAATTTGGAATGGGGGGGGGTACAGTGGAGAAGCAGCAGCCACAAAATTTACCTCCCTCCTTCTTTCACCAGTGGAAGTCTCTACTGCAGGGGTCAGCAAACTTCTGCAGCAGGGGGCCGGTCCACTGTCCCTCAGACTTTGTGGGGGGCCAAACTATATTTTGGAGAAAAAAAATGAATGAATTCCTATGCCCCACAAATAACCCAGAGATGCATTTTAAATAAAAGGACACATTCTACTCATGCAAAAATACACTGATTCCTGGACCATCCATGGGCTGGATTTAGAAGGCGATTGGGCCAGATCCGGCTCCTGGGCCTTAGTTTGCCTACCCATGCTCTACTGGATCAAAGAGCCTTCTGTCAGGCGAGGGGTGCCACTGGATAAACCACTGTATTATAGCAGAAAGTTAGTAGAATTGTTACGGTACTTCAAACATTGGGTATCATTGGCTAATTCCACATGCTCCTGGGAATTTGTCTACATGAGTTTACATAGTCATGACTGAACTGCACGTTAATATAGTTTGAGGAGCACTGTGTTCTTTTTCTTAAAAACAAGAGACTTGCATGCATTGGGGGGGGGCTGCCTGTTTGTTCCATTTCTTCTTTGCACTATCTGGGCAAAAGGAAACTTTCTCCTGGCTATGAAAGACAGGAATCTTCAATAGGTTTGATTCATGACTCACACTTGAAAAATAAGCTGTTAACTTGCCCTACCTCAAGGGAAACCCCACCCTTCTTATCTTGCTAGCTTTTTATTTCGAAGAACACAACAAATTCACTTGTTGAATCTCCCTCCCTTAGACTCCAATTCTATGTTCAGTCAGTTTCACAAGAAGTTATTCTCTGCTGCTGAGAAATGATATCGTTTGGCACAGCATCCTCCTTATGCTAAGGATTTTAAAGCAATATCAAAGCTCAGGAAGCTCTTTTATATTTTCCCCAAGATTATCCACATTTCCTTGAGAAATGCTAATTATCCCTTTTTGTTCCATTTCTGCTTACACTTTACTTCTGGCTAAGCAAGCAGCAGTCATGGTTGTTTATTCACTATGCTGCCCTGTTCATGTACAAAGCAGGAAAGTGGGAAGGTGCATTCTGGGATTGGAAAACCTATAGCCCTTCAGATGTTGCTGGACTCCAGCTCCCATCAGGCCCAGCCAGCATGGCTGATGGCTGTAGCCCAACATCCTATTGGAAGTCACAAATTCCTCGTCTACAAGAACCAAAGCCCCCTCACTTTTTTTTCTCACTGCATTCTACTGCTTCAGTCACCTTTTTCCCAGGTAAGATTGGGGCCCGTCCACACTTTTGCTTGACCTGTATTTTGCTTGTAAAGGTAAAGGGACCCCTGACCATTAGGTCCAGTCGTGACCGACTCTGGGGTTGCGGCGCTCATCTCGCTCTATAGGCCGAGGGAGCCGGCGTTTGTCCGCAGACAGCTTCCGGGTCATGTGGCCAGCATGACTAAGCCACTTCTGGCGAACCAGAGCAGCGCACAGAAAGACCGTTTACCTTCCCGCTGGAGCAGTACCTATTTATCTACTTGCACTTTTGATGTGCTTTCAAACTGCTAGGTTGGCAGGAGCAGGGACCGAGCAGTGGGAGCTCACCCCATCACGGGGATTCGAACCGCCAACCTTCTGATTGGCAAGTCCTAGGCTCTGTGGTTTAACCCACAGCGCCACCCGCGTCCCATTTTGCTTGTATCATGTATCAATTAATTCCCTTGGGTCCTTGCAAAAATCTAAACTTACCGCCTGAATCAGATCTCGTCAGATGTGCAGAAATTCCAAAGAGAAATTTTGCTTAACCAAGGTTCAGTTCAGAAGGTGAGACTGGATTTTTGCAAGGCACAGCTGTAAAACAACAAGAAAAGCAGGGGATTGATTAGTACACATGATGATCAAAATAGAGCCCAAGTGAAAGTGTGGATGAGCCCATAGTTCCAGTATCAGAGTTGGACTGGGAGAAAAAGACTTGTGATGAAACATAGACAACAGGGGAGGAGGCGATCCAGGTCTCCTCTCTCTCCTTTTGGTGAGAAAACAAAGCCTTCAGCCCCTGCTTTATACATAAGCAGGGCAGGTATGAATGCAAATATGGCCACCCATTACATCTGTTTTGATCCTTAGCCTTTCAAAGCAAGATGGACATTTTTGTCCATTCCTGCTCATGAAGGTACTGTATGCAGTCTTTCAAGATACAATGAGAAGGTGAGAAATGAGACTTGACAACCAGCAAAAGAAGGGAGCTGTTGTTTCAAATTAAGCTGCACATGTGAACATTGCACTTGATCCAAGGTGTTGAACTTGGATCTAAATTAAAATCCTTGCGTGGCTATGAAGATAATTGTCACCTGCATGCTGTCTGGAGCTCCGTGGAGAAAAAGTGATACACAAATGCGATCACTCAATTCTGTTAAACTAGGTTACATGAAGAATGAGCCTGTTGTCCTTTCACGTGTGTTTTTAGCTTTGCTTGCAAAAACAAACAAACGAAAGCATGAAATCTTGCTCTCTCTGGTAACAGGCAGTGGGACTGATCTAGAGTTCCCAGGATTTGCCTTATTCTCTTACAGGAGGTGTGAGGAAACGGTTGCTCCTCCAGATGTTGCTGAACTACAATCCCATCAGCCCCAGTAAGCATACAATGGCAAGGGATAGTGAGAGCAACTTGCGTAATAAGGAGTCATAGGTGCTTTTACTCAACTATGAAAGGTGCAAGATTGCTGTCCTCTTTTGCATCTAGCCACCCTAACAGTAATGTGGGACAGCCAATGTGGTGCCATCTAGATGCTGTTGGATCACAACTCCCAACAGTCCCAGCTAACATGGACAGTGATCAGGGACAATGGGAGTTATAGTCCAACGACATATGGAAGGTTGCCTATTGGCTACCCCTATTATTTAAAGGATAATTCAGCAGCCATTTATGTCTTGCCTATTTAAGTGAGGTCTTGCATGGCAAGTTCAACAAGAAGACGCATTTAGGGGAATGTGATGGACAGATTGAAAACCTGCAGCTGTCCCTCTCATCTTGTGAAATGGCCTCTCAGGGAACTCCCATGGTTCCTTTATGGCTGATA
Organism: Podarcis bocagei; assembly: GCF_964188305.1. NCBI lineage: Eukaryota > Metazoa > Chordata > Lepidosauria > Squamata > Lacertidae > Podarcis > Podarcis bocagei. The sequence continues at coordinate 36,693,639 of NC_138126.1, forward strand.
TAAAAATACTTTCATGTAATCTAAATTGTATTATATAGAATAATCCTTCAGGGGCAGATAAATTTCCTGTTATGTATTTCCAAGTTCTACGGTCCTTCTATGGAAGCAGATAATACAGAGATCATTGGGGTGGACATATAAATAAGTAATATATGTGCAATCCTATACGCGTCCACTCAAAAATAAGAACTGTGGAGTTCAAAGGAACTTATTCCCAGACAAGGAGGCATAGGGTTGCAATCTAGGTATACAATCAGAATACTGGTACAAGTAGAGAAAAATATGCAGAGGTTTGCAGTACAGTGCAATAAATACCTCGGGTTACATATGCTTCAGGGTACAGACTCCGCTAACCCAGAAATAGTACCTCGGGTTAAGAACTTTGCTTCAGGATGAGAACAGAAATTGTGCTCTGGCGGCACAGCGGCAGTGGCAGCAGGTGGCCCCATTAGCTAAAGTGGTGCTTCAGGTTAAGAACAGTTTCAGGTTAAGTAAGGACCTCCAGAACGAATTAAGTACGTAACCCGAGGTACCACTGTACTGTAGAATACAGAATCATAGACTTGTAGAATTGGCAGGAACTCAGTGGGCCTTCGAGCCCAACTCCCTGCAATGCAGGAATCACAGGTAAATATATATTGCAGGTGGTGGTGGTGGGGAATGTTGTTGCCTCTTAACACTGCATTCTCCACATGACCCTGGTGAACTTCTTCAGCTCCTTCTCCCCCACCACAACCCGCCACCAGCTCCTGACCTAGGAGAGGACACCTTCTCACAGAAGCAGGCCTCTCTGTCAGCCAGCCACAGAACAGTTTTCTTCAGCTTTTTCTCCATCCAGCCATCCTGTTTATAAAGGGTGTGGCCCCAGAGGATCCAATGGGGTGTGTGATTTGGAGTTCAGGAATGCAAGTAGGATCAAGCACACTTTGCAGTGCCACAGCTCCACTTTGTATAGCCTCTCAAAGCCAGCATTCCTTTCTTCCTTTCCTTTCCTCCTTTCTTTTCCTTTCTTTCTTTCTTTCTTTCTTTCTTTCTTTCTTTCTTTCTTTCTTTCTTTCTTTCTTTCTTTCTTGGATGTGATGCCAAGGATTTATTGCATGCATTTGCATTTAATGTCTAGTTCAGACCTAAGATTAAGAGAGCACAGATGAAAGGCATATTTCTTCCAGGGTTATCATGAATGATTGTAAGAATGAGCATCTACTGAAATCTCACAAACTTTGAAGGATGCAAAAATGCTTCCTTGTGCATCTTTGATGGTCCAAAGGACCATCTACATCATGGAGAAGTTGGGAACATAGAAAGCTGCATCCTACTGTGAAAAATGATGTGCTCACCTAGCTCAGTTCTGTCTCCTTTGAGTGGCAGTGGCTTTCTCAGACAGAGTTCTTCCACTTAACCTGTTACCTGATGGTTTGAGAAGATGCTTGGGTTTGAACCTGGGACCTTCTGTATGTCAAAGCATGTCTGCTTTGCCACTGAGTTAAGATCCCCATCCATTAAGCTTTCATAAGGAGGTCGTAGGCATGCTCCTGAGAAATGCAACGGCCATCTTCCATGCAAAGGGATCCTACTTCCACCTGCATGCTGATATAGCTTCCAGTGGAGAGTTAAACCACTGAACTTAAGCTCAAAGTTAAACCACTGAACTTAAACTGTGGGGATTGCCAATGGGCAAAAGCAGTTGTGGCCCTCTACCCCTCCGCTCCTTGGCTTAATGCCTATTATGGTATGGTGGCCAGGACTGCTCCTTCTCCTTCTCCTCGCCATCTTCCTCTTTTTATCCGCCCAGCAATAACAGGACCCACACCAGTAATCAGATATGGAGGCCCCAGTCTATGGTGGCTCCTTGCCTGAGTGTTTTCAGGTGTCTGACCTAGAAAATGCTGGTCTAAATGGAAAAGGTGATGAGGGAGATGAAGAGTAGCAAAGAAAACTATCACTGTGTGTGTGTGTGTGTGTGTGTGTGTGTGAGAGAGAGAGAGAGAGAGAGAGAGAGAGAGAGAGAGAGAGAGAGAAACAAATAAACAAAAGCCTATGTGGGAAAAGTAAGACTTTTCAATGAAGGAATTGCAAATGGTTGTGGAAGGCAAGTAGTACAGCTGCAATTTCTGACCAGGTTCAAAAAGAAACATAAAGAGCCCTTTAACAGGTTAGCACTTTCCCTATTAAACTAGCAGACACTTTTACAGTAGGTTTAATGGATAATCTCAACTGGAATTCCTTCTGGGAGCTACAGAGAACGCTATTAGTATGTTAATCAGTGTTGCAGAGTAAATTGGTTGTAAAATTGGGATAGACAAGAAAAGTACAATGTCAGGAAGCCTTTTTAAAAAAATAAAATATATAATACTAGGAGGTTCGGTTTCCTTTTGTTAGGTTGTATGTATCCCCAACTGACAATTGCAGCCGCATAGCTATTAAACTCACAAGGGGCTTTATAACTAAATTACTATGTGAGTCTAGAAGCTCTTAAGAGTAAGATATTATGGTCACTCACTTTAATACACAGCTGGAAGAAAATGTGATGGTAGGCCAAGAAAGTAGAATAGAATGACCATGAAAATTTCGCTATGTGTCCCAACTCTTATATTTGGATATACAGTCTTGTTAGTTTGGTGGCTTCAAATAATACAAAGCAACCAGCATCACCACACAAACACAATACAATGATTCCCTTTATTTGGCCATTTTGAGTAAGCATGCCAAGTAAATTGGACTTGTGGATTACCATGCCCAAAAGATTGGGAATCACTGGTCTAGAGGATAGCAGTTTCTTTGCCAGACTGATACATCCAAACTTCTATTTTTCAAGCTTTCTCCTTTCAAAGTAATAATAGCTGTCTTCAGATGTTTTGTCTGAATGCACCTAGAGGAGTGAGTATCATAGAATCGTACAGTTGGAAGGGAACCCGAGAGTCATCTAATTCAACACCTTGCAATGCTGGAATCTCAGCTAAAGCATCCATGGGAGATGGACATCCAACCTCTGCTTAAAAACCTCCAAGGAAACAGAGTCCACAACCTCCTGAGGGAGACTATTCCACTGTCCAATAGCTCTTACTGTCACAAAGTTTTTCCATATGTTTAGTCGGAATCTCTTTTCTTGCAACCTGAAGTTATTGTTTCGAGCCCTACCCTCCAGAGCAGGAGAAAACAAGCTTGGTCCGCCTTCCATGTGACAGCCCTTAAGATATAAGGCTATTATATCTCCTTTAAGTCTCCTCTTTTCCAGGCTAAACATACCCAAGTCCTTCAAGCACTCC